>NC_048270.2:40867031-41592865 GCF_005286985.2 Setaria viridis
TAGAATCAACAAGTGTTTGTTAGTTCAATTAGTTTGCTTTTGTTTTGTTGGTGATCTTTTAAAAAACAAAACCCTTTTCTTTTTCCCTCCCTCCTTTTCTCTTTTCTTTCAGCCCATCCCATCTTTCGGGCCCAAGTCGTTTGCCCCCTTCGCCCGCAATGGCCAGTAGGCTGGCCCACCTCCCCTCTCCCTCTCTCTCCCCATTGACATGGCCACCCCACTTGTTAGGGGTGCCTTCCTCCCCGGCCCACGCCCTCTGCGTGCCGCACCACGTGCTCTCCCCGCATCCCTCCGCCTCCCGCACTCGCACCGCACCCGCCCCTTCGCTTCCCCTCCCTCCCATCGATAACCGCCACCCCACCGGCCACCTCACCACCACCACCAAAAATGGCCACAACCACCCCTTCATCGCCCGCTAGCTCAGCCTCCACTCCCTCCATGGCCATAAAACCATCCCCACCACCACCCGGAGCTCCCCCACCTCTTTTCCGCTGCTAAAGTCCACTAGAGCCATCCTGCGCCTTGAGCCACCGCCGCCGGGCCAGTTTCTGCCAACCCTGTCCGCCGCCACCACCGGTGAGCGCCTCCCCAAACTCCTCTCATTCTCCTCCCCCTCTTGCGCCACCCTCCAGAGGCCTTAGGCTGCCAAAGCACCAGCAAGCTAGCCAGCTAGAGCCCCAGCGAAGGGAAGAAGAAGTTGACCCCTTTTTCATTCAGCCCCCTAGGGATCTCTGTAATTTCTTCAAAATTCGTTGTCTTGGCAAATCTACATATAACCCCCTGAGTAATTAGATATCTCAAATCTAACAAGAGCCATGCACCTTTACATTTCTAAAACTAACTTTTGTTCTATTCACAAGCACTGTTTACTATGTCTCGGAAATTTTCTTTGTTAGTCCTTTATCTTTTAAGTTAATTACATCTAGCTCCCTACAACCTTGTTTAACTCATATCTTATTCGTTTTAACTCCGATTTCAGCGATTCTCACGTTCACGCGATCGTCTCTGCATGAAAATTTGTTCCAGGAGTTTGTTTTAAGTCTTCAAAACTATTTGGTATATTTTTTTTATATTTTTTGTTTTGCTTGTGTGACCGTGTAGACAATGTGCCGTTTGAGGAAGGCCAGGAGCAACAGTTAGAAGAAGAGTTTCCGCAGTTTGTCGAAGAAGGCAAGTGTCTTCCCCCTTCGTATTTTTTTTCATCCCGGTAATAGCATATTAATTCATTTTACTATTTCCTGAATTGCATAATTTGATGGGATACATATTAAGGACTTACCTAGTCTTTCATAAAAAAAGGACCTACCTAGTCTTTTTCCCCAACCCTTGAACACCGGATTTAAATCTTGTTGGGTAGAAATGCTTAGCTGCTTACTTTGGGATGGTAACATCATAATGTTTTAGAATATTAATCATGACTTTATTTGTTGTTATACCTGGTTAATTAGAAGATCATTTATTTTAATTGGAACATGGAGAACCATCAAAGAAAATAGTACAACAACAACATCATATGGCTCTGATCTTAGCAATTAATTAGACATGTTGTTGTCTAGTAGCCTTACCGAAAGGGCAAGGAGGGGGAAGTTGTTGGGGTAGCCCGATCCTCTTGGAGTAGTAGCCTTGGCTAAGGTGCTGATTCATTAGGCAGGGTTATGGTCCACACCGCTACCGAAACTCTAGTGTGCTGCTGGTTATCTATGTGTCTTTGTAAAGGCTTCGTAGTGGACCCCAGCCACCCACCAAAGGAAGTGTTTAAGGGATTTGCATACTCGGGCGACATGGGGAACACGAGCTGTGGGTAAAGTGTACAACTCCTGTAGAGTGTAAACTGATATATCAGCCGTGCTCACGGTTACGAGCGGCTTGGACCCTCACATGATAATTGAACTTAAAGATGAGAATAAATCTTTTATTTTGGAATAATGTTGGTTATTTATGTTTAACTGGGTTGGTATAAACTTACACCTAGTAAATAGGAGCTTGCTAATAAAATGTGGTGACCTAAAAAAAAGTGCTAACCACTGAAAGCCTATCACTGTTAGTCTTGCATTTTCCCCACTTGCTGAGTACCAACCATATGTGTACTCACCCTTGCCCAATGCTGCTTAGAAGATTTTGATGATGCGGAGTACTTCGACGACTACAAGGAATTCTAGATTTGCGTTCACATGTCAAAAGCCTGTGGGAGAAACTGTTGCTGCTTATTCGTGTTAAGTTAACGGTGAAACGATTAAAGACCTTCGAGTCTGTTTACCAGAGTGTAATAAAGTCATCTATTGTTTTATTTACGCTTTGAACACTGTCATTTTATCTATTTGCTTATGCGTCAACATATGTGTGAGAACGGATCCTAGCACACATATCCTATGCACTCGATTTGTCCTAAAATCGGGTGTCACAATTTCAAGGAATAATAAAAGAAAATCGAGTGCTATTTTTTGGTGGTATGCTATTTTCCACGATTTAAAGGGAATAAATAGAAATAATAAAAGAAAATAGAGTGCGCGGGAAAGGAAATAGCTAAAGGCTGACACTTTCATCTCCCGCCATTTTGGCAACTTTAGTACCGGTTGGACGCCACACTCAGTACTAAATGCCATTTAGTACCAGTCATTTGCGAGAACCGGTACTAAATGGGGCAATTTAGTACCGGTCTAGGGCTCTGCCCGGTACTAAATTGACCATTTAGTACCTGTTGATGGCTCTGCCTGGTACTAAGCTTTCGCCCCTATAAAATGCCCCGTCCCCGGCCGCCATCCTCACCGCCCCCATCCCTGGATTATAAGCTCTGTCAGATAAGAATATGAATTATAAAACAAAAGGCAAAACAAAAGGTAAAAAAGAATAACATTTAGTACCTGTTCGTAAAACCAATCGGTACTAAAGTGCATTGTGTAACAGCGTGATGTAGCTCGCAGTTTAGTACCAGTTTATTTCACTAAATGGCGCATTTAGTACCGATTGGGCTGATCGGTACTAAATGGTGTGGCATTTATTACCAAAGTAGCGGTACCGGGCACCCGCCTGGTACTAAAGGGAGGTTACTAAGCGGTATTAAAGGTCGATCGTCCAGTAGTGGAAACTCCCATTGAGAGTGGCCTTAGTTAAATTTTAGGACTACGAGACAACTCTACTATCATTGCACGGGTTATTATTGCTATGCAACTTGTAATATTCCATTTGTCTATGCTCATAAGCTAAATTTTAGGATTACCGACAATGCTACTAAAATTGTACTCCCTCTCTATCAAAATATTTGTCGCTTTTGACTTTTCCTCAAGATGTTTGACCATTGATCTTATTAAAAAATTTATTACAAATACATAAAAAGATAAGTCAAGCTTATAATACTTTTGATGGTAAAGTAAATCACAAACAAAATGAAAGATACTTGCATAATTTTTTTAATAAGACGAATGGTCAAACGTTATGAGGAAAAGTCAACAACGACAAATATTTCGATATGGAGGTAGTAAAAGTTATTGCTGGTATATAACTCATAGTATTAGTTTTTCTACAGATAAATAATGAAACTATAGAGTTACTATGAGGAACTTAGAAGAGAATCTCCTGATTCCAAGTCACGCAAGGAAATAAATTAAACAAGGAGTTGTGTCCTTTCACTTGTTAAAAGGACTAAAACTAGGGAGACTTAGTCTTTTTATGTAGTCATTACTCTTCCTGACTTCAAAGACTAGCTCGTCATCAACGTTTATAGTCGTTGTTTTTTTTTATCAGGGAATCTATTTATCATTTCGTGCATGAGCGATCATGTGGCCCAAGACGACCTTTGAGAGTCTTGGAGGGACAGAGTGTGAAGCAATTATTAGCAGGTGACGACTGACTCTTCATAATAAGCCTGCTACTTACTAGTAGATCAGCTACGACTTCCGACCATACACCCACCCACCACACACCATGCCACACGCAGCAACCAAATATGGAAGGAGATAGCTAAAAGCTTGAGAGCTTCACTGCAAGGAGATCGATGGATCTCGTGACGGGGGCGATGGGCGCTCTCCCCGCCATGGTTCTGCAGCTGCTCAATGAGGAGTACAAGCTGCAGATCGGCGTGCAGGACAATGTCAAGTCCCTCTCCAAAGAGCTCGAGAGCATGCACGCCGCCCTCTCCATGGTGGCCCGTGTGCCGCCGGAAAAGCTGGACGCCCGATCCAAGCTCTGGGCGCGCGACTTCCGGGAGGCGTCGTATGACATGGAGGACATCCTAGACACCTTCCTAGTCCGTGTCGACGGCGGCCCTAAGCCTGCCGTCCCTGGCAGGGTTCGACGACAACGACGACAACTCTTGAGCAAGATGGCCGAGCTGTTTTGCTTGGGCAAGGTCGTGGCTCGCCATGAGATTGGTACCACGATCGTGGGCTTCATTAAAGATCTCAAAGAAATGGATGAGCGGCATGGCAGGTGCCGTGTTGACCATCTTGCGGTGGCCATACCTGCTGCCGCAGATGACCCTCGGATCTCGGATTTGTACATAGAAGCTTCAGATCTCGTTGGTATCGATGAGCCAAGGGATGCGGTCATTGAGATGCTGGATGACAGGTCAGGCAAGAAGATGAAGATAATCGCCATTTTCGGATCTGGAGGATTGGGAAAGACCACTCTTGCCAAAGCAGCGTATGACAAGGTTAATCTGCAATTTGATTGCTGGGCTTCTGTTAAAGTGGGCCAGAATCCTGATGAAAAGAAAGTCCTTAGGGACATACTCATTGAACTCATTGTCAACGAGGCGGCAAAAGAAGAAACCATTGATCATGATACGAAAGCTATCGTTCATTGGGATAAGAAAAGGTACACCATCGCTGACGGTTTTCGATGCAAGGCAGCTCATAAAACAACTCCGTGAATTCCTCACAGGAAAAAGGTACCTGTTGATTGCTGGCACTATATTTTAATTTATTTTTTTCAGATTTTTTAAACTAGGATGTTTACCCCTAGTAGTTTTAGACATAAGTATTGAAAAGACATATGGGTCTAGTGCATCTTGTGTGGATTAATATGACACGTCTAATTAGTAATTGTAGGAAGTTTTTGTTTTCAATCTACAAAACTGATGCTCATATGTTTTACCTTGTAATGGCAGTTGTAAGATCTCTAGTTTTTCTAGTGTTGCCGAAGAGGACTAACGCGTCCAACTAGAAATAGTGTAGGCATGCATGCTTGTCGTCTACACTAATGCTCTCGAGTTTTTTTTTTTACTGATTCTTGGCTCTTGCATTGTCTATGCATAGGTATTTGATTGTCATAGATGATATTTGGGATACAAATACATGGGAAGTAATAATGAAGCCTGCTTTTGTGGAAAGTAATTGCGGAAGTAGAATAATTGCAACTACTCGTATGTCTGATGTTGCCGAAACAATTGGGGAACCGTATGAAATACAACAACTTTCTGATGATTGCTCCAGAAAGCTACTATCAAAAATAATATTTGGCAGGGAAGACGAACTAGAGAATGATAAAGTGGCTGAGAAAATTATACATAAATGCCACGGTGTACCATTAGCTATTACTTCAATAGCCAGTTTGTTAGCCCCACCAAAACAAAGGCATGAGTGGTCTAATGTGTACGAATCAATTTTTTTGAACTCAATTGGTTCCGAGCCTGACAAAAACCAAAAAGTCGACAACGCGATGAAGATATTATCTTTTAGCTACTATCACCTACCTTGCTATCTAAGAACTTGCATGTTATATCTAAGTGTATTTCCGGAAGATGAGTATGTGGATAAAAACATGTTAATATGGAGGTGGATCGCCGAAGGTCTTGTCCGCAATGAAGAAGGGAAAGGGCTCTTTGAGGTCGGAGATAGCTACTTCCGTCAGCTCATAAACAGAGGCCTGATCCAGCCATCGAAGGACGGATCAGGCATTTTAGGTGGTTGTCATGTCCATGACTTTGTTCTTCGTCTCATCCGTAATTTGTCAAAGGAAGAAAACTTTGTTTCTGTAGTGGATAGTGAGCAACGGTTACTTTCACTTCCAGCAGAATGCAAGGTTCGTCGACTAGCCTTGCAAAATATATCGGACACGGAGGATGGCATTGTTGAAGTTGATCACATGGACATGTCAGTAGTGAGGTCATTTAATGCCATGTATACAAACAAGGTGCCCCCTGTTTCTGGTTTTGAACTTCTGCGTGTGCTAGCTCTAGAATATTGTGGGGTAGAGGAAGGTTATCTTAATCTTATTGGGAAGCTAGGTCATCTGAGGTACCTTGGGCTAACAGGTACCCGAACCAGCAAGCTCCCTGAAGAAGTAGGGTATCTAAAGTTTCTGCAGACACTGATGCTGCATGAAACTGGTATTGAAGAACTACCCAAGAGTCTAGAGCAGCGTACACAATTGATGTGCCTGCGTGGTGATGAGAAAACGAGAGTGCCGGAATGGATCGGCAAGCTGACGTCCCTAGTAGAGCTGCAGATGTACCCTGGTGCTAAGGGGAAGTGCTTTGTGGAGGAGTTGGGCAAGCTGCGACATATCAGGGTGCTGAAGGCTAAGATAAATCTGCAGGATGAAGGAGAAGCGAGAGATTTGCTGGTGTCTTTGAGCAAGCTAGAAGGGGCCGAAATTATAGTCGTCGTGGCGGTGTCAATGATGGGAGTCATTAGGTTGAGTGAAGATGCTATGCAACCCAATCTCGTCCTCAATTGCAAGAATGTCAGTGTCTTGGAATTAAGAGCACTGATTTTCCCAAGGCTGCCGGCGTGCATTAATGCTCAGGATCTTCCCAAGCTGAACAAACTGTGCCTATGTGTGAATGTATTGGAACAGCAGGATATGGAAATCCTCGGGAGGTTTCAACAGCTCTATGATTTGAGCATATCAGGCCCGGTTCCAGATGGTGTTGATAGCATTGTTATCAGAGGAGGCGACGGGTTCCAGAATTTGGCAACTTTAACCAGTAGTGCCAATATAAAATTTGCAGCAGGAGCTATGCCAAGGCTTGAAGCCATCAAGCTGTGGATCAACGCGTATGACGTGATGAATGTTGGGAACCATGTCCTCAACCTTGGGTTGGGGAACATCTACTCGCTTCAGCAAGTCACGGCTATTATAGTCTGCTCGAATTGCTTTCCCGCGGAGGTGGAGGAAATGGAGGCTGCGGTGAATCACGTAGTCGACATCCATCCCAACTGGCCAACGCTTTCAGTGATGAGATATGGTGAAGATGGAATGGCGACAACAGATTCAGGGCTGCTAGATCGATGGAAGATAAAGGTACGGACCTTCTCTGCATGAATTAATGTACTAACTACTCCTTCCATTCAAAATTATAAGTTGTTTTAGTTTTTCTATCTAGGTTCACATATATTATTATGCATCTAGACATACGCTGTATCTCTAGGTGTATATAGCAATTTGGAACGGAGGGAGTAGTAGTTTTAGGGGTGGGCGTGTGCATAAGCTGTACTATACAGTTGTAGCAATGATCTTAATGACCAGTTTCTGCCTTGCAACATCAGGAGCTAGAATTGGGAATACAACTAATCAAACATGTGAACCTTCACACTCGGCTGCTTACTGAGGTAGCAGACAAGCTCGTATACTATGATGATTCGATGGCAGTGCTGCATCCAAATAGCAACAAGATGAAGGAAAAGGTAACCCCACTCAATCCGGTTAACTAATGACTAGTGGTTTCCAATTATGTCCAGTGCTGCCCCGCTCTAGTTTCATTATATGTGTACATACAGTACGGCCTAACCTTTGATGTATTTTAGTGTATATCTGGAATTATACCTTCTAGCCTCTCAGTTTGTTATTTACTCTGCTACTGTTTGTCGGCGCCTTGCTGCAGTTGCAAGCTTTCCAGGACCAATCTTTTGACGGATTTGAGACTGAGATTTATGGACAGATTTTGTGGAGCAGCAAAGACGGTAAATATCGTGACTACCGTCAACAGGTAATTTTTGCACTGCTCGTGGGTAGCTCCCATTACCATACGTACGTTTACGAGTACCTTCTGCGGACTCTTTGCCGTTCACCTTTTCATTCACCATAGTCGTTTTCGCCCTCGTCTTTGCTGCAGAGAGATCGATTCTGGGATCAATATAAAGCAAAAATCCACAACAACCTTCTCTCGTTTCAACCAGATCGTGACGTCCATAGAGTGGTAACTTTACGCTCATGCCTTTCTCCCACTGCTACTATAAGTACGTGGAACTACTAGCCAGTATGATAATCTGCAGTGTTTTTTTTAAAAAAGACTACAACTGTGGATATATATATATATATATATATATATATATATATATATAATATCAACTTGAATTCTTGAATTTGTGATTTACACTACTATGCCTGCTCCACTACTACAAAAAATATTTGGAGGTGCGTCTGATTTTTCTTTTTTTGGTGGAAGAGGAGTTCCCTGGCCCAACAAATTAATGATGGAGCCGCACTTTAACAACCAGTCCACAGCTAAAAATGGGTTTTCAGGCACAAACCATAGGATCAACCAGCCCTGGAAATAGCTCTCATTTCAAGTTACCGGCCTAAACATCATCCATCCCTTGAAATCAGCATTTCTAGGTGAAAGCTGTGGAGAGTACTGCCCCTATAGAAGCACTACTAGAAATATGACCTCTCATCCCTGGTGTTTGTACCGGTCACATTTGGAACCGGTACTAATTCTAGCATTAGTACCGGTTCCAACGGATACTGCGTGGAGCGTGTCCCGAGGACCCCTTTAGTTGGCCGCCATGCATGGAGGAGAAGCTAATGAGTTGGCCGCCACCATGGAGCTTATGGGAAGGGGGGGAGGGAAAGAAATGTGTTAGGGTTTCCATGGACATTTGGGCAGCTTGAGCTGTACATACCATGTGGTGAAGGGTGACCTTTGGATCTCTTCCATAGTAAAGAGTTGGTGGGATTTTATTTGGGCTAAAACCCTACTTCGCTTAGCGTTTAGTATACTTTTACATACGAACTCCGAATTAGATGTTCCTTTTTTGGAAACATAATTATGTACAGACCATCCTTCCTTCTTTCAGGACTACTACAAAGTGTATAGTCTAACTGTATTACTATGTTTATGTTTGACCCACGAACATTTTTTTTTACCCATTTAGTTTTTTACTTTATTTGATCTTTTTGTTGTTTTTCATTCCTAATATATATTTATAGTTATTTAGCCTTATACTATTTGAATTATATTTGTCATTGCACTTCAAACTTCATACAGGCAACACACCCGAGTTTGAGTCTCATTTGCACACTTTAAGTTTTATGCTCCTGCCTGCAGAAGGAGAACATTGCGGCTATGCAAAACATGCTTGATTCGTTCACTGTTGAAATTCGTCGATTGGCCTTACCCTGGGAGAGACTGAAAGCTGAGCTGTGCTTGCCGACGGTACTTCTAATACATCTGCATTGATGCCCTAAACATTTTATTGTGGTGCTCAATTTGAAGTACCAGAGTATTGGTTTTTCTTCCTATTATTTATTTATTTCTCGGTAAAACTTCAGCTGGAGCGTGCAGGGACGGGCAAGTTATGCCAGCTTGGGGAGGTCGTCCCTGCCGTTACACTGGCTGATGAAAAAGGGGAACCAGCAGTGGCTGACACTATGCCAGAATCGATTTAGTGGCACCAGGAAATTAGCGTGCTGGCGGGTGCGATTGGCACCCACCAGCACATAGAATGATCGGGTGGGCGACATAAGACACCCGCCAACACAGGTCACCCCATCTCTGCTGGCGGATGACATAACCACCCGCCAGCAAAGAGATCCAATGTGCTGGCGGGCGACACAAGCCCACCGCCAGCACAGGTCACCCCAGCTGTGCTGGCGGTTGACATAACTACCCGCGAGCACAGTGGTTCACTGTGCTAGCGGGCTACATAAGCCCACCGCCAGTAATACAAATTCTCTCATGTTGGCCAGCTAACTGGTATGTATAGGTACAAGTACCGATTGATGAGGCGGATTAGGATGTGCAAGGATCTGAAGCCCTTGATATATTACCATTTCAAGAATGGCCCTATTGGAAAAGGACCTGGCCGTGGGTTTTGGGCTCCAGTGTGGGAAGTGTGGCTCTTCTTCTTTCATGGTATTGTCCCATTATTGGAGCGCTGGTTGGGTAATCTATTGGCAAGGCAGTTTTAGTGTCGGCATTCGAAGGGAGTAGCCAAAACCATAACAAATCAATGTGTTGAGTCTCATTTTGATTTGGAGTGCAGTTATCTCACTGTGTTGGCGGGCGACATAAGCCCACCGCCAGCACAGGTCACCTAAATGTGATTCTAAATTTTGATTCTAAATTGTTAGGTAATGCGAATCTTGATAATGTGAGATGTTAGATGTTTATTAATTGTGATCTGTAAATGTTAGGTAATGTGATTGTGATTCTAACTGACCCCTTTGCTCATGCTCCTATTTTGCTTTTCTTTCTAAATTGTGATTCTATATATTGTGATCATTTTTTGCTTCAGATGATGGATCAGCATATTGCGGCGCCGGCGGAGACTCCCCAGGCCGCCGGCAGCGAAGTCTGCGAGGTGAGTACCTTCTGTACACAAATTTGGGTTTTTTGGGTGCTGATCATTTTATGCTTGTGATGATGGATCAGGTAAAAGAGCGTAATGTGGTGTTTTACAAGATGTTAGTAAAGATCAGCTATACTGATGACGACCACGATGACGAAGATGCACCGGAGCTAAGTATTCCTGAGGTGAGGATCCTTCCCTTTCAGTTAGGCCATTGCTTTTGATTTTCACATGCTAATTAACCCCTTTAATTGTGAAATGTCAGATTGAACTGAAGGCCGAGGAGCTTCGTATTGCGATCAGGCGCAAGATGAAGGCTGGCCATTTATGTCATGTCGATCTAGATAGGTCTTAGTATTATGAAATACTAGCTAGTTGGACATGGTAACAAGAGTGTGGATCTTGTTTCACACACGTCTGATGGAAGAACAATCTTTTGTGTACTCATGTTGATCGAGTAATTTAGTATTATGAAATACTAGTTGTACTCATGTTTAATTTCTGCAATGTGGAATGTGGTATGTGGAATGTGTATGTGAAATGTATGTTGAATGTGGTATGTGGAATGTGTATGCATGTGAACTAAAGGGAAGAGAGAAGACATATTGTCACAAATATGGCCTTGATAAGCCATTTTGGTTATGATTTTCGTGATTCTATGTCTGAAAAAGTGTTTAGAACATGCATTGAAGGTATTCTAGGTCCTAAGGAAGCAACCATAAGCAAAGAACCGAAGAAATCCAGGATAACATACCATCGGATGTCCCCATGGAACCCAGAATAGCGTCGGATCAAGTATAGGAGGAATTGGTACACTTGCAAAGCAATTCTGTTAAAACGGACCATCAGATGTTCCCATGGCCATATTTCTAGTAGCGTCAGACGAATACTTAGGGGCAGGATTCAAAGGTTAAGAAATCTCTACAGCACGGGATGTTCCCATGCTTGGCCAATAAGAACGTCGGACAAGCATATTTACTTTGATCCTTTCCAGAAAGTTTTGGCCTGAAATACTTCAGCACCGGTTGATCCCATGGAGGCATCTGTTAAAGCTGCAGATGATCTGTTGCTTGCAAAAAAAATTTGAAGTTGTTTAAATACTTGGCAAATGATTTCAAAATTGTTTCAAACTTTTAGACATGAACATAAATGTTATTTAGTGAATTCAAAAAATATTATTTCAAAGATAACACGAATCATGATGAGTAGTTAGTTCTCTGGTCACTATAGGTTGAAACTAACTCTTGAGGTGTTTGAACCAATATAGTGATGAGTGAACTAACTACTCATAATGCTTTGTGCTATCTATGAAATACTATTTTTTAAATTTACTAGACAAGTTTTACGTACATGTGTAAAGGTTTGAAACAATTTTGAAATTATCTGCCACATTATTAAATCATTTTTGAAATCCTTTGAAAGCATTGCGCTGTCGGATGCTAAAGACACCCACCAGCACTACGTCACTGTGCTGGCGGGCGGCGTTGCTACTGCTAGCGCAATGATTTCAAAAAAGTTCCGAAATGATTTAAATAGGTGCAAATGATTTCAAAATTATTTCAAACTTTTACACAGGGACACAAATGTTAGTTAGTAAATTTAAAAAATATTTTTTCATAGATACCATAAATCATAATGGCTAGTTACTTCACTTGTCACTACAGGTTGAAACACCATATAATTAACTCATGAGGTGTTTCAACCTATATGTAAAAAGTCAACTAACTACTCATTATGATTTGTTCTATCTATGAAATACTATTATTTAAGTTGACTAAGTTACATTCATATCCATGTGTAAAAGTTTGAAACAATTTCGAATTCATTTGCCAAGTATTTAACTCATTGATGTTGGTGCTCTGTGCTGGCGGGCCTTAATAAGGCCCACCAGCAATGATGCTCTGTGCTGGTAGGCCTTATTAGCACTCGCCAGTGCTGTGCACTTCGATAACTACACGCCGGCCTGAAAATTTTTGAGCCCTGGCACGAAATCTGAAAACACGCCGTCAGGCTGGCAAAATTTTACGCCGAATAGCCCACTTCTCCCTGTCAGCCCCCCTCGTCGCCTCCTCCGCTGCCCGCGCCCACCTCTGCTCCCCTAGTTGCCGCCTCCGCCATGCCTTCCTCCTCCCCACCGTGACGTCATGCCGCACCGTCATGCCTCCTCCTCGACCGCTGCCGCGCCAGACATCCCCGACACCTCCACGCCGTTGTCTGCCATCCCTATGGCCTCCCTGCTGCAGGAGACTAGCCCCGACGCCTCCGCACCACCATTCACCATCCTCGCGGCCTCCGTGCCGCAGGAGACTCTCCTCGAGGCTTCCGTGCTGCAGCCGGTCGTCCCCGAGGCCGCCACACCGCCGGCCGTCACTGAGCCTCGGTGAGTTTAGATTTCTTGAGTAGTTCTCTAAAAATGTGTCTAGTAGGTTTCGTTCTTCTTCAATTTCAGTATTTCTGAAATTTCGACGTAATTGCTAGTTATGCAATTTCTAGAATTTGAGTACTGTGAGATTAATTATTGAAGTATGTCTACACAAGTGCATTTGTGATCATTTACTCATTAGTTGTGTCATCTTTTTAATTGCAAGTATTATAATTTTGCATATCAAGAGCGACTGAATCCTCCAAGGAGGATTCTGATTCCGACAGCTCATTGGGATACGGGACTCCACCTGAGTAACAACCAAGCCTACCTAGGACTCGCAGGCGTCTAGATGACTTGGACCCTGAATACGATCCAACCACGGATCATTAGGTACCTACATGCAAGCTAGTGATGCGTATGTTGTTCACATAAAGATGGTAAACTCTAACTATTATTTTCTCTATAGAACGATGACCAATCCCTGGAGGATTCGCCTCCACCACGTCATAGAACATCAACTCTGCAGGAAGACGAGGTAGCTACCACTGAGCCTTCGACTGCAACTCCTTCTACTAGTGCTCCAAAAAAATGGACGTGGGAAAAGAGCCCAGAACCAGATCCCTGAGAAAGGTAGTCTGGTCATAGAGGTGCTTGGCGACAAAGGTGAGCCCATTTTACCTAAGGGGATAGCATCTAGGTTTAGAAACATATGTGGAGCTATTGTCAGGGATAAAATGCAAAAATAGATCACACACAGTAACTGGAAGACAGTGCCTGTTGCTACAAATAACGTTTTGTGGGCCACAATGAAAGAAAAATGAGGAATTTGCAAGAAAATTTGCTGAGGGCCTCCTTGGAAGATGTTTCAGGAATTGGAGGTCTAGGCTTAATGTAGACTATGTAAAGGAAGGCAAGGATGCTAGGGTCGACTATGGTAAGATTCTTGCAAAAATGTGGGAGGAGTTCATACAACAGAAGAACATGCTGGAAGCAAGAGCCCTGAGCAAAGAGAACATCAAGAAGGCAATGAAAGCTGTCCGGAACCCACATCGCTTGGGTGCGGGAGGGTATCTTGCCAAGATTGAAGAATGGAGGAAAGAGGAAGAAGAACGGAGGATAGCTAGTTTACCTGATTTGCTAAAAGGCTTAGATGAGCTCAGCAGGAATTGGGTGCTAGCTCGAGAATCGGTTATTAAACCTAATTGCGAAGTTGAGTTTAGATACCCATCAACTGCGGAAATTTTCAAGAGGATGGGACAGCTTGCCGAGTTGCAAAAAAGGGTATTTGGAAGCCAGATAGGGAGAGAGATCTGCTAACCAAAGCAATTAGAACCTCGGAGCACGCTGGCCCTGTGCGAGGTCTGTCATCTACATTGTCCTGGCATAAAGCATTCTCGAATGACCAAGGAAGCTACAAGAAGCGGGAACGATATAAGAGAGACCTTGAGGAGAAGATTAGAGAAATCGCCATGGAGGTCTTCGCCCTCAAGTAGACCAACCCAACAGCATCAGGTGGTCAACAAGAACCAACTATACAGCTTGCCAACACAGCACACGTTGCTCCGAGTAGTGCTGCCTCCATTGCAAATGTGAGGTATCCTATACACGACATAAAAGTGGATATACCATGCAAGTTGGTGCAGCCTATTGGAAGGAAACTAAGTTTTGAGAGGTCGGAACTTGCATGGCAGTAACGGCTCATGTGTTCCCAAAGAAACCGCCGCCAGAATACTCCTGGGTGCAAGTTGTTACGGTGTTGGATGATTCGTGCGAGCTTGACATCCCTATAGATGAGTGGATTGAGGTTCTTTGTGATGCGATGAACTAGTACATACTGTGGCATCACCGAGATATCATCCTGAGTGTTAATTCATCACCAGAAATCTCACTGCCGATCTAAGATGTGCCCATGCTACAGTCACATGAGCAGGTAGCTACCATTGAGGGCGGGCAGCTGAGGGTGCTAACAACTGTGCATGAGAACGAAGAAGTATTCACTGATGAGGATTGGGATAAGATGCTTTCTGGTGATGATCCAACAGTCAGCTAGAGGCAACCATCGTCGTCGTCTCCACCTCCCCAGAGGCAGCCATCTCCACCTTCCGAGAGGGCAGCATTACCTCGTATGCTTAGGTCACATGAGAGAAAAAATCCATCGACAGAAGTCGACAAGTTCATGACTGTAATGAAGACCAAGCCTCATCTTCCTCTATAGCTTACGGCCCCTCTCAGCCAGAGGACATAGATGAAGGCACTAGTTTCTTTGGGCCAGATGCAGTCCCAGAAAAAATATGACCATGGCAAACCATTCACGTATTGGATGGATCTGTCGGGAGGCCCAAGTGAACTCATGAAGCTGCATGGATGGATCATGGCCGCAATGAAAAAAGGCATTCGATCAATCATAGCGTGTGTCCCACAAAAGGTTTTCCTTGCCACTTGGGATTACGAGATTGTGATCGATTTCGAGGATTTGTGGAGACTTTACCGTCATCAACACCTCGACGTCCAGCTCATTGCCGTATGGACCTTGTAAGTCCACATGTACTGCATACATGAGTTTTACATACATAAGTATATATTTTATATGTCTAGTACCTGAGCGACTACCTTTTCTGCAGAAGGCAATGGATTGAGGAAAAATTGGCTATTGGCAAGTTCTCGGTAGCATTCCTTGACCCAGCACGAATTAGCACACTAGAGCACAGCTTCGAACTGAATGAAAGGGTCAAAGTAGAAATGGAAGCAGCAAAGACAATCACTGAAAAAAATGCTATACAGAAGAAGGCCCACAAAGAAGAAAAGCTAAAAGTGGAAAACTACATTTATACAGTTATGAAAGAAAAGGCTCACAAGCAGTGCATCAAGGGGGCTTACAATATTCGGTAAGCTAGCTAGTTCAAATTACTATTTATATACTTGGTGCTAATAATACCATCTATAATATAAATTATTCTAATATCATGCAGAGACCACTGGATTTGCATCTGTATTTACCCCAAGCTTGGAGCTGGAATTATGTTAGACTCTCTCACACATTCCAAGCTTGAAGATTACAATGAATTAATAGGCATTGTACAATAGTAAGACATGCCTTGGAAGTACCTAAATGCACATTGAGATTCTATGCACCTAAGTTGTATTACTAACTCTTGTCTTTATATCCTCAAAGTGTGCACAGCCTTTACGTGAAGGAAGGCGGGGAATGCCCTGATAACAGGAAGAAACGGATGAAAATAAGGATGCATAAACCGGTAAGAACATAAAACTTTGTTTCTTTTCATATAATGTAGACTTGTCATTTATAACAACTCATCATTTTTCTATTTTATTGTAGTGCCACAAGCAACTGCCCGGTACTGCGCTATGCGGATACTACGTGTGCGAGTTCCTCAAAAACAAAGGGATGTACTGGACGAACGCCCCCGAAGACGTAAGTCTCTGTGCTAATAACTTTCTTATAGTAATACATCCTAATCTAAACCTTATTGTATACCTACAGTTGCCTACAATCGAGACTTGCAATTCGGTGCTCGAAGACCAAGGCATCGTCAACATTTGTAGGGACATGGCTCATTTCATCCAAACTAAGATTTGTCATGAGAAAGGACACTTCTTTGATCCAAAAGGCGAGTTGGCGGAGGATGGGTTCGAGCGTCTTCGTGCATGGACGATATAAGTCGTAGAATAGCTCTATTCCATTTGTTGAATTGAATTATTTATTATTCAATTTTGATGAATAATGTGAATAATGCAATTTTTTAGTAATGTGAATTATTTATTATTTAAGTTCGTGCTTGGGAATACATATTTAAATGTGGTAGATAAAAACTGGCAAAAAATATAAAATATAAATAAATAATGGGAAATAATAAATTCAGTGGGAAAATAAATATTCCTGGCAGGTGGCATAACCAACCGCCAGCATAGAATTATGTCGCTTGCCAGCATAGTGGTTCACTGTGCTGGCGGTTGCTTATGCCGCCCGCCAACATAGTGGCTCACTCAGCTGGCGGTTTATTTGCCACCGTTCACTGTGCTGGTGGTTGGTTAGATCGACCTGCAGCACAGTGGTTCACTATGCTGGCAGTTGGTTAGGTTGCGTGCCAGGACAGTGAACCACTGTGCTGGTGGTTGGTTACGTTGCCCGCCAGCAGTGTGAACCACTATAGGTTGCCTGGCAGCACAATGGTGTCTATGCTGGCTCAAAGTTGCTGGCGGGTGCCAGCGCAGTGGTGTTTTACCCACCACTACAAATCGAATTTGACGTAGTGTGATCCAGGGGGGTGGCTGAATCCTCCCCCACCTGCCCCTCCCCTTCCCCCCTCCCCCTACAGGTAGCATCCTCCATTGGAGCAAGGGGAGCTAGGGGGGGGGGGAGAAATGTGAGGGAGGAAGAAGAAGAAGAGAGAGAAGAGGTGGGGGAGAAGAAGAAGAAGAGATAAGCCCCCCTTGGAACTGTCCGCTGGGTCCCCCTCTCGGAACCAGTACACTTGTTGAGTCAATAACCCATGGATTATCAAATCACGCATGCAGCAGGAACGCTGGTAGCTTCGCTTCTTTCTCAGTTAGCACGAAAGCACACTTCCTAATAATCTTGCTTTTACACTGAAGATATGAATACACAGATATGCCATGATTTGTACTGTCTGCGCTTAGTTACATAGTATACAACCACCCTTACACTTCTTCTATCGTTTTTTTAATAGGTTGCCAGCATTCTACGATCTGCTGACAGCAGCAGGGTCAACATGTCCTCCTGAGTTCTTGGTAAATTTATGAAGAGACAGGGAGTAGAGGAGGGGGGGGGGGGGGGGGGGGGGGGGGGGGGAGGGGGAATGTTTTTATTCGTTTCTGATCATTTGGTGATTTCTTCGTACTGCTTTCTGGCATATCGCCTAAAATTTCAGATAAAAAAACTAGCTAGGTCTTTTGAAGCATTTATTTGTTTTGTTGGAATTAAGCAACCCGATAAAAACAAAACAAATGTGTAAAATCCAAAATAGAGCTGTGCTCCCTTTAGAATACATTTTCAATGTTTCTTAGCTGAAGGAGGAAAAGATATAAAATTACAAAAGTGTTTTATTTCTATATTTTAGTGGGTGGGTGGGTAGGGAACTCTGCCTATGCAATTTTATGGTAACACTTATTGTTGCATAGCTGGTCCCAAGCCCACACAAAGGAGGAGAGACTACCTATACCTATGTAGTTGGAGGAGCATGTGATCTTTGAACATACTTATCGTCTGGTTATTATTAGCTTTGTGTTTTCCATTCATGCTCCTTCTGAAGAAAGCAGCATCCAGCTAGTATGAAGGGTCGTTGTTGTAGAGGATGTCTAGTATGTATAGGTGTAAGGGGGTCATGATCGATTGGTCGTCACTCACATACCTATCAGTACAACTTCACTCTTTACCCTTTACTCTAATAACGTGAATTGTTTCTATGGTGTTAGGGATGCCCTAGCTAGCCTGCCGAGTCTGTGGCAAACCATTGTGTGACATGCCATAACGGATCGATAAATCTTGGAACCAATACTCGAAGAGAAAAGCTACAATGATATGTGCACTTGTGGTACAACATTTGGTGTGCTAAGAGCCTTCAACAATAGCGCTGATAATGTTTTAGCCCTGTCAAGGATGAGGTTGTCTCCAGTAGTAAATTTTACATATTGTATTGCAATGTAAGAATGTACTCACATATATGTTTCTTTATAATTTAAAGATCAATTTTGAAAAACACTATTGTATGAGACATTTTAGAGTGATTGAAAAAATAAGAGTCGTCCATCCCAAGAAATTGAAGAGTGGAAATAAAGGAAGTACTGTGAAGTGCCTAAAGAGAAGTATGAAGAAGCAACAATTTGGTGGAACCAAGTACAAAAATAGTGAGAAATTACTATGATGCCCTTTTAATTATATGTTAATATATTTAGTTCTTTTTTGTGGACAAAATAAGAAAGGAAAGTATCTACAAAGTACCACTGGTACTTTAAAACCATTGTAACAAAGCTCGTATTGTAAACGTGAAGTGATTCCGATAAATAAGTAAAAGTACATTTAAATTCTCATTAATTAAATTGCATTCATGAATACATTTATTTTTTATGCAAAAAAGACTAACCACAAAGAAAATGACTAATTCTTTGTGCTGCAATTTCCCTTCACATTTTGTGAATTTCCTTTTACCTAACACACAAGGAAATGAGTAATTTCCATGCACGTTTTTTGAATTTTGCTATGTGTTTTACCTAGTTCAAATGGAAATGAACAATTCCGATTTGTATTTTGTGAATTTTCCTGTGTATCTTACATAATCCACAGGAAAATTAATATTTTCCACGTGCTTTTGGTTATTTCCTTATACTTTCTTTTAAAACCGATAAGTAAAAGCAAATTTTTCTATGGGTTAGTCATTTCCTATGCTTTTTTTAGCGGACAAGGAAAGTACAATTCCCTGTGCATGTCCAAAAACTCACAGGGAAAATGGGTCCACAGAAGAAAATTCCAGTTTCTAGTTTTGTTTGTCTAAGTTTAGCCTATACATTAACTCCCTATTTGAACGAGCTAGGGCTATAATATTTAGCCTTGGGATCCACACATAGTCTTATCAATCACTCAACGTGACTAGCTGGTGATTGATAGGGATGCCAATTCGGCACAGAGCAATTTAGTTAGTCCATGGACATATTTTCAGTTTTCTTGCTAATTTATTTGTAACCAACCGACAAATCATTCCGACTCTCAAAAAGGAATAGTTGTATCATCTTAATCTAGTCACCCTTTAAGCTCTTAGGGCGATGCTGACGGTCTGTTAGTTGCTTTGTATTAGTCACCCTTTAAGTTAGTCTGCAGCGTCAAATCGAGCTCCTGTTGTGCATCAGCAGCCGTCTCCATCCTCGCACGTCCACCGTGGCCTCGCTCCGCCTTGGGTGCTCCTCCGTGCTTGCTCCCAAAATCGATGTCTCCCTTCTCCCTGTTCTAGCAAGCAGCAGCATCAAACGTCATTCTTGAGCAAGCAGCTCCTTTCATTTATCCATCGCAAGTACAAGCAGCTGCATAGTAACCGACGAGCTTCCTGCTACCTGCTCCTCCCCATCCAAGCCCTCCTGCATCTCCCTCACACGTCCCCACAGCAGGCTGAGCTGTAGCAGCTCCAATCAGAGCCAAGCTCCGCCGCGAATCCTTATTGCTCAGCCTCCCTCGGTCGGCACCTCCTTCTCGTGCAGGCCATGCAGGTCTGTGGAGAGCATGGGTGGCGTCAGCACCGTGGGCACGCGTCGACGCGTGGGCTGGTGCGCTGCTTGGATGGCTGGGGCGACGACTAGGGACAGCCTCACCCCGACCTGCCACACGCTTGTGTAACACCCAGTGTTATTAAAATCCTAAAAATTTTATTACAAGGCTAATGGTGAAATTTGGATTAAAAGGAGATATTATGGGCCAAAGTCAAATTTGAGTTAAATTTGACCCAAAAATTCTAATTCAAGATTCAAATTCGGAAAAATTTGACAAAAATATGGAATCAAGCTGTGAAGGTATGTAGAATTCAAAGGAGTGAAGTTTGAAGCCAAATTCAAATTATAAATACCTCAAAAATATAGTTAAAGATGGAATGAATGGAGTTACTATTCATCGTTCGAAAATACGCAAGTCAGGAAATGGAAACAAGTAGCCGACTTTGAATTTAAATTCTGAACAATTTCTCATTCAAGTTGGGAGATATTTTGAATTAAAAGTGGGCTCTAATATATGAATAATCTTTTGGATATGTTTTTTGTCAAGGAAAGATAAGAATTAAAAATTTAAATGAAGCTCAAAGATTGAAAGTTGGGCAGATTTTCACTTGGCTGCTGAAATACCGTCTGAAAAAAGTGACAACTATGCATGTTGGAAATTCGTTTTTGAAGATTTTTTTCATATAAACCTTGAAAGGTTTTTGAACTCAAATGGACTATGAGGATCAGGGAATATATGGAGTATGTTTTTGGCCAAGGAAAAGAAGGACTTCGAATTTTTCTAAGGGCTCAAAGTTGGAAATTTATGCTGTTGACAGGAATTTTGTTTTAAGTCTTAAAGAGCAGTGCTGCTTAGCAATCTCTGGTACAAATTATTGAAAACTCTAGTGTGCAAGAGGTGGGTGATTATGTGCAAAATGGAATCCCTATTATTTGCTAAACAAATATAGGTGGAAGTTGGACAAAACAAAATAAGCTTGAGCATTCAAAATTGAGCCCAAAAAGGAGTAAATGGTTCTGTCAGGTTAACTGACGAAATTGAATCGCTCGATTCAGTTAACAGCCGATTCCAACCTGACTTTGGAGCTCAAAATTCACGATGATATAGTGATTTTCTGGGCCTGTTGTAAATCTATCAAACAAAGTCTATGAGATTCTCTACAAGTTTGCTTCAAGGAAATTTGAGAGTTTGGATTTGAATTTGGGTGAATTTGTGAGCCGAATTCTCAGGGGGGGGGGGGGGGGGGGGGGGGGTGGAGCGAAGTACTGCAAAGCGCCGGCGGTGCAGGCTAGCTGCGCGCCAGCTGGCCGGCCAGCGTGACACCACCGGTTTGGCCGGCGTTCCTGCGCCACCATGTGTCTGCCGCCGCCATGGCTGCCGTAGGCAAGCTTTGTGCTCTGGCCATGGGGAGTTCCAGTTTGGGTGAGCACCCCGCATTTTAGGTCGAGGCAAAGCTGCTGAGCCAGCTGGTTGCCTCCGAGTCGCCGCTGTTGAGACGCGCGCTGCTGGAAAACCTAGCACCGCTGTGCCAACGTACACCTCGCGACGTTCACCGTCGATGCGAAGCCAACCGCCCCTAGAGTACCATCCAAGGGTGTCGCAAGGCTGGTAGAAAGCTCCGTGAAGCTTGTCACCCTTAGGTTGCCGCCGGTGAGCCGCCGCCCATCCTTCTGTCCGCCGCTGATGTGGAAAGCCCCTGCGCAGCCCAGCTCCTTGGACCAAACCGCCACCAGGGGGTGCGTATGACCCTAGGGGATGTAGCCGAGGGAGCCGCGGTCAATGCCGGCCCTCTGTTTTGACCGAGCGGGCTCGCATTGAGAGAAGTATTTTCGGGAGTCAGTGAGAGAAGTATTTTCGGGAGGGGGACTGGATAAAGATAGATTTTCTAGTTTTTAGAAATGGATTTAAATACTTGTTTCACTGTTTAATTCACCACAAATTGTAGAACTGTCCAAAATTAGTGAAACCAATTTTGTTAGGTTTGTTTATTTTTCCTTTATGCATCAAAATTCTTAAACCCTAAGAAAATATAATAAAAATTAGGTATTTATTTAGTACCTTTATTTAAGGTATTTAAGTAAATACTTAACCTTTATTAAATGCATAAAATTTTGAATAATGCTTTATTATTCACAAATTATAATTAATCCCTAGGAACTAAGTTTTGAGATTAGAAAATAATTATAATGCTTTTCCAAAATAAAAGAAAAAGGCTTTAGTTAGGTTAGTTAAACAAAACTAAAATTGTGGGTTAATCTTTATGGGTAGAGTTTTGTTGGCTGGCAACTTTATCATGAGTATACGTTGTATAGTCATTCTTGGCTTGAAACTTTATCATGAAGGAAAGTTGTAAAATCATTTGTTCAAAAAGTTTGCATCTCTAACTCCTGCATACGCTCTATCGTAGAACTTGAAGCTCCTGAAGTGGAATTCGTGGAATTTATCTGAAGATCAATAGAATCCGAGGTGTGTTGAAGTGCTTCTTTTACTGAAGGGTTTTCCGAAGGACTAACATTTGTTGACCCCAGGCAAGCCCCGGAGCATCTACACCTATCTAATTTCAGAAAGTATTATTCATGAGTCCATCTATTGGTTATTTCTTTATGATTGCATTAAGTATAGGAGTTGATTGCAAACCACTCTCGCGCATGATCCTACCTTGTTTAGAGGACATCTTTGCCACCTGTTCAACCTAATTAGTAACTATCCAATGCTTAGTCAAGCTTAGCTACCTTAAAGTAACTTTGGTTACTCAACTCTAAGGTTAAGATGGTCATACATGTTAATCAAGGAAAATGGCCTGAGATTTTGAAGTTGTGGACAGAAGCTAGAGATGGTAGTTCTATCTACTAAGTTAATTTGGTTAAGGCCCATTCATTGACTTAACATTTGATCAAGTGATTTTACCTGGTTGCTTACTGTGTATGGGACCAGCAAAGCCCGGTAGGTTAGTTGGCTCTCTGATCGGGAATATTTCGAACCTGTGCTTGACGTGCTAGAGAATGGCAAGGGCATAGCCTGAAACTCACATGGAGGTCAGACCAGACGTCGGGTTCCATGTGGGGGTGTGTCCCTGGGTTCGGGTAGTCATATTCCCAATCTCTGAGTGCGGCTAATCGAAAGGTAGTTGTGTACAACCCATACAATTGTACATGGCTGGTGGTCGGGTATCTCCTGCAGGATATAACTCGGTCCGGATCACCGCAATTCTCGGTTATGAATGCACTTGATCATCGCTTAAGCATCATAGTGTAATCAAGTTAAATGAGATGCTTTTCCTGAAATTAATATGCTGTATGACTTAGTTCCATCTGGTTGCTAAAATATTTTATTCATCTAGACTGGTTATGTAAAAGCTAAACTGAAATAAAACATAAAACTAAGGTTCCACTTATAGTAAGCTTTTGCTGCAAAATGTGAATCTATCATACAGTATTTGAAAGCTATCTATAATAGTTTCTTGCTAAGTACCCTCGTACTCAGGGGATCCTTTGTTGCTATTTTCAGAAAGTCAGCGACCAATGAAGGAGAAGTCCCGAAGAACTAGAGTATCAACGAGTCTCATGATACTCTAGAACAAAACTTAGGTGTGTAATTATTTTCCACAGACTGGTATTGTGTTTTAAAAACTCTTAGTAATGGTCTAACTTGCATTGTTAAGTTTATTTCAATCTACGGTTTGTAATAATCTGTATCTATTGTATGTATGTAAAAATATAATATTTGTTGATGCTTTCCCATCGTGGAAGCGAGCCTGATGTATGGCTATGGAACATGTCATGGATGTTTTGAAGAGTCCTAGGGACACTCGACGGACTACCGGACTTACACTATTTTAAGTGCGTTTCGGATAATTGCTGTTCTGACAGCAATTAGGCGCACTTAAGCAAATTTAAGTTGGGCAGTTCCGCCACATCTTGCACCTCGATTCAGAATCGGCTGCTGCGCCCCCACCACCGCGGTCCCGCATCGTGGCTCCGCCGCTCGCCAGCCGAGCCGTCCACTCCCCCGCGTTGTGGCCCTGTTGCCGTCTCCGCCGAGTGCCTCGCGAGGCTCGTGGTGAACGCGAGTAGAGGAAGAGAGAGGGTAGAAGAGAGAAGAGAAAGAGGAAGAGGAGGGTAGAAAAGAGAAGAGGTGACCTCATGTTTCCGAAGCTAGAGAACTGCAATCAGCCAAACACATACATCAACTCCATATTTTTCAAGAGTTGGTTGAGTGGAGCACCAAAAGTATGGAGTTGGTGGAATGGAGCTGGAGGTGGAGTGCTGCCAAGCACCCCTAACACTATTTTAGAATTCAAAGCCTGATGTTTGAAAATTGTAGAGCGACTGCTTCTTTGCTTAGTAGATGACACATAGTCGTCAGTCTAAACTCCTATCTTGCAGCGTTAGTCTGTTGGTCAGGTCTCTTAATTTGTATTTGTATATTTGTATTTTGACTTAGTTCATATACTGACCCATCGAATTCTAAATATATGACCACAACTACACATTAATAATAAATGCTGCCAGTTTGCAGCAAGCTTGAAGCAACAAGTTGTCAACGTAGAACTCGATAATGATGAGGTGTTACAAACAATCTTTTCTACCAGCTACTCCTAACTAAACAAGGAGGCAATTCCCTCTATGCCATTGGGAAATACCCGTCCCTTACGTGCCACTAGAAATTAGCACATTCCCTCAATGCCAATGATTTTCATTCCTCATCCCTTCCACGCCATCGCCGTCACGCTATGGTAACAGATCCGTTAAAGTAACG
Organism: Setaria viridis; assembly: GCF_005286985.2. Classification (NCBI taxonomy): domain Eukaryota; kingdom Viridiplantae; phylum Streptophyta; class Magnoliopsida; order Poales; family Poaceae; genus Setaria; species Setaria viridis. Next base: position 40,891,903 of record NC_048270.2, read on the forward strand.
GTTAAAAAAATACAATAATACCCCTAGCCTCTCGTCACTGTTGTTCTTTTTTGATATCCACCGCCGATGACCCAAGGCAGAGCTTTCCGCAGGCCGGCCGCGTCGCATCCTCCACACGCCGCCGCAGGCCTCCTCCTCAGAGCACCGCCACAACCCAGCCTACTGCCCAACGCCGCTGGTGCCAACCGCCGCTGAGTGCCATCTCGCTCGTGGTCACCACTTGTAGAAAACTGACTTTCGATCCTCCACTCTTGTCCTGGTTTAAGGTAGACCCGGGAGAAAAGGGGCTGCGCTACTTTTTACTCCCGGTTGGTATTTGCAATCAGGACTAAAGTAGGTCTTTTATCCCGGGTCAAAAATCAGCCACCCATAGGGGATCCTTTAGTCCCGGGTGAAAAAATCAGCCACCCATGGGAACCTTTAGTCCTGGGTGGTAAGACTAACTGGGACTAAAGGTCACCCTTTTAATCTCGGTTGGTGTTACAACCCGGGACTAAAGCCCACGACACCAACTGGGATAAAATAAGATTTTTTATCTCGGTTGGAAACTCTAACCGGGATAAAAGGGCCCCCACGGGTGGCTGAAAAAGGGCTAAAGCCTTCGGAACCATTTTATCACGGTTGGTAATCCCGGTTGGTAATACCAACCGGGATAAAAGGGGGTCTTTTATCCCGGTTGGTGTTTTCAACCGGGATAAAAGGGTCCCTCACGAGTTAATACAAAAGGATTGCATCCCCTATATAGTTAAATGTGGTGTGTAGGTGGGATGGCAAGAAGGCTATGCGCGAGGCTTGAGGTCGTGGGTTTGAATCCCGGTTGGTATTACTAACCGGGATAAAAAGGGGTGGGGGCTGCCTGGCGTGGCAGCCCCTTTAGTCCTGGTTGGTATTACCACCAACCGGGATAAAAGGGAGTCTTTAGTCCCGGTTGAGGGATCCGGGATAAAAAAAGACCCCTTTTATCTTGAATGCTTTATCCCGGATGATTTTTCGGAATATTTGCAACCTACCGATCGGGACTAATACTTAATTTTCTACCAATGCGCCGTGCTCTCGAGGTGCGGCATGGCCACCCCGCTGCGTACGGCATCGTGGCAGTGTGCGACCCCGCAGCGTGCCTCAAGCAAGGTCCGTGCAGCTAGTGCGGGCGGCCGGTGCCCACGGCCTCCCGCTGGTGTGCGCGGCTGGCGCCCGTGGCTCCCTCGGTCCCATCTCGCTAATACACGGAATTTTGAAGAAATTACCGACCAATACCACAGGTTACACACGAACCGTAATACAGTTTCGTTTCGCAGGGAAAAGATAAGACCTTTTCTTCTTCCACCGCCACCTACCCACCCTTAATACAGTTTCGACAGGTTACACACGGACCGTAATACAGTTTCGCTTCGCAGGGGAAAAGATAAGACCTTTTCTTCTTCCACCGCCACCTACCCACCCTCGGTTGACTTGCTGCCCGCCTTGTATACATTTTGTTTGCGTGAATTGTGGATCTTGAATGGCTGGTTTGTACCTTTCCTCTGTCTCTGCGCCAATCAAGCTATTAATGGATTTTGATTAGTAATAACTCAATTGCTTCTTTATCAAGTTAAAAATGGAGTTAGCGACTGGACCAACGAGTTGCACTACTTAATCCGACAAGTTGCACTACTTAATCCGATGTTATAAATGGAGGTAGAAAACTGACTTTCGATCCTCCCCTCTTATCCCGGTTTAAAGTAGGTCTGGAAGAAAAAGGGGGTGCGCCACTTTTTACTCCCGGTTGGTATTTGCAATCGGGACTAAAGGAGGCCTTTTGTCCCGGGTCAAAAATCAGCCATCCGTAGAGGATCCTTTAGTCCCGGGTGAAAAATCAATCACCCATGGGGGAACCTTTAGTCCTGGGTGTAAGACCAACCGGGAGTAAATATCACCCTTTTAATCACGGTTGGTGTTACAACCCGGGACTAAAGCCCACGACACCAACCGGGATAAAATAAGATCTTTTATCTCGGTTGAAAACTCCAACCGGGATAAAAGGGCCCCCCACGGGTGGCTGAAAAAGGGCTAAAGCCCTCGGAACCATTTTATCCCCGTTGGGGTCTTTTATCCCGGTTGGTGTTTCCAACTGGGATAAAAAGGTCCCTCACGAGTTAATACAAAATGATTGCATCCCCTATATAGTTATATGTGGTGTGTAGGTGTGATGGCAAGGAGGCTATGCGCGAGGCTTGAGGTCGTAGGTTTGAATCCCGATTGGTATTACTAACCAGGATAAAAGGGGGTGGGGGCTGCGCCTGGTGTGGCAGCCCCTTTAGTTCCGGTTAGTATTACCAACCAGGATAAAAGGGAGTCTTTAGTCCCGGCTGAGGGATCCGGGATAAAAAACCCCCCTTTATCTTGATTGCTTTATCCCGGATAGTTTTTCGGAATATTTACAACCTACCGATCGGGACTAATACTCAATTTTCTACCAATATGCTGTGCTCTCGAGGTGCGGCATGGCCGCGCCGCTGCGTAAGGCATCGCGGCAGTGTGCGACCCCGCACGGTGGAGGCAACCGGCGGCAGCGTGCCTCAAGCAAGGTGCGTGCAGCCAGTGCGGGCGGCCGGTGCCCGCGGCCTCCCGCTGGTGTGCGCGGCTGGCGCCCGTGGCTCCCTCGGTCCCATCTCGCCAGTACACGGAATTGTGGAGAAATTACCGATCAATACCATAGGTTACACACGGACCGTAATACAGTTTCGTTTCGCAGGGGAAAAGATAAGACCTTTTCTTCTTCCACCGCCACCTACCCACCCTCGGTTGACTTGCTGCCCGCCTTGTATACATTTTGTTTGCGTGAATTGTGGATCTTGAATGGCTGGTTTGTACCTTTCCTCTATCTCTGCGCCAATCAAGCTATTAATGGATTTTGATTAGTAATAACTCAATTGCTTCTTTATCAAGTTAAAAATGGAGTTAGCGACTGGATCAACAAGTTGCACTACTTAATCCGAACAAGTTGCACTACTTAATCGACAAGTTGCGCCACTTAATCCGACAAGTTGCACTACTTAATCCGATGTTATAAATGGAGGTAGGAACGATGCTTCTTAGGCCATTCTTAATGGAGGTTTTATGGGAATTAAATAGACTGTCATATCAACATTTTTGATAATGTGGCAGTGAATTAATGAAGAGAGAGGTGAAATGGGTTTCATGAGGTGCTAAAATTATTTCCTAGACAGCTTGTGCCTTGCATATAGCCTAGAAAACAACAAGAAATAAAATTATGCATTGAGGGGAGGTGTTTCATCCTAGTTTCAAACATTTTTAGATGATGTGTCACTCTAAGTAATCATGACCATAAAACTCCCACTAAGAATAGCCTTAACGACACTACTCCGGTCCAAAAGGCAAAATAGATATTTTGATCCCTCAATGTTTCGCTGAGGATCAAGTTCATCCTACAACTTTTACATCAGCCAATATAGTCCCTTAACCATCGTTTTGGGATCCAACTCATCCTTATACTGATGTGGTACTCCACAATGGTACGAGACTATTTCAAGAACATGTTTCTAGGAACGTATGTTTAAATTAAAGAAAATTTTTAAAAAACCTATATTTTTAAATGCTCTAAAAAGGGCGGGATGTATTTATTCAAAGTATGTTACGTTCATATTTTGTCCGCTATATATAGTCATTTGTTCGTCACATTTAATAGTTTGTTCGTATGAAACAATCATTTGTTCTTAGTGTTCAAAAATTTATTCGTAGTAATCAAAATTAATATTTAATATCTAAAAAATATTTTTTAAAAAAATCAGCCAAATAGTCAAGCATGATTTTGTTTTAAAGATATTGTCAAAAGAAACATAATGGTACAATCGGAATTTAATTTGGATATTCGGTTAGCAATCTATGTTTTCTTTAGGCCTATGAAATTTTTAGGACACGATGATGTCAGTTAGTTTGTTTGATTTCCTCTGCATGCATATGTTTATCACGCGGGTTGTTCACGCCCACACGCACTTAAGCTGAGATACGACCCATTAAAATATTGATTAGTGCAGCGCTCCTTTAGGTGATGCCTACGAATCTGTCGCCTCTGGTGTTGTATAACCGCACCCGATGCGACCTGCCCTCAAGTAGTTAACATTCTACCTAAAATCTATGAACGTTTATTTTCTGTAATAATTTTAGGAAGACTAAGTTTATGTCATTGAAACAGGATGTAACCGTAGGGCAGATATTGTTTTTTAATAAATTATCTTATTCATGGACTTCAACCGAGTCTTAGGACAGAGAGAACACTAGATGTGCTATATGAAGTTGTGCTCTGCTATTCGTTTGATCTCTCTCTCTCTCTCCTTACTAGTCGTAGGTCGCAGCAGCCAGAGGCTCAAGTGATGGGGTTCAACGACGATGAGCCTCCTAATACCAATCTAGGTAATACCGTCTCGTTACCCAAAATTTGGACGTCAGCAGCAGGATGTACGGCAAGAAGATGGAATACATGAAGGAGGCCATGCTGTTCGTGATAACGAAGCTCACCCCCGTGGACCGTCTCTCCATCGTCACCTTCTCCGACGTCGCCACCAGGCTCAGCCCGCTACGATGCATGACCCCGGCTGCCCAAGACGCCCTCAAGGCTCTCGTCCACGGCCTGCAGCAGGCCAACAACGGAGGACCCAACATCCAGTCAGGTCTCGAGACCGGGCTGGCTGTGATCGCCGACCGCGTCCACCGCAAGGCCCGCATGGCCGACATCTTCCTCTTGTCCGATGGCCACCAAACCTCCGGCGACGCCAGGCAGGTCGACCCTTGTTACGTGGCCATCAACACGTTCGGCTTTGGCAGGGGTACGGACCACAGGCTGATGAGCGACATCGCCGAGAAATCACCGTTCGGGATCTACAGCTCCGCGCACAACCGGTCCTTCTCGCAGCTGCTTCCCGGCCTCCTCACCGTGGTCGCGCAGGACGTGGAGCTGATCATCATGCCCAATGCCAGCGAGGAGTACTTTGACTTAGGACAGCCGCCGGAGGTGCACGCCATGGAGGTGGCACTCGGCACCGAATACACGGCGATCAGCGACGCCGTCTCCGGCATGATCACCATCAATTTCGGCAGGCTTTCCGCCGGAGAAAGGCGCAGGGTCGTCATCAACCTCACGCTCATGGAAACCATGGAGACGGAGTACGAGTACGACGCGCTAATCGGCACAACCCAGCACAGCTTCACCGCCCAGGGTAGGACGCGAGCTCTCCAAGTCCCCCAGGACATCAGTATACGGCGCACGGAGACCCCATCTCCAGATGTCAGGCGGTGGCAGCTGGAGGCCGATATTGACGGGCGGCGCGACGACGCCATAAGGCAGGCGATTGTGCTCACGGATGGCAAGGACGTCAACGACGTGCAGGACGACTGCCAGATTGTGCTGAACAGGCTCCGCACCGAGCTGCTCCAGATGACCGCGCACGCGTACACACAAGATCCGACACCTTCCTCGAGCAAGCCAAAGATTTCGAGAAGGCCGCACCGCGGCAGTGCCGTCCGCTGATGAGGATATGAAGCCGGCAGGAGATCATTGTAGGCCAACCCGTTCAGTAACGGTATCGAGGTGCTGCAGGCCAGCCATATCGAGAAGGATTGTCACCCCAAACATGGTATCGAGGTGCCACACACATTTGTCGAATAATGAGCACTCTTTCCGAGCGCACAGTCGTCGTTTTGATTTCAACTGTCTACCTTGTCTAAGTTATTGTAACTGGTTTTCTTGAATTGAATTGAATTGGATTGGATTGGATTGGATTGAAGATAAAACATCATATATATATATATATATATATATATATATATATATATATATATATATATATATATATACATACATATATTATATATGCTGCGTACAGAGGAGCTCCGAAGAAGGAGAAGGCCAAGCACCGTGCAAGTTGAACGCAATGTAATCTACCTGCTACAAGCACGGTTTACAAGTTAAAGCCTCAAGTCTGCAAATTGGGTCCCTGCTCTCTGCATCATGAAATGCCCCGTAGATAACATGCATGTATTCTCTATGTTCTAAATTATTAGTGACTTTAGCTTTATCCTAAGTTAAATTTTTCTAACTTTGACAAATGTCAGCACTAGCTCCCACCAAGGGGTCTAGCTTTCTTCGGAGGGTATCACCGGACAGGAAGCCTCATGGTAACTCAGCCTTGTGTAGTCCAGAAGATTACAAGTCGGCATGATCTATCTCCTAGTCGGATATAAGATACAAGATCTGATTTGGTTACAGCAGGCGCTTGCCAAATATAATCCCCAACTAGAATATATCCCTATTTTTGGATGTCCTAAGGTATTACCAACATGTGCCATGCATCAGATGCCTAGGTTAGCCTAGCTATAACCTTTGGTTGCCATATGGGCCCATCTTATAGGTTCCGGGGGTCATATCCCTGGAGCAGCCACTACTACAGAAGTTGCTATCACAAACAGGCCGGGCCATCACCACCGATTCAAGTGCCGGTTAAGACTATAGATAGACATAATAGGTGATAGAACCGGCGTTGAAAACTTACATCACCGCTGGCTCCAATTATGAACCGGTGGTGATAGTTTTCACCATTGGCTCCACAGAAAGCCCTCGAGCACTTTGGGCGTGCTTGGTTGGCAGCCTTGGTTTGCCACGCCGCAGTGTGGCGCACCACAATCTGAAATCACCTGTTTTGCATGGGGCAGCTGGTACTGAGCACACCAACCAAACACCTGCCCAGTCTTTTTTACCCACTACCGGAAACAGAATAATTGCCGAGTGCCTAAGGGTTTGCCAAGTGCATTCCATCAGGCACTCGGCAAAGAACCCGTTTACCTAGTGTGTTCAATGAAACACTCGGCAAAACCATAGCACTCGGCAAAACCCCACTTTGCCGAGTGCTTCAAAGAAAACACTCAGCAAACTTTAATGAAACACTCGCTAACATCAAACACTCGGCAAAGGATAGGCACGTGCGCCGCACGTGCGACGGCCATACGACGGCCGTCGGTGGGCTGCCCTGCCGTTAGAACTTTGCCGAGTGTCCGTTAGAGACACTCGGCAAAAACAAGGTTTGCCGAGTATTTTTTATTGGCACTCGGCAAAGTTATCCTTTTGCCGAGTGTTGTTTATTGGCACTCAGCAAACTAATAATTTTTTTCCTCTCCTGCCCTCCAAACTTTTTCTACTCTCCACATACAACATGTGGTTCTACATGCAATGATTTGGTATATTTCTCGATCTGTTTGCTATATTTAATTAATTTATTGCATTTAGCGGAATTTTTCGGTATAAGTCAATTTTGAACTGCAAGTGATTCAAATAATGGAATAAAATGAGTGGAAAAATTATATTCATGTTATTGAGTCCATTTTGGGCCCTTACCCAGGAATTGAAACGAAATTTCGAACATTTTGTTGAGGCAACACGACCACGAACGTGTGACTGAATGGTTTCTAAATTCTAAAAAAAGCAAACGAAGTCTGAGAATCACAAGATTAGTCAAGATCTCATGATATCATATGTGGAGGCTGTGGTAAAAAATTTAGAAGGTTTTGCACAATTTGTCATGTATGATGTTTACAAACCGAAGCATCTCCGAAGAAGAATCGTAGAGTTGAGAAGGATCCGGTAAGATTTGGAGTCCAAGTGACGGTTCAACTGGGGTTTGACTTCAAAACTTTTTGTATAGGCAATAGACAGCATAGATAGATTCATGTGAAATTTTGGAAATTTTTTGGATCCGTTTGATAATTTTAATTTATTAACTGCAATTATAGAATTTTAATTGATATAAATTAAATTTGAGCTATAAGTGCATGAAATAATGGAATAATATTAGTAGAATAATCAAATATGCATTGTTGAGTGAATTTGACGAGGTATTTTCAAAGTACATTGAAAAAATATTAGTAAAACACGTTATGGAAAAAGGATGCATGCACTCGGCAAAGTGTTTGTTTGCCGAGTGTTTCCTCGACGGCACTTGGCAAAGTGCCTAACCTGGCCCCACAGTGCAGTATTTTACCATTTCAGAATTGGAAAAAAAATAAAAAAAAGAGTTTCCCGAGTGTTCGAGATCTCGCACTCGGGAAACCCTTTTTTTTCAAACATGGCCGCACCCCCTCACGCATACACTCACGCTCGCCCAGTCTCACGCACGCACACAAGTACGCCACGCACACGCCCAAAACCCCCGCCGCCACCCCGTGGCCCCAGCCGCCGTCCCGGGAGCCGCCTCCCGCCACCACCCCGGGTCCCCGCTCCCACCCTGTGGCCTCGGGAACTGCCGCCGCTAGGATGCCCCACCCGCTGCCATCGGGGACGCCCCCAGGGACCCCTGCCACCGCCCGGGGCCTCCCCCACCGCCGCCCGGGGACCCCCTCCCGCCTCTCGCTGCCAGGTTTGATGGTTTTAGCCCCAGCACCCCTGCAAGAAATAGAATAGGAATTAGATTAGAGAAATAGAATAGGAATTAGATTAGGGAAATAGAATAGGAATTAGATAAGAGAAATAGAATAGGAATTAGATTATATAAATAGAATAGGAATTCTAGTTTTCTAGTTCACTGTTTAAACATTTAACATTTCATCTAGTGTTTATGAGTGTCCACTCGAGCACAAATGTGACCTAAAATGAAAGAGAGGTTGAGGAGAATTCCTTTTTCCAGAATGGAAAGATCGTTGCTAACTGTATACTTGACCTCTTTTCTGAAACAATAGTAGTAACTGCCTAGCTTCCTTTTCTTGCATCCAAGTGAAAATGGTTTATAAACTTGCAGGTTTTTGTCCCCGCTCCCTGCCCCGCCCTGCCGCCTGGTTCCGCCTTGCTCTCCCACCACCCCACACCTTCGACTTGCCATCGTTTTGCAAGGTATAAGAGCTGTATGTGGTTGTCGGCCATCGTGCCGTTTGTTTGCTGTGGATGTGGTTGTCGGCCATCGTGCCGTTGCATTTGTTGTAGGTTTTGGAAACCTCATCGTGCAGGGGAGGTGCTGGCGAAATTTAGACTTTGACACTATTATGTTTTTTTTTCAGGAGAGGCTACTTTACCATCCTCGACTCGTCACTTTGCAGGACAGTAAGGTGAGGCAACCTACACCTCTATTTCCGTATGATGTTTGTATATCACGTAACCTAGCTAGGCGTCTCCCATTCGAAAGAGATATGGTTAGAAATATGTAGATCTTTGCATATCTATAATCGTATCTATTTTGAATTGTCCACATTTTTTGGACAGCCCGAGGATGTGTAGGTGGGGTTAGTTTCCATGCTCTACTCCGATCCGTGATAGAGTTTCAGCAGCATCTCCCTGTTGTTCTCCGGATACACAATCTCCCTGCAAGGACGTGTATTTGGAGAACAACGGGGAGGTGCTGCCGAAATTCTATCTCGGATCAGAGTAGGTCGTGGAAACTAACCTTATTTACACATCCTCGGGTGGGATTAGGACCTATCTTCACCTATTAGACAGTATAGGAACGTGTAGATGCAACGTGATTTTTTATATTACTCGCTGATATGCTAGAGGTCGGATGACCATGAGTGGATGTACACGAACCGCTCTAGTCAGACTTCGTTGACCAATGAATGGATTGACAAGACCGATGCTTTCTTGGAATGGGCATTTGCAAGGGTTAAAGGAGCACGTGTCACTTGGTGTCCATGTAGCAAATGTGCAAACATGCGTTGGCAAACCAAGCTGGTCATGGGTAAACATCGTGTTAAGAATGGATTTATAGCAGACTATACCAGTTGGATCTTCTATGGTGAAGCTGATCGTGGGAGAGACGAGGTCGTGAGACAACGCATCAAGGAATATGATGATGATGCTGGGGTAGGAGACATGTTAAATGACTATCATGAAGCATACTTCGATGAAGGGCATAGGGAGGAGGAGCCAGAGGCTACCGCAAAGGTGTATTACGACATGTTGTCTGTGGCACAACAACCGCTTCATGGGCATACCAAGGTTTCTCAACTGGATGCCATTGCACACCTAATGGCTGTGAAGTCCCAGTTTAGCTTGGTCGAGACGCCTTCGATGTTATGCTGACAGTTTTTGGCAGCCTGCTCCCGGATGGTCACATCTTGCCAAAGAGCATGTATGAGGCACAGAAACTCCTTCGTGCACTTAAGATGCCATACGAGTAGATACATGCTTGTCCCAAGGGATGCATCTTATTTAGGAAAGAACATGCGGAAGCAAAGCACTTATGATTCCTTAGTCATGTAAAGTGTGAATCGTCTAGGTTCCTGGAGGTAGACTCTGGTGATGGTCAGAAGAGGTAGCTCGCAATCCCCGTGAAGATCCTACGGTACCTTCCTATCATACCAAGGATCCAACAGGTTTACGTGACTAAGGAATCCATGGAACAGATGACATGGCACAAAAATGGACGTCGATACAATCCTGAGAAGATGGTACATCCATCTGATGGTGAAGCTTGGACAAGGTTTGATGTGATTTATCATGAGAAAGCTCTAGAGGCTCATAATGCACGTGTTGCGCTGGTAAGAGATGGGTTCAATCCTTATGGAATGGTGGCTGCCCCGTACACTTGTTGGCCCATGTTTGTTATCCCCCTCAATCTCCCCCCTGACGTCCTCTTTCAACGACAGAACATATTCTTGTCGTTTATAATTCTAGAACACCCAGGGAATAATATGAGTGTGTACATGGAGCCTTTGATTGATGAATTGGTTCATGCTTGGGAGGAAGGGGTATGGACATACGATCGAGCTACAAAGACAAACTTCAAAATGCATGTTTGGTACCAATACTTCCTGCATGACTTGCCGGCATATGAAATATTCTGCGGTTGGTGTGTTCACGGGAGGTTCCCATGCCCAGTATGCAAGGCGTCTTTGAAGTTCATTTGGTTGAAGAAGGTTGGCAAGTATTCTTTGTTCGACAAACATCGACAATTCCTCCCTCCTGACCATCCATTCAGACGAGACATCAAGAACTTTATAAAAAAATGACGTAGTTAAAAACCCTGCACCACAGATGATGATAGGAGCCGCGGTTCATCCTCAGTTAGACGCTCTCGAGGTCAATAAACAAGAAGGTGGTTTTGTGGGATATGGCGATCAACATGCCTGGACTTAGAAGTTGTGCTTGTGGAACCTCCCCTATTCTGATGACCTTCTTCCACATAACATTGATGTAATGCACACTAAAAAGAATATCGCCGAGGCAATTTTTTGGTACAATCATGGACATTCCTGATAAGACAAGGATAACGTTAAAGCTAGAGTGGACCAAGCGAGGTTATGCGATAGACCAAAACAAGACATGGCGCCTCCCAGAGCCGGCAAGTCATGGAGAAAGCCTAAGGCTGATTTCGTCCTGACGAGGGCCAAAGGAGGGAGATACTAGAATGGTTCCAAATGTTAATGTTCCCTGATGGGTATGCAACGAATCTATGCCATGTGCTCTTGGCCGAGTGTTTTTGGATCTTGGCCGAGTGCCCCTGGCTGTATCCGTAGTGACCATGTGGTTTGGCAAACGGTGGGTGAGAACCAAGCATGCGCTGGACAGCCAAGTGCTTTTATTTTCGTTTGAGTTCCATCTTCTTGTTGCAAAGAAGCTACATTAATGGTGTGCAGGTGCATGCATTGGGTGGAGTCCTCGAGTCTTGAACTAGTTGATTTTTATTAATCAATCCGGAGTTGCGTGACTTGGCACACTCATGACGAAGCAATTGAGTCGTTAATGAGAAAGCATTAATAGCTTCACTGAGCGCAATGATAGAAGAACTTATATAAGGAAGGCAGCAAGTCAACTAAAATTTTAAAAATTACGAGGTCGCTTTCTCTGCTCTAGGTGATGGTAATGCTTGGATGCTTTCAGAATTTCTTTGCTGACTCTAGGTGATGGTAATGATCAATTTAGAGGACAAATCCAATCTGAATTGCAAGACGCAAATTAGGACATAAAATTAGTTTGAACAATGAAATCGATACGAAAGTCACCATCAATCTATTATTACATAAAGGATGATTTGTCAAAGAAGTATATATAGATGCCTCGATCAAGCAATCAACGTGGCTAGTGACAGTCATAGGGATGCAAATCGAAATTCTAATTAGTTACATGATCAACCTCTTTTAATTTCTCTCCAATTGGTAACCAACCGACAAATTATCCTTCCTTAGTTTTCGTTATATAGTGATCATGTAAGGCAAATCTCAATGGAAGGTTTTATAGAAGTTTCATGGGCATTAAATTGTATGCCACATCAATAATTTAGCTTACTTAGCAAGGTCATTATGAGGAGAAAGAATGGAAAGTTTTCTTACATGCTAGAGGAGTTCCATCCTCGTGACACCCAGCAGCGATAGTTAAGTTCTTAGTATTGCTAACTGTGCACTAAAACATGCCCAAGCTCTCATAGTGGTGCCAAACAGCCTGTTAATTGATCGTGTTTGTTTGAGAGACTAGTCCTGTCTTTTTCGGTAATCAATGCGATTAGATCTGTAGATTATAACATACTGCAAAGTCTTGGTCACCGTCGAGTCTAGTTGTTATAATGTCTATTCGTGGGCGTCTATCCGGAGTTCCAGTCGAGGCCACCCGTGATCATGTGGCCAACTAGACACTGCAACGTTGCAACTTTGCATATGCAATTTACAGACTGGTACTGTATATATTAATTGGTGTATTTTGGGAAGAGCGTGTGGACTTGTATTTTGGGATGGGATCTGTATTATACTAGCTAAGCTAACCACTAGCTACATCGTCATACTCGCATTGTCTAATGTTTCTTCAAGGGCATCTCATATCTATCTGTTCCGTGCCACATCATTAGCTTCCATGTTACTCTAAACAGCTTGTGATGATGAAGTTTTCCTGACGGAATGCATTGTACATAAGATAAGGCCCAACTGACAGGGAACTTAATACTCCCTCCATTCCAAATTATATATAAGGGAGTCAAATCATTTTATGTTTGACCAAAATTATAGCACAAAGGTTTATGGCACCGAATAGATATAATATGAAAATATATTTAACGAGAAACTAATGATACTTATTTGGTATCATGAATGTTAGTACTTTATTTTATAAATCTGGTTAAATTTGAGATACTTTGACTCTCCAAGAAAGTTGGAATGACTTATAATTTGGAACGGAGGGAGTAGTAGGTACTCCCTTGGTGCACAAATATAAGTATTTCAGAGTTTCTCAGGAATCAACTTTTTTAACCATGACTATCAATAGAAAAAATTATAAAATTAGTAACGTATAAATGATATTACTAGTTCATCTTGAAACAACTATCGTAATATGTAACTCTTTCTATTTGAAATATTTTACTTTCATATGTATCAATGATCAAAGTAGTATATTGAAAACCATATCATTTCAATCTCCTAAAATGCTTATATTTAATATGTGGACAGAGGGAGAGGGAGTATGTAGTAGTATTAGCTGGCATTCGGACTTGTAATTATATAGTACAACTAGTAGGCTGGATCTGTCCTAGAAACAATCGTGGTAACAATATTTATAAATATGCTCATTAATCGAGATTGGTGCTAGATTTGTCCCTGATTGGCAAGTCACGCAAAGAAAAAAACAAGGAGCTGTGGACTTTCACTTGTTAAAAGGACTAAACTAGAGAGAGTTGGTATTCTTATTTAGTAATTATTACTCACTCTGACATCAAAGTCTTGCTCGTCATCTACATCATCACATTTTCTAATTGTTTCTTTGATCATGGATTCTATTTATCATTATTTCGTGTATGAGCAATCATGTGGCCCTAGACGACCTTTTAGAGTCTTGAAAGGACGGAGTTTATTTGCTGTAATTTATTAGCGACTGCGGTGGTGAGTCATCAGGGAGTACCTACTATTAAACCACATCCGATGCTTCCCTTTCTTCCCAGCAGGCTGCTGCCATGGTAGCCTTGATCTTTGTTTTGCTTGTGCCTGGAAAATGGGCCATGTATGTTTCAGTAGATGGGCCGCAGCCCATGGATAAGTCGCTGTCCAGCTACAGTTTTTGTTTGCATGGTACAGCCACTACTAGATACGTATTTTTTGCCGAGAGAAAAATTGAATGGCCGAGCGTTTACAGCCCTCTCGGGGAATTAAAAAGGTGCGCGACGGTTTCCTGCAAATGCCCGTCGGTATGCTTCTTCGTTTAATGTTACTCCCTGATATGCTATCTATCATTATACTAAAACAATTGAACTCTATGGAATGAGACACCATTGTAGATAAAACTCTCCTGTGTTTATAAAGATTCGTCTTGCAAAGTACAACCAAATTATGCAATTAGTTTTTTATTTCGTCTACATTTAGTACTCCATGCATGTACCGTAAGTTTGATGTGACGTGAATCTTCTTTTTGCATAGTGCCAAAGTTGGAATTTTGGGGTAACTAAACAAGGCCTTAGGCTAGTCCCAGTGGGACTAACAGGGAGTCCCGGTGCACGGTTTCAATGCACAGTTTCCTAGGCTGTCCTCAGCATTTATTAGTTACATGAGGTTGTGATCAAGTGTTTCATGTGATTATGTAGCCACTTGTATTGTTACTTCAAATATGATATTCAGCAACCACAGATATGTCAAAAACGTATAATCGCTCACAAAGCAAAACGAAATAACAGAGAAACATCTGAATATCTGCTTTCATATATCTGTTCAGCTACTTGTTGTCGTTCAAGGGAAGCATCTGTTTCAGTCAACAGCTATGGTTCACCATGAAACAACAGTACAGGTCCAAATAAGAGTCGGATTGGGGAACAGCCCAGACATGGTCTACCATCGCACTACACGTGCGTCTGTCCTGAAGTATTTATTCAAGAAATAAGCTCTGAACTCTGAAGAATCTAAACTGAACATTGGCCAGTCTTTCATCATGTGTACATGAATGCATGGTCGGTGATCCTGGTGTTACTGGAGAACCAGAGGATGCGAAATCTGAAGAAGAAGAATCAGCACGAATTGCATGGTTTGTTGCCACTTTGTTCCAGTATATGCCTAGCAGAATAATCATACAACTATAGCTGAAATCAAGATGGTAGTTGAGTGTTGTAGTAAAAACTTACTTCATTGGTCACCCAACCAATTTCAAGACAAAAGATACTGAACTACACAAAAATTATGTAGGGGAAAACGCAGATCAAATTAAATTGCAGTGTTTCAATTTCATATGGCGTGTTCAGGAAAACTTATTTCATATGGCCATACTGTTATGGCAATGTCATTTTTGGATGGCAACGTTCATATAAAATTGCAAGCTGAAGTACTGCAGTATACATTATTCATAGAACTGGACAATGCAGGGGTCGAGACAGGCCTGATAGAACAGGACCTGATGGTCAAGCTAACAAATATAAGAGAAACAGCCCCTTCAAAATGAACAAGCAACAAAGGCCAACGAACTAAGATCGCCACCAATCTCACTGATGTTAAGGAATTGTCATAAAAAATGTAGCTCATCAACTACTACTAAATTCCCCTTGACCAAGAAGCTCACACAGGAGCACCTTAAATTTTGGAAGCACTTGAGGCATCTGCTTTTGCCTCCTCACCAGTAAAGGTTGCTCCCAATGCTGCAGAAATACACAAATTTCAATCAGCTATAAGCAGTTTATTCAAATCAACCACAGGGAATCCTATATATACTCAGCAGGGGACATTCTGTGACAAGCCTAACTTCGCATAAGTTGCCACAACTGCATCATATGACACTGACAGGTAATATATAGATGAATAAATTGTACCACACCTTGTAAAGACCGTACACAGGTAGAACAAAAATACTTCACACTTCATCGTTGTTACTGAAAAGTTTCTTCTCCATCATCGCCAGTGTCTTCTCTCTTCTAGCCTTTGATTCTTCTGTCATTTGACTAGTGTCTTGGTGAAGCAATGAATCATAGACTTGAAGCATTTTTGCTTCCTTTTCCTCTTGTGCTGCCTTCAGTCTCATTATGAGATTTCAAGATGTGCCTCTGTTGTCTTCGCACGCTCCTGCTTACGCTCTTGAGTAACCGCAACTATCTTGTCTATATTGCCTCCTAAGATTGCAAATCCTTCAATCACCTCTTCCATCTTGCACTTGCTATTGTGTCTTTTGCTTTCTTTGGCTGCATCTCTCCCAATTGGATGCTCGGTCTGTATGAATCTTCAGTTGATTTGTGTCCCTTTCACGACCTGGTGCTGCGTTCTTGTTGAACTCTTCAGCGATATCCTTCCAAAAACTATCATATTTCTTGTCATTCGCTCTTATTGGGTCATTAGAATTGTTCAGCCATGCACTCACCTACAACAAGAAATTAGAAATAATTATGAAAAGGAACTTCTCTTTGCTGTCCTACTCGCCTACAACAAGAAACTAGAACAGCAAGAATGACACTATTACCAATCGAACTTCCTCTTCATGCGACCAATGCCTTCTCTTTGCTGTCCTACTTGCCTCGACACCGGAGTTGCCATCAATGTTAATGGAGACTTGATGTGGAATTGCTCTTGTGGATTGTTCTTGTGCCAGTGGTGGCGGTGACGGAGAAATTGGTACAAAGTTATTAGTACGCCCAACGAGATGGAAATTTTGGTCAGGTGCGGCAAATGGTGGTTGTTGTAACATATTAACATAACCTGCCCTGAAATATAAATACATGAAGGATCAGGCTCTTTTCGTTGACAGACTCTGAATGAGCAGCCCCACAAGACTAACATAAGCCCAATTATCTGTTAGACTGTTACTTGTTTATCATACATTCATACGTACCACTGAAATGAATAACGCCCCAGAACACACCTTAGATGCCCAAACTTTCCCCAATGCTGTTTTTCAGCATGTCTCAAAGTGGTGCCTCATTTTATTTCTTTGGTTAAAACAACCCAAACTGTACTGTTCATTGGGAACAATACCTCAGAAAATGGCTTCTATTCTATTCTGGTGGTTGTCAATACCTCAGAAAAATAACCAGGCACCACAAGCAGGACAGAAAAACTAATCAACCTACAGGCCATCTATGAGCAACTCCTCCATGCTAATTGTATAGAATAATTATTTGTGGACAAATTAGCTACACCAACAGCTAAGATTATTCATCACAGTAGTGGAGAATGAATTTGAACAAAACAAACAAGCTATGATGCTTCACAAATATCTGTCACTACCAAGACCAAACATTTAGAGCACAATGCAGAAAATATCTGTCACTATCAAGCTTAGAAGCCAGTCTAAGAAAATTAAAGAACTGCATATTTATATTCAGTTACTAAAGCAAAGGCAGCAGCTGGTATTCACTGATAAAATGGACTTACTCAGAGCCTCAGTTTCTAAGAACAAACATATTGGTCCATGCATCAGAGATCTGACAATTTGCTAACCCAGAATAATTCACAATGGACCAATATACTGAAACTGATATTCTTTTTCATGTCTTATCCACATATTGCCTCGTGCATCATGGATGCCTGATATTGTTTTAACCTGATTGTTAGATGCTTATAATGAATAAATTAATTCAGTTCCTCGTCATTATACTTAACCTAGACAAATCTAATTCAGTTCCTCTTATCCCAGAAAGTCAAATCTTTAATCAAATCTAACAGTTAGTACCAGTTAATGGAGTACCTCCACCAGCAGTGCCATCAGTTATCTCCAATGATGCAGATGACAAACCTAGATAACAACTACAAAGCATGGAACGAGGATAAGCCGAAGATGCAGAAGAACCTTACCAGGGATTTGTGAATCCAGGAGTCGGCGGCGGCGGCGCCTTCCGCTTCCTCTTCTCCCGAGTCGCCATCGTCGGGGGAGGGCGGGAGTGCGCGGGAGGGCGTTGGGCGCAGGCAGGAGCGCGCGGGAGGGCGGGAGGCGCGGGCGGGAGGTTTTCTTCAGTGCGCACCAGATCCGGCGGAAGAAACGAAGACCGCCCCAGTGCGGGTGTCGTCCGCGTACCGAAGGCTCAGGTTCCTTGGTAACGGTGCTTACCTCGTTTCATCGGGACGAAACTGGTAGTACCTCTCTCCTTTTCCATTTCTTACCACATCATCTCCATTTCTTACCACATCATCACAAAAGCTGATGTGCAGATAATTAATGTGCATGAAACTCCTATAAAACCTTGCACTGGTGCTAGCCTATACTTGTTGGAGTTGTTCCAAATTCACTCCAGGATATAGACCGGGCTTCTGATGGAGCGAAGCGGAAGCCCGTCGCCGGAGGCTTGGGCCGGAGCGTAGCAGAGTCTGAAGCCGGCCCATCAGGTCTCGCCCCTGTGCTCGGGGGGTGCGGGGGGCGGTATATACACCCTTGCTAGGGTTTCGTGGAGACTTGATTCTCTTGTAAGCCGTCATAGGCGTGTAACCCAAAACTTTTGAGATAGTGAGATTGTTGCTGGCTGGTGCCCGTGGTTTTTCCCCTTCACATCGGAGGGGTTTTCCATGTTAAATCGTGTGTCTCCTCTGTGGCTTGATTCTTTACTCCATATTTCTATACGTCGTTCATAACAATACTTTGGTAGCACTGCAGCATGCTTTTTTGCACGCCTTAACTTTGGTGTGAATTAGTGGTGTGGAGCCTAGCACTGCAGCATGCTTTTTTGCACGCCTTAACTTTGGTGTGAATTAGTGGTGTGGAGCCCAGCAGACAGCTGATCAATCAGTGGTGTGGAGCCCTTGAGATTAAAGTCCTTTGAGATTATGCACTCTCAATGGGTTCCATGCGTCACAGGGCCTTGGTAGCAAGTCCTCCATTTATTGGTACCGCCGCCAGTCCTCTGCAACTGCAAGTCGATGTACAAGCTCAACCAAAGCCCATCCATTATTGTTCCCTAGGGAGATCGATCTGAAGCACAATCAAGGAGCTGAATCAGCAAAGGTTCGTATAAGTCAATTTGGCTACCTAGCTCTGCCTATCAATCCATCTAGAGCTTTATTTTTCTTTCTTGTCTTGCTTCCCATATCCATGCTTATCGATTGTGCCTGAAATCTACCTAGCTCTGCTTATCAATCTTGAATCATGGGTGTCTTTGGCTCCCTACATCTATCTATCAATCCTGCTTAATGTTTTCTCGATCTGTCTTTGTATGCTTGCAGGTGCTGAACCTGTTATATTAGCTCTGCACATGCCAAGCTTATTTTTTCATCTCAAGAGCTAGTAGCTAGGCATGGATCTTGTGGCCGGGGCGGTGGGCAGCGTCATCGGCAAGCTCGGCGAGCTGCTCCAGGCGGAGTACAAGCTGCAGAAGGGCCTGCCTGAGCAAATCAAGTTTCTGAAAGATGAGCTCGAGTATGCGCAGACGGCTCTCAGCGAGGTGGGCGAGGTGCCGCCAGAGCAGCTCCATCCCCAGGTCCGGCTGTGGGCTAGCAAGGTCAGGGAGGCGTCGTACGACATGGAGGACATCCTCGACACCTTCCTTGTCAGCAGTATCGACGTAGACGCCCCAGCTGAGAAGAAGGATGGCCTACTCAAACGTCTCCTCAAGAATATTGCCGACTTGTTCAACAAGAGCAAGGAGCGCCACACCATGGCCGGCGCCATCGAGGCCATGAAGAAGCGACTCCAGGAGGTGGCTGACCGCCGTGACAGGTTCTTCGTTCCGGTGGCTCTGCCTGCCCCGGCCACGAAGCCGGATCCTCGCCTTGCGGACATGCACAAAGAAGCGGCGCAGCTCATCGGCATCGACAATCCAAGGGCGGAGCTCATAGCCATGCTTCTGCCTGATCTCAAAAGAAAAGAAAAGAAAAGAAAAGCCATGCTTTTGCCGGCGTCTCACGGCAATGGAGATTCTGACGTCTCTGGCAGCAGCAGCAACAGCAGAAAGATGAAGATAGTTTCTGTGGTTGGAGTTGGGGGACTGGGCAAGACGACTCTTGCCAAGGCGGTTTACGATGAGCTTCAATCACGATATGACTGTAGAGCCTTTCTTTCCGTTGGTCGGAAACCTGACCTGGCGCAAGTCTTGAGCAACATATTGTACCTTCTCGACAAAAACGAATACACGGCCATTCACAATGTGAAGGACCAATCCCTGCTCATTGGAGAACTCCGAAAATTCCTCCAAAACAAAAGGTATGCATTGATTAGTAGCTAGATGACAAGCATATCACATCAATACTATTGTCTAAGCATATCACAAATTGTTATCTAAGCTATTCCTTAACTATATCGTAGTAGCCACAGACTATTCCAATGTAGTCTTTGATATGCTATCTACTGGATGTAGACATTTAAAGTTACTCCCTGATATGCTATCTATCATTATACTAAAACAATTGAACTTTAAGGAATGAGACTCTATTGCAGATAAAACTCTCCTGTGTTTATAAAGATAATGTTTACTTTATAAACTAAAATATTTACATCAAGATCATAAATATTGAGTAGATTTCAGCTAATAAAATACATTACATTAGTAAATTTTTGCTAGCATTTTTAAGATTTTATTCTATACTTTGTCACTCTTCTTTTCTTTTATACATGCTCAACAGTTTATCAACTTTGAGTATTGATCTGTACTGTCATGTTGCTAGGTACTTCATCGTTATTGATGATGTGTGGGACATAACAACTTGGAACATATTAAAATCAGCTTTGGTTAACAATGGCACTGGAAGTAGAGTAATCACAACTACTCGCAATCGAGATGTAGCCAGCAGGGAGGAGGTTTACGAGCTACGCACACTTTCCCCTGACCACTCAGAGAAATTATTCAAAATGAGGTTGTTTGGTGTTAATGGTGAATATCCTGCTAATCACCCTGCTGCGGCATCTGAAAAGATTCTGAAAAAATGTGGTGGTGTACCATTAGCTATCATCACAATGGCCAGTTTGTTGGTGGGTAAATCAAAAGAAGATTGGTTTGCTATCTGCAACTCTCCTGGTTTCTATCATGGTAAGGGTAACCAGCAAGTAGATGATACTGAGTGGATATTGTCTCTTAGCTACTATAATCTACCTTCTTATCTAAGGACTTGCTTATTGTATCTAAGTGTGTATCCAGAAGACTATGAGATTGAGAAAGATTCTTTGATATGGAAATGGATAGCTGAAGGTTTCGTGAAAAAGAGAAGAGGAACCAGCTTGTTTCAGCAGGGAGAGGAATACTTCAATCAGCTCGTAAATAGAAGCATGATTCAGGAGGTCGAGTCAGATGACATGGGCTTAAGTCATTATGATGTATGGGGTTGTCGAGTTCATGACATGGTGCTTGATCTCATCCGTGACTTGTCATATAAAGAAAACTTTGTGACTATCACAAATGATGATGAAGGAACATCACCACATCAGAACAGGGTGCGCAGGTTAGCTCACCAGAATAGAATTATGAAGCAAACTCAGCAGGACGATCACATGGACATGGCACAAGTGAGGTCATTGCTTGCCTGTAGGTGTAATATTGATAGTTGGGTCTTGCATCCAAGCTTTAAATTCATGCGAGTGCTAGATTTAGAGGGATGCACAGTACCTTGGCAAGGCTGGCAAGGTCTTAAGCACCTTGGAAATCTACTTCATTTGAGGTATCTTGGTCTACGAAATACAAATGGTATTCGTGAGCTCCCGGAAGAAATAGGAAAACTTAAGTTTCTACAGATACTTGACTTGGAAGGTTCTCGCATATGGGTACTGCCATCGGGTGTTTGCCGGTTAACGCAGTTGGTCTGCCTACGTGGTGACACATTCAACGGTACATGCGCACCGGATGGGTCGTTCCTGAGGAAGGTGACATCATTAGAGTACCTGCGTATACGTATTGATAACCTAGATGAGGAGTCCCATCGGCAATTTATTAAGGACATTAGCAACCATAGCGAAGTCAGGGTGCTCCACATTTATGTTGGTCGTTGGAAAGGGATGATGCAATCAGATCTAGTGCATTCACTAGGTAATCTCCACAAACTCGAGCATCTGGAACTAGCAAATTATAATGGTAAAGCCGCAACGAGGGAGTGGGGCAGAGTGGTGTTTCCGCGGCATCTCAGGCATTTGGGTTTAGGTTCTATACCATTCCGTCAGTTGCCATCATGGATTAGTCCCGCGCATCTCCCCGTCCTCCGCTACTTGTCATTGCATGTGGATCACATGGACCAGTCAAGTCTGCGAAACTTAGGTGGGTTGCCAGAGCTTTGTTTCCTCTTGTTGTCAACAGCTCGGCCATCATCGACGGCTCGGCCATCATCGATGGCTTGCATGGCAACTGTAGCTAATATTACTGCGGTCGATGGCTTCTTCAAGAAGTTGAGATACTGTTGGTTATATGGCTGGATGGTCCAGTTGGTGCTCAATGAGGACTCCACTGGTGTTTCGTTTAGCATATGGAATGGGATGGGTGCTATAGCCTTTGGTTCCAAAACAAAGAATGAGTACAACAGATCAATAGCACCACCGTCCGTGATGCCGAACCTCCAAATGCTTCACTTTGACGTTCCCGTCAGGGCCTTATATAAGGATGGAAACAGTGGCTGTGGTGATCTCGGGCTGGAGTGCCTCCCTTCGCTTCGCAGTGTCAAAATAGCTGTCAATTGTGAGGGTGCCTCTGCTGATGACGTGGAGAAGGTAGAAGCTGAGCTGAGGAACGCAGTACAACTCCATTCCAACCGGCCCATAATCAAACTCCAACAACGCAATGAACATAACATGATGGCACAATCTACAGACCAAGACGACAAAGAGGTACGTGCATGGCATTTCTAGATTCATATATAGTTTGCAGTATGTTTCAAGACATAGTGTATATATAGATGAATACCAAAAGCTATGAACCTACGTATGCTAAAACGACCTACAATTTGGAATGGAGAGACTACCTTGTGTGTGTGTCTATATATTGTCCGGTAGTATTTTATATATTACATTTGATATTTAGTATTTACATACGTACATATATCCGTTCTTGTGGTTGAGTTCCGTTTCCGGTGACTAATTAATGTCGGCGTGCAACTTCTCTTGTACTAAACAGATTTTTATTTTTCATGACGTGCCTCACACAGGTTAAGCTTGGCTTGTTCGGTGGGAGGAGTTAATTTCAGCATCCTGGAATGGTGGCAGTGCATGTTACTTGGCACATATTTGGTTTGATATGCCTGAATTTGTGGCGCATTTTAAATATCGTGTGCACAATATTTTTATTGCTACCAGGTGGAGACTGTCGGTATTTTATACTCGGCAACCTGCCAAGGGTACTCGAGGCGGTGTTTTGTGCGGTGGGGTCGTCGAGAATCAAGGAGTCGATGGTGACATAGGGAACGCGATTTAGACAGGTTCGGGCCACTAGATCGCGTAATACCTACGTCTTGTGTGTTGTATGCAATTGAGTTGTGTTCTGATCTTTTGGAGGGGTTCCTGCCCGCCCTTTTATAGTCGGGGGAGCAGAGTTACAGGGTGGAG
Source organism: Setaria viridis (assembly GCF_005286985.2). Classification (NCBI taxonomy): domain Eukaryota; kingdom Viridiplantae; phylum Streptophyta; class Magnoliopsida; order Poales; family Poaceae; genus Setaria; species Setaria viridis. The sequence goes on from NC_048270.2 coordinate 40,915,265, forward strand.
TCCGAATCGAATACAGTTACATAGTACTACTCTAACTTGGTAGAGTAGTTTCCTTATGCATTACGACTAGCCTTCAGGAGTCCATGTCGACTAGGTTACCCTGCGACGCAGTCTTCATGTCCTGATCATATCCGAGTACGTCCTCTGAGTGGGCCGTACAGAGCCTACTCGCGAACATGAGGATATATGCCCTAATCTCCTCCCTTTTCTTTCCTTCTTCATGCTTCCTGGTCAGTGTCGTCGCCCTGCCCAGGGTCCTCAGATGCATAGCTGCATGGTCTTTCTTTGCTTGGGCAGGGAGAGTGGGCCATGGATGATTCAGAAGATGGGCCGCGGCCCATGCAAGATGCACATGAGTCCTCGTGCCTAACATATAAATAAACTTTGTTAAAACTTGAGGATGTCAACTACAGTTTTATACTTTATATGCATGGTAAACTTACAGTAATGAAGCAAAATGTTCATTTTCTGCAGAACAAACCTACAATAATCGAAGATGACTGTACATAGATGGTAAACTGGTAAAAGTGTTGTGAAAGTGGTCATTCTGCAACATGGATGGTAAACTGGTAAAAAGTGGTAACAAGCTAAGGATGAATCTCAGCTCACGGGGGAGTAGATGCCATCAACAGTACCTCCCTCGCGCTGGCTGCTGCAGATTGATGACATCAACAGCCTGTGGCAACAATGAATTGCCTGCAGTCACACGTGTTTAAATCCTAAGCTAAAATTTAGTTCATGTCATATCGAATATTCGGAGGTTAATTGGGAGAACTAAATATGAGTTCATTATAAAACTGATGGCACAAATGGATGCTAAACAGCGAGACAAATCTATTAAGCCTAATTAATCCATCATTAGCAAATGGTTACTGCGCATTGTCAAACTATGAACTAATTAGGTTTAATAGATTCATCTCATAAATTAGTCTTCCTCTATGCAATTAGTTTTGTAATTAATCTATATTTAATACTCCTAATTACTTGCAGTAACTTGTCTGTACAGCTGGATAGTGGCCACCATGAATTAGCAGTCAGTGTGAGCAGGGCAGCAGCTTTATACGGCCTGTTCGGCTGAACTTATAAGCCGGCTGAAAAGCTGAAACGACTGATTTATTGTAAGAGAAAAACACTATTTAGTGACTGATAAGCTGAAGCGAAAGCTCGCCTTGGCCCTTCGTCCAGAGGCTGCGCCTTGTGCGGTTGTGCCGACACTTTGGTGTGAACTCGACTCGAAGTCTCCGCTGCTTGGCTGCTTGCCACTGATGCACTCTGCCCTGCCCTGCTCGGCTTCTTCCTTTTTCTTTTGGTTGGGTGCTCCATTCATCCTCGTGACCTTCTCGACTCGTGTGTTACCTGTATATTCTTCGCCACCCGGATGTTGGTTCCTCGAGCTAAAGTTTAGCTCGTGTCATATCGAATATTCAGAGGCTAATTAAGAGGATTAAATATGAGTTAATTATAAAACTAATTGCACACATGGAGCCTAAGCGGCAAGACGAATCTATTAAGACTAATTAATTAGTCCATGATTTGACAGTACACATTTGCTAATGATGGATTAATTAGGCTTAATAGATTCGTCTCGCGGTTTAGCCTCCATATGTGTAATGGGCTTTGTAAATGAGGTCTTTTATGGTACACAATACTACCTTGTACTACTGTTCGAAAAGGACTCGTATGTAAGGATCCGAAGGTTGAGATTAATTGTATACTACTAAAACCTTAAGCTGTAGTATAGGTAGTATGCCTGAATAGTATAGGTAGTATAAGAGTATCATAGTAAAAGAAGATCAATGACATCACTAAAATTTTATTTTTGACACTAGTATAAAGTTTAAAAGTCCATTCCGTTTGAAATATTATGTAATAATTACTAAATCGATTACGAACATTTAAGTCTTATATATACTAAGTAGTAGTTTTGTGTACCGTAAATGAGTTCTTTATAGATAGTCTACGTGTAATACTCCTAATTAGTATCTAATCATTTAATGTGAACACACTTCTAATTAGTATCTAATCATTTAATGTGACCGTTTGAAATATTATGTAATAATTACTAAATCGATTATGAACATTTAAGTCTTATATATATTATATACTACTAAGTAGTAGTATTGTGTACCGTAAATGAGTTCTTTATAGATAGTCTACGTGTAATACTCCTAATTAGTATCTAATCATTTAATGTGACAGGTGCTATAAAAATAAGTAGCTGGAACCACAGGCGGAGTTCAGGCACCAGACTTTTCTTTTTGTATATTGGAATTCAGAGTTGAGATACGGGGCACGTACTTGGCTCTTCATTCATCTATTTTGATAAAGACTTTTAGTTTTCCTGTATAGAAAAAATTGGAGCGATCCTAGAAGTTTTCCAATGGCTGATGGGTATAACAAAGTCGAAAGCTTGTTTTGTGGCAGCTAAAAATATAGCGCTCGCGTGCCACGAACTTCATAGCTTTGACGGTCTTCTTTGCTTGGGACTATTTGTTTGAGATTCCAGGCAGCTTCTCGACGTGAAAAGTTAGAACAAACAAATACTGAATTTCTCATGCCGTTTTCGAAAAGCTGGTAGTCCATAGAAATTGAGTTTATATATAAAACTGAAAACCTTGTAGCTTTCTGAGCTAAAAAACTAAACACATCTTCTAAAAAGGTAGTGTTAGTTTTTCAAAAAAACAGCAGCAGCTTTTTAGAAAAACTCAAAAATTACAGGTAAATCAAACATACCTTAAGTGGACATTGGGATGCTAGAGGCTAAACTTTAGTCCTGTCACATCGGATGTTCGGATACTAATTAGGAGGACTAAACATGAGCTAATTACAAAACTAATTGCAGAACCCCTAGGCTAAATCTCGATATGAATCTATTAAGTCTAATTAATCCATCATTAACGAATGGTTATTGTAGCACGACATTGTCAAATCATGAACTAATTAAGCTTAATAGATTCATCTCGCGATTTAGCCTAGAGGTTGTGCAAATAGTTTTGTTATTAGCCTATGTTTAATACTCCTAACGGGATGTTTGGATACGAGGCACTAAACTTTAGGAGGGTCACATCGAATGTTCGGACGCTAATTAGGAGGACTAAACATGAGTTAATTATAAAACTAACTGCAGAACCCCTATACTAATTCGCGAGATGAATCTATTAAGCCTAATTAATTCATCATTAGCAAATGGTTACTGTAGGACCACATTGTCAAAACATGGACTAATTAGGCTTAATAGATTCATCTCGCGAATTAGACTCCATCTGTACAATTAGTTTTATAATTAGATTATATTTAATACTCCTAATTAGTATCCAAAGATCCGATATAATAGGTACTAAACTAGGATGTATCAAATACCTTCTAATTAGTGTCCAAACATCCGATATGATAAGGGTTGAAGTTTAGCCTCATGTGCCAAACACCCCCTAACTTCGGAAGTGCGTGCCGTTACCATGCCAACCTGCAGGGATCACAGTTGCGTGTCACCCCTTTCCCAGACACTCCATGTGGCATGGAGATGAATCTAGGAGCACAGGGAATCTAGGAACGCGGGACCCCGAAGACTTGACTTGCTGCTCTGTTGCTGCTCTGGTTGTACATGGACAGAGGTATCGGACCACGCAAGCACAGAGACACATGCTGCTAGTTTCTTCCGTGATGATTTGAATCAGGGGTGTTTGGATACGAGGTCTTAGACTTTAAGAGTGTCACCTCGGATATTCGGATGCTAATTAGTAGAACTAAACATGAGCTAATTATAAACTAATTGCAGAACGCTGTGCTAATTCGCGAGACGAATCTATTAAGACTAATTAATCCATCATTAGCAAATGGTTACTGTAGCACCACATTATCAGATCATAGACTAATTAGGCTTAATAGATTCGTCTTGCGAATTATACTCCATCTATGCAATTAATTTTGTAATTAGCCTATATTTAATACTCCTAATTAGCATCCAAATATCCGATGTGATGGGTGTTAAATTTTAACACCCTATTGCCAAACAGTCCTCACCAATCAGTGGTGTGAAGCTCCAAATCTCCTATCTAAGGGCTCATTTAGTAAGGCTGCAGCTGTGGCTGTTTCCACTATGGCTATGGCTTCTCTAGTGGTGCAGTTTTTTTTAGCTCCAACTTGTCTAGTTGAGAAAACGTTTGGTAAAACAGCGTCTCGAAAGGTTAAATATCCATAATACCTCTGGTTTTTACTTTTTTCCCTCTTCTTTTATTTTTCTTTTTTCCTTTTCCCTTCCTATTCTTTTTTCTCTCTCCTTTATTTCCCATCTTTCTCATCCATTCCCCGACTTCCTTATCCATTCACCGGCCCTCCATGTTCTCTTCTCCGCAGTCCGCACGTCGACCGTTGTCGCCCCCAACTCACCCCACCCCCTCGATCCTGCCAACCCCAACCTCCCTGTGCCGACCACCGTCACCTCCCACCTTGCCCACCGCCTGTTAGCCACAGCCTCTCGCCACCCCGGTCGGCCCGCCCCATCCTCACGTCGGCCGCGCAACTTCTGCAGTCGCTGTCGCACCTCTCGCGCTCGTCGGTCGTCACCGACCGCCTCCACCCCTTTCACCCGTCGCCGGCCATCTTCACACTCGGCCCCCGCCGCAGGCCACCTTCCCCATCTCTAGCCACGGTTGGCCACTTGGCGCTACCTGCTGCGGCCTATGCCTGCCGCGGGCCCTCCACCGAGGGCAAGGATGGGAAACGTGGAGGAGAAGCCATGGGAGCCTGTTTTTTGGGCTCCTCCTCCCTCTTCTGGCTTGTCTCAGCGCAAAACGCGGGGCTCCGACGACGAGGCTGTTTCACGTCCTCCTGTTTGGCAGGGCTTCGGGAAAAGCCGGCGAAGAAGCTCTGCCAAAGGAGATCTAAATATCTCACATCCATGCAGTGGAATAACATTGGTGCCACTGCAGGATGCTTTTTTGCACGCCTTGTCGTGAATCCTGGGCCACCTGCTGCTTTATGTCAATTAGTGGTGTAGAGCCTAGCAGACAGCTGATCGATCAATCAGTGGTGTGGAGCCCTTGAGAATAAATTCCTTGGAAATTATGCACTCTCAATCATAGCCCTTGGTAGCAAGCAGAGCAGCGGCCTCCAATTATTGGTACCGCCGCCAGTCCATTCACTGCAACTGCAAGTCGATCTAGGCCTTGTTTACTTCCCAATTTGGGATAGGCAAAATTGGCATTTTGCCATAAATGCGCAACTGTAGCGTTTCGTTTGTATTTGTGAATTATTATCCAAATATTGACTAATTAGGCTCAAAAGATTCGTATCGCAAAGTACAACAAAACTGTGCAATTAGTTTTTGATTTCGTCTACATTTAGTACTCCATACATGTACCACAAGTTTGATGTGATGGGAAATCTTCTTTTTGCATAGTGTCAAAGTTGGAAGTTTGGAGGGAAGTAAACATGGCCCTACAAGCTCAACCAACCGCCAGTCCCTTCCCCAGGGAGATCGATCTGAAGCACAATCAAGGAGCTGAATCAGCAAGGTTCGTATAAGTCAATTTGGCTACCTACCTCTGCTTATCAATCTTGCAAAGCTTTAGATCCTGTTTGGAAGCGGATAGAGTGTTGGAAGTTGCTTATTTGGAGTTGCTTATTTTTAATCTAGCTGTTTGGATACCTTTGCTTATGAGCATTGAATGAGATGGACATTGTCATATTTGCCCCTTGTGTTGCTACCCCTCCAATTTGCCTCCCCACCCTTCTTCCTGCACACGCCCGATCCCGGGGGCCGGCGGCGGGCGGGAGCGGCGGCGCGCGGGAGCGGCCGGCGGCCGGGAGCGGCGGCGGGTCTGCGCGGGGGTGGCAGCCGGGAGCGGTGGTAGGTCGGCGCGGGGGCGGGCGGCGGGCGGGAGCGGCGGCGGGCAGCGCTGAGGCGGGCGGCGGCCAGGAGCGGCGGCGGGTCTGCGCGGGGGAGCGGCGGCGGCAGGCGGGAGCGGCGGCGGGTGGCACGGAGGCTGGCGGCAGCGGGTGGTGCGGAGGAAGGGGAGCTGGTGAGTGCTGACGGGGGAGGGGGAGAGAGAGAGGTAGGGTGCATTGAATAGGGCAAGAGGTGTAAAGTGTACTTTTTAGTCCCCATAAGCAACCATAAGCAACCTAAGAGTTGCTTATGTGCTAAAAATAAGCAACCCCATAAGCAACTCTATAAGTAAGAGTGATTGGTTTCATAAGCAACTTATTTGCTTATTTTAAGTTGCTTATACATAAGCATGTGAAACCAAACAGACCCTTAGAATAACTGAGGCTCACCAACCAAGTCTAGTCCTCGCAGATCAATGTCTAGCATCCTTGGTAGCAAACAGATATTACCCCCACCAAGCAGTGGTCTTTCTTCATAAGAGCCTGTCCATCCTTCATTCTCTCTACCTAGATCTGAAGCACATATTGGGTGTCTTTGGCTCTCCCTAGCTCAATCATCAATCCTGCTTTTTTCTCGATCTAGCTTTCTTTCTTTCTTTTCAACGCAATATTGTTTGGATGGAGGGACAGGGTCATCCATGTTTTTAGGGATTTGAAGATCCCACTAGATATTTAGTTGGAAGGACGGGAATGTTCCTGATTCGCTGTTTGCTAGGAGGAATGAGGATGAGATATATTGGATGGCGTTTTCCCTCTGTCGCAAGGTCAATCGCACATAGCCATGGAACCTGCATGTCAGTCAATGAAAATAGAGGACAGAGGTGGAGGGCGGAGCTCGATATCCCGTCGGCGCCATGCCATCCTGCACATGATGCACCAGCACTACCATTCAGCCCCGCAGCGCCGGCCTCCCACCACCCAGCCCAAAGGCGCCAGCCTCCCGCACGGCTTTGCCTCGCCCGATGCCCAACCTCCCGCCGCAAGTCCACCACCCCGGCTTTCTGTCTCGGACTGCAAGTCCTCCGCCCATCCTCATGCAGACTCACCTTTTATAGCCACTAAGAGCAAACCTTTCCCCCTAGATTTGGTATTTTTGGAGTTTTTCCCGAACTCCTCTCGGGCAAGCTCCAAATGAAAGGTTGGCTGGGGAAGAAGCTGTTCGCGACTTCATCTGGGCCACGTAACGCACCCATCAGCACAGATGCACAAATACATCCCATATGTGATGGCAGGAGCTTAGATTGCCCGCCCACACATACCCGCACAGAGCCATATGTGCTGGCGGGCACTAGCCCGGTGGCCCCGATCAACTTTGTGCTGGCGGGTACCAATTCCGCCCAGTAGCACGCTAATTTCAACGTGCTAGCACAAATCATTTCTGGCGTAGTGAAGCAAATTGTCCTTGGGATCCAACCGCCAAGCAAGACCTGCCAAGTATATAGAGACAAGGAAACGCGATTTTCTTGACTGCCGACTGACAAGGATCATTTCCTTTGGTTTGGCTGCTCTGGAACAACGTCAAAATTACCAATACGTCATATATGAGTGCTGGAGCACTCGCATCTTCAAGAGTGCCGAGCCCATATCAAAGTCCTTCGGTGTTGAAGTACTATTTTTGTTTCGATCTACAACTGTGGGAAGTTACCCCAATAGTAGCTAAGGTCAGTTACTCTCTTCCCTTCTTTTGAGATTTCATTACTCTTTTTCCAGATAATACACTACCGAAATCCTTAAGTTTGCTGAGTATTTTTATCGAGTATTTTTATGTTTGCCGAGTGCATTCTCTCAGGCACTCGACAAATAGTTTTTTGCCGAGTGCTTTTCGAAAAATACTCAGAAAAATAAAAATGCACGGCAAATAATTGCCGAGTGCCCCCGATCTGGCACTCAGCAAATACTGATTTGCCGAGTGCCAGATCCAGAGCACTCGGCAAAGCCCACACACGCACTAATATAGAAAAACCCGCTGCCTAACGCACACATGCCTGCAAAACACTCCAACGCCCCTTCCTCCTGGCCACAACACCCCGCCTGAGCGGCCTTCTTTCTCCCGGCCAGCCCCCAGCGCCCCTCCCTGCCGCCGCCGGAGCCCCTCCCCTCCCCTTCTTCTTCCCCGGCGCCGCCCCTCCCCCTCCCCTTCTTCTTCCCCATCGGTGCCCCTCCCCGCGCCCTTCTTCTTCCCTGGTGCCGCCCCTCCCCCTTCCCTTCTTCCTCGGATCTAGCCCTCCCTCTCTCGGATCCGGCCAGTGGTGGTGGTGGCGGGCAGCGGGCGGCGGGCGGCGTGGCGGCGGGCTGGTGTTGGCGGCGGCGTGGTGGCGGCAGCCGGTGGTGCAGGAGGTGGCCTTGGTGGTGGTGGTGGAGGCGGAGCAGGAGGTGGCTTTGGTGGTGGTGGCGGCGACGGCATGGGAGGTGGAGCAGGCAGTGAGATGGTGCTTTTTTTTTTTTATTTTTTTCAAAAAATGTTTGCCGAGTGCCTGACAAAAAATACTCGGCAAAGAACGCTTGTCATTAAAATCTTTGTCAGGTGTCGGTTGCCGAGTGTTTTTAGGATTTTGCCGAGTGCTCCTGGCACTCGGCAAAGCTCCCGTATCCCGTAGTGATAGTAGCTGACCATTTCTCATGAGCATAATTGAAGATCAAGTTGGCATAATAGCCTAATAGGTGTCATTTCACTAGCTAGCCTTTCAGTTGGCACTTCTGTGTTGCAGAGGAAATTATATATGTTCTGTTTTAACATTGGATTCATCCGGCCTATTGACCCAGGAACAAGCTTCCTCCTTTGGACACCACAATGCTGAACGGTGGCAGCATAATTGTTGGCTTCTCGATCAGGGTTCACTAACTGAATGCCCGTGCAGGATTGCTGGCTACTCCCTCCATTTCAAATAGTCATTCTAAATTTTTTTGAGAGTGAAACCATTTTATAATTGATCAAAATTATAGATATGAATACAAAGATTTATGGCACCGAACAGATATACTTTAAAAATATATTTAATGGAGAAACTAATGGTACTTATTTGGTACCAGAAATGTTAGTATTTTATTGTATAAATTTAATCAAATTTGAGATACTTTGACTTTTTAAGAAAGTTGGAATGGTTTACAATTTGGAACGGAGGGAGTTGGTGCAAAAGTGGCGCAAGAAATTCATATGTGCAATGCAACATCTATATATGATTTTATTTTGTTAGGATAATATATTTGAATTCTTGCATGTTCCGACGAAATCAAATAGCAGAAATCGGGCCATTTGGTTTGGTGCTTCTATGTCCCTGAACCTCTGCCTAAATCGTCGTCAGGAAGCCCATTCTGGGCCCGAGTTTCACTGCCATGATGTTTGGCCCATTTACATCGCCTCCTATTTTTTTTCAGGTATCGTCGTGACAATATCCTTTGAAGAAAACGAACGCTACGTGACAAAGATTTCTCTCTCTCTATTGGATGAACTTGTCAATGCAATTTTTTAGGGGGAAAGATTTCTGGGCCAGCTTTTCATTGCCATGATGCTGGGCCGACCCAAGTGGTGAGCCTTGGGCCTCTTGTAATTAACCACACCTCATTACTCGGGCCGACAATCACAACCCGTCGTTCCTCCAGCCCAGGCCTACGACTGCTCCGCCGGTCGTCCCCCCTGGCAGCCGCCGGCGAAGTTGTGCGCCGTCTCCTCCGGCGCCGGGGACGACGAGGTGAGGAGGTAGGGTCCTTCGTTTCTCATCTCGTACATCAGTGCTTTGATTATATTGCTGTTTCGTCTCATATATAATCCCCAAGGCGGCAGCGGAGAGATCTCCGATCCAGAGTTGAATTTTGTGCGGCAATGGGAGGGTATGATATGAGGTGATATTTTGCCCAACTGGGAATTAACAAATTGGAATGGGAAACTGATGAGATCTCATCCCGTAGTGTTCCTGTTAGGTCAGTGACGGCATTTGGTATTCTATTTTGGGGATGACAGGTGCATGCTATTCTAATGCTGTACCAGTCTCTTGCTGGATGTTAGGCCGTTTGGGCATGCTTAGCTTAATCCCCTTCCGATGCTGCTTTGGATAGGTGTTTACTGATTAGGTATTTGGTATTCTATTTTCTGTTGTTGACTATTTGGCTCCTTTAAAGTGAGATAAGTTTTAACTTTAAAGTGTGACCATGCATTCCTGGAAAACAAAGAAACTCTATTTAGTCGCATACTGGTTGAATTAAAGAAATCTAGTGCAAGTGTATTGTAGGGGACATGCAAGTCCTCCTTTTAATGTAGGAGCAGAGAGAGGGAGCCTACTCTGTTATAAGTTTTGCATTCCGCACTCCGTTGGAATTCTTCATAAGTTGATGTCAGGGAGATTTCTTTGGAACGTTAGGCTGTTAATATCTGTAAATGCTTACCGAACTATTTTAGGTATTAGGGAACATGGCAGCAACTTTTGCTACACCACTCAAAGGTTAAAAAATTTAGTATAAAGTTCATCAACTGACTTTCTGGTACACTCTGTGTGATATTTGTTTCTGATAGTGTCTGCCGACAAATGCCTGCTCAAGTATCTAGTGTATGTGTATCCACTTTTGGCTGTAGTAGCCTTGATATTCAGGAATGCTTCCTGTGTTTGATTTCTTATTTAGGATTCTTACCCTAATCTTGTCTAATTGAGTTTTCACCTTTTATCTAAGGGTGAAGCTTTTCAAGTGATTGATGGATCCTTCTAGGCAGGGTCAGTTCTTCCCTATGTATTATTTCTATCTCTGCATATTATCCTTTATCTCCTCAAACGACTAAGTAATATTGCATATTTTCTTAAAAACATGTCACCACATAATCAGATCTTGTGATCTTCTGATACTTTGACTTCCTCCCTGACCCTGATCTAAAAGAATCATAATGGCATCACATTGTGGAAGTTTGCTTGCTTATAATGGATGTTCTTAGAATAACTAAGTAAAACACCATGGCCATAATCTGCTACTCTGCTTTGTTATTCGGTTCACTTGGCTTGTTGTCTTTTGCTGAGTTGGTTTCCATTTCGTGAATTCACTATATATGTAGATGTAGGTAGCCTCAGCATGTGTTCGCTTCCTTTTGTACTGTGCTTTATAATCTAATAGAAGTTAAAGGGGAGAAACTTTTTAGTCTTATCCATATCAAAGCTTTTCTCCAAGTTGGATGCTGTGGAGTGTTGGAGTAAAAGCGAGCAGGAATGATGGCGTCTTGTCGGTCCATGCATGCACTACGTTATTAATCAATTAGAAGAAAAATCTTATCTTAATTTTACACAGGAGCAGTTTCAACAAGTAGCTGACTACAAAAGTCCCTAGTGCAGACCACTTATCTACGCCTTTTATTTACCTTATCACACTTGTTGAATTTCTTATTTCTTGCGTGTACAACCAGCAACTTCTTTCTAGTCTTATTTGTTAGTGTGATTTAACTTTTTAATTAAATCCTAATGCTAATCAGCTTTATAGGAATCAAAAAATGAAATGATAGATCACTCACTCTTGCACTAAGTCAGTTCCATTCTGGTCGCTCATACTGATGCATCTACAGCAGTCCAAAAGGCTGCCTGACCATTATTGGCCAGCAAAAAGCTAACAGTAGTACATTTCTGAGATTTGCTTGTCGCTATTTTTTTTACCTGTTTCAGAGCTTACCCGTAAGACAAGGTACGGGTGTGTAGCATGATCTCTATTGGAAGAACTGAACTGAAGAACAAACAGACTGGTATTCCTGATCTTTAGTGCAGGTAACATGTGATCTCTATTGCCGAGTTTTAGGACTTGGAAAGTCTAAGTAGTAGGGGCTAAATGAGAATGTAATAGACTTAGCCATGAAGGTCTAAGAAATGATTCTGATCTTTATTTAGAAACAAGCTCAAGTTTTGAGAAATAATAAAATGCGGTATACCTTTGTAAGCCTCTAAGTGAGCCTCAAATTATTTAGTCTGCCTTTATCCAAGCCTTAGAAATTATGAGTCTAAATGTAACATTCAACTTCTTATCATATTGTATTGAATAGTAACCATGAACATCAGGAGATATCCACAGATATGAATAATATATCATGCATATAGAGCATCCTTATATTGCACACTATTGCACAAACTGGTACAAACTATTCTCACACTACATAGATACATACATCATGAGAATACTTTCAATGTTACCGTAGATTTAAAAATACTGAAATCCATACTAATGCAAACATAGCTAGTAATTAAGTGCAGGTACTGCAAATCTGCTAGGCAGATTTGCTGAGTGACCTGGCCTATATATAGATGTATTCCTTCCTCCTTCAATAGTGAGGGCCTTATTTACCATAACCAAATGATGGAGCCAACATCCTGATTTCTTCATCTTCCATCTTCCAGAATATCTCAGGGCATTTGTAATCCCACATAGCAGGTGATGGCAGAGGGCAGGGGATACTACTGCATGTCTTCTCTTTCCCTTCAGCAATGCCCAGCAAGGCAGGTGCCTGCGGTGCCTCGATTTCTCTCCATATCTGATCCATGGGATATGCATCCATGGAACTCTGGGTGCTGTCAAGGGCGCTGGTAACACAGCTACTGCCATTGTGAGTGTCACCACTGCTCATCCCAATGATTGGAGAGGTGTCAAGAAGGCAGGATTGGTATGTCAATGAGGAGGATGAGGATGAAGGTGATATGCTCATCTTCCTCTCTTGTGCTTTCTTTCTCATGTGTGTCCTCCAGTAGTTCTTGATCTCATTGTCTGTGCGCCCTGGCAGCCTCCGTGCTATCCTAGACCATCTATATGGAGAATTTGAGTGAGTTTTATCTCAACCTAAATTTACTAACAGAGAAAAGCTACTCTCTTTGGATCAAACCTGTTCCCCCACCGAGCATGGAGCTCAATAATAAGGCGCTCCTCTTGCGGTGACATGCGGCCATGCTTGAGACCAGGGTGGAGGTAGTTCACCCACCGAAGGCGGCAGCTCTTTCCTGTCCTGTTGAGGCCTACATGAAAACAACATAGGGAACATATAGTATGATCAAGAAGGCTGGTTAGACACAGGGATTACATTTATGTTTGCGACTTTGCGCTAAGGATTGCAAAATAGCTACCTAAGTTGTAGTTCCCCAACCCCTCAAACCTGAGACTTGGGCAATGAAGTCCCAACGACGGTCACCGAACAGGCGGACAGTGCATACCAGTTGCATGTCCTCCTGCTCTGTCCATGGCCCCTTACGCATCTCCTCTCTCACAGTCACCATGTTACTGCCACACTAACGTTGCTCGCTTCTACCTTGGATAGGCTGGGAACCAGTCTTGGTGTTCTTCTTTCTCTGTGTGATTGTGGGAAGATTCTGGTTTTGATCCTTGATGGACTCCAGCCTCATAGGAAGAAGGTGCTATTAGGGGGAGGAAGCCACTAAGTCTTAAGCTGTGTACTGGATTGCTGGCTTTTGCCACTCATTTATAGGCAACAGGGGAAGCTCTTCTCACCACCAAAAATAAAAAATAAAATAAAAGAGGAAGCACTTGTGTGATCTTATGACGTCATGGTTATGATTTAGAGAACCCTAAGATCATATCATCATTGGGGTTGTGCTCAGACTCAGCTAACAAAATGTTTTCCCTGGGTTCTTGGTTTGTGAGTTACACACTATTAAGGGAATGGTCAAGCAGGCTTTGTTTATAGTGTATTCAGAATAATACATGTAATTCTTATATCTTGTCTGTTAGCTCTATGACTGTGAGTTGACTCCACTGTTTTTGTGTGATAGCACAATCATTTTGACATATATCAACGGAGAACACTATTTTCCTTTTTTTCTGTGTAATGAGATGTTTCGTTATGTTTTGCAAAAAAAAAAGACAAGGAGAAACTGTTGTGGCTATTGTTATTTTGATATCTAATAAGCCAGTAGCATTAATGCTTTAAGCATATTATTCTTTGATAAGACGAATAGATGTCTGGAGTGGATCCCAGTTCTTGCTTTAGGTAACCCATACTGAGTACATGATATATGCCTGCACTTCAAATATGTCAAAATTGTTCAATCATTTTTATTTTCCTTTTTTTAGGTGTTTCGTGGACTTTTTACCTACTCTTCATCTGAACTTTTTTACTGCAGGTTTTTTACAAATTGAAAAAAAAATGTTCCCCTACACTTGATCTGAACTTTTTACCCAGTGAGTTATGATGCTTGACCATTTAAAAATTCTTGATTTTAATCCATGACATTCATAGAGTCAAAAGCCATTCATAGAGTGTGGCAAACTTTCTCTGGACTGTTCCCCATTTCCTTTCCTTGAAGTAAAAGGTATTTGCTTTTCTATCAGCCATTATCATTGGCACTGAGGACTCCATCCGTCTTTTCTTGTCAGCCATTATCCTAAGCATACACCTTCAATAGAAGCCATACGCAAATCAGCATAATGCATATTCTTCCACTGAGGGTGCCTTGTAAAAAATGTCTTTTTGGTGTTAGTTGAGCTACATAAAAGTAATCTTTGGAGTGTCTGTATCGAAAACTAGGATTACTTGCGCTCTTATGCAGTGCATATCTGATTTACCAATGGTACCTCTGATAACATTTCTGCAGTGTTTTAGATAGCACATATCAAAAGTGGGAATGCTGAAGTTTTTTTAAAAAAAAAAAACATAAGGTAACAGATAGCAGTGATATTGCTAGCAGAACATGCTCTGCAATATTTCAAAAATACATATATCAACTATGTAATAAATCAGCTGACGTAATTTAATCAGCTTTCATGGTTGCCTATTTTTGTGCATTTCATAGTTCGTTGACTGTGAATTCCAAATGGAATACAGCTAAGACATGTAATAACTGAATCATATCAAGGTGTAACTAAGTTCCGCTGCACAGTACTGTACGCTGTAGGTAAGTTGCCAGATACAGTGGCTGCCCAAGTAGTGGTTGCTGCACTAGCAGTCTATTGGGAAGAAGAAAAAAACAGGTCTATTTTGGATTTTTGATTATTTGTTTTTTGAAGTGTGCATCCTTTTCTTGGTCCAGTAGTGTTGCATCATCAGAACTGAGCATGATTTACCATACAACATATGCCATCTTTGTTACATTTCTGGCATCTTGGTTGATTGATAAGTGAGTGAGATGAATGATAGATAGATCTTTTTAAGCTCCTGGGTCATCATTCTATCACTCATTACTCTCTTTTGTACATCATTTATGTATGCATGGAGAAGAAAGATGTGAAATGACAGGTTTCTAGACAGTAGGGCCCCTGAGGAGTTCTTTATCCTTAAGACCTAACTTCTCCATTGCCATGGAATTAGTTGTTTTGATCTTGAAAGGTTCCCTAGCTCAGCATGAAGTTAACTACCATTTCCCTGTGGAAGAAGCTTTGCTGTGGAGGCCACCAACCTGCAACCTGTGTTGCTGTCCACTTTGTGGTGGGGACGGCGTCTCACCAACTTGGTTATATTGGCATCTATCCTGCTTTTGGAAGGCTCCCCTGTACACTGAGCACCGCTCTATTCTACTAATGGTGAGCCCAATCGGTCTTCCGATTTTTCTCATCCTGCTTCCATTGTTCTGTTTGTCGTTTGTGCTTCTTTTATCTGTCTCTGTCAGCTGGCTGTAGTATCTGACAGGCACCAAGAGCTCATCTTCCTTGCTTCTCTGGACGTGTCAGGATGTACTTACTTCAGGACTGATCGGTCATCATGCGTGAGATGATACTTCTTTTTCACCCCTTTTCCCATGTTCATCAATTGCACGACTTAAGTCATTTTCTCAGATACGTGCATCTTTGGAATCCTTTAATTTGGACCCCCATCATACTAGGAAGAAGTAAAAATTCAGCTAACCTCTGTGATGTTGATGCTTGTCTTCGTATATTCATATGTGAGTATGGTACTATGTCAGTTT
This sequence comes from Setaria viridis, assembly GCF_005286985.2. NCBI lineage: Eukaryota > Viridiplantae > Streptophyta > Magnoliopsida > Poales > Poaceae > Setaria > Setaria viridis. The sequence goes on from NC_048270.2 coordinate 40,931,017, forward strand.
ATTGACTTGTCTGAAACTTTGCACTCATGCAGAAAAATAATCTTTGGAATGCTTTATTTTTGTTGGGAGGATTCTTGCTGTGCATGATGTGCAAAATCACAAGCCATCAATCATCTTAACCATCAACAGTCTGAAGATAATAATTCTCGTCGTATGATGATGGAGACCACCACAAGTTGATGGACCAGGCAGTTCATTCTAGAAACTTTAGTTGACAAATAATGTAAGTTTTCATGAAAGAGCATCTAGGCCCCTAAGCGGGTTTGGTGAATTATATGGCAAAACGATTAAAGGATTAACTTGTTTGCTTAAGATTATGAGCGGGAATTTATTCTAACATGTATATTATGTTATTGATGAATGGAAAAATATATGGCTCATTCTCATGAAAGCAAGCAAATACATGATCCCATGAAGCAAAAGTGCGACATATGACACGCGAATTGAAATGAGGTTAAAGACACAGTGACATGCCTGATATATTGGTCTCTAAATATTATGAAAGGTTGTTGGAAAACAATGGGATGTTAATATAAAAGAGAAGGGCAAGCTATTGTGCATGATTAAGAGCATGAACCTATGTGATATTATTGGTCTCATTATTGATAGCTTGCAAATAAGAAATGGATATTCAATGTTGATGTTAAGGCAAAGTTAAGCTCAAAACAGCATGATTGGATGAAAAAGTCAAGCAAGAAATTAGCAACGAGGTACTAAACAAAGTTTAAACAAAGTTTGATCAAGTGACGACTTGAGCCATAGGATATTTGTTAGGGTGAAGTAGCTAGTACTTGGAGGTATCAAATCAAGCATATCTAGTGAAGCAATGCAATGCATCAAATATTTGTTGAAGGATACATTGGAGTAGCTTAAGGATTATGATTATGATTTGGATCACATATGTTGGAAAATCCTAAGCTACTAGCTCAAGATAGATGTGCTCAGCTAGAATGCAATGTTGAAGCCCTCGAGTTGACATCGATCAAGTATGGCATGAGTGAAGACATACAAGCTCAAGTGATTGAAATGTCATTTATATTTATTGTTGAGTATAGGTACGTCGTACTATCAAGAGAGATGCAACATTGGTTGATTGACAAAACAAAAATGATCCATGTGAGATAGGCCTTGAGGAAGTCCTCGAGTATACCATCTCAGCCTAAACTGGCTTGGCTAGTTTGGGGAATCAGCTTGGCTAGTTTCTGGCTCTGACATGGGGTAACGGCTAGTTTGTTTAAAAATCAGCTTAGCTGGTTTGGGAAACCGGCTTAGCTGATTTTTCTCTGCTTTAACGGCTAGTTTCTTTGTCTTGGGGTATTTATACCCCTTGAGCTCCTCCTTGAGGGGCTACTGGTGTTTCCTGGGCTTAGAGCGTGCAAAAGTCTTTCTAACACTAGTGAAGCTTTCCCCAACCTCTCTTTATGAGATTTGTGTGATTCTTGATAAATCCTAGAATTGGGTTGAGAGTGAGATTGTGTGTGAGCATTAGAGAGCGCCTGTGAACAATCCATAGATTGAACACTTGTGGTTGACGTTAAAATAACTTGTGAAGCATTTGTTAGTCTTGGAGGTGAAGCCTCCTAGATGGCTAGGCGTCGTCGGCTAGCTCCCAAGGTGTGATGAGCAGCGGCAAGTTTGTGAGGGCTGCAATCTTGCCTCCGCAAGGGAAAAAATCATCCAGTGAAAATGGGGAAGCGGTTGAGTGCGACCCTACTCATTGGAAGGGAGTTGAAAAAGACTCATATCCTACAGAGTTCCTCAACAGAGATGTAGGATTCACAATGGTGAATCTGAACTTCGGATAAACAAATCCTCGAGTCTCCATTTCGGTTTGCCTTACTTGTTCAATTATAGCATTTATTTGTGCTTCCGGTTCGAGCTACTTGGGTGTGCTTATTTGTGTGCAGGACATTTCCAACCTGCTGAAAATCATCCGTAGAAGTGCATGTCCAAGTTTGGTTTGTGCTCAAACTTGTTGGGGCCATATTTCACCTTTTGTTGGGCCAGCTTAGCCGGGTTGGGAAACCGGTTTTTTCGGTGATTCCGTAGAAATCTGCAGAAACTCTATAAGTCGCTGATAAAATTATTTTAGATTGCGATAAATTTCAGGTTCAATTATTCAACTCCCTCTAGTTGACATCAAGATCCTTTCACGTCAGAGCTTTTTTACATCAGAATTTAATTGTTTGATTAGATGGTAGGAAAAACCAGGGCTTCTTACCGATAGCGTGAACCTCCGACTCTCTCCCAGTGCTCTAATCTCGTCCACGATGTAGATGCTTGCATGCTGATGAGCCAACCGATTATCCTAAAAGCATAAGGTGATAAGAAACATGGAATTTCGCAGGTGATCCCGGTGACGACAGCAGATGCCGACAGCAATGCCGCATCCAAAGCCAAAACCACCACCCGTTTGGCATGATTTGGTCTCACCACACGGCGCACACACACACACTACACTAGGAGTGGAGCCTAGGGTGAGGGAGCCAAAGGTGATGGATCTCCATCAAAAGCAGCATCCACTAGGCATGCAATCCATGGACAGAAAACTACTAAGGTTGCTTTGGCCTGCTGTGCTCTCTGGAGGTTAGCACAACACGATGAGCTCATGGCAACGCTTGTCCTGCAGCCACGGGGCGTAGTGGAGGTCACAGTTCACCCTATCGTTGACGTGCTGGGGCATTAGCGGGATGAGATCAGGATGGGTGATGCTCATCAGCTTGTGGCTGTGATTCAGACATGCCGATATGCCCGGGAATAGTAAACTGTGTGTGTGTGTGCTGGATTTGATCGAGATGCATGCTGAATTCTCTGCTGGGTCGTGATGTAATTGTTGTTTATGATGAACAGTGGAGGAGTCAGCCATCACTAACCAAATCGACCCTGACATGAAATGTTTTTTAATTAAGCTTCGAACTAGTGATGTCATAAGCTAGCTGATCATGCTTTTGAGTTTTTTATTTTATGGTGAACAATAAACATTCTGCTAAATATCTTTGTGCATGCGCGTGGCTCATGCTGGAGGGTGTTTATGGTGTAAACAGTGGAGTCTGGTTTCAGAAGTCAGCCATCACCTACCAAATGTTAGGGCCTGACATGAAATGTTTTTTAGCTTATAATCCTTCCATTGTTAAATATATGACGTCGTTGATTTTTTACTCTAACTTTGACCACCAATATGTATTGAACGAGTTAGTTAACTTAAAGTAAAATGTGTATCGTTATATCTGTTGTCAAATGTACTTTAGATTTAACTTGTAGGTTTATCTATTTGCAAACAAAATATTTGTACAAAAGATGAATGGTTAAACAAATAAAAAAAATCAACGGCATCATATATTTAAGAACAGAGGGAGTAAATGCTTAATGATAACACAAGTAATGACAAAGCTAGCTGGAATGTTTCTTTCTACTTCGGATCTGGCCCTCGGAATCCAACAGGAACATTATATTGTTGCATCGACATGGTTGCAATGTTGCATATATTGTGTGCAAGTGACGCATTTTGCTGCGGTAATGTTAAACTAAACATTGAAGCACAGTATCCAGCGTCATGAGATCGACGAGCTGCTGGATTTAATTTGGATGCATTTCGTTTGACGTTGACGATGGCGATAAACACTATGCCACGAATTCCTACATGCGTATGTCTTTGCCCTCTCGCGTTGATGGCTTCTCAGTGCTCTCACTTTCGTATTTGGATCCAGCCAGTTTGATTCACTCTGTTTCATTGCTGTCGAATGGTGATAATGCAAAGAACAAAGTTGTAATCTCGGTTTGCACGTCGCATTTATCTGGCGCATATTTCCATTATTTCGGTGCTGTCGATGATGCAGCTAGGTGTGAATCAAACTGGCTGGATCCATTCGACAGCAATGAAACAGAGGTATATGCATGTCTGCGTGTGAATCAAACTGTCTGGATCCAAATGCGAAAGTTTTTTTTCAAGAATACGCAGGAGAGCTGCGCACCTTGGTATTAAGAAGAAAGTAAACAAATTTATAACGCGAGTCTACCGGACACACGCACACGGTTCAGTGAAACAAATATAGAATTACATTTTGATAAAAAAAAAAGTTGATGATGCAGCAGCTAGCCTAGGTGTGGTCGTGTGTTTTTGCATCGATGAACCGCGATGTCACCTCTATATAGCTAAGAATGCAAGTGGATACCTAATGCGAAATTAAACTTGCATATGTACTCTATGTAACAGCTTGATTTGGACTTATTTGTTTGATTTGATGGCGAAGAGCACGATGACATTACATAGATTGGTACATATTGGACGAGACTCGGGAAGAAGGAAGAACTGTTCTCGAGAGGATGTATTCATATTGTTCGCAAATGGACGGGACGGTCAGTGTGACCTTATTGCTGGTTGTTGTTACGAGTTTGAGCTTTTCTTGCATTCATGGTCAGCTAGATAGCCTTGGTAAGCTCATAAACTTCCTTCTCTGTGATTGTTATGTAACTACACATCTGCATTAGTTCCATTTGTGCATACATCTAGCATCCCAGGTGAAGCAAATACCTAATACTAATGGAAAAGTTGGTGTTTTTCCGAAACAGTTATGATGGCATGCTACTATACCTTAGCTAATTTGTCCTCTAAATTAACTAGTATGTTCAATTCCATTCTACCAAGGTTTAGGGTCGACCTAATGATCTAAAATTCTAAAATTTTAGTAACTTGCATCATTAGTTAAGAGGTTATTATAATGAACTTAAATTTCCTCACCAGCATAATTTGAAGTACTAAAGGTTTGCCATCCGGACGGGAGGGAGGCAATAAATGAGGGGTAGGGGTGCCTCCAATACCTTTTATAATTTTATAATACAGAGGTGAGATGTATTAGCTTTTCGCATTGCTGTAAGTACTAGGACAACAACACGCTTGGGCATCTTTTCAAGTAGGATCCTGGAAACACAGGAATAGTAGGGGGAAAGTACACAGGACTGTAGTATCATGGTACTCCGAATCCTATATAGGAAAATGCAGAAAGGAAGGCGACACAAGAAAGCATAGGAAAACACAAGACACAAAAGGAAAGCAAACCAGGTTTGCTCCAAAATTCTTCCGGAACCACAGTCCACACAATTTTTAAAGCAATTGTTGGACAAGACGCCTCTGAATTAATGGACAGCATAGGAATTTTCCTGCTCGCAAAAAAAAAAAAGGCAAAGGAATGGTCTTACAGAAATCGAATCCTTTCAAAGAAAAGGTCGTAGGCCCATGGGCCCTCTCCTACCAAATCGTATTTCTTTATGGATGGGCTGGGCTGGGCTACATGTATGTCCAGACTTGAGAGCAGAAGACTTGGGCTACGTGTGTCGTCTCCACAGAGCAGAGCGGGACAGCTGCCAACGTCAATGGCCGCGCCACAGCAAGCCAGCTGACAGTCTGCTAAATTGAGGAGTAGGCCTGGAATTGCCGAACTGGCAGCGTCAGTCGCCGCTGTGGCAAGCAAGCATGGCGCGCGTGATGCGGGCGAAAGAGGCGGAACTGGACGCGGCGGTGGGGGCCGTGGACCTCAACAAGAGGCTCCAGCAGCGCGCCGCCGAGAGCTGGTGTGGCCTGGCGTGACGCGTGCGTGCGAGCCCCGAACGGACGCCGCACCGCTTCCATGGCAGTGCATGCCACGCCGGCCGCAGCCATTGCACGCCGCTGGAGCTCACCTCGCACGCAACCTGCTCGATGAAATGCCTCAGACGAAGACTAGGGGAGGGAGAAGAGATGAGACAGAATATGTCCCCATTCAGCTTGCCAGGTCAGTCTATTGGTGCCCACGTGGCTGCTTATGGACCTAGCTAGATGACACGGCTTAACAAGTTTATCTACCCAAAAATACATTTTGAAGTTTGTGGACCTTAATTAAGTGACACTTCCTTACAAGTTAATGGACCTTCAGTGTATTTTACTCTGTTTAATATGACATTTCAACATTTGTGTGATACACTAGTTCAACATTTTAAAGAAAATGTTGAATGAGATCTTTTAAAATGCTGAATCACTTCAATAAAAATGTTAATCGGTCATGAGTCGTGATGCGGCCGCTGCTCATCGGCTGCTGGAGATCGAGCTGCCCCCTGTCTGGACTTTGAGACGGGAGGAATCCTTCCTCGCCACGGTCCGTGCCTGCTGCTGCTTCGATCGATTGATCGGTGGGATCATTGGATTGGCACGGATTAGCCAAATTCGGCGTTTTGGGGTTAATGTGCTTCATTTCGGCGTTTACAATATATAGTAATTACCATGATTGTAGGCTACATCGTTACTCTGAAATTTCTGTCCTTTTTTATAACTCACTTCATGTTCTTTTGGCAGGTTTCATAAGCATTGACTGTGGGTATACCACAACGCCGAAGTACACTGATGACAGGACAGGCATAACATATGTATCTGATGATGGTTTCACAGACTCTGGGTTGATCCATTCTGTCAACCGAGAAGAGAACATGCAGCCGGACGTTGCCCTGAGGTACTCTACTGTTCGCTCCTTCCCCAATGGGACACGCAACTGCTACACATTGCAGTCTCTAACGCCGGGTGGCAAGTATTACGTGAGGGCTGCCTTTGGCTATGGGAACTATGATGCACTAGGCATGCCCCCTACATTTGATCTCTATCTCGGGGTCAATTACTGGACGACGGTGAGCATTATTAACTCCAGTACTGCCTACATATTTGAGATAGTTGCTGTGTCCCCTGCCAACTACCTGCAAGTTTGTTTCGTGAACAAAGGGTTAGGAACTCCTTTCATCTCAGGGCTGGACTTGAGATCATTACAAGAAAATCTTTATCCATATTCCACGGCAACACAATCTCTAGTTTTGCTCAGCTTTTTCCGTGATACTGTTGGTTTTGGGCCCAATCGCTACCACTTTGGAACTGATTATCGACACATTAGGTAATCTTGTTAGCTATACAAATTTTCCTTGACTACGTTATGTACAAAAGTTTTAACATCTCAGAGTTCGTTTTATGTTCGAAAGGTACCCAAATGATACCTATGACCGAATATGGCAGAAGTATGAAGACGTTCCTACCTGGACAATATTGTCCGATACTATCAATGGGATAGTCAACAATTCTCCGAATGACACCTATGGTGCACCATCTGCAGTGATGCGTAGTGTATCCACTCCGGTGAATGCTTCAACGATGGATCTATGGTGGAGTTCAGATTCATCCATGAATGTTGATGCCAATACCAAGTTCTTGGTTGTGCTCTATTTTGCCGAGTTGGAGACGCTGCGAGAGGATGCGTTTCGGGAATTCAGCGTCATTCTGGATAATAATATCACATTAGTTAGTGCGTTCAGGCCAGAGCAGATGTTGACTACTGTTTTTACGGGTATTGTGCAAGGTACAGGAAGTCATGCTATCTCCCTTGTGGCAACACCAAACTCCAAGCCGCCTTTGATTAGTGCAATGGAGATATACTTGATGCGACCACTGAATGGATCTGCCACTTACGCTGGAGATGGTAATTAGTAGAACTGTCAGGGTGTTGCTTAGGGGTTCCGTCTACATATTATTGCAATTACTACCTTCAATCGAAATATAAGTCCATTTAGGTTATATATTATGAAAGTATGTTTTCATGATGAATCTATTAACATCAACCTTATTATGTTGTCAATCTAAACGAGTTTTTTTATCTTGACCATCAATATCTAAAAACTTGTTTAAATTAACAATATAAGGTTCATGTTTATAGATTCACCGTGAAACATACAAGTTTAAGGCAATGTGGTATTTGGTATTTGAATTAACTTTACCCAATCTGCTTTTATAGCACAACTGTCACTTACAACCTAACAGTTATTTTATTATCTAAAATCATTTTGCCGCTTACCCCCTACAAATGACTTATGGTCACGTCAGTCAGTCAGAAACCAAATAAAATGGATCGCAGAGGGAATAAATGACATGGCAGAGACTTGTAGCTGAATTCTTTTTATCTATCCCCTTGTGGTTCTTCCTGATTTGTATTTCTAATTTATATTTTTATGAGTAAAATTCTTGAGTTTAATTCTTGATTCAACTTTTAAATAAACCTCTTGCTCTGTTTATTACAGTTTGTTATTTTTATTCTTTATTCAGTTTGTCTAATTGAAATTTATGTTTGAATGTAATTTTAGTGGAAGTAATAATTTAGGCACTCACCACCAGATTGCCTTGTTTCTCGAATAGATTGCTAATATTAGTTGAGCTAGCAGTGATGGCCTTTTATGGGTTTGATGATGGTACTGGCAAGGATGACCATATCCCTTCAATAGAAATATAAGTTCATTAGGATATCAGCATGGTCTCCAATTTGAAACTTTGGCTAACTATATCCATAAAAACCATCATCTTAATTGGAAAGAGTTATATATGATGAAAGTACTTTTCGTGAGTGTTGGAGTATAATTGAATTGCCCACCTTTCCTCATCAGCTTAAGCTTTTGGGTTGAACTGGTTGGTGCATGCAACTCAATATGATATCAGAGCCAGAGGTCTTGAGTTCGAATCCTGGCGAGCGCGATTAAATAAAATAATTGCAGCCTACTCCAATCTCCACGTATGCGGCCTGAGGGAATCTGCACGTGAGGAGGAGTGTTGGAGTATAAGTGAATTGCCCACCTTTCTTCATCAGCTTAAGCTTTTGGGTTAAACTGGTTGGTGCATGCAACTCAACAGTGAGAAATATAGTAGTACCAATCTTGTCTTAATGTCAATCTGTATAAATTTTTAAATATTTATAGTTTAACTTATAACAAACTTAGATGGACTTATATTTCTGATTGGAGGAAGTATCTTATTTTTGTCATGTAGTTGGCTGGAAGTACTCTTGGTACAAGACTTATATGTTATGCCTTTTCTTTTATCTTTATTTTAATTTATTTTCCCAGCCATTGCGATGATGACTATCCAGACAAATTATTCTATTAAGAGAAACTGGGAAGGAGATCCATGTTCCCCTGTAGCTTTTGCATGGGATGGCCTGAACTGCACTTACAATACCAGTGGTTCATCGAGAATAATCGCCTTGTGAGTTCTGAATGAACAAGATATCTCCATTTCTTTCACTTAACTAGATAAAAGAAAAGAATTGTAGTGTTATGTTCGTGTAATGAAGGTTAATAGTTGGACACTTTGACTCTCCTGCAGATATCTGTCATCCAATGGATTGAATGGTGAAATTGTTCCTTCATTTGGCCAGCTAGCATCACTCCAGCACTTGTATGTTCTGCATAGTATAGTTTCAGAATTCGTCATGATGTAACAAGATTTACTGCATCACTAGTTAGTCACTGAATGAATAATTCTTTTCAAAAGATCCAGCAGTGCTAGATTTTGTATTAGGAAGATTGTAGAGTACTACCAAAGACCATCCATCCAGATTTTAGAGTACTCCCAAAAGGTTATTAGTGCTTGTTGACTTTAACATATTAGTTCAAAACCTAGAAGGCCAAAAGTTTGCAGAAAAGTCTGGCCTCTTTTAGGCATACCATATACAAAATTATAATAACGTGTTTTCCAGTCCAAGTCGGGAATGTAGAGCTTTAATGCCTCTCACTACAGTAGAGCTTTAAGTTAACCGTCTGACTCCAAAGTTTAGGCAACATAGCATTTACTTCTACATTAGCACTTGTTTCTAAGTGCTTCATTTTGCTTGCTATTCCAGGGATCTATCGCACAACAATCTGTCAGGATCAATACCCAATTTTCTGGGTCAACTGACGTCACTTACATTTCTGTAAGTCCCTCCTGCTGATTAACCTATTTTAACTTCAAACAGAAACCCTTAATGTTTATTTTTCTTATCTTTTGTAGAGATTTGTCAAGCAACAACCTTAGTGGACCAATTCCTACAAGTTTGCTACAAAAATCTCAGGATGGATTGCTGACACTAAGGTTCACACTGTCCCACCTTTTGGCAGTATATATCAATATATGTTTATGAAGATTATTCCACTGGCCCTCATAAAAACTGATTTAGTTGAGATAATCCTTTAATCATTTGCTTGTAAAATAGAGTGGATCAGGTACAACTAGGCTTAATTGAGGATCGCCTTTGGTTGACCATATGACTAGTTCTGCAGGTGTATGTCTAGCCGCCCCCGGCCAAAGTTTGAGCCCTAGTCTTATTACCATTGGTGTTCATTGCTTTCAGAAGTAAACACACATGTGTAGTGGGAAAGCTTGTACCCGTGTACATGCCTCCAATAACTTGTGCAGCTGCGGTGATCTTACAGGGTGTCCTGCACGTACTGTCTAGAATGATGCCCTGACTGAGGGTGAGGATAGATCACCAGACAGATAGGTGATATATGGAATATTATCCTTTTATTATTATGGTACTGTTCAAAATAATGTTTAGTATCATAAGAGGAAGGACTATAATTTGGTTATTAATTAGTTAGTGTCAGTATGTAGTTACTATTATGTGCATCATTGCTCACATCTGTGTATAATTCTATTGTGAAAGGGGTAGGGGGGTGCATTTTATGTATTCATTCTGATGGTATTGAAGATTCATAGAATTATTCTCTTTCGTTTGTAAGCTAGTTCAGCAAATATACTTACGTCTGAAACAGAGATCTTTGCAGAATTCGATGAACTAATCTTAATCTTTTTATTCCAATTTTGTGTTTACTAGGACTGACAACAATCCGGACCTTTGTACGAACCCTGCTTCCTGTGACCCAATTCCCAACCAAAAGAATAGAATACTTAAGATCATCATTCCTACAATTATTGGAATCATTATTGTCGTTCTACTTGTTGCATTTACCATTAGATACATTCACAAAAGAAAAAAGGAAACAGGTAACTAATTAAGCTGGCTGAAATTCATGAGAGGAATTTTTTATTCTGTTCATTTAATTTTTAATTTGATTTAAGATTTGGTGCATGGCTCACGATCCGTCATAGGAGACAATCTGGAGCCACAGCCCACAGGGGACGATCAGGGCCTACAATCTATGGGGAGCAATCAGGGCCCACAACCTGCAGGGGACAATCAGCCCTCACAATCGTTACAGAACAACCATGCAGACGTGCCTACTGGTCCACGGATTCAGAGCTTCAGGTATGAACAACTTGTGCTCATGACGGAGAACTTTAGAAACAAAATCAGTGAGGGGGGGTTCGGCTCAGTCTACGCTGGGAAGCTGGAGGGCCAAACTCCTGTTGCTGTGAAGATCAGATCACAAGACTCATCGCAGGGCGATAAAGAATTTTTAGCAGAGGTCCGCATATATACAATAAACTGATTTTCTTTTCTCAGAAATTATCCATGACCCGTGCTGATTTAGTGGCCCACTGATTGTTCTATATAGTTCATCATACTATTGTGTATATTTAGTTCCGTTAATTGGCAATATAGCGGTTTCTCGTGCTTGATTGAATTTGTTGGAATTACAGATTAAGCACTTAGCCATTGGGCGTCATAGGAATGTGGTGACATTGTTTGGCTATTGCAAGGATGAGAAGCATTTGGGCCTTGTCTACGAGTACATGGCTGGGGGAAACCTAGAACAGCGGCTGATAGCAGGTTGGTAAAATTTTCCACCGCAACCACAACATATCCCCCCCCCCCCCCCCCCCCCCCTATGTTGCATGAGCGCAAAGAAAATTTATTGTTGACAGGATCCAGAGGCCAGGAAGCCCCCCTCACTTGGTCACAACGCCTCAAGATCGCGGTGGACTCTGCCAGTGGTACGTGCATGTCAATCTTTGATTTTCTTCCTCTCTTTGATTTTTTAGACTTGCAAGGTTAAGTGAAAGCAATTGAGATTGCGTGGAAATAATAGATTGATTAATTGAGAGATAGGAGTTACACATGGATAGGGGTGAGGAGATCTTGAGGCTTATAGAAGCAGAACAAAACAAAATCTCCTCATATTTCTAACTAATCATATCTAGGGCCAGCCGGGCATTAAGTCACAGGACCCATACACGCATGACATATATGGTATCTAACAATAAGCATTTATTTATTCAACGTGCCTTTCTGATCTATCTAGCAGTTTAATATCTCCATGCATGAAACTTTAGTACATGTCTCTGATCCTTGCACGCAGGACTTCACTACTTGCACTCTGCCTTCAACACGCCATTGATCCATAGAGATGTGAAGGCTACCAACATCCTTCTAACCGAGAAACTGGATGCCAAGATCTCCGACTTTGGGATGGCAAGGGCTCTCACCAGCGAAACAAGAACACACACAGTCACCACCACACTTACTGGCACCGAAGGGTACATGGATCCTGAGTATGCCCGAAATGCCCCCACTTTCTTCCGCACTCTAGCTGCTAATTACTGCTTATATATAATAGTAGTATCGATATATCCACTGTGTGAGCATGCAGGTACTTAAGGGCCGGTGAGCTGAGAGGCAAAACCGACGTGTATAGCTTCGGGATCGTTCTCCTGGTGCTCATTACAAACCGACCAGCTTGCTCAGTCGTCGACAACAAACACACCAACATTGCAGACTGGGTGCGGGCGAGCCTTGGTCATGGAAGGAGCAGGGGCCAAGATGTCGCTAGAGTCATCGACCAGAAGATAAGAGACCATTGCGATCTCAACTCTGTATGGAAGGTGGTGGAGCTAGCGCTGCGCTGCGCCCAGCGAGAGGAAGCACATGCCCGCCCCACGATGACGGAGGTTGTGGCGACGCTGGAGGCACTTCAGCGGGAGGTTGTGGCCTCGGCTGCAGGGACCAGCAGCAGTTCTGCCATGGCCGAGGACCTGCAGCCTGCTGATGCTGTGGATCAAGTTCAGCTCACAGGAGCGCAATGAAGTTGCTGGGTGCAGTTGTGTCCCTGATCCTGTTGTCTCCTGAATTTACTGGCTCAATTAGTTCAGCAGTTGCTGACGCCAAACGCACGCGTTGGAGACTTGGAGAAACTCAACCACGGATGCATGTGGTTCTGAAGATGTTGTACTGTGCAATTCGATCTCTTCTCTCTCCACAGAAACTCCTGAAAACACAATGAGAACTCTGAACAGAAGTTTGACATCATTTCTTGTCAGTAGTATATCACTAGGTTGTTACGGTTGGTCAACAGTGAGGGGTTCACCCAAACTGAGACACATTGCTGCACATGTCAAGAATCATGACTACTAAGTCCATCAATGGCAAAGAAGAACCATTTCATTTTTGCATCATTATTTAGTTCACTGTTGAACATGCAGAAACTATGTTCCATGCAACATTCACTGTTGAACATGCAGAAACAATAGTTGCAACATCGACGTTTAACTATTGCAACATATGTCGGAGGGCTCGATTTTTTTAAGATTCCAGACGTCAGTTCTATAGCATTATTGATAATATTAACTTCATTGTTCCTGAAACAAGTATTACTAGTATAAACTTCACGTGAGAAACATAATTTATTTCTTAGGGGAAATCTTTTTTAAAATGGAAATACAGGTTATTTATTTAGGATTTGTAGGGCTGTAACCTGTAACCTATGGTCTCCGCCCAACAAATCCACACGGAAGAGCGGGTCCAATTTACGCATGTTTGGGCCTTGTTCTGAGGTTGCGGAAGGGCTAAGGCCTGCCTAAGGGAGAGCTTCCAAGACCGTTAGTGTGCAATTCAATTGGGGCCGGCAGTTGCCATCTTACCGATGCCGGGGATTTTTTTATTTTTATATTTTTTATTTTAGTATTTTGCAAAAATATATGACCAAACATTTTTTTTTGCAAGATATAAAAATAAAAAAAACTCCCGATGCCGAGTCCGTTAGCATACTGGAGGCAGAACAACATATTGGAGAAACTCTGCCCTGGTGACAACGTGCTTTATTTGTTGATGATACGCTATGCAATTTGGATATCTTTTACATATGTTCACAGAAATATTGTGATTCTAAAAAAGTATGACAACTTTGAAGAGCAGTATGAGACCATTTTCATCTCATTTGTTTTTGTAGTATTTTTGTCCAACAAAGTTGTTGGTCTTTTTTGCTTATTGTGAACCCCCAAACTGAGAACATCACTGCAAATGTCAAAGAGTCATGGTTGAAGGGTTGACAGAAATGCTCAAGTAGAAAATTGTTCGCAGGTCTCATTTTGTTCTCTTGCACTTTTATTTCTTCTAGATAAAATACATGCAGATCCGGAAGGCTCGTGTCGTAAGAACTTTTATTTTAATTCTTCTCCTTAATATAAAAATACGTAACTCTCCTGTCGTGTTCTCGGAAAAAAATACACACAGACCTTAGGGAAAAAAAATCTACAGTGCCGCTAACTGGGTCTCAAACCCAGCTCTTGATGCTGCCGCTGTAGTTGCTTCGCTTTTCGAAGTACCTGTCCCAGATCATCACGCCGCCGTAGTTGCTCGCCTTCTGCGCCACCGGGAGCACCGCCCTGCGCAGCGCCGCCGGGTCCGTGTACCCCGTCTCAGCCGCCTGCGGCGACGCCGGCACGCCGACGTAGATCTTGGTGAACGGGTACGCCGCCGCCCACTTCGCCCACTCGGCGGCGCTGAACCCGGCGGCGCAGTCCGGGTCGTCGTAGAACCTGACGTGGATGCGCTCGAAGATGCCCGTGTCGAGCGCCTCCTTCACGCGGTCGTCGGGGAACCGGCAGTGCGCCGTCGCCGTCAGGTGCAGGAGCTTCCCGTCGCCGGCGCGGATGTTGTGCTTGGCCAGCTCGAGTGCGAGGGTGCTGTAGCGGTCGGCCGCGTCGCCGTGCTCGAGGAACATGTCGACGCCGTCGAGCCAGGCGTCGCCGAAGGGGTGGCGCGTGTCGTTGAGGCTGCCGCCGAAGTAGGTGTTCCAGAGGTGGTCGAAGAGGGCGAGCGCCGACTGGTTGGTCGGGAGCGAGTAGGCGCCGCCGAAGCCGCCGATGGAGATGGAGACGGGGACGCCGAGGAACTGGCACCGCTTGATGGCGGCGCCCATGCCGGCGAACGGGTGGCCGGAGAGGTCGAGGTGGTAGTTGCCGTTGCCGTTGCCGCCGTAGACGTCGAGGAAGGACATGATGACCATGCTGTAGAGGCCGGAGTCGCAGGCCTCGCGGAGGGAGCCCTCGTCCCTGTGCCGGCCCCAGAACACCGTCACCTGACCGGTCTTCCCCTGCGCCGACGCCGGGCCGGCGAGGAGGAAGCTGATGAGCACGACAAAGAGAAGCGCCGCCGCGGATACGGCTAGCGACGGCCTCCGGCGTGTGAACGCCATTGTTACTGATGACTTGTTCCTGCGCAAAGTGCCTAGTGGTTTATGGAAACTCTAGTAAGGTTTATACAGAGACGGAATTGGCAACAGACAAATTGCAGCAGCCATTGCTGACTGGTATGAGCAAAACTTTCAGCTAGATTTCAATCTGACAGATGATGTGTCTGCTTTCACGCAGCAGAGATAATCGTATCGTAGCAAAGCATCGAATTCCATGGACGGATAGCACAGTGACATGGAGGACAGGTAGCTCACAGGGTTGAATGCTTCGAAATCCGCCAGTGCAGACGTGTACTGATGAAAGAGATTTGAGAGAAGAATGGAGGAGGTCGACGGGCAACTGTACATGGCCACCCAATGTTGACGACCGACATGGCGACCGGAATGTGGTGCCCGATCAATCATCCACTTGTGATTTTTTTTTGTTTTTTGGGTGGCACACAAGCATCTCGATCTGATTTCTTCCAGCAGATGCAGACTTGTTGCAGTCGACCACCATAGACAAAGAGCAGTCGAACTCTGTCGCATCCAACTATTGTTCCTATTGTTCCTGCACAGGCCAGTGCGGTGCACTCCCTCGCCGTGCTCTGGCAAGACTTGCACTGGGACGGGGAGTAGAGCCTCCCCATTTTTTTTAGCTAGCAAGTGGGTCCCATGCCCTGCCCTAATTCGATGCATGGTTGGGGCTGAAAATATGCATGGAGTTGCATACGGCCGCATATGAGTTGCCTCCAATTTTGTCTCCGCGTGTACGGCAGTACGGTAGCCAGTAGCCACGTCAGCGGTTAGTCAGCGGGAACATGCAGCTCCAACTCCGATCACCTCTCTCCTAGCCCAAACAACTCTATCCAGCTGCGTCCTCTTCTTCCTCCTCATCTCCTCCCCGGGCCCAGTCACCGCCGCCGGCGAGCTGACGGTCGCCTGGGGCTGGAACAGGGCCGAGGGCTCTCCCTCAGGGAGAGGCCTGCGACACGGGCCTCTACGCCACAGCCATCCTCTCCTTCCTCCGTGTCGCCGGCTACGGCAAGTACCTGACCGACCTCTCCGGCCACGACGTTTCCACCGTCGGCGCCGACGTCAAGCACTGCCAGAGCGCCAAGAACGTCACCGTGCTCCTCTCCGTCGCTGGCAGCTACAACTCCCCGACCGCCGCCAGGGACGTCGCCCATCGACCACCTCTGGAGCGCCTTCCTCGGCGGCGGCTCCCGCCGGGGCGGCGTCCGCCGCCGGCCGTTCGGCGACGCCGTGCTCGACGGCGTCGACTTCTACCTCGACGGCGAAGCGGAGCAGGAGCGCTTCAGCGACCTCGTGAGGCACTGAGGCGTCGCCTTCAGGCGAGCCGCAACAATGGCGGTGGAAACGACGGCGCCGCCAACAAGGCGGTCCGGCTGACGGCGACGCCGCCATGCTCGCGGGTGCTCGATAACGACATGGGCGGCAGCGAGCTCGGCCTGTTCGAGCGCCTGCACGTGCGGTTCTACGAGATGAGGCCCGGTGCGGGTACGACTAGCTACCACGAGACGCGGCCGTTCTGGGGCGCGTGGCACATGTGGGTGTCAAGGTTCCCGGCGGCGAGGCTCCTCGTGGGGCTGCCGGCGACGGACGGCCGGGATGAGGGGGTGGATCGACCCCGCGACGCTGCGCGACAGTGTGCTGCCGTCGGTGCAGGACGACCCCCCCAACTACGGCGGACTCATGCTGTGGGACAGATACTACGACAAGCTCACGGGGCTACAGTAGCCGTGCCATCGATCCATGACTGATGACTAGCTCCTTGCTCTGAAAACCGATGCTTCATGTACACGTGAAGTTATTAGTGACTGAATCAGACGATGCATAAAGTGTTTCTGTCTAAGGTCAAAGAGAGGGAAAGATTATATTCTTATGCTTGTAAAATTATGGTCTTCTTATTATATAAGCTAGAATGAGGTAGCGTTTCTGTGTTTGTATATCTCTTTTATCTTTTACAGCAAATCTCTTTGACGCCCTTACGGAAAAAGCAAGAATGTTCCGGCCGGGTCTTTCAAAAAAGAGAAAAAAAATAGGTGCATTTTCATGGATTTGTTTGGCTGACACTCAAGTAAAACTATTCCACAATCTTTTTTTTAATACGCAGGAGAGCTGTGTATCTTTGTATAAGTAGAAGTAAAATGTATAGAACGTTACAACGCGGGTTACAACGCGGGTCTACCCAGGTGCTCGCACACGGTTTGGGATACATAATCGGGATAATCGGGATTACATGACAATCGCATACTCCCAAAAAGAAAAGAAGAGTAAGACCTGCCGAAGGCGAACCACCCGACGCCGACCAGGGCTGAAAGTGCCTTTGCACCTGCTGCACACCAGCGGCTAGCTTCCTCAGTTATCTCCTGAACAAGTTGTGTTGGTGTTTTGGCCGGTGACCTAGCGAAGACTCGGCTATCGCGTTCTTTCCAAATTTGCCAAGATAGTAGCATGACAGCCGAATCCAATCCCTTCCTGTGCACCATGTTCAGGCCCTCGCGCAAAAGAGACCACCAGTCAACCAGGTGTAGCACCTGACCTGCATGCAAGTTGTTGAATGTCCAGCTTTCCCACTCAACGGTGATCAGCACTCTGTCCAGCTTTGCCATGGTGGGCTCGGCGCGCTCATTACTCCAGGTGTATCGCCGCCCATGGAGGTGCACATCCTTGAGATGCAAGTCATCGACAAAACGCCTGAAACGACCGAGGTTTCTTCGGTCGATATTGTTCATGTTCTTATCAGTCGCCTCCAAGATGAGGTTAAAATCCCCTAAGCTCTGGACAGCACGCAGTTCATTCAAGAAATCAATTTTGTCCACATCGGCCTGAGGCCCATAAACCCCCGTCAGGCTCCACCCCTCCGAATCGGCAGTCGATATGGATACGGTAATGGAGAAGCGCCCTGTGTGAAGCGTCGAGCAGACAAACTCGGGCGCTCTGCAGGCTATCAGAACGCCGCCGCTGGCGCCAAGGGAGGGCAGGTACGAGAAGCTCGAGAATGAAGTCCCGAGCATTTCGCATACAAGGAAGTGCGAAATTACAGGGAGTTTCGTTTCCTGAATGCAAACGATCGACGCATTTGCGTCGGACACCATCGTGCGGAGGCAGTCACGACGACACCGCGCGTTGAGGCCGCGCACGTTCCAGACCAGAACGTTGAAGTTGGCTTGCTCCATCGATGCAGGCAACAAGCGCAGCGGTGCGGCCGGTGCTCAAGCGCTTGCGCTGTCTGACGCCTGGCTGGCGATGTTCAGCAGCTCGGCATCAGTCAGCAGCTTCGCGCGCAGGGAAGATGTCTCGCGGTGCATCAAAGTGTCGCTGCTGCATTGTGGTCTTGAGGAACTTGTCAAAGACCGCCTCCGTCACGTGCTTAGCTTCATCGTCTTTGGTACTTATTCCCAGTTTTTTCATTGCCAATACTTCCCCCTTCTTAGACGGTCTCACTGTTGTGTTTAACGGCTGGGAGGCGAGGCGCGCGATGCGGCGCGGTGTGTGCGTAGGCGCCACGTTGGCCTGGTAAGGCGCAGACCGGATGGCTAGAGGCGTGAGGCGTCTGCAGTGCAAGCCGGACGGAGCAAAGAAAGGCTTCAGTTTTAGCTTTGGCCACGGCTGATTCAGTAGCGGCGGCGGCGTCCGGGGCAGCTTCATGTTGGGGTGATGCGAGGCGCTGCGAATTACCCCTTGTTACGCTATCCTGGAGCGCCGCCGACAGCCTCCGCCGGACCACCGGGGTCCATGTGCTGTCGCGGCCCTCATCGGTAGCCGCGTGTTCAGCATCCCCTTGGAGAGCACCCCCAGGAAGATCTTCACGTGGAGGAGCTTTCTCCCTGGCCACCGCGGACCCGTCGCCTGGAGAGCACGCAGTGGCCAAGTTCGGGGGTGTTTGGACAGCAGGTGCTAAATTTTAGCACCTGTCACATCAGATGTTTGGACACTAATTAGGAGTATTAAACATAGTCTAATTATAAAACTAATTGCACAACCCCTAGGCTAAATCGCGAGATGAATCTATTAAGCCTAATTAATCCATCATTAGCGAATGGTTACTGTAGCACCACATTGTCAAATCATGGACTTATTAGGCTTAATAGATTCGTCTCGCGATTTAACCTAGGGGTTGTGCAATTAGTTTTGTAATTATGCTATGTTTAATACTCCTAATTAGCATCCAAACATCCGATATGACATGTGCTAAAATTTAGCACATGCCTCCCAAACACCCCCTTCGTAGCATGGGCGATCCTCGCATGATTCGTGGCACACAGCTACCTGGACACCTGGTCCATCTTGGCCGGGTGCAGATGCTGTAGTAGCTGGCGCTAGGGTGCAGCAGCCTGTAGCTTCTAAGAGCATAGGGTCTTCATTTCGCGTGACCGGGCAAAACCACTGTGGCAGGAACGCATCAGGCTCGAGGTCGGCACAGCTCTGTGTAGCCGCGCCCGTGACCCGTGACTCCTCAGCCAGGATTCCAGCGCCCAGGGGTGGGCGCTGTAGCTGCGTCATCAGCTCAGTATGAGCTTGCGGGCTTTCGGGGGTGTTTGGTTCGTTTGCTTATTTTTAAGCAAGTGTCACATCAATGTTTAGATATTAATTAGGAGTATTAAACGTAGGCTATTTATAAAACCCATTACATAAGTGGAGGCTAAACAGCGAGACGAACCTATTAAGCCTAATTAATCCATCATTAGCAAATGTTTACGGTAGCAACACATTGTCAAATCATGGACTAATTAGGCTTAATAGATTTGTCTCGCCATTTAACCTCCACTTATATAATTGATTTTGTAAATAGTCTATGTTTAATACTCCTAATTAGTATCTAAACATTCGATGTGACGGGTGCTTAAAAATAAGCAAACTAACCAAACCAGGCCAGCGGCTCTTGAGAGTATTTGACTTTTGGACATCCCAAAAGCAAGTAGGCCAGGGACTAGAAGTTTAAACAAACAGAGTGAGTCTAAGCATGTAATAGTGACTCAGAGCAAAAGTGAACAGTATATGTAGTCAAATTATAATCAGATCGGAGTCGAGATAGCAAATACGATGTGATTTAGGTTTAGCCAAACTCTAGCTCCAGCTGTAACACAAACAATTTTATTTTTGAAAGAAAACACAAACAATTTTCATCGGGCAAAGCACACAAAACAAATTTGAACAGGCATTCGCACCGCACTTGCATGCTGACAGTAACAAGTCTCGATATTGATCAGACCATGAGCTTGATGCGGAGGAGGCCGTAGCGATCCCTCTTGTCGTAGTACCGGTTCCACAGTATGACGCCGCCGTAGTTGGGCGTCTCCTGCACCAGCGGCATCATCTCCATGGCCACCGCCTTGGGCTCCACCCAGCCGTCGCTCGCCGCGTCCGGCGCCGCCGGCAGCCTCACGTAGACCTTCGCCTCCTGGAACCGCTCCGTCCACCCCAGCCACGACCCTTAGAAGAACCTCTTGTCCGCCGACCTCAAGGAGCACAAGGTGTCGTTGTAGAAGCGCACGTGGATGCGCAAGTGTCCCTCTTCTCGCCGCCGTACCCGTACCCGTACCTGTACTACCCGGCGAGGCGCCGTGTCAGCACGTCGTAGTTCGCCGACCCGCCGTGGTCAACGTACAGGTCGACGCCGTCGAGCACGTACGGCATCGCCGAACGGCCGGGGCACGCCGCGGCGGCCCCCGCCGAGGTACGCGTGCCAGAGGTGGTCGGCGAGGTCCCTTGCCGCCCGGGCGGTGGGCAGGGAGTACCGGTCGCCGTCGCCGCCGACGGAGAGGAGCACGGTGACGTTGTTTGCGGTCTGGCAGTGCTTGACGTCGGCGCCGACGGAGGATGCGGAGCGAGCCCTCGTCCCTGTTGCGGCCTCAGAAGATGGTCAGGTCCTCCGTCTTGCCGGCGGCGGCTGGGCCGGCGACGACGCGCCCTTCTTTATAACTCGGCATGCATGCAGCTGTGACACTTCCTGTGTGCGCCGGGATATGGTTGAGCTTGCGTGGCAGCAGTGACTGCGTGCGATTCCCCGGTAATTTGAGAGTACTAATGTTCTTTCTTTGCTTTGAAACTAGAACTTGAGTTCAGAACTAGTGGTGATGCCATTTTTTTTGAGAGCTTTGCTCGCTGGTCCGATCATGTTGACTTTCAGAACCACAAGCTGTTCTCTAGACATACCTTGCTTGTGATGGCATCTTTGCTCAAGTATCTGCCGAGAACCAATACAAGTGTACACCGGTACACGTTGGTATAAGTGCGGTCCGCCGGTATAAACTTATACCGACTGCAAGTGTCAGTCGGTGTACACTTATACCAACAGACTCTCCATTGCATTGGAGGTTTAGACTGACGACAATCCGTTTGTTCTGCGGTTGTGGTGTAGTGTGTGACTAAACTAAGTGTGAACTAATATACAGGGGTTGATGGACGTACTAGTAATTACCAAATAGTTGTTGATTCGCTAAAAACTAATACAAGAGCAATAAACACTGCACCAAGCAGGAGAAAAAAAAGAAAACAAATGGATAGCACGTATATGAAAACATCTGAATTGGATATCCAAATATTTATTGGAGTCTATATACATAGGATATCTTTGAGATAAAGAAACACAGGAATTGCTCATCTTGGCAAATGTCAGCAATTAATCTTGTTGATTTCTCACTCACCAGTCGTATTATATGTTGGCAAGATAGAACATGTGGCATCACCGCATCAATAATAGGGATTGGGCCGGGGCTGCTCAGGATTAGACTTGCAGCCGGGCTGCATAGAATTGTTTTCCATAAAATGGAAATTCTCATGGGATTTGATTTTGCTCCTATATAAACACATACGCAATTGAAACATTCTTTTGTCCTCAAATCAAAAGAGGTAGCACCAACATTCTTCTCTTCCTCGTGGCACTCAACAGCAATCCCACCAAGATCATGGTGCGCTTGACAACATTCATGGTGCTTCTTGCAATCATGTCTTGGACGACCTCCGTCCCGTGCTGCCAAGCCATGAACGGTATGGTGCATATCCCTAGGCTAGCTTGCTTATATAATTCCTAACCTTTATCTGTTTTTAAGCATATATATATATATATATATATATATATATATATATATATATATATATATATATATATATATACACACACTCACTCCGTGACCGACCATAGAATAGCTTACGGCCTGTTCGCTTCAGCTTATTCAGTCGGCTTAACAGCCACCAAACAGTGTTTTCCTCTCACAACAAATCAGTCGTTTCAGCTTTTCAGCCGGCTTATAAGCTGAAGCGAACAGGCCCCAGGCCATCTAATCAGCCACTCATCACAACTACTTCTACAGTAAATTGGTTGTGGTATGATCATAACTGTTTTCTTGGACATCGTGACTCATGATATATATATATATATATATATATATATATATATATATATATATATATATATATATATCATTTGTTATGCTATGAGATATTGAGACGAATCGGTTGTAAGCAACAAGCAATAATGTAATTTGTTTCTGTAGGAGGAGGCGGCGACGATGTCTCCCGGGTGCTGTCAGAGTTGGGACCACCCTTTTGCTTTGAATTCGATCCCGAATACTGCAATGTTTTCCAGTGCGGCAAAGTTTGCGAGGAGTACAGCTTCCCTCCGAATCGCGGCTTCTGCAACCAAAATGTTCATCCATGGGAATGCTGCTGCAGATATTTAACCCTCTAGTATAATGCATCCATGCATGCAAATCGATGATAAATAAAGTGGCAATGATTAATTAAGCTTCATTATTAACTACTGCTTACATATATATTCTTGCATGCACACAATCTTAGACCCTATTTGGATACAAACTCTTAAAGTTTAGTAGTGTACTAAAGTTTAGGACTCTCAAATTGCTATTCCTAAAGTTTAGTACAGGGCTGTTTGGATGGACTACTAATCTTTAGGACCTTAGAGGGAAAATGTCATTTTTACCCCTCAATTACTCCTCTAAACTACCCTGCACTGTTCACGTTATTAATGCATGCGAGGGCAATAGGGGTAAAGGAGGATTTGGGACCACTTTTAGGAGAAATAGGATCCATTAGGACCCCTTGGCCCTCCTAATGAAAATGACCCTCCTAAAGTTTAGGAGTGCACTTTTAGGACCCATGTTTGGATGCACAAGTACTAAAAATGTCCTAAAAGTGAACTCCTAATCTTTAAGAGGGTGTATCCAAACAGGACCTTATTATTCTTGCAGGCTCACAAAAAGCTGAAAAGCTTAGGTGGTGTTTGGATCCAAAGTTCATGGACTAAAATTTAGCTCCTAAAATTTAGGCCCTAAAATTTAGTTTTGCTAGGATGTTTGGATCCATGGGCTAAATTTTAGTCCTCATCAAACAATGACTGATTTGCCCTTATTAATGACTCCAACGCACAAGGAAACGAGCAAACTCGCGACGGAGCTAGCACAGGTTTCTTCCCCACGCGTTGTCGCCGTTGCCGCCGGGCCGGTCCGCGCCCAGCCAATCTTGCCACCGGGCCAGTCCGCGCCCAGCCAATCTCGCCGTTGCCGCCGGTGCAGGTGTGTTCCCCCTTCGCTGCAAGCGCGCTCCCACCGCTGTCTGCCGCTTGGGCCTCGTCGTCGACGGATCTGGCGCGGCGCAGGAGGGTGGAAAGAGGAGAGTCGCTGGGCGGATGCGACGGTGACCACGCGCCCCATCCACCCGACCTCGAGCCGGCCGCTGTCCAGCTTCACGTCGAACCCCGGGTGTGCGTGGCCGAGCCGTGCCTTGTTATGGGCACGGTGTTGTTGTAGTTGTTCGTCGTGCTCGCCATGGGAAGAGAAGGCAACGACGCCGCGGTGATGGAGTTGAGCTCCTGCATCGTGTCCCCCCACGCGGAGCTGGTGACCGTGGAGCCGCACGCGCTCCCCGGGGCCTCTGCATCGCCGTCGTTGTCATCACCCAGCAGCTTCTTCTCCAGCTCATGCAGCAACACCATCTCCCTCGCCGTCATGGGCCTCGCAGCCGGTCCCCTAGCCACCACCGCTTGAGCAGCCTGCGGAGGCGCGGGCAGCCTGCGGAGGCGCGGGCGGCCTGCGCGCAAAACCCATGGCCGTCGACACCACCGGAGGCGGCGGCGGCGGCGGGCGAACTCCCCGTCCGCCCTCCTGCCGGCGGTCGCGGCCCCCAGATCGGGCGGCCGGCGGCATCGAGGCCGGCGGCGCCGGTGCCAGCGAGGCGGGGCGGCGGGGCCGGCGAGGTGGCGGTGGCGGGTGAAGGAGGCGGGGCCAGGCGGAGGTGGCGGGCCGGCCAGAGGAGGCGAGCGTGGGAGGCGGAGGAGAGGGAGGGGTGCGAGAGAGGGACCACGCGGAGAGGAGAGAGGAAGGAGGGGCAGGGTATGGAAATTGGGAGGGAGGAGCACTTTTAGCCTCTTTTAGGGCCTCTTTGGGGGCTAAAATTTAGGAGCTAAAGTTTAGCTATTCTACACTTTTAGCCCACCTGTTTGGATCCCAAGAGCTAAATTTTGAGCTAAAAGTGCAGAGCTAAAATTTAGCCCTTGGATCCAAACAGGCCCTTAGTTTTGTGAGCTTTTCGAAGCTTTTTATCTCATAAAGCTAAACACATCTTCTAGAAGCTAATGTTGACTCTTTGGGAAAAAAACTCAGCATCATATTTTCAGAAAAGCTCAAAAGCTGCAATTCAAATAAACATGTCTAGCAGGCCCTAAGACAGGCACAACAACAACGCCCCTATCATGAGATTATGGTGGTAGTAGTAGTCGTCGACAACAATATATAGAAGTTACATCTTCAATCCAGCAAAATTTCTGAATAGGTACAGGTAAAAATAAGTAAAAGTAGACCACAGAAGCTGTGATAAGAAGAGCCTTTCAGAGACGACGGACTGTTAGAGTGTTTGGGCGTGCATCCAGTCAGTACGCTGATCGGAGACATTGGCATCCTTGCTCAAGTATGCGGAGAACTGGCTGGGGATAAAGTAGTGGCCATCAAAGAAGTTACTGCAAACCTTCTTCTCCTTCTTCTTCTTTGATATAGACAGTCGCTCCACTGAATCTTCTTCTGGCACATGTCAACCTCAAACCATCCAGAAAATGTCATCATCCTCCTTCAGCAGGAAGCAAATGAAATCTGGATCAATCATGCTCACAACAGGAAAACTTGGCATCACTCGTGGAAGATTCTGGCCAGCAGCTTCATACAGACCGAAGAACTCGCCATCCTCCATGGTGGCACTGAAATCCCTTCGTCACTTTCCTCAGCTGGTGACACAGACGCAACGAAACGGGTCAGGGTCACCTGCGTCGATATACGGGCGTGGAGAGTTCGCCTCACGGGGCAGCGGGATGAAGCTAATTAAGCTCCTGGTCAGGGTCTGTAGGCTGGAGGTCCACGAGCAGCATGCCCTGGTAGCAATGAACCCAGCACAAGAAGCGGCCGCTGATGTGGAGGAAGACGTCGGTTCTGAACGAGACAAGGTTGAGGCCCATCATGCGCATGTTGGGAGTTATCTGCAGCCGCTTAACCCTCCATGGCGTGGTGGTGCCGGTGCCGGGAGGTGCATGGTGCAGGATGCAGAGCTCGACCTCCTGGTCGGAACGTGGCGAGAGATCCGCCACCGCGAACAGCCTTTCTTTATGTCGTCCCATCCTCTCACCCATGGCTGACCTGGTGTTGATCGGGTCTCAGGAGAGGCATGCTTGGACAGATTATCTGTGACCTTAGACTTGATGGCAGTGAACACCTATTTGATCATGAACTGTCAAGTAAAGCAGCAGTCGTTCTTTGAAAAAATGAAGTAGCAGAACAATGGTTGCAGTATAACATACCGGATTAGAATTCAAATCCTCTGGTGGCTGCTCCTGACCAGTAAGCCATTTCCACAAATCGGTTTTCCTGTAGTCATGGGATCAAGACTAAATATAAATTTGAAACAGTATTTGATAAAAGAAATTCTTCGATGACTTCAGGGCCATAGGAATCATAGTCTCTCCCTCTGAAACTGGTATTCAAAATGTCTTGACTCCTGAATCTAGATGTAACATCCAAAGTTTTAAGAAGCAAACATCAGCTTAAGGAGTGGAATTTGTGTCTGATTGTGATTAATGGTCAGATGTTACAACACGCACGTTAGTGTTCATAAAGCCCAAAAGAAAAAAAATTCTGGTCCAGACAGTATATAATATATGTAACAGAGAGATAATTCCATATATCACGATCAAAAGGTGGATGGCGCATACAGAAGCTACCCAGTTAAGGCCCCTAATGATCACTAACCTGACAAATTATAGGTAATATGATGGAATGCCAAGGTAAAGAGCAACACTGATAGGGCCTTCTGCACTGATTCTAGTGGACCTATTCATAGCCGGAATGGAAAGGTAAAGAACAACACTGGTAGGGGCATCTGGGAGGATTCAGGTGGACCTATTCATGGCCGTGATCTAGTGATAACTGAAGCAGTATTATAGAAACAAGTTCTGAAATTGGCAAGTAGGAAACAGTGTTTTGATTTTTAATTGCTATTAGAAACTGTGAAGCTCCAACATGATGTTAAGACAAAGAGATGTGCATCTTAGCTTAAGGCAAGGCACAAAGATCCAGCTTTGTTTTCTGTTGATTCAAAGTTCAGAATCAGCAACAAGGAATTACATGAGATTTGCAAACTATGGCATTACTATTATGCCTATCCCACCCACTCCACCCCCATCCCCAACCCCAAACCTTTTTTTTTCCTTTCAGCATAGTGCGCAGACACTGAATTCACAGAGAGCAATGTTCCTCTAAGCAAAATCAATTACGCTACTATTTGGTTTCTAGGAACTGCTTTTCATTTCAATACAGCTGAGTAAACATGACCCAATATGAAACGATGAAAAATATAGGTGTTTTTCTTATATACTTAACATAGGAGTTCTCTTAATCATGCAACTTATAGGAGCTTTTATTTTCCCCTAAAAACATAAAAGAGCCCACTCACAGAGCACATGATTCTTTGTAGTTCCATAAACCTATTGACCTTAAGAATAAATAGAACATAACATAGACAATTTGAAATCACCAAGAACACTTGTTGTGCCCCTTACAAGAAAATTTAGCCTGAAGTGACTTATATTTTTCCTTTAAAAATTTGAAGACCTTGACCTTGAATGGACCATGTAAAGACAAACTGCTTTCCAATTTCTTGAAGAAGGATTGATTGTACGAATTTACAAGGAATATCTGGCTCCTAATGTTGCTAACATATATCCTCAGCAACCAACATACTAATGGATCAATTGATTGATCCAATTACTCCAACAAAAAACAGGATGGCACAAAAGAACCATCAGACAGACGAAATTAAGACTGGAAACAGCAACTTGTGAAGGAGAATACGCTACAACTACAAGGCGGAGCAAGCGCTTTCCCTTGCCGTTCCCCCTCTCCTCTTTCGAATCTTCCCCCAAATCCTTGCTTCCCCCTATCTAAACTGCATCTAATTCTTCAATCGCCTCTGACGCGACAGAGGAATTGGCCGGCCACAGGCAGGGGAACTTACGAGGTCGAGCACTTGCAGGAGGGCGCGGCGCGGATGTTGGACTCATCCATGGAGTGGACGTGCTGTTCCACCCAGGTCCCCAGCACCAGGTCCAGCTCCAGGAACCCCCGCTGCTTCTGCTTGCTCCGGTACACCAGCCTGCGCACCACCGTCCACCAGTCACTCCAACAAAGGGGGGGAAACGGAATCTCAAGCGTGAATCAGCAGCAGAGACCCGGGCACGGACACGCACCTGTTGAGGAGGAGGCGGCGGCGGCTCTCGTCGGAGGAGAGGTCGACGGTGGTGGCGGCGTTCTGCTGGGAGGTGGTGAACGCGGAGAGGAGGCGTTGGCCGGAGGCCGCGGGGAGGGTAGGCGAGGGGAGGACGCGGCAGAGGAGCGCGGCCACCATGGCTGTTTGGCTCGCCGCGCGGGAGGACGAAGAGAGATCGGCGACGGCGAGGGGGTCGCGGCAGTGGAGGGAGGCAGAGGCGTAACGAGGCTCGGCGCCTTTCGAACGGGAAGGCGGGTTTCTATAGAATACGTGTCTCCACGTGCTCAGAATATGTCTCTTCCTTTTCAACAACAGCATCCGTAGCAGCAAAACAACAAGGATTCAAGTACTTGGCCATTTCTGCCTGCATTTCCTGCTCATGTAGCTCATGGCAGGATTGTGGTGGATGGGATGGGATGGGGAGCAGTGAATGTTGATCATACGCCTTGGCAACCACAACAACGAGCTAACGGGTCGCTCAGTGTGTTCAGCCATGTTCCATATCTACTACTCAGTAATGGCACTCCAATATTGAACTGACACAGGTTTTAGAGCAGAGATTACCGACTTAACTTCCAGTAGATGCAAATGCCACCCTGATGTGTCTTTGCTCATGAGAAAAAACAAGATTTGTTTCCATCTAGAAGTTTTGCTTAAGCAGTCCTGAGTCTTTTATCTTTTCTTTTCTACTTCCTCTGAATATGCTTCGGCAAATAGCCAGGACCTCAATATCTACATCTCGCCACTATGTAATGCAGATAAACCTGCTCACAAATGAAGCTTCGGAAGCAGCCGGAGCGGAAGGCTCGCCAAAGCAACGGAGCAAGATCCGTGGTGAAATCAGAACAGATCAAGCGACCAAGGAGCAAGGTTTGTTCCCCTTCCAGTCTTCCTGCGGTTTTCTGTTTGATTTTGAGGGGATGCTTTGGTTAGGGTTATACTAAATCATGTGCTTTTGTAGGCAACTAGGCATTAGTCAATACTGCATACATTTGATACATCAGGTCATACATATATGGTGAATTACTCCAAAACAAAATAAAGTATACCAAGATTCAGTTTCACTGTAAGGTATGGAGACATGGAGTTACATACTACAGATCAGCTTTTCGATTTTTCCCCCCTAAAATCTCAATGACATCGCTATCAAAATCAGAAGTACATGCATATACACTGCAAGCTTTCATATTAATGAAGAAGTGTCCTTGACACAGCTGAAGCAACAGATTCAGCCAAGGAGTGTGAGCACAGCCTGTTCTTCCTGTAGCTTCACAGCGATGCGAAAACCGCGTATGTGGACGACTGAAGAGACAGAGATTCTGTTGAAACAATCCAACAGTGATGCGAAACCGCGTATGTGGACGACTGAAGAGACAGAGATTCTGTTGGAGCAATTCAACAGTGATGCGAAAGAAAAACTATTTAAGCGTAACAAAATGGATTTTTGTCGTGATGTTGTAGCATATATGAATAACCAGTTCATAGGTCGCTGCTATGTTGGATATGTTCCTTTGACTGCTGAAAATATCAAGTCAAAATTGACAGTAATTCGTCAGCAATTGGAGCAACTCCCTAATGCTACAGACAACTCTTTAGCATCCCAGGGAACTTCATACATCAGTCTCCTTCAAAAGTATTACGTGAGAATGCGTTCAGTTCTCTGTGAGGATGCCACAAGTTCACGTTCTAATTAAGAGTGTGCCGAAGAGGGGAAAGAAGAAATTCACAGTTCCCGCTGACAGAATGGCTACTCTGAAGTATTTGAATGAACATGGTTGCATGAACGCTCAGTTATTTAAATATCGAGATGTACTGCTGAGTCCAGAAAATCTAGAAATTTTTCTAGCTAAGGAAGACTTTGCTGACCGGATAGAATTCCTCAATGAGATGCACGAGAAGACACCTTATTCCGAGTGGGTGCCACGGAACATGTAATGTCTTCCTGCAGGTGCCTCTTCCTGCTCTTCGAGCTGATGTCAAGGGAGCTTGTTATGAACTTAGGTAGTGTTTGGTTGGCTCAAATGTAACGTAATATGATTAATGAAGGTAACGAATCCCATTACATATGTTTGGTTGCGGTGGTTTGTAATCAATTGACACTGTAATCGAATCCCTTACCTAAATAATATATATACAAGCTTATTACCCCTCCTCCCCCACCGTAATCAGATATAGCACCCACATAATAATCTGATTACGTTAACAGAGTGCAACCAAACAAAGAGGGCAATCACCTATTCCACCTTTAAATACACTGTAATCTGATTCTCTTTACGTTTACATTACCTTAGCACGAACCAAACACTATCTTAATATGTTTCTTCTTTAGTCTAGCGTGTTTGAGCAAGTGATGCTCTGAACTTCCTGTGTTGTTGGCTTTGTTGCCTGGATCTCTTTAGGCTGGTGGCTTTGTTGCCTTGGGTTGTAATCGTATCTTGTTCCCTATGCTGTTGAACCGGTTTGTCTTTATGCACATGTTTGCATGTTCCATTTTTAAAAATGCACAACCTTCTGCCATGATTTATTCATTTATTCACTGAACGTTTGACTCTACTAGGCTCCGTTTAGATGTTTGTATTGGCAGCCTAGGCATTGCATTTGGAGAAATTGTTCTTTTCCTCTTAGTAATGTACAATCAAAACTGGTGACAACTCCTTGACCGGGTCAAAGGGCAGTGCAAATTCAGTTAGGGCCCCACCTCCCAGGTTTTACCGCGCCAAGGCGAGTGGCGCGGCAGCACTTTGCTCTTGTTCTCTCTTGAAGCATGAGCATTTTAGTCTTGATGTGAAAATTCCACTCATGTTAAGTGACATCACTAAAATTTTCCCTAGGTTGAACAATAATTAAGTATTGTTGACGAAACCATCACCACCAATTAGACTAAAGAAGATACATGAGTACTGATGGTTACTGTAGCGTCATATTATCAAATCATGGATTAATTAGCCTTAATAGATTCCTTACGAATTAGACTCCATCTGTGAAATTAGTTTTATAATTAGCATATGTTTAATACTTCTTATTAGTATCTAAACATTCGATGTGACAAGAATTTTAATCCGGACTAAAGAACCAAACGGGACTTATATATCACGAAATCTATCAAATAGTTGTTGAACCTTGTTCTATTTCATTTGGAGTGAAGAGATGTAGTCATTGGATGACTGCACAACAGCGGGTTACTTGGGTTCCATCATCATCATCATCACCACCACCACCACCATCATCTTCTTCTCATTTTCAATTCCTCTGAGTTTGATATTGACCGCTCATTTCTACCTCAATCTTGGACTTATTTGACGGCCACGATGGCCTTTTAGGCATTTTGACGAACTCAGCAGACTACTTAGACTTACTATTTGACAGCCACGGCGGGCTAGTTAAGCATTTGAGGAAGATTATATCAATCTAGTATTCGTTCCTGCAATAGGGGATGTTGCTTGCCAGTTTTTAGGCCTTGGATAGGTTACTGATAATTCATGACTGGTGCTTGCAGCACAACGAAATCTTAGACCTGCACCCAGTTATTAGACGCGCTCGACCGCAGACTGTGGTTTCAAAATTGGGTCGTCCTACTTTGATTCGCTCTTCGCGTGCTAATACTTCATCTAATAACTATATGGTCCCCTTGCGCAAATCTTCAAGCACCACAAGCATCACATACGCATATTGCATTTCCCCGGTTAACTCCCGTCTTCCCAAAATTCTCCATGGGAACACAACCAAAAGTGCTTGAGTATCGAATAAGGTTTGTCAAACACAGGTGTGCTGTACGTGTGCGGCTGTGGAGATGTTCAAAGTACCATCACCCCCTGTGATATTCCCCCTCCCCTGAGACACAATTAGTTAAGGACGACTTCAATCTGATAGATCACTTCTTCAAAAGGTTGTTAACCATCTAGCAAATTACTCCTTCGGCTTCGGCTTCCGCTTCAGCTTCTGCATCGCTCTCTCCTCTTTATCCTTCTGCATCATTCTCTCCTTCTTATCCTTCTGCATCGTTTCACTTAGTTTCCGACTGCACAAAAGAAAGCACTAGTTAGCTCATCTCTCCATTCCATCTCCTCATAACTACCATCTATTTTTTTTACCCATGTACAATTAACAAATCAAGCAATTGCATCTTCATGTTTATTTGAGGAAAAACATTGCAACTAGAAATTACTTAGGCGTTATTGAGATGCAACCATATTACTTTGACATTAATATATGCTTCAGTTTCTTAAATGTCTCAGTATTACCAGCAGGCTTCACCAACTGCACATGGCAGCTCAGTTTGGAAAGCCGCCTTTCTGTTCAAGAGAAATGGATCCAGTAACCCAACAAGTTGCCTATCATGAACACCATTCTTAGGAGCATGGCTGACTGTTTCTCAGTGTCATGGTCAATCTCAAGATTACTGACAAGGTTTATTATGTATCTAGACAATCCTGATCCTACCAGGAGCTATTGTATAACTTCAATTATTAGCGAAGGTTCCCTAGTCCCTACTGTAGTAAATTGATTTATGTCATCGTAAGTATGCAAATGTTTATGTGACTACGCAAATGAATGGGCTAAAAGAACAAACAAATGCCTTTTTTATCAGAAGAAACGGTATGACAATCAAGTTGGTTTGTTGAAAAAAAGAATAAAGATGCCGAGATCATAAACCGTGTGCATTTGGTTTGCGTAGGTTGAGTTAGTTTGTAAGGTGCTACTAACATAAGGGTCGCAAATTTTTTTTATATGGGTTGCTCTGGTTTTGGTTTAGATCACAAACAAGTAGTATAGGCGTACTGACTGATCCAGAACACATAAATTGGAATCATGGTGAAATAAAGTCTGAACTGACAGCAATTATGTTGGCCCTCTTACAAAATATGCATAGTGTTGCATTGGCTTCAATTAAACCATGATAAGATAAAGTTACAGTTTGCACAATGCAATTTAGCTGATAAAGCTATTCATATCATCAAAGCACTGTTAACACATTGGTTAGTCATTTAACTTAGCATGGAAATCACGGCGATGCCTCAGTATGCTAAATACCTAGCCACTTAATGATCATCATGTTATCCTCATGTTTTGGAATGTACCCTAGATTCTGCTCAACTAAACAATATAACTAGTTTTAAGACTATGCAAAGCGATACAAGCAAGAAGCAACTGCAGAGGTAACATGCACTGAATAATAAGGAGATACAGTAGTACCTTGTGATGGCATCCTCAGCCAAGTAAGAGGAGAACTTTGTGGGGATAAAGGAGTGACCAAAGAAAGTATTCCTGCGGTCCTTTTCAGAGGGAGGTCCTTCTTCTTCTTCTTCATTGATATAGATGGCGCTAGACTGCAGGACCTTGTTCCTCATGTTGACCTCAACCATCCACGAAAGGTTGCGGCCCTTTTCCTTGAGCAGGAAACAGATGACATCTGGATCAACCAAGCTCACCACAGGGAAACTTGGCCGCACCCGTGGAAGGCAGCTCTTGGCAGCCTTGCAAAGCCCAAAGAACTCATCGGCTCCCACGATGGTGTCCACATCCTTCCTCCAGCTGCCTTGGTTGATGTCAACCAACGTCCATGTTATGATGGTGAATTCATCATCAGGAGGAGGATATTTGGTAAGGATGCAGACGAGCTTAATGATGCCAGCATCAGTGACGCAGACACGCCGAAATGGGTCAGGTGCGCCTGGGTCGATGTAGAGGCGGCGAGACTTGAGAGCCTGAGAAGGCAGCCGGACGTAGTGGAGCTGCTGCTGAATCGGGCTGCCCTGGCTGTCAGCGACGACATCAATGAGCAGGATGCCCTGGTAGTAGTCAACCCAGCACAAGGATCTGCCGATGGGGACGACAAGATCAGTCTTCCACGAGTAGAGATCGATCTTCATCTCTGGAGGTATCTGCAGCCTGTTAACACTCCATTTCGGTGGAGTGCCGGCAGGAGGCGGATGGTGCAGCAAGCAGAGGTCGACCTCCTGGTCGTAACGGTACGTGATGTCTCCCACAGTGAACTCCCCATTGTCGCCATGGCAGAGAATGCCCATGTTATGGTTGAACATGATGCGCTGGTGCTGGCGCCGGTACGGTTGGAAGTACTTGTCAGAGGGGTCGGTTCTGCCGCCGTCGAAGAAAGGGGGAAGCACGGTCAGGGACGGCGGCGATGAGGAGGAGGAGGAGGAGGAGTAGCAGGAGTAGACCAGGTAGTCGACGGGGAAGGAGGGGATGTCGATCCAACACATGGAATCCACGAAGGGGACGGACATCCGGAAGAGGATGGAGTTGCGGTGGGCGGCGATGGCGGTGGGCCCCGCGAAGCCACGACGGATCTGCGGCCTCCCCGCCCAGTGGAGGTAGAGGCGGGACAGAGCTATTTCCAGAAGCTGCAAATGCTGCCATTTCATTTTTTTCAGAAAAAGATGACGATATTGTTCAGAAGATAGATCGCATGAAGGTATGTGAAATGAATTTGTGACTGTTTGTCTATATCAACCAGTCCCAATTCTTATTTTTTCTTGTTCCAGGCTTTCTTTAGCTATTTTGTTCCTGCGGACCGTTTGAAGTCTAGGGGAAGGGTGTAACTGAAGTTTTGTCCCTCCTGACCGTATGAAATGAATTTGTACTTAAGGGTGTAATTGGCCGAAGCTACTGTTGTCTCAATAATTCCTGACGATAATTGTTCTGAAGGAACTTTGTAATGTTTCCTAATATCTATTTGTCCTGTTCCTTTGTTTTAGGTGGTACTCGGATTTCAGTTTTAAATTTTGATTGAGGAAACATTAGAATTGTCAGCATGCTAAATTTTTGTTAAAAATACAAATGAGGAAACATTAGCTGTGTTTAGCTGATTTGCTGCCCGTGTGATGCATTATATGAGAAGAAAGACAAAATACTTGAGTACTTGACGGTTGTAATAACGAAAAGCTACACGGGACACCAAAGATAGGTAAGTGATATTCAAGTGACACCAAGTTGTTGATAAAAGACGCATTTTATTGCTGATAAATACGATAATAAAATGCGAGCTGTAAAGGATGATAAAGTTTCAGACACGGATGCTGGGAAATATGATAAAACAGCATTTTTATCGATGGTAAAATGTGAGGCAAGGCAGATGATATTGAATCAATTTGTCATCTATGCAAGTTCACTAATAACTAATAGAAGCTTTAAATGGTGAGAGCTCGTGAAAGGATTCTGCTCCGATTTGCAGGATATACTTGCATCTTGCATTGAACCCACACCTGCAAGGTTGCAACTGCATAACTTCATGGCATTGGTGTAAGACTCTTGGTGATGCTGTACTGAACTTTTTGCAACTACTGAATGTCTAGGCAGGACAATGCCGTAAGAGTTGAGCGGAAGAGAAGCTAAAGAGTTGAGACTTACAGGTCTTCATTTCAAATATCTTAGCACTCTTATATATGGAGGTGTACAAGTCCTGCTGCTCAATGGACCAGAACCTCCTGTCTGTCGCTGTCCTCTGCCCCTCATGGTGGTTAATAGTTCTGAGCCTCTTAAGCTTGTCAGAAGAGGCCAAGGCATAGTCCAAGGGCTTTCTGTCCTGCACTGGAGCAACTGGAGGCAACTCCTTCTCCTCCACAACCTCTATTATTGGCTTTACTGTAAAACTTAGGCTGCTCAGTTGTGCTGGGGTGCTCAAACTGTGAGCTCTCTGGCTGGTATTCCTCATGAGCGATTCGGCGGTTTTGGATTCCTTTTCTATATATCCATTCATGTGGTACATCTGTTCCACACTCAATTCATTGAAGACTTCAAAGAACTCTTTGAACCACTTGTTCGTTTTTGGAGTCTCAAAACTTTTCTCACTTGCATCAGAATCATAGTCACACTGATATCATCACTCAAATCATCACCATCATCTAATGTATTGTTGCCATCAACATTCTCCACCTCAGGGTCAGAACCAGATGGAGGAGCATCATCCATCTCGACTTCAGAACCAGATGGGCGAGGCCTGTATTGCCACTGCCAACCATTTGCCAGAGGTGGAGTCAGAACAGGGCGCAGTGTTTGTGGTGGCGGTCTAGTGTTGCCTCTGTTAGCAGCACCACGATCTGAAGCTTGAGCCCAAGTCGTTCCAGAAGGGTGCAAGGAACCATTGCCACCTCATGCTGGCCTTGCTGTGTTAGGTATCGCATTTGTAGAACTCCATGGTGCCCACTGTCTCCCACCTACTTGCCCTTGTTTCTTGGACTTCTTCCCCATGGTTTCCCAGCCACCATCTGTATGCAGGGTAGGATTATGCAGCGTCAGATAAATTAATCTCCATTTTTATGTTTTAGTTCTTTGTTTTTCATTTTGTCTACTGTAGTTTTCAGTTTCTATTTGTCAATTTCAGTTTTCTTTTTCTGGTTGTCAATTTCAGTTTCAGGGAGAAGTTAATGGGTGACCAAGTCTTGATGAAGCAAGAGCTGGACAACCTGAAAAGGTTGATGGGCAACCAAGAGTTGAAGAAGGATGATGTGCATAAGCTGAAAGGGACTACAGGGAAACCTTGGAAGATGGCAATGTGTTCACTGTGTTTTCTGCTTTTGGCGATCTTGATTGGGTGGTTTGTAATGGACCATATGAATTGGGAGGAAGCATTCAGGGGACTTGTGCTGAGCCCTTAGGCTAATGAACTTAGGATGATGGACTTTTGTATAGCTAGTCCAGTGTTGTTCATGCTGGAAGGTCTCAAGTAGTGTCCAGCCACTAGTACTCCTGAAAGCCTTGTATGTGTTACCCTGAGACACACTATATTAAGTAGCTACATGCCCTTGAAAGCCTTATATGTTTCGCTAATCTCCCGGTCTAGGGAACTTTCTTAGCTCGAATTTACCCTCCTCACCCCGATTTACCCTCGTATTCCAGATTTACCAACCACATCACCACAATACACGAAGGCAATGCAAGCAGCTCACATATTTCTGCCATTCTTTCATTCACTTTGCAAAATCAAACTTTGCGTGCGTGCACTCGCGGCTGAAGTTGTGGTGAAGCCGTCCCTCCTCTCTCTCTGAGCTTCACCTTCCTCGCCACCCTGCCGTCTCTTAGCCGTCGGCACCCCACCCTGCCGCCTGCGGGATCTGGAGCCGTACGTCCGCATGAGGAGTGGTCGTCTTGAGATCCGGCGACGCCGGAAGATTTGGCAGGTCTGTTCATGTAACCCAACTGCAGCTCTTCTTTTGATTTGTCGCATGAGTTGAGATAAAAAACACTGATGGTTTCAAATCTATTTCATCAGCATCATTGTACGAAGCTGGGGAAGCAAATTTGCCTGAAGATGGTACCAAAGAAATTGGTTGGCTTGGGCCTTCACTCCCTACGCTCCGTCGTGGGCAAACATGGTAGCATTCCTATCTTACTAAGTTGAAGCAATACGCCAAGTATACTGTGGTTTCCTTGATGTGTCTATTTTGCTTATGCAGTTCGTCTGACTTGTCAAGTGAGACTTGTCCGTTAGGATCGTTACCTAGGTAGGATTATTCTTATTTAATATCAATTATATGCAATATGTCATGGACTCTGATTTCCTTGGTCTCGTTATGCAGTCAGTTTGGCTTGTTTGAGGCCTTAAGTGAGATGGAACTGTCTGATGTAAGAAGTTGGATTTTATTTTGCACAATGATATTTACTTTTAGCAAATGCTGAACATCTCCATTACAGGACCTAGCTATTATGCTTCTCCCTGATGGGGATTCCCTCACTGATGCAAGGTACCCGGACAGATTTTCTGACTGTGGTGGGTCATCTGGTAGCAGCTGGAATGCTGGATGGGTAAACCAAGTGAGCATAGCAGGCGACTCCAACTACTTGCCATTGAGATTGAAAGGATATATCTGCATATTGAGTTATCTGAGCAGGAACTCTACCAAAAGAGCAATTCATGTCAGTCGCACCTACAGGAAATAAAAGAAAAAATTCATGTTGTGCAGGCACGCAAATATTTCTCTTAAATTGCTTCACTTGTTTGATTCCATCTACTTTGTGTGATTCCTAACTAACAATTCTATATCGCAGTACTTTTTTCTCTTAAAGCCATTCTATTTCCAGAAGCTGTGGTTATCATGGATCAACAGGTTCTCGCAACTCTACTTCCATGTAGAGCGCTCGGCAAGCCTTGCAGCCCACCTGTGCGCCAAGTGTGCTTCTGTCTCTAGAACCAGTTCAATATATGCAGTTGAGTAATGAAATGAGAAGCTAGTGTTTCCCAAGGAAAATAATCTGGTGTAGTATCATGCATCCTGAATATGATGTAATAAACAAGCAGATGAAACACATGGATGTTGCTTTGATAATGTGAAACACATGAAGGTAATTAGGTCTAATACATTGCTAAGCCTAGTAAATTGCCCGTGCTCCTACAATCTCTTCGGTTTGCCATTGTGTGTTGGTATGCATGTCTCAAGTAACTTCACTATATATATGCACGTTGCAGCCATCTAAGTAGATACTCCTTCCGTTCCAAATTGTAAGTCATTTCAAGAATCTTGGAGAGTCAAATTATCTCAAGTTTAACCAAATTTATATGATAATATAATAATATTTATGATGTCAACTAAGTATCATTAGATTCTTTATCAATATATTTTCATAGTATATCTATTTGATGTCATAAATCTCTATATTTTTCTCTATAATTTTGGTCAAACTTGATATGCTTTGACTCTTCAAGATTCTTAGAATGACTTCCAATTTGAGAC
Source organism: Setaria viridis (assembly GCF_005286985.2). Classification (NCBI taxonomy): domain Eukaryota; kingdom Viridiplantae; phylum Streptophyta; class Magnoliopsida; order Poales; family Poaceae; genus Setaria; species Setaria viridis. The sequence goes on from NC_048270.2 coordinate 40,969,662, forward strand.
GGAGGAAGTAGCTTTTATTTTAAGGAAACGGTGGATTTTATTGCATCAAGCACAGTAAACACATATCACTCTCTTTTGTCGGTCTTGTTATGGACGTTTCCGGATTTCTTCTCCGGCCTGCTGTTGGTGGTGGTATTGGTGGTGCCGTTGCTTCTACTTCCTCCTTGAGGGGGAAAATGTCTTTTTCATTGATCAACGTTTTGTTTCCTTTTTTATTTAATTTGTGCACCTATTCTACTGAAGGTACAAAGTTTCAGCAACTATGCAAAGTGCTTGCTGCAGGACGATGATTCTTGTTAAAGAAAGAAGAGTTGACTAGGATGAGTCTTTTTTTCTAGAATACGCAGGGGATGAGAGCTACGTATCATTCCATTAAGAAGAAATAATTAAAGTTATAGTACAACACGGGCCAACCGGGCACGGATGAAAATGGTGAGGTTTAGTTACATAATGACAGGATATTGACCATGTCGATCGCTAGATGACGACCGGTGTTGGAGCCGCTAGATAGCCCGGTCATTAGGCGCTAGATCTCCCGTCCTGCCTGGCCCGCGATCTGCATTAGTTGGGCGCCAAACAGTTCGTTAGCCGAGGGGAATATGTCTCTAATCGCTGCAAAGTGCCTCGGCTGCATCGTGGTTGACAGAAACTTATCAAAGTCGCGTGCGGCGATGCAGTCGGCATCGGCGTCTTGGCTAATGACGCCTAGTTTTCTCGTAGCCGGAATCTCCCCCTTTCGCGATGGCCGAACGGTGATGTTCAAGGGCTTGCTCGCCGTGGGCACCGTTTGCATGTTCGCTGCTTCGGCCGGTGGCCCGTCGGCCAACACGGCAAGACGCAGGCTGCTGATGAATGCAGCTGGTTTTTTTTTCTCTGGCCACAACAATGGAGGAGCCCGGGGCTTCAAGCAGGGTCATCATCGCGCGGGGCAGCGTGGGAGTGCTGTGGCAGTAATGTTTCCGGCGGTAGCTCGGCGCGCGTAGGCATAGGCATGCAGGCTGCCCGTGACCCATCGCCACGCTTTCGCGCCTCCCGTTGCTCGCACTGTAGCTGCGTCATGCATCCAGGGTATGGGCGCGCCGAACGCTGCAGGAAGGCCTGTCACAGTCGTTGCAGGACCTTGAGCCCGGTCGTTGTTCACCTTGCACGCCATCGAGCTCGAGGGAGGCTCGGAAGAAGAGCGTGCGTCCGTCCGCTCGCACAAGACGCGTCCACGGCCGGAGAAAAACGCGGACGCCGCCGACGGGGACGCTGTCCGCGCTCAAGGCAGCGTCACGCGCATGCTGCGTCGTAAAAGTCACCAGGAAGTTCTCGGGCCAGAACTGACGGATCGCGAAGTTATCCGCTCCGGCGATTGGTAGCTCGGAGATGGCGCGCCTGAACCCATGGAGCGGCACGTCCGGCACACCCGGTGCAGCGGTGAACAGCGAGTGTCGTAGCCGCCCCTCCTCAGCATCTATGAACGCGTCTCGGGCAAAGAAACACGTGTGCTCCGGCGGACGGCTGTCGGGGTGTCCTGGTGGCGAGGCCGGCCCGTGCTCGTCGCCACCAGCGTACCTTGAACCTGACGGCCCCTCCCGCAAGGGAGCACGCGGCAGATTATGTTGCTGGGGCGGATGCACTTGTTGACGACGTTGTTGCTTTGCTGAACCACCTGCTCCCGGTCGGCAGGTAAATGTCCTTGAGTTGCAGATCCTCTATGAATCGTCGGAAACGGCCCAAGTTCCTCCGGTTTACGTTGTCGCTGTTCCGATCGGCGGCATCAAGGATTAGATTGAAGTCTCCGGTGATGAGCCACATGGGCGCGACGACGCTGCGGACGGCGCGTAGTTCCTGGAGCTGGAGGAACTCCACCTTGTCAGCATCAGGCTGTGGACCGTACACGGCTGTGAGACACCACGAATCCGCCGCGCCGTTTGCTGAAACGGTGACCGTGATCGAGAAGCGACCGACGTGTAACACCGAGCAAACACAATCAGGAGCACGACAAGCTACGAGGATTCCACCACTGGCTCCCAGGGATGGCAAGTAAGCGAAGGAGGAGAACGAGCTCCCCAGCATTTCAGAGATTAAGTACTGCGATACTACATGCATCTTAGTTTCCTGGAGACAGACGATAGACACCTTGGCATCACACGCCACCGAGCGCACCACATCACGTCGGCACCTTCCATGGTTCTTGACAGCAACTGGAGGTGGCAGCGGTTGATGCGGACACGATCAGGTGGTGGCGCTTGCCTGGCACGCTATCTGCAGGAGATCAGCGTCGGACAGAGTACTAGCCACCGGAAAAATGTCGCGCAACGCTGCGAAATGGCGCGGTTGCATAGTGGACGCCAAAAACTTACCAAAGTTCCTGACTTGCTCCGCTTCACCTTCACGTGAGATAATGCCAAGTTTCTTCATAGCCAAAACCTCCCCCTTCTTGGACGGTCTGACCGTGGCGTTGAGAGTTTGCTTGGCGAGGCGGCCGCTCCTTCTTGGTGTAGGCGTTGGCGCCGTCGTAGGTGGCACGGCCAGTCTGGATGCCAGTGGCTGCTGCAGCGCCAAGCGGACGCTGGTCAAGAACGCTTCTGTTTTAGCTTTCGCCGTATCAATTTCGTTGGTTGGTGCAGGTAATGATGGTGATGAACTTGCCCTGCCCGCACCGTTGCAATTCCTGGCAGCAGCAGTTCTGCTCCCGCACTGGCGTCCAATCTTCATCAGTGGCGTGGTGTTGCTGGCTCGTCGTGAACGTCAACATTGGTCAGCCGTGGCGAGGACATCGTTTGCTGGGTGTCCTCAAGAGTTCTGCTCGCGCCGTGCCCGTCTGGAGTATGTTCGGATAGGGGCGACACAGGCTCCCGTGCCTGCTCATCCTGGTTTCACAATGGAGCCGAGGTTGCAGGCGGGGTATGGCAAAAAGCTACCATCGGGTCCTCGGCACGGGGCTCGTAGCGACTGCGCCGCGGTTGCAGGATTTCCGGGGGCACGTCTCCCATCGGCGTGCAGCGCACCCGTGACCCGGCAGCAGGTGGCAGCGCTAGGGGGGGTACACTGGGCATGGGCGCTGCGCAGGCACGCCGCTCACGGACGGCGTGCAGGTCACGCTCGCGTGCGCCGCGCTTGAGCCAGCTTTCCCCGAGCTTGACAGAACGGTCACCGGACAGGTCAGCGACGGCCTGGCGTTGCGCCCCCCACCCACCCCCATGAGAGCAGGTGGGTCCGTTTGGCCGACTGACCGGCCCTTGCTGGCCGTCGGCCGCCGTGACGGTAGTTGCCGGCGGCGAGCCTCGGATCTCCCGGACGCAGCGTGGCACACGCCATCGGGGGCGGGGGGCGAAGGGAGGGAGGGAGGTCGCCGGCGATGACGAGGCCCTGCGCGAGGATGCGGATGGATTTGAAGAGCCAGGGGAGCTCGAGGTCCCCGCAGGGGCTCGGGCCGGGGTCCGGCGACGGGGTGGGGTTACGCCCCACGGCCACTTGAAGCAGACGAGTAGGGGTGGCCTCGGGAGCGGAACAAAGTGGGGCGGGGAACGGGGAGCACTACGGGATAGAGTGTCACGCGGAGCAAATTGTCACAGGCACACAATAAGCATCACATACAGTAACAGGCTAAACGCAGCGGTAGCCGACGAGTCCAGGAATCTCGTTCGCTTCACGCTTACGTTCCTCATGCATCCTAACACATGCTACGGATACGGACAAGCACAGGGCGCCCTGTGGCGTTCTGTTCCCCGTACGCGCGTGGCGTGTACGCTGAGAAGAAGTTCGTTCGAACTCATTTCACCGGCCCCACGCTCTGTTCATTCGATCCGAGGCGGAGGGCCGGGACGGCGGCGACCATGGGGAGATCGGTCGTGCCCGCGACCGGGGAATAGTCCGTCGACCGGCCGGCGGGCTGCAGGCCCGTCGCCGGCGCGCGCGGCAGACGGATCGAAAACAGTGGCGTGCCATCCATGCGGGCAGTGCACGGATCGATCGGCTAGCTGCTCCGCCCGGCGGGGTCCCCAGCACGCGCATGCAGGCGTGCTCGCGTCGCGCGCATCATATCGGCTGCCAGCTGGCTCTCGCTCCCCCAGCTATTGATGCCTCGGCGGGCGGCGCTCGCGCACGGGGACCACGCCTGTGCGAAGCTGGTCTGGACAGCGACCCGGCCGGGCGCCGGGAGGAGGCGAGGACGTACATGCCCGCCGGGCAGCTCGCTTGGTGCGCGCGGCTGCTGCGAGTACTGGCCGGGCCATAAAGCCGCGCATGTGATCCACCGATCGCCACTGGTCGCGTGCGCGGAGCTGGTTGGCCGCCTCGCTCTCCCGCCGGCGGGGCCCGCCGACATAAAAGCCGGGCGCAGAGGCGAGGCCGGGACCCATGGGCGGAGTAGTGGAGTGAGTGCTGAGTGGGTATGGTGGTGGTGGTGACTCCCATCCATCCCTAGCTTTCCGCAAACGTGCTACGCGGCTGGGGGCCTAGGGTTTCCCCCCCTCTTGATGCTTTGCCGGAAACGGCAACCTGACGCCCCACCCTTGCGCCCACCGGTTCCTCCCCTGAGCTCCACCACCGCTAGGCTCTGGCTGTTGGCTGCTACCTTTCGCCGGCTTGCCAGTTGCTAGCCCGGCCCCGTGCCATCGCTTTCCCCTCGTCATTTAATCCCCGCTCCGATCCGTCTCCTTCGCCCCCGTCTCCTGCCCTTGGTTTCGCTTGGCTTTGCTGCTGATGCTGCTAGTGCGAGCTGGTGCTTCGGTCGAGGTCGTCGATCTGGCAGCCGGCGGCCGGCGGAGGGTTCAGGCGGCTGCCGGGGGGGGGGGGGGGGGGGGGGGGGGGGGGGGGGGGGGGGGGGGGGGGGGTGTGGAGCTGAAGCGGATCGAGAACAAGATCAACCGCCTGCAGGTCACCTTCGCCAAGCGCCGCAACGGCCTGCTCAAGAAGGCGTACGACCTGTCCGTGCTGTGCGACGCCGAGGTCGCGCTCATCATCTATTCATCTTCTCCAACCTCGGCAACCTCTACGAGTTCTGCAGCACGCAGAGGTATAGTATCCACAAACACGCGCACGCAGAGGTCTTTCAAGTGCTCGTATAGTTGTGGTTGTCAGCCCAAATTCATGATCTAGGCAGCTGGCTGGCTGGCACGCGCGGAGAGAAAGCTGGGGGTTGAAGGGGAACGGTGAGCTAGCTGCGCTAGTGCTAGCGCAGTGCTGGGGGTTTAAGGCGAGCGAGAGGAGGCGCCGGAGATGGCGTGCGACTCGGTGCCGCAGGAACCGCCGCCGTCGTTGGAGCGCCGGAGCAGCGGCGTCGCCGGTGGTGCCTTTTCTCCCCCTTATTTTCGACATGATTTCTTGGGACCAATCCCAAGCGCTCCACTAACCCGGCTTCTTTTCCCGTTTCTTCGCGTCGCCGTGTTTGCAGGTAACAAGAGATTGCGGCGGTAGGGTTTGGTTCGAAGTCTTGACAAAAATATGGGGCTCAACTGAAGAGAGGTCGCAATGCCGAAGATGTTACTGGTTACTCGGCGCCGGATGAAGCTGGGGGGGTGAGATTTCAGTTCTTCACCCATAAATTTCGCTGCTTTTCGTTGTTTGGTTCTTATCCATTTTTTTTCTACTAAATATTGGTAGATATTTCTTTTCTTTATCTTTTTTGTTGGTACTCATGGGAAAAGATTTTATTTTTATCTGTTGTGCGAGATGTTTCAGTTTGATTTTCTGATTTGGCTGTGGTTGTTTGCCCGTTTAGAAGATCTAGGGGTTCAATGCAAGAAAAAAGCTTGTGCTTTCCATCTCATAAATAAATACAAGAAGGAAAAAGGTTGCCCTCGAAAAAAGAAGCTGGTGTTGATAAGATTTGGTTTCAGTGAGCCCCAAATATATGGAGAAAAGAGGTTCTGTTAAAAATGTTGAACTTATTTGTTAATTTCTGGGAGATGTTTGAACCTAATTTCGATTCCTTCTCTATATAACTAGATATGTTTATTTAGATGACTTTTTCTTAGTCTTCTTTCTGTAGTCACAAGATTATTTGGTTACTGTGATGAGCTTGAATCTTTTAGATTTATTATTTCTTTCAAGTCGTAATCATAAGCTTGGCTAGTTGAGTTACAAAAGAAAAGGTCTTTCATTGTGCATTCACTCTGCTTGCCCTTAACCTTTTATTGGTCATATGATTTCTGCAGGTTAAAGGGTCATCTGCACGATCCTTTCCATGGCTCACGGAACCCTTCACGTCAAACTAAGCGTTTTAGTCACCCCAATGTGAGATTTTCTGGTTCAACTGTATTGCATTTGCCCCCTGGTTCTATCGTATCAATGAATTTTAAGTTTATTAGATCATGGGATTTGTCTAGGGAGAAGATCCAGTGACTACATAAGGGAGTCGCGCGAGTTTTTTGGCCTTCGCCGAGCACTCGGCAAACTTACTGTTTCACGTAGTGCGCTGCGCCGATGACCTTGCTTGGCGCTGCTCATCTGATACATTTGATCTCAATGGGCACGCTTTTGAGAGCTCAGAGAATGGGGCGGTGCTGTTAACAGAGGGCGACAAACCAACTCCACGTTTTGATGTAAGTAACCATATTAAACTTCCTATCTGTTTGTAAAAAATATTAATTCGAGTGCTGTCCTCCTCATCAATATTCTCAAACATTCTTTGGGTGTAAACAGCTTGCAGCAGCCATGGTAGGGAGCAACATGGCAGTCTTCGGTGCTGATTCTGGCCATCGTTTGCTAGATGATACCGAGGTAATGGGTGAACACTAATCTTGTAATGAGATGACTTCATGATCTCATCTTCTATGTATCTTTCAGATCATTATCTAAAAAATGTATCTTTCAGATATTGAGCTTAGACAAACTTAGCTGGGATTCCGTGTCTCCTAAAGTTCGACCATCATCAAATGGACGTTGTCCGAAGTTGTGACCGTGCAAAGGTCATTGTCTGGTATGTTCTTAGAGCTCATTGTTCTCTCACTAAGGTCTTTTTTATCAGTTTCACTATTGCGTATTGCTGTGTAAATAGTTTAAGAAATTTTTAGGATCACCAAAAGTTGCTTACCTTTAACCTTTTAATGGTATTAGGATGTATTTATCCTTTCCTTGTATACTTGATGTATACCTTGTATTCTAGGCCATATTGGCCATATATATATAGAGAGAGAGGTTACCCCTCTCATTAGGGCGTGTGGAGTTTCCCATCTACTTTTTTACATGGTATCACGAGATTACATCGTGGGCCTATCCTCTCCTTCGCGCCTCCCTCCTGCTGTGTGAAACCCTAGGGCGGCGCCCTTCTTGCTACGCCGCCGCCACCCCCTCCGCTGCACCTCCCTGTCATGCACCATGGCCACCCTCTCCTCCGCCGACTCCTTCCTCCTTTGGTTTGGTTATCCCCACATCTGCCGCCACGATCCACCACCCGTTCTTCCTATCTTTGAGCAAGCATTTACTTCGTTTCTTCTTCTTATTCTTGTCCGATCACCTGTTGTTCACCAGCATTTCAATTTTCAGGGTTCAAGTAAAGAAACGACTGGGCTTGACACTGTCCTGCTCCTCCCATCATCACCATCATTAGGGAACTTCACCAAGGAGACCTCAAGCACACAGGAACCAAGGTGTCGACCTTGCCTCAAACTAATCTCTATTTATTTGCCGTTGAATTATACCGCAATTTTTTTTTCCATTTCTTTTCTTAGTTATCATCTGTAAAATTCTTGGCATTTGCTCCTTTCAAAGAATGCACAAACGGATTGTATTGCGCTTGAGATTGAACCAGTGAGCGTAAGCTGTGTAAGTGTGTCCTCTGTTACCTTGCATTGACTGCATTGTGTTACTGTCTTCTTACTCAGAGCGCAAGCTGTATCGCCGACAGACAACTCAACCGAACATCTTATGTCCTATCTGCAAGTAAGGGTTCACCACTGTACTCATCCATTGTCACAAGGCGTATTGGATCTGTAGGACTGAATGCATCTTTCGGTCCAAAATTGTGTAGGATCCCAAGTCAGTAAGGCTTCTGGCTGAGAAAAGCAGAGAGATTTGAAAGGTGTCTTACCTAGACAGCATGGAGGAATGCGTTGCTGCATTAGCAATGCCGCTTCTGGTGGTTGAAGAGAATATATCAGCTCCAACGAAGAGATCGTGTTATAACTCTATCGTTGACGAGGCTCTTCAGGTAGCTATTTACTCTTTCCATTTACTTGACACTAATGTGACCTGTGAATAATTGGTGCCATTTCATTTTTTTTGCATAATATGCTTCTTCTTAATACATGGGATTATGCTGCAGTGATGAACAGTTTTGTGAACTGTGTTAGACTCATGTTGGGTTTACATTTAATTAAGGTTGCCATTGTACAGTTCAGCTATTTTTAAATTCAGTTGATTTGCCATTGTACTTCTGTTCATTTCTGTTTCACAGTTCAGCTATTTTTAAATTCAGTTGATGGAAGCACTTAGGGAAGATTTATTAGCATTTTTCCGTTATCTGCTGCTATGTGGCGACACTCTTCGCCCCTGCTCACTAGACAAAGAATGAAAGAACTTAGGTGGCCGATCCGGATTTGAAGAACTTAAGTGGCCCCTGCTCCCGTGTTTTCATAATGTGCTACTCTGGGTACTAGGCAACTTGATTATTTGGTGTGTGTAGTTCCATGCCTAAACCTGCTTCACTTTTTCCAATAATAAGAACCGCCAATTTTTCTAAAATTGGTTATTGCAATAATGCTTTAAGTGCGCTTTGCATAACATGGTCAAGCCTCTGGGCTCAGGGGTATCTACAGGAAGGCTTATTCTGATTGACCTTTCTGTCCAGATTGGAGATACGAATGTGACAAATATGCTTCTGATGGGAAACACTGATGTCGATGAAGCTGATCCTGAACAAGACACAGAAACTTACTTGTGCTGCAGTGTTAGTTCAAGCACACAGGAGCCAAGGTGATCTCATTTGAAATTCTTCTTTGTTAACCACTAAGTTATAATGTAGGTCTTGTTCCTCTTTCCACCTTTCCTTCTTAGCTGTCTTCTGTCTTTCTGCAGGATTTTGTGGCTCCTGCTGAAGAATGTTGCTGGAAATTTCCAGGGGAAAATGCATGATCTTACACCAGCACACAGCGCTGCAGCCAAGCGCAGTTACAAGACTTTTCAGGTATCCTTTCATTATACCTTTCCAAGCACTAAACACTGTTGTGTATGTTGGTTAATTGGTTCCATTCATATTTTGTTCTATAATTCACTTCTGCTTTGTGCACAGAATTTTGTTGCAGGGAAGAACGTTTCTATGAGCTTTGTGAAACCCCTTTGGCGTTTTGGTGCTAATACAAAAGTTCAGAATTTATGGTGGGTAATACCTTGGTTTCTGAAGAATGCTTCCATTTGATGGAATAATGCTATGAGGCTGTAATTCTTTGATTTGGAACAGAAAGCATGGGCCAATACTCATGGCAGCAGTCCAGGACATGTGTTTTAATATAAACTCTGCAAGCATGGTACCATGTAAGGTATTTCCCGCTCATTTCTTTTAACCCATTTGATTTGATCTACTCAGAAAGAGTTCACTTTAATGGATACAAACTAAATGTGGATATACATCAAAGCTCCTTTTTGACCGAATTATGTTTTAATTTTAGGGGACAGCTCACTTCAAAAGAATCAAGTTTTGAAAAAGGACAGCTGCAACAGACTTTTGGATAATGAATCGGACGTTCAGATTTGGGATGATAGTTGGAAGAAAATCCTCTAAGGGAGCAGGTATCATTAATTCAATTCTGTCACCAAGTTATGAGTGTGGCTGGCTAGTGCATTAAGCTGTGTGGTGCTTTAGCATTTTGCTGAAATAAAAAAAATTCAGCAACCAGTCGAAACAAAAATAGATTGCACTTTAAATCCTAATTGCCAAAATTATTTTATTTTTTTGGGTCGACCCTCGTACTAATGTTTTATATTAGTAACATGAAGCTGATATGACAATTAATTCAAGCAAATATGATGTCACAACTATTCCTTAACTCATCTTTCTGTTTTTAATAAAGAAAAGAGATAAACAAACCCATCCAAGCCCTGCTGAGAAATTGACTGTTGAGTAGTAGTTAGTTAGGATTATGTTTCTAAATAATAAGGACAGTTGGCATAGCTGATCACACATGATCTTTAGAACCTACCACACTGTGACCATTTTCTTTTCTAATACTAACAGCAGAGCTAACATGTTAGTTAACCCAAGCTATGAGAAGTAGCAAACTACTCACCAGCTCATCTTTATATTTTAGAGAAAAAAAAGATAATCTACCTGAAATCTTGCGGAAACGATCCTACTATACAAGTTTTATTTGGGCTAATAAAACTACCATTATGCTACCACACAGACACAGTTCCCATTCAGCCCTTCCTCCCATTCAGCCCCACATTCCCCAATATGTACTAACCTGCTGAGACCACGGAATATAAAAAATATGTATTAATGGAAGAAAGTTAGAGATAAAGCTTAACTTATACTGTGATTGTCTTAGCATGCAAGACCCATATCTTCAATAAAAATAAAGGCTGAAACTCTATAACCTTTATATTGTAAGCCTTTAACTTTTGCTTTTTCAATAACATACACAAAAAATGATGATGCAGTAGGTAGTTCTGAGATCCAAGTTTCTGCGCAGCATTTATTACATTCTCTTAGAAGTCTCATTTACATCTCGACCTTCATATTCGCGGAACAACTCTATTATCATTCTTTCTGTAGCATAACAGGTCATTCATTAGATATGTGTCTAAAAAAATAATTTATCCTAACTTGTTAAAATATTCGTTACATTCAGACTAAGCATAAGACGATTTGCAAATACTATAAATTGTTTCAGGTATGATGAATACTTTGAAATCAATGATGTCCTATTAGAGCATAAGATGTGTTTTACATGAGTAACAAACTTAATCAAATTATTTACCATTGAACCAGTGGGGCAATTGGTTTTCGTTCATCTAATGTTTCGAATGTGCCCATCAATATTGTTAAAATGCTCTAATGTAAATTGACAATTCCAACTCTGGCACTTAGTGAATGTAGCTGTAAAACAATTTTTCCATGATGATAGAAATTGACATGATTTCGTAGTCATTTGTTGTGAAATCCGTTTATTTGGAAGGTTAACCTCTACTGTAAAGATGTTGCTATTATCACGGTCATCTAAAATGTTACAATTTAACTATTAGTGAAATAAAATCATAAAGACTTTCTAACAAAATAAAACTATACCTAAAATGAAACACATATCAATATTGTTAAGGTTAAAGTTTTGAACATACTTTTCGTCGAGCAGACGGGTACACGTATGAACTATAGGGTCACGTCCTACCCATAAGATAACATACTGCACTTAGTGTCAATCCTATATTTCCTATATTTGAAATATTGATGCAGAAGTTTCATTTTGGTTTGCTTTTCATATAGGTGCATCATATGTTCTGAAGGTTTATCTAACTTAACTGTTAAGAGTATCTCTCCAGAACAGTGCCTAATAAAAATTGGAACCTTCTAATATTTGGTTCTTAAAGGAATAAACTTCTGTCTTTTAGTATTGCTTCTGCTGCACTTATCCTTGTTTTGGATCTGAGCGTTTCTCTTTTAATATGCAGCAAGCTGCTATTTGTCAATTATTTGAGCAAAAGCAACATTGATATTGTCGGTATATTAATATCTTATGGACTGTTTATCCGATTGGAGTTCAATAAGACAAAAGCAAAAAGGCTATAGGAAGAGTGGTCCCCTTGCTATAACTTTTTTTTCTTTGGCCTTATTGAACTCCAATCAGATCAGCAGTCTCCAAAGTGTTCACATACCGACCATATCAATGTTGTCTCTGCTTAAGATATTAACAGACAACAGGTTGTTGCATACTGCAAGAGCAATGCTCAGATCCAAAAAAATGATGAGTGTAGCAGAAGTAATACTAAAAGACAATAGGTTAATCCGTCAAGAACCAAATGTTAGAAGGTTTCAATTTTCATTAGGCACTGTTCTGGAGAGATACTCTTAACAGTCAAGTTAGATAAACTTTCAGAACATATGATGCACTTGTATGAAAAGCAGACCAAAATAAAGCTTCTGCATCAATATTTCAAATATAGGAAATATAGGATTGACATCAAGTGCAGTATGTTATCTTATGGGTAGGACGTGACGCTATAGTTTATGCGTGTACCCGACGGCCCGACGAAAGTTATGTTCAAAAATTTTGACGTCAACAATATTGATGTGCGTTTCATTTGAGCTATAGTTTTATTTTGTTAGAAAAAGTCTTTGTAATTTTGGTTTCACTAATAATTAAGTTATAACATTTCAGATGGACTACTCTTGTTGGATATGTTCGTGATAATAGCAACATGTTTAAGTAGAAGTTACCCTTCCAGATGGACGGATTTCATTATAGATTACTACGAAAGGGTGTCAATTTCGATAATTATGGACAAATTGTTTTACAACTGCATTCGTTAGGGGCTAGAGTTGGAATGATCAATTTACATTGGAGGATTTCAAATATGTTGATGGGTACATTTGGAACATTAAATGGCTGTAAGACAATTGCCCCATTGATTGAATAGCAAATGATTTGACTAAGTTTATTAATCATGTAGAACGTATCTTATGCTCTAACAAGACATCCTTGATTTCAAAATATCCATCATATCTGAAACAATTTATAGCATTTGTAAATTGTTTTATGATTTGTCTGAATGTAACAAATATTTTAACAAGTGAGGATAATTTATTTTCTTTAGACACATGTTTAATGCATGACCTGTTATGCTAGAGAAAGACTGATAATAGATTTGTTCCGCGAGTATGAAGGTCGAGATGTAAATTAGACTTCCGACAGGGAGAAAGCAATAAATGCCGCTAGCTGCGCAGAAACTTGGGTCTCAGATCTGCCTACTGCATCATTGTTTTTTGCGTATGTTATTGAAAATGTAAAAGTTAAAGGCATACAGTATAAAGGATCTAGAATTTCAGCCTTTATATTTATTAAAGACACGGTCTTGAATGCTACAGATAGTCACACTGTAAGTTCAGCTTTATCTCTAACTTTCTTTAGTTAGTAGATATTTTTTATTTTATGTTGTCTCTGCATGTTAGTTGATATTGGAGAATGTGGGGCTGAATGGGAGGAACTATGTCTGTGTGGTAGCATAGTGGTAGTTTTATTAGCCGAAATAAAATTTGTGTAGTAGTATCATTTCCCGGGAGGTTTCAGGTAGATTTTTTTTCTAAAATAGAAATGTGAGTTGGTGAGTAGTTTGCTACTTCTCATAGCTTGGGTTAACTACCATGTTAGCTCTGTTGTTAGTACTAGAACAGAAAATGATGGCAGTGTGGTAAATTCTAAAGATCATGTGCTCAGTTGCGCCAATTGTCCTTATTATCCAGAAACAAAATCCTAACTAACTATTATCCAACAGTCAATTTCTCAGCTGGGCTTGGTTGGATTTGTTTATCTCTTTCTTTATTAAAAAATAGAAAGATGCGTTGAGAAATAGTTGTGACATCATATTGGGTTGAGTTAATTGCCATATCAGCTTCATGTTACTAATATAAAATATTAGTTTGAGGGTTGACCGAAAAAAATAAAATAATTTTGTCAATTAGGATTTAAAGTGCAATCTATTTTTGTTTTGACTGGTTGCTGAATTTTTTTTGTTTTCAGAATGCACTGGCCCAGCCACTGCCATAACTTGGTGACGGAATTGAATTAATGATACCTGCTCACTTAGAGGATTTTTTTCCAACTATCATCCTGAATCTGATCGAGAAGAAAGTTGACATCAGTACAAAGTATGTTGATATGAACTTCACATCTTTTAGCTAATTTTAAGCAGAAAAATCTTAACATCTTATTACTTGCTGGTTGTTAGCAGCTATTCAGTGTGCATGCAGGATGTGCGATTCTTCATACTAGGTATCCCCTATGCTCTTTTCAATATAAATATTAGGATATGGACAGTTGGGGCAGCTGTGCACTAGGTAACACCTAGGCGACAATTAACTCAAGTGGAGATTAAGTATGAGGAATTAAAAATGTCTTGAAAGGGTTGATGTTTACCCACCCCTTTGTGACAACTCATAAAAAACTAACAACCAACTTTGTGGTGAAATACCCCACCATCTTTGTTTCGCATCTTCAATTTTCTGGTCATTTTCTGTGTTGACAGGATGATGATAAGCGAAAAGGATAGAATAAACATACAGCATTTTAGTGACGTAATGTGCAGTCTTGGATAAATATATCCATTTTTTATTTATTACTTCCAATCTTCATCACTAATGTGATGCAACAGCAGCTTTATGCTGTTTTTTAACGAGTGAACGATGCAATGCTTCAGGAGAAGCAAAGACAAATTTTTAATCCATTATCTGAAAGCGGTACGTTAAGTGCAATTGCAACATGGGCCTGTTTGGTTGAATGGTTTCTTGTGTGAAACTTGAGCCAGGTGTGGCCGATGCAGCTTGCCTATGTATAGATTCCTGGTCCTCTCCTGATCTTGGTCGCAAGGAGAAAAACACACCAACTTTTCTTTCCCGAGGGTTTGCTGGAAACCTGCTCATCATTGAGTTTATAGAAGAGGAGTAATTGAGTCCGGAAACAAACAACACAACAGAAAAGAGGTTCCTAAGCAGCTTACCAATAACTCCTACCGACAAAACATATTATAGGAACAATTTTTGAAGACAGCTTACCCCTGCCAGTTTCCTAAGCAGACATTCCTCATTGACTGCAGTGGCAACCTGTGAAAAATGCTTGAAATAGTTGTTAAGGACTCTAGTAGTCCACATCCAACCAAACATGGTAAGCATATTAATGGTCAGTCCAATTTTTTGTTGTTGTTTATACCAGGCATGAGGCTTTTAGTTCTTAAGCGAAGGAAAACCTGGTAACAAAGAAGAGGTCCTTTGGGTCTAGGGTTATCTCCTATTAAATTTGTTTACAGAAATTAAATCTGAGTTGAAGAGAAACTAGTCATGCTTGATTTAGCACCAAAATGTTTTATCAAATTTGTTCCTCTGTTGGATGTTCTTCGCCCATTAGTTTCGCCTTCTTTTTCTCTGGCAACAAATCTACTAAACCAAATAAGGTTCGAGTTATTATGACTGCCAGCCATGTATGGATTCATTACTTCGATTTTTTTTTTATTAGAATTCAATTTGGAGTCTTTCGCTAGAGAACATGGGATTTCTGAGAACATTCAGGTGTGTTTGTTAACTGGTGTAAAATTAGATTATAAATTTTTTATGGTTTATGGTTAAGTATTCTTACTTTTCTAACTAAAAATTGAATATAGGGATGATGCAAGGGAACAATTCAACTAATGAAATAAACAATTCTTATTTACTCACGTTTTTCGATAAGGGGACCTTTATTAATAAAACAATGACTGAAATAACATTTCTATTGCACTCATGTAAGAACAAAATTGAGTTGATAAACTTTCAATGCATAAACAATGACAGACTTGCAATGCATATGCCGGACGTTAGGTCTGGTCCTTGCAGAATTTGTAATTGCCAACATTCTGAATTTTTATTTGAAAAGAACCGTCTTTTTTATGCTACTTGTAATGCCTTTTTATCTATGAAGATATGATGATGCGGATAAGATTTGCGGATAGCCACTGCCTGAGGCATTCTTTTTATCATTGCAGAGAGATCTCTAATGGACTTGACACAACAGCGCATGGGTTCTGTGATTGTCTATGGAGAGATGCTTTGGTGATTGATGCGATGCCTCTTGTTGTGCAAGTAAATGTAATAAGCATGTACGTTCGTTTTTAGAATTGTGTAATTTAATCAACTTTATGTTACATTCTTAGATCAATGTTAGACCCATGCATGTATTGTACCTTCGATTCTCTATTCGGTCCAAGTACTAGGTATTATTTGTTGGAATTAGAGATATCGTCGTATGTATCTTGGATCATGTAATCCTAGAGATATAGGTGTTGAGACTTTGGTTTGGTTGTTAGAGATAGAGATAGGAATCTTGTTGTAATCATATCCAACCAAACCGAATATCTGCAACACCCTAGGTTGTAATATGTTGGGATTCTCCCTATATATTAACATGCAACCGTGGCGAGCCAAGATAGGTAACCACGTTCTATTATTTTACATGGTAAGCACAACCTCTTCTTTCCTAATCCATCTATAGGCCGGTGCCACCCTACCCTTGTGGCTGGCGCAACAACCTCCTGTTCATGGCATCATCGTCCACTCCAACCCTGGTGCCGCTTGGAGCTCCCATGGCTGAGAAGCTCACGAGAGAGAACTACATCTTGTGGATGGCTCAACTCCTTCCTGCTGTGCGTGGTGCGCAGCTTATGGGGATCCTAGAAGAGTCCTCCAAGGAGCCAGCCAAGACTATGGAATTGGTGAAAGCCGACGGCAAGAAAGAGACAGTTGCCAACCCCGAGTATGACTTGTGGGTGGCCAAAGATCAGCAATTGCTAAGCTACCTGCTCAACTCCATCACCAAGGAAGTGCTTGCACAAGTGGCGGCGGAGACAACTTCAGCAGGAGCATGGAGTGCGTTGCAGATAATGTTTGCAGCCCAATCTCTAGCACGCGTGATGAATTTACGCATGCGGCTGTCTACTCTCAAGAAGGGTAGCATGACTTCGTCAACCTACTTCACAAAGATGGTGGTCATCAAGGATGAGCTTGTTGCAGTAGGTATTCTCATTGATGATGGTGAGATGGCACCTCATATGCTTAATGGTCTTGATTTTGAGTACAATCCTTTCGTCTCTTTGATGGTTGGTCGAGCGGATCCCATCCCCTTTCCAAATTATATTCCAATCTGATTTCTTATGAGCTACGTCTGGAGGCTTACAATGAAGGGGGTCAGTGCTCATCCTCAGCTAATTTGGCAAGTCGTGGAGGCTTTCGTGGACGAGGCAGTGGAGGCCGTGGTGGTCGCGGCCGCAACCGTGGGTGCAATAATGGTGGCTGCAATTTGCAAAACCGTGGCAACGCAAGCAGCGGGAAGCAGCCCAAGAAAGTCATCTGCCAGATATGCAAGAAAGTAGGCCATGAAGCGCCTAGATGCTGGTATAGATACGAAGATGACGATCAGCAAGATCCTAAGGTGGCCGATGCTACAGCTACTGGTTATGACATCGATACAAACTGGTATGTGGATAGCGGAGCCACATATCACATCACTAGAGAGCTTGACAAATTGACGGTCAGAGACAAATATAATGGGCAAGAGCAAGTTCAAGTGACTAATGGTTCAGCTATGAAAATCAGTAATATTGGTCATTCAATTTTACATACCCCTAGCCGAAACTTACATCAGAAAAATATTCTTCATGTTCCTAGTGCCCACTAAAATCTTGTCTATGTCCACAAATTAGCTTCTTATAATAATGCTTTTCTCGAGTTTCATCCAAATTTCTTTTTTATCAAGGATTAGGGAACGAAGAAAATTATCCACCAAGGTAGATGCAAAGGAGGTCTTTATCCCCTGGAATCTAATTCGCCCCAAGAAGGAGTTAGCAAGAAGTCTATGGAGTCAGTAAACCATCTGCATCTAAGTGGCATAGTCGTTTGGATCATCTTACTTTTCCTATTGTCCTGCGTGTGCTTAACAATAATAATCTTCCTTGTGATAGCATTACTACCATGAATCAACACGAACATGGCTCTGTATCCACAAATCTGCTTGACACATCATCCATGAATCAATACGTGTCCCATGCATCTATGCTCATCTCTTCTCTTGATCTGTATACTAGTCCAACATGGGGCTAAATAATTTTGAGACACAAGTATTACAAATTTATAAAAAATAAGATAGCAGATGATGCTAAAAACTATTTGTGCTAAAAAAATAATTTCAATGTGCTTAAACTATTTGTACCAACATTGTTTATAATGATCAAAAAATGTGCACCATAGAGCATTACAATGTAATTGAAAGGTTTTGATGGCCATTGAGCATTACATAAAGGTGCACCACATTTAGTGGTTGGAATGTGACTACATGACCGATGCCATATGATCCTTCAAGTCAAATTAAAGGAGAGTGGGACATGTCAAAGTGTTGGTCCTTTTAAACATCCCATCATAAATTTGTACATGCATATGTGTGTGAGGTGTGCTTAGACACAAAAGCTCATTGCCAAATGCAACTTCATTGTAGTCTTACAAATTGTTGTATGAAGTTCTAAGAAGTTTTTCTAATAAGGTAGAAAAACAAAGTTGAGAGACACGATGCAATGTATTCCATGTGATAAATAAAGGTTTTCTAAGAAATTAGGAAAAAGAACCACCTGATTTGGACAACAAATGTGAAAACTAAACATGTTTAAAGTTTTTATTATGAATCAAAATACAAAATAATAAGATCACCATGAACCCAACTAGAACTGGATAAGAACCCGGCGCCGACAGGTGGGACCCATAGAAAGTGCAAACGAGGAATGCGCCTCCTCATCAGTGTGTTGCGTCCCATGCATCATGGGCCATTTCGGAGTTTCGGCCACTAAGGTAGGCGTGCGGTCCTGTGCATCAAGAGAACTTTAGACCCAACCATGATGTGCAAAAGCGAGCACTTATCACACTACCAAGGTGTGATTGCATAGGACGCTACAAGGTCTTTACAAAGTTTCCCTAGTAAGTGATAACCCGCTAAGATTTCAGATCAAAGCAAAGCATAAACCTCTCTCAAGAGTACGAAGCTACCATAAAGCAGATCAACCTGAGGGCTGGGTTATACCCCATCAACACCTCCCCTCTTGCCCTTTCGGTAAGATTACCCTAGACTAGAGTCTCTAATTAATTAGTCAAGACTAGAGCCATGTAGTCTTTGTGGTTGTACTGTTTTTCTGGGTGGTCGCTCCATGTTCCAATTAATGCATGGTATTCTTGTAAATAAGCATAGACAGAAGGACGGTTAGAGACACTTGCCTTTCTCCAACAAAAAGTTACTCTTACTGTTCTTTAGTTCTTGCTCACTTGAAACGCTTACTGCTCTTCAGTTCTTGCTCTCTTCAAAGCTTTCGAACAACAATCCTTCTACTTGAAGCAATCGTCGGGCATAACCATACAAAGGGAAACAAACATGTACAACTAAGAATAATACACCAATCAAAGAAAATTTTTAAAAGAACGTACGAAAGGATAGGACCCAATTCTAGGATCATGAAGGCGCATAAAATACTAAGAACGGTGCTACTGTTGGAAACATAAATCTATTGGGAAACTTGGTTGTGAAGGAAAAGGCAAGAGCTATATGCTACATTTATTTTTAATTTAGAAAAAAATGGTAAATTATACTTTTAGAAAATACCTTAGAGTTGATTCAAATTATATTTGTATCTGAAAAGACCATGTAAAACCTAGTCAACTTTTATTTATATAAATAAATATTCATGTATAAATTATCCCATTTAAACATTTAACTTTGGGAAATAAATTATATGTAATAGCATCTAATCGATTATGTTTATATGTCGCATAGAACTACACAAGTTATAATTAGAAACTCATCCATGTTGGTATTAATCATATTAACACTTATTTAAGAAAAACTAATGTATAAACCTAATTAGCCTTTAATTAGAAAAGCTGAGTAAATAAGTATTGTTCAAAATTAATATCATATTTATTTTCAAAATAACAAAACTAGGTGAAACATACTTATGATTTTGGAAGACTAACAAAATGTGAATCGATTAAAGTGAAGCTTTGGTTGAGAAGATACAATATCCAAAGATTTCGGTTCATAAAAGAAAAAAACTATGTGCTTCATAAATTTTAAATATAGAAATTAATATAGATGATATTTTAGAGAAATATCTTAGAATTAACTCACATTATATTTATATTTTGAAAACACGAAGTAAAGCTTAGTCAAATTTTAGTTACATATGTTCATGTATAGTTTATAGGACTTTGAACATTTAGTTTGGAAAAATAATATATGTGGGAACATCTAAGTGCATAACTTTATGATTCGTGCTCAACTAACCAAATTATAATTCAAAACGCATTTATATTTATACTTATCCAAATAAACATTTAATTATGAAAACTTGAGATATAACCTATGTATCTTTTATTTAGAAAGCAAATTGAATAAACATTGATCAATTGAACATTTATTATGAAAGACTGAAGTGTAGCTGTAATTAGATTTTATTAGAAAATAAGCTTACTAGGTATTAATCAAATTAACTTTTAATTATGAAAACGAAGTATGACTCTAATTACATTTTATTTAGAAAACTTCATTAAATAGAATTAACCAAGTTAATATTAACTAAGAAAAATCGACATGTAAACCCTAATTAAGTTTTATTGAAAAAAAGGCATTCAACTAAACATGGCCGTGGATGGAGCTCCTGGCTGCTCCAATCGACTGGCGGTCTAGGGGCCTGGGGGTTCTGGCGGGTGGTGCGTCAGGAAGAGGAGGTGGAGGGGAGCATGGAGAGGCTCTCACCGACGGTGGAAATAAACAGCGGCAGATGGAAATTGAAGAAGGCGGCGGACGAAGGCCTGCTCGGCCTTCAGGCTGTGGTGGCGCTCCGACGTGGATTGGGCAACGAGGACAGGTGGTGGAGCAGCTCCTCGATGTCGCAGAGCTCCCCGTGGCTTCAGCTTGTTCCGGCGGTGTCCTTGGGCAGCGAATAAGCGACGGTCGGGGGCACCCTGCTCCGCTAGCTCCAAGCGGCGGCGGTGCAAAGCGAGGAGAGGCAGGGGCGGCGATTCGAGCAGCAGCAGGGGCTCTATGGCTCGGGTGGCGCGTTTTATAGAGGCACGGATTTAGCCCCACGGCTTGGCACACGGCGGCGTGTAGTTTGGGGAGAGCTGCCCCTGCCGCGGGCTCAGATGGGCTCCACTAGGCCAAGCGGCGGGCCTGGATTGGGCCTCGTAGGCTCGCCCCAAGGGAAAAGAGAGCTGGGCCACGGGTCGGGTTCGCGGGTGCGGGCTCGGCCCAAAAGGGTAGTTTAGGTTTATCATTTTTTGAAATAACTTTTCAGTAGAAAACAAATCCAGAAAATTCTAGATAATATTTTTAAAGCATAAAAAAATATCCAGAAAATCTCAAAAAATTCTATGAAAACTCCAAGAGATATTTTGGGGGCATGAGGAGTCCAAATGAAATACTTGGAGCTTGTGAAAAAGAAATTAGAGCCCTCTAATAAATAGATTTAGCTCTAGAAAAATGAGAGTAATTACAAGAAAAATCTGAAAAATTCTCAGAAAGATCTAATCATCATCTAATCGGATTTTAAAACCCTTGCACTCGTGAAACACCAAAAATGCCTCTGCATGAATGCACCCACAGACCAAGCTCATTTTAATTTCACAAAAATAACATATTATTTTTCCTATACTAACTTTCCTGTAAAAAAAATAAATGTTCAGAAAATTTAAAATTACGATAAAATCATTATTTAATTATTCTTCCTAATCACATCCTGAAATTTTTGAATTTGAGAGTGTGACAATCTTGCTCTAATCCTCAAACGTACATAGTACACACTCAATTCAAAGGGAATTCACCAATTTGACCTGTTGTTGGTCCGAATTTGAACAGAACCATAAGAATTTGTGTCGAATACAAATACGTCTCTGTCTCGAAGCAAAGTATACGATGTTAATTTTGGAGGGACAGTAATATAGCTGAGGCGGCGGATACGGTGGGTGGCCTCGGTGGAAGAAAATTCAGTGAAGCCTGATTGTCCAACTGATTGTCCAACTTGAAGCCCGAAAATTCCGAATCAATTTTCCAGCTTGAAGCCTGATTGTCCTGATTGCAATGCAGATGGACTAGGGATCCTATCCAAAAAAAAAATGATTTCCAACTTGAAGCCCGCTCGAGCAGGAGACGTCGGATCCCTTGGACCTCCTCGCGTCGGCCATCCAGTGTGGGTCCGTACGGGAGGGACTCTGGGGACCGTCCCCACTGAATTTTCTTCCGGCCTGGGTCCACTTTCCTCGTCCACTTCCTTCCCAAGAGCAGCCGCCGCCGCCGTCGCTGGCGAGAGGAACCCTAGATCCCAACTCCATGGATCTATTCCCGGCGGCTCCCGCCCTCCCCTCCTGGCTAATCCTCGACCGCTTCATCCACCGCAGCGACCGGGACGTGGAGGACGAAGCGGACGGCACGGCATCGGAGATCTCCTACACCTGCACCAACAGGCCCATCCGCGCCTCCCTCCGGGTCGCCGACTCTCCCGCCGTGTCCCGCCTGTACCTCGACTGGCCGAGCAGGCCGGAGTTCGGAGGCCGCCTGCGGGAGCCACACGTGATCGCCGCCCACAACCACTCCATCCTCTTCAGGGCGATCGTGCCCCTGGAGTATAGTTGGCCAGACGGGCCGCCCGGCACAGCACTGGCACGGGCACTATCTGGCACGGCACTATATGGCACGACACTATATGGCACGATTACTTAGCCATGCCGTGCCGTGTAGTGCCGCCGTGCCTCATTGTCGGCACAGGCACGGCACTAACAGGTAGTTAGCGTGCCGTGCCGTGCCACAGGGCACGGCGGCACTGCAGTGCCCGTGCCGGCCCTGGCACTAAGTGTGCCTACCATAGTACCACTCTTTTTACACAGAATTACAAGCACAATTCAAAAATAATGAGATTCACAAGCAATTTAGAACTTATCTTGTTGTATTCACAAATTTGTAACAAAGTCACAACCCAGTCACACAGAGTCATAGAGATAACAAAATAACATTTTATTGGGAGTTTTAGTGCAATGGCTACCTCATTAAAAACCTATCTAGGTAAAACTCACCCTTGTGAGAAACCCTAGACAGGAAAAAAGAGTGCAGCCCAGCTCCAATTATAAAGTTCATCACAATCCATGAGTCCAGTACTTAATATTACTGTCCCATTACATAAAATGATAACTAATCAAGATAAAGTTCTTCAAAAGCTTCTTCAAGTTCCTTGTCCTCCACCATGTGTTGCAGCCTTGCTTCTGCAGCCTCCCAGTCTTTGATGCAGGTGAGCATCTCCACCATGTCAGGCTTTAGCTTCCTCCGCCGCTCCTTGATGATCCTGCCAGTCATACTAAAAGTGGATTCTGAAGATATGGTTGAAACAGGAACAGTTAATATATCCTTAGCCATGGTTGACAACACTGGGTATGTGAGTTTGTGTTGATGCCACCAGTTCAAGATGTTAAAATCATCATCTTAATGGTTCACTGTGTCACAGTCCAAGTAAGAAACAAGTTCAGAAACATTACCACCTGAAGAACTGGCAGCATGCAGAAGGGCAGTTGCAAATGTATCTCTAGCCATGCTTAGAGTAGCAACTAGAGAATGCATGCCACCAGCAGAACCAACATCATCATCATCATAAATTTCATCCCAAGCAGACCTTTTCTTACCAGATAGGTTAGGAGGTACAGTCCTCCTCAACCTAACACCTCCATATTTCTCCTCATACTTGTTGTAGACATCAGTAAGTCGAGCTCTAGTGCTAACCTGGTAAGCACTGTAATCTGTACTGGTAAGGGTACCCAACCACCTGAGCACTCTATTGAAACCTTTCATTTTAGCTCTAGGGTCCAGGATGAATGCAAAAGAATAAAGCAAAGGTATGTCCCTCCAGTATTTGTTATACTTGTCTATCATAGGTTGAACCACATGTCTGATGTGAGTATCATTAGCATAATTCTTTAAGTGCATAGCAATCTTAACAAGATAATGAATCATAAGTGGAGATGTAGGATAGTACACACCAGACAATGTAACTGTAGCATCATAAAACGATTCAAGAAATCTTAGCACTTTTTCTGCCATAGCCCAATTATCATCAGATAAAAGCAACTGATCACCTTCAACCCTAAGATATTGAGCAACGATGAAAGTTGTGAATGGGACCTTATGAGGAAACAAATGCTTAAGCATTAGATATGTAGAATTCCACCTAACTTCCATGTCTAGCTGAAACTTTCTAGGCCTAACACCAGTGGCAATGCAATAACTTTTATATGCAGCAATTCTCTAATTAGATGAGTTTAAGAAAGATATTGCAATTCTAAACTTCTCAATCAATGGCTTAAGAGCAGTTAGAGCCGCCTTAACAATCAGATTGATAATATGGCATGCACAACGCTGATGCAAGAACAAAGAATTAACTGAATGTGCATTATCATCCCTATCATCATCCACAACTTCAATACCAAGATATTTAGAAAGAACAGGTCTAAGCTTTTGCATGGCTGAAACATTAGATGATGCATTGTCCAAAGTAACAGCAAAAACTTTTTCAGTCAAACAATAGTCATCAAGCACAGATGCAACACGATCAGCAATATTTTGACCATTGTGTGAACAATCAATCAACCTAAGACCAAGCACTCTCTTCTCTAGTTGCCAATTAGAGTTTATGTAGTGAGCAACAACACTGAGGTAGTCCTCTTTGGCATTACCAGACCAAATATCAGACGTTAGACACACACAATTAACACCAGCAGATTTCACAATCTCAACAAGCTTAGCCTTGCAATCATTGAAGTATTTTAGCAGGTCTCTAGTGGTGGTTTGCCTAGATACTGCAACAAATTTAGGATTATGAGCAGTTGTAATGTAATCTTCAAATGCATAAGATTCACCCAAAGAGACAGGAACATCAAGCCTAGCAAGCAGTCTAACAAGTTGAGTACGGGCAACTATAGGACAATACTCCCAATTACGAATACTACTATCAGGATTAAAAGAGATTTGTGACTTAGACATGTGAGTTTTCCCACGCCTTCTAGGGCATCTATCCCTATGGCGGGTGAGGTGACCAGTGCCACCACTAGAGCGCCCAGAGTACTCCTTAGAGCAATGGATGCATTTAGCTCCATACCTTACCTTCTTACCGTTCACCATTTTGAATATCTTCTTGAAATCAAGCCACACGGCCGAGGTAGAGGGGCGTGAGCGCTTACGGTTGTTCTCTTCCCCGTCCCCGTCCACTGCTTGGTCATCGCATGGCTCGAGGATGATGGGAGGTTGAGCCACACGTCCGAAGAGCTCGGCGGCATCCTCGCGCATGTCATCCTCGTCATCATCTCGGGCCAACCCGCAAAGCCGTCTCTCTTGGTTCGACCCACCCTGAACCGTCTCGTCGTCGTCGGATCCGGCCATCGTCACACGCCCGCGCCCCGGTTCCTCAACGGCTACACAAAAACAAGAGTTAGGATTAGCCGGTTAGGGATAAGGGGTCGATTGAGCAAGGGTTAGGGTTTCCTACCTTGATATCCGGAGCACCGGAGTCGCCGGCGACGTTGACGAAGCACAGATCCAGCGAGACCGACTACGGATCCGGCGAGTTCTAATGTGGATCCGGCGAGATCGACGCGGGGCCGAGACCTGGCGAGGCCGACACGGAGATGACGAGAAGGACGACGCGAAGTGAGAATGCGAGATCAAGAATAGCCATAGGTGATAGGAGTATACATGGCCGTGCCGTGTGCAAGTGCCGGCGGAGGCCAGAGGCCACCGGAGGGGGAGGAGAAGGGCAGAAGGGAGGGGATCCGGGGAGGGAGGCAGAGAGCCAGAGAGCCAGAGAGAGAGAGAGGAGAGCGAGCGAAGAGAGAGAGAGGGGAGTGGCGCAAATGAGCTAGGGTTACGGATGGGGGGTGCGCGCGCCTTCGGCCTCCCTTACATACGCGCCCTCGCCAACGGTCGGATCCAATGGTCGGATGGAGTGGGGGCAGAGGATCCGATGGCTGATAGCCGTTTGAGCCGTGCCTTATGCGGGCCGGCCCATTAAGCATGCTGTGCCCGTGCCGGCACTACGAGCCGAATTGGCGGCCCAGACACGGCACTAACGCCGTGCCGTGCTTGGCACTGGCACGATGGCTCACGGGCCGGGCCGTTTTTGGGCCGTGCTTCTTCGTGTCGTGCTCGGGCCGGCCCGTAGTGTTAGTGCCAAATGGAAACCATGGCCCTGGAGGATCCGATGTCCTGCAAGGACACCTACCGCTTCCCCGTCGACTTGTTCGTCTACTCGGCCTTCTCGTCGCCGCCATCGCTCCATCGGCTTCGCACTTGTTTCACCGGTGGTGTCAGCACCCCCGATGAGGACATTTACTTCAAGCCGTACCGGCACCGGCAGCAGAGGACCATGGTGGAGGACCATATCGGCCTCCTGTGCCACGGCAGCGAAGGCGGGTTCACGGTCGTGGATTTCACCAACTTGGACCTGGAAGGCGAGCTCTGCCTGCTGCAACACCATGCTCTTCCTGCTTCTGCCTCGCACAAGAACACTGAAGAAGCAGACTGGATGATTAAGAAGGTGCGGTTACCCCCGGGCCCCAGTGTTCGCCGTTGGATCACTAACGCCATCATCCCCCTCCGTGGATGCTTCTTGTGCTGGGTTGACAACTACCAGGGCATACTTGTTGTCGACGTCCTCAATGCCAGCGTCAAGAGCAGCACAGATCAGCTGCTCCATTACATCCCGCTGCCTGACGAAGCTTTGCAATCTGACCGCCGCCCGGATCCCGATGGAGACTGCCCTGACAAAGCTCGGTGTGTCTGCGTCATTTTCGGTGGCATGCTCAAGCTCGTCTACATTACCACCCGTAAAGCCAACCGAGCGCGATCTCCTTTCACAATAAGATCATGGACATTGCCTAACTTCTACCGAAGTAGGCGATGGTGCAGAGATCACACCATGGAGGCGGCCGAGTTCTGGGGTCTTTACAATGGCCAGAGCCTTCCATGGGTGAAGCCTATGTATCCTCTGGTTAGCTTGGTAAATCCAGATGAATTCTGCTTCCTGTTGAAGGAGGACCACACCACTTACTGGATAATTGAAGTCAACATGGGGAACAAGATGCTCAAGTCATCCGCCATTTATATCAATGAAGAGGAAGAAGGGTGCACCACTGACAGGGCTCGCAGGATCGTCTTTGATGGACACTCCTTCATCCCTAGCGGACTCTCCAATTACCTGGGCATGGATGCCATCAAAAGGTAACTTTACATCTTCTTTACTTGTGCCATTTGTTTACGCCTTGTGGCTTATCGTTTGTACACTTCCAGTCTTTAAACTATTTTTACTAAATTTATCGTGTTTAGCAGCCTCTAGTGCATTTTTTTTTGTACATTTTGAAGCAAGAGGACACAAAAGGTAACAGTATGTAGTTTGATGTGTTGATACATAAACCCTACCTAGTCATTCCTCTGAATAGCCATTCAACTGTTTCTTGGTATTGTACATTGTATGTATGTCCTTTAGGATTGAATGTTGCCCCTCAAGTAATTTTTATCCAGAGTAAATTCAGACAGGCAGACTATCGTCTAGTGGAAAATCGTTTTGATATTATCCGGAGTAATTTTTATCTGGAGTAAATTCAGACATGATATTAACTAATCAATGTTTTAGGTCCTACTTTAATCCTTCACACTCTTTATGCTGGAAAGAAACCATTCTTGCTTATTTTAGCCCGTGCATCTTTGTCATCAAGGATTTTATAACCTTCAGTTGCAAACTTGTGATGACATAGGAAACACAAGGTAAATATTGAACACATAAAGAAGCTTGATTTTATGAAGTTGTCAACTGGGCCAGCTGACTGAAGGCTGAGGGAAATGAATTGAATTTCTAACACTTAGCGCCCTAGAACTTGTGCGGCCACTTTTAGGGTTAGGAAAGTGGAACATCTATTCTATGTACCACCCTCATGTGTAGAAACTCCATTGAGTGGTATATAGAGTGGTCGTAATATTCTTTCATACACAAGTTGTTAATACAATCTTAGTTTTTGGGAAATTTTGCCATGGGAACTTCATGATTATGTTTTTGCTCAACACGTTGACTATGTTGATTTTTACTGCTGGGCACTCTCAGTGTGTGTAAACTTGCTGAGGACATAATTTAGTGTCTTTTGGCAAATGTTCAAAAAACAATGATCTTTGCCAAAACACACTAGATTGTGCCCCCAGGAAATATTGACACATTTGGGAGTCTGCAGCAGCAAAAAACAACTTTTTTTTTATGTCTTTGAGGAAACAATCACTAAGCCGTAGTATCCTGTGGCAAAATTTGCGTAGCTTTTTATATCATCTATCCCGTTATATATTATTATTTCTGTGAATTAATGAACTAGTGCTTGTTGTCTACCTTTTTCTTTTTCATGTGATCGGGAACTAGTTCCATTGCGGGATTTGGCGATTTGCCTTGTGACTATTTCTTCTTTTTGTGCAGTCGGGAACTAAGTGAAATGATGCAGAAGGCAAAGCAGTGCAGGGTGGCGCAAAAGAAGAGTAGTCAGTTGGAAGTGGAGCAAGCAGAATCGAAGGAGCATGTTGCTGAATCGAAGGCAGCAAAATGCCGTGCTTGAGCATGGCTTGGTGGTGACAGTCGAGGAAGCGATCTGCTGCCGGATTGATTGATGAAGACACAAACTATCGCCTTACAATTATTTCGAGTAGTATATTATTGCCAATGGATTGTGTTTGGTGAGCCTATATTGCGAGAGCCGCTCCCCCCGCCGGTGACCACTCTGGTCCTGGCGTCCAAAGCCTCCCGCCATCGGCCACTCCGGCACCAGCGGCCACCAACCCAGCCCTCCCCTTGACCTCTCGCACCTCCTCGATCGGGATCTAGATCTAGCGTTGTTCGCCTCCTCCCTTACCCTTCTCCTCCCCTAGCAATGGCGGGGTGGGGATTATACATGGCCAAATGGGCTGGGCTAAACAGGCGGCACGAGGCCCGGCCTGTATTGGCCTGGCACCAGCACAACCTAGCCCGCCATTACACGGGCCCGTGCCAGCATGACCCGAGGTAGCAGGCCAGACTTGGGCCTAAGAGGCGGCACGTCGGGCGGCCCATGGCATGGCCCATGTAACAGTCGGTACGACTGAGGCCCGTATAACCACCTCGCGGCCCACGCGCCACCAACCCTTATCCCCTCTCTAGCTCCCTCAGTCCCTCACTCCCTCCCTCTCCGCAACTCCGCCATAATCGCCACTCGCCTTCACCTGTCCACCTCCTTCGGTCCTTTCCCTCCCTCTCCCTGGCTCCCTTCATCACCACCGGTCACCACCAATCTGCCATCGGTCATCGGCGTCATGCCGCCTCAGCCTGTCCGCCTCCTTCCCCTCCCTCTCCCTAGCTCCCTCCCTCACCACCGGTCACCACCAGATGCCAGTCCACCATCGGTCATTGGCGCCACCCCACTTCTGCCTGTCCGCCTCCTTCCCCTCCCTCTCCCTGGTTTCCTCCCTCAACACTGGTCACCGCCAGTTCGCCACCGCCAACCGGTCACTGGCGCCGCGCCGCCGCCTCCACCTATCTACCTCCTTCCCCTTCTTGGGCCTATGGGCGACTTGGCCTACTGGCCTGTTGGGCTATCGTGCTGGCCCAGTCCGCATAAGGTATAAAGAGGCCAAGCATGGCACTATAGCCGGGCTGATACAGGCTGGGCCAGGTGCATACGGCGGCGGTCCGGCCATATTCCGGCGATGCGCCGGCCAATCCCAGGCAAAAAGTTGTGGGAAAGGCGTGGGAGCTCACCGGAAGTCGATTGGCGGCAGTTGGGGGTGCGGAGAAGGCTCGGTGGGGGCGGAACGGCGCAGGGACGGGGAACTTTGGGCGGCGGCGATGTCCTACGGCGTGCCGGCATCGTCGGCACTTAGGGAGCCCAACAGAGGCTCGAGAAGCTTCGCGTGGGTACGGCGGAGCTAGCACTGGTGGCGGCGAGGAGTGGGGAGCTGCGGAGGTGGGGCTCCGTGGAGAGGTGGCTCAGCGGCGTGCGGTCGAGGCAAAGCAAGGGTGCGGCGAGCTTGCGGGCGGGGGAGAAGAGCGCAGGCGGGACGGTGAGCCATATAAATAGGCGAGGCGAAGCTCCAGAGCCTGTGGATGGGACCGGAGGAGGAAGCCAGGCGGGCTACTGCGGCCATTAATGGTGACGGCACCATTGGCGCAGAGGAGGGAGGGGTGGCGCAGCAGGCGAAGTAAGCGTGCACGTGGGGAACGGCTTTGCCAGGGCATCGGGTTGGCGAGGCTGGCGCTCGAGGCGTCGCTTCCCAGCCAACAATTGGTGGAGGCGGCAGCATCGCGGGGTGTGAGCATGGAGCAAAGCATCGGGGCAGGGCGTGTCCTCGGGCGAGGCAGAGCTGCTGGGAGGGGGGACCGCGACGCTTCACTAGCAGCGGGGCGCACAAGGCGTTGTCCTGCCACGACCAGAGACCGGGCGGAGGCGCTGCGCCAGTGAACGGGGGCCATGCGGCGAGCGACGGGCGGAGCACGGGTGCGCGTGAGCTGAGCGCACTCTGGCCCAGAGGGATTCATGGGATCCGCTGAAGGGCCGGTCTTCGAGCGTGAGATACTTCAGATTTTTGATCTGCGCGACATGTACTCCCTTTACAAAAGTTATAGTCCTCAGATTCAATTTCAACTTTTGTAATTCAACTGAGTTCAAATTTGCAGCAGATTTGAAGATACAAAACTTCAAAGTTTGAAGGAATGCTTGATTTCCAGACTTAGAAGAATTTCAGCGGTTTGGCTGTTTTTGAAGATTTTTGGCTGACTTGAGCTCCACTTTCAAAATGCTTCTGAGGTGAATTTGACAAGAGTCCAATTTATGAAGTTGTTGTATAAAATTAGTTCTCAAACTCTTATAAAGGGTTTTGTTGGTGTTCTGTTCAAGTTTTGTGAGATAAGCTCATGTCAATATGCGTGGTTGAACTGATTCCAGACTTGCAGGTCTTGGGCTGAGTTGACCAATTTGGCCGACCTTGACCTGGATTTTGAAAGCCTTCAGTGCAGATTTCAACCTTACTCCTTTTGTCAAAGGTATTAAGGGCTCGAAGCTCAAAAACGTTTGTACAGAGTTTAGCTTGAGTTCATATTGGAAAACTTTTGATAAAAACCTCCAAAGTTGGAACTTTATCTGTTTTTCTTAAATTGGCATAGATTCAAATTTTGAGTTTTTGAAGGTCTTCTGCTCAGATTTATAAAAACACCAAAAATAAAAGTTGTTAGGAAAATTGAGTTTTACAACTCTTAGTTGGACATATTTTTAATTTCTTAAGAAAAAAATGAGTTCTAGCATAAACAGTTGTTTAGCTTGTGAGGGCAAAAGTGTCTTTTTTTACTTGCCTTCACGACGGCCAATTGTTCTCTTTATGCTCTAATGACCTTACTTAAGATTAAACACAGTTTAATTAGGCTAGGTTGTTACATCCTCTTCACCCCTAGGATAGTTAGTCTCAGTGAACACATTAAATGTCTGCTTGTAAGGGACTAGATGCTTAAGCATGAGGTATGTGGAGTTCCACCTCACATCTATGTCCAAACCAAACTTTCTAGGATAAACATTCACAGCAATGCGATATCTCTTAAATTTTTCAATGTGCTGGTTAGAAGAATTGATGAAAGAAATTGCAATTCTAAATGTTTCAACATATTTCTTAATCTGATCCAAGACATATTTAACCACAAGATTAATGATGTGACAAGCACAACGCTGATGCAAGAACAGGTTACCAACATAAACTAGACAATTTAGGATTGAGTTTCTCAACAACATTGGTATTAGCAGAGGCATTATCCAAAGTAACAGAAAACACCTTTGAAATCAAACAATACTCCTCGAGCACAGCAGTCAAATGATCAACAATGTTCTAACCATTATGAGATTCATCAATGAGCCTAAAACCAACTATCCTATTCTCTAATTGCCAATCAGCATTAACATAATGAACCACACTAAGGTAATCTTCCTTAGCATTACCAGATCAGATATTAGAAGTAAGAGTAACAGATGAAACACCAGATACTAACGAGTCAATAAGATTAGCACGGCAATCAATAAAATACTCGGTGAAATCTCTAATGGTGGTTTGCCTAGAGGCAACCGAGAATATAGGATTATGAGCAAGACGAATGTACTCTTCAAATGCAGCAAATTCACCAAAGAAGAGAGGAAGATCAAGTCTAGCAATCAAATGACATAGCTGAGTACAAGCTACCTCAGAACTGTAATCCTACTTTCGGACACTTCCATCCGAATTGAACTGTAGCAAAGACTGGGAAACACGAAGCTTTGACCTCCTCACCGGGCATTTCTCAACATGCCACCTTAGATGGCCAGTGCCAATAGAAGAACGAGCATCGTATATAAAGCCACAATGCATGCACTTGGTAGAGATCCTTACCACGTACGACGCGCTCGTCCCCGTCGTCACCGGCATCATCATCACCGTGGGGGTAAAGCCACCTCGATCTTCTTCAACCTATTCCATTCTGATTTGTTTTTCCTCCCAAAATTGTACAATGCCGATGCACTAAGGTAGCTTGGAAACCGGATTTTAATGAACCTTTCAACCACCTCACCACGAAGCTGATTTCTTTCACGAACTCTTCAACGATTTTCACACCTCTCTGCAACATGCATTCCGCTTCAAGGCGAGCCGAGCTTCCACCTCTTCGGTTTCATCATGTGCGTTGGAGCCACGGCTGGGAGGGCGCTCAAGACCGTGCTGCAGGGGATCTTGCTATCATCAGAAGAGTAAAATATCGATAATGCTGTCCATCTTCAGGGATTTCTCGAACTGTCAGAATCGGAGGCTTCAATTCGTTTCGTTCTCCTTTATTTACACCTACAGTGAGAAGATGAACTCCATGAACCTCCTCCGTTACATGGCTCCGATGGCCGTCATTCTGCTGGTTCCGGCGACATTGATCATGGAACGTGAGGCGTTTGGCTTGGTGGCCACCCTCGCACGGGAGGACCCCAGTTTCATCTGGATCCTGCTCTGCAACTCCTCCATGGCCTACTTTGTGAACCTGACCAACTTCCTGGTAACCAAGCACACCAGCCCACTCACTCTTCAGGTGATTCGGTCCTCCTCCCCCTTCCTGCATTGCTATGCTCTGCAGACTGCAATCCTGCCTGCTGTTGCTTCACATGATCCTGGAATCTTTCAGACAAACTGGAAAACAGAGCTACATTGCAATTGCAAGTAATGATGCAAATATATTGACATTCCTAATCTTTATCAGGTTCTTGGGAATGCGAAGGTTGCTGTCGCTGTGGTGGTCTCCATCTTGGTATTCAGGAACCCGGTAACATTCATGGGGATGCTAGGCTACGGGATTACAGTCGCACGTGTTGTTTTGTATGGCGAGGCCAAGAAAAGGAGCAAGTGAGCTCAAGCAAACAAGCTACCTCCTGTGTTTCAATCTTTGAGCTCATGCTATACATCTTTCGTTGGTGCCCTGAGTTAGCGCTGATCGAATCATAGCGATGGTATGACTAAGATAACCATATAGAGGTGTCCCCTTTTTGCATGCTCCATAATTGCAATCTGAGCTGCTAAACATTAGGAAACTGGGATGTTGTTAGCTTGGCATTTGGCTCATGTCATTGGAATACATTCTTCAAACTTACTCCTTCCAATCGTTAACATCAAATGAAAAACTTGTATGTTCCTGATAACTAAATGATTTCAAATAAACACCAACCGGGACAAAACGTCCCACCGGATTCCCGAGGGCCACTGACCTTTACAACCGGGACTAAAGAAAGGGTTCTTTAGTCCCGATTCGTATTACCCGCCAGAATTAAATACTCCCTGTCCGTGGCCATCGGAGGCTGATTAAACTCTCTTACTTGAATAAAAAAAATACTTTAATTTAATGGGTATTTGAGTTGAAGTAAATAATTAAGTCAAAATTTTTTAGTTTTCTATTAAACGTGTAGACATCCAATAAGTGGAATAAAATTTTAGTGATGAAAATAAAAAATATCATTCATTTGAAAAATACAATTGATCTTTTACCGTAGCAATGCACAGGCATTTGAAAAATACAATTGATCTTTTATCGTAGCAACGCACGGGCATTTTACTAGTACAAATTCTTTGTCTCGAAGCAAAGGATACGATGGTAATTTTGGAGGACAGGAATATAGCTGAGGCGGTGGATACGGTGGGTGGCCTGGCCTCGTCACTTTCCTCATCCCCTTCCGTCCCCACAGCAGCCGCCACCATGGATCTGTTGCCGGCGGCTCCCCTCCGCCCTACCTGGATAATCCTCGACCGCTTCATCCACCGCAGCGACCGGGACGTGGAGGACGAAGCGGACGGCACGGCGTCGGAGATCTCCTACACCTGCACCGACAGGCCCATCCGCGCCTCCCTCCGGGTCACCGACTCTCCCGCGGTGTCCCGCCTGTACCTCGACTGGCCGAGCAGGACGGAGTTCGGAGGCCGCCTGCGGGAGCCAAGCGTGATCGCCGCCCACAACCACTCCATCCTCTTCAGCGCTATCGTGCCCCTGGAGGATCCAATGTCCTGCAAGGACACCGCCAGCTTCCCCATCGACATGTTCGTCTACTCGGCCTTCTCGTCGCCTCCGTCGCTCCATCGGCTTCGCACTTGTTTCACCGGTGGCGTCAGCACCCCCGATGAGGACATTTACTTCAAGCCCTACCAGCGCGTGCAGCAGAGAATCATGGCGGAGAAACATATTGGCCTCCTGTGCCACGGCAGCGAAGGCGGGTTCACGGTCGTGGATTTCACCAACTTCGGCCTGGAAGGCGAGCTCTGCCTGCTGCACCACCCTGCACTTCCTGCTTCTGCCTCGCACAAGAACACTGAAGAAGAAGAAGCAGACTGGATGATTAAGAAGGTGCGGATACCCCAAGGCCCCAGTATTCGCCGTTGGATCACTGACGCCATCATCCCCCTCCATGGACGCTTCTTGTGCTGGGTTGACAACTACCAGGGCATACTTGTTGTTG
This sequence comes from Setaria viridis, assembly GCF_005286985.2. Lineage (NCBI taxonomy): Eukaryota > Viridiplantae > Streptophyta > Magnoliopsida > Poales > Poaceae > Setaria > Setaria viridis. Next base: position 41,004,394 of record NC_048270.2, read on the forward strand.
ACGTCCTCCGTGCCAGCGTCAAGAGCACGACAGATCAGCTGCTCCATTACATCCCGCTGCCTGATGAAGCTTTGCAATCTGACCGCCGCCCACATCCCGATGGAGACTGCCCTGACAGAGCTCGATGTGTCTGCGTCACTGCTGATTTCACGCTCAAGCTCGTCTGCGTTACCACCCGTAAAGCCAACCGAGAGCGATCTCCTTTCACAATAAGGTCGTGGACATTGCCTAACTTCTACCGAAGTGGGCAATGGTGCAGAGATCACACCATGGAGGCGGCCGAGTTCTGGGGTCTTTACAATGGCCAGAGCCTTCCACAGGTGAAGCCTATGTATCCTCTGGTTAGCTTGGTAAATCCAGATGAATTCTGCTTCCTGTTGAAGGAGGACCACACCACTTACTGGATAATTGAAGTCGACATGGGGAACAAGATGCTCAAGTCATCCGCCATCTATATCAATGAAGAGGAAGAAGGGTGCACCACTGACGGGCCTAGGGCTCGCAGGATCATCTTTGATGGACACTCCTTCATCCCTAGCGGACTCTCCGATTACCTGGGCATGGATGCCATCAAAAGGTAACTTTACATCTTCTTTACTTGCATTGTGCCATTTGTTTATGCCTTATTGTGGCTTATCCTTTGTACACTTCCAGTTTAATTTTAAACTATTTTTACTAAATTTATCGTGTTTAGCAGCCTCTAGTGCATTTTTTTGTACATTTTGAAGCATGAAGAGGACACAATGGGATGTAGTGTAGGCGATTAGCATATTGGTATTGTACATTGTATGTATGTCCTCTAGGATTGAATGTTGCCCCTCAAGTAATTTTTAGCCTCTAGGATTGAAAATTTATCGTTTTCTCAGTTGGATGCTAGCTGCTCTTAGATTGTCGAAACACTCCCATATCATCATTAAGCAGTTTGAGTGTACTTGCATTGGTATACTTATGCCCCCCTGCTAAGTTAGAATTATATTGTCTAAATCTATGTGATAAATTATGCCGAACTATTTTCTTCTGCGGTGAATAATCCACCAAGCAAATAAACGGCAGCTGAATCAGATCTCTATCTGATTAACCCACAAGAACCCAGCAGGCAGCCATCTCAGAAAGATACATCCCGTTATATATTACTAGTAATGAACTAGTGCTTGTTGTCTACCTTTTTCTTTTTCATGTGATAGGGAACTAGTTGCATTGTGGGATTTGCCTTGTGACTATTTCTTCTTTTTGTGCAGTCGGGAACTAAGTGAAATGATGCAGAAGGCAAAGCAGCGCAGGGTGGCGCAAAAGAAGAGTCAGTTGGAAGTGGAGCAAGCAGAATCAAAGGCAGCCAAATGCCGTGCTTGAGCATTGCTTGGTGGTGACAGTCGAGGAAGTGATCTGCTGCCGGACTGATTGAAGACACAAACTATCGCCTTACAATTATTTCGAGTAGTATATTATTGCCAATGGCTTGTGTTTGGTGTGATCGGCTTTGAATTATGGTGGTGCTTGCTGTTTAAGAACTACTAATTTATCAGCTGTAGCATGTGAGCGACCAGTTGGCTATGGTTGTCTTCCACGTTCCATTCTCCATGGAGATTTTCTGGAGGCTATTATGCATCTTTATATGTAATATGCGAATGCATTACCCATCTGAAGTGGTTAATAGATTAATGTGGTTTGAATTTTGACTTATGGAATGTACAAAAGGCTCATTTTTGAAGCGATTGGCCAACAAGTGCGCAGCCTATATTGCGAGAGCCGCTCCCCCGCTCCCCCCCCCCGGCAGCCACCAACCCGGCGCCAGCAGGGCGGGGATGTCATCGGAGGCGGGTCCATCCATCCCCTCCGTGCGGGATCTGTGGGCTTTCTCTGCATCTGGGTCGCCGGCGTGCTGCTCCCCCTCGCCGACCTTCAATGAGGTCCTCTGTGGTTCTGGCATCCCTATCCTCGAGCGGACACCTTCCCCATCCCCCACCCTCCTACGACGTGCTAGTCACCTGCCAGTGGAGCTCCCTGGTCGTTATCCATCCCTCGGCAAGGCAGCGGTCAGTGCCTCCTCCTCCTTTGGTGCGTGGGTGGCCCACGTCTCCCCTGCTCCCTCCCCGCCGCCTTCGGTGATGAGCTAGGTGGGGGTAGGGACCTCCAAGGCGGCACCTTTCAGGTCTGAGAGGCCCCACCCCCCTTCTTCGACTGTCCCTCTGCCGCCTCCCCTTCCAGCGCCTTTGGGTTTCATGGCGGACGCCTAGCATGTCACTCCTGTGCATGCTGCGGCTGCCATTGATGAGGATGGTTGGGAGGTTGTGGGGCCACGGAAGAGGAGGCTGTCACGTTCGCCATTGTGCCCTTGCCACCCAGTGCTGGTGGACCTCGTTGGCAAGTGCTTCAACTGCTTTGCCAGGGACCATGTGGTGGCTTGTTGCCCCCCGTGCGGCTCGCTACTTCCAGTGCCACGTGTTGGGCCACCGGGTGGAGGACTGGCCCTAGCCCCATCTTCAGCAAGGGGGTCGTCGGGCTGCTCCTCCACGGTGGAGGGCACCCGGCCGTGTTGGCGGTCCTGCTCTGCATCAAGTTGCACCAAGGGAGCCTCCTCTCCACCAGCCGGCATAGGAGATGGATCCCCACGATGGCCATCCCCCACACTGGCGCCGAGCACGGATGGGGGGCTCCTCCAACGAGGGTTGCTAATGGTCGGGGTCCACGGCCACAAGCTCTGATGCTAAGTGCCGCACCCCCTCTCCGCCTCCTTCGTTGGCAGCCCCGACACCCTCGCGTCCTGACTTTGCCTCTACTTTAGTCGTTCCCCCTCAAGCTCCTTCGTCAGGTCACCCGAGCAGGCAGCCTCGGGTCGAACTCTGCATGATCCCCCGCACTTTAGAGGTTGAAGCTAATGAGGTGGTGCTCGAGAGGGCCCTGGTCACTACGGTCGCTGGCTCTCACCCTGGCGCCTCCTCGGATGTAAAAGCATACTTGGAATCACACTTTGGTGTTTAAACCTAGGCCGTTTGTAGTGTATCCGCACTGCCCTGAGGATTTTCTAATCATCTTCGGAGAATCGGTCGCTATGCTCTAGGTGTTGCGCTCCCTGGTCCCTTAGAGTGGGCTTAGGCTCGTCTTCAAGCGATGGCAACATGAGGCCTCGGCTAGCACGACATCTATGGACTTCTGGCTTTAGGTTGCTCTTATCGATATTCCTACCCATTTGTGGCTGCAGAGCACAACGCAAGAGATCCTTGGCTCCTACTGCAACATCATTGCTTTAGCCCCAAAAACGGAGTCCAAGGCTACTCCTAAGGAGTTCAAGATTAGTGTGGGTTGCATCCATCCTGACCTGTTGCCCTAGAAAAGGTCATGGTCGCTCCGATCCCTGTAGCCATGTCAAATGATCAACCTTGTCTTTGTTACGGGGTCATTATCAATATCCTTGACGCAGAGAATCTGCGGTCAATTGATAATATGGTCGTTGGCGGGGATGGTGGTGCACCCAACTGAGCGGATCTCCCTGGCACCAATTCGACCAGTAGCAATGGCGACGCAAGTGGTGCTCCCTCCAGCGTGTCGGGTGCCCCTTCTAGCACCCCTAGTGGTCTTCTTGAGGCCGGCCGTGGGGCGTGACATCTTGGCCGCCCAGCCTACCGGGCTCAGGTTGCTGCTCAGTTACCTCCTCGTCGACCTGGGTCCTTCCCAGCTTGGGGTCTGTATTGGATCCATGCTCCACCAGGTCCTCGCCGGACTTCTTTAGCGGGTCTCTCTACATTTGTGATGCCGTTCATCCCGTCCAACTCTGCGGAGAGGAGCCCATGTGGTCGTAGCCTGTGATGCCACCCTCACGCATGGGGATGGCACTGTCGGGTACATCTCTTCACGGATGCGTGCGTCGGAATCCGCCCCGCCACATCAATCGGGACAGCGGGGGTCTGTCCCCAACCGGTCGCTATTCCGAGAGTCAGCGTTCATGACGCTGAGGCAAGCACCCTCCACAAGGTGCTTCGACCCGATGGCATATGAGGCCAACCTCCCTAATTGGCCCCAAGGGTCGTTGTTGTTGCTGATCCTGATCAAGTCATTTTTGGTCGCTTCTCTATGCTCTTCGTGGCATCCCCCAATGGCCCGAGGCGTCTTTCAGCCCCCGATCCCGCCTTGGAAGCAGTGCGCTTTCTTGAGGTGGATTTCCATCCCTGCTCAGTCCTGGTCGCCCCCTCCCCAGTTCCTAGCAAGGCGGTAGCCTCCCTGGTTCCAAGCAAGGCAGAATACTCCCCAGTTCCTAGCAGGGAGGAACCGGTCTCTGGCCAGCGGCCGGATGGTGCGACAGCCAACCCCTCTTCCCCACCCCTTGTGGTTGACCTGACTAACGTTACGACCACCAGGTGTGCTTCGCCGACAAGTTTGCGGGACCTGGTCCCTGACTTCTGCTCCTCCCTACATCGGTCACCGTATCGTGGCGCTCTCCAAAGGGAGTGGGTCGAACCCAGTCATGGTTGGCAAGAACGTAATCATGAGGCATCTCGGAATTGTACGACATGATGAGGCCCCGGACACTTCTTCCTTTTAGGAGTACTTGAGACTGTTTGCGGTCAGGCTCTTGGATGATCATTGTAGAGCCATTCAGGAGCTATTTGGCAGCAGATTTGACACATCTGTGCAGTGTTGCATCATCGAGGATGAGGACCTCCTGGCAGCCACCAGGGAGCTGTTCCCGGAGGACCCCGCGGTTGCTGGGTGGCCCCCAGTGTAGAGCCTCTTTTAGTTGGTCGTTGGTACATATGGTTGTATGGAACGTGTGTGGCTTGAATCATCGGTCCAGGCACATGGTGGTCCGTGAGCTAGTTAGGTTGGAGAAGATCTAACTTGTTTGTCTCTAGGAAACTAAGGTCAACTCTGTAACTGATGCATTTATTTTAGATATGCTTGGCCTTGATTTTGACTATGTCGCGCTTAACACCACCTACACTGGGGGGATCTTGATTGCTTAGAATGTTAACGTGTGGTTGATCTCCAACGCATCCCTAGGCACTAATTCAGTAACGGCGCGGGTCACTCTTTGCTCCAACCCCACTGAGGGATATGGGTACCCCATGACTCCCCACCGATCAGGATACTGGTTGATCCTGGCAAGTGGGCCTACCCGACCAGAATGTGCGGGCTAAGGATGTGAAGATACTTGGAGCGCAAGTCAAGGAGGCCGGGTGATTCAAATTAGTCTAGATATTGCGGGATACTTGCTGTAATCTGGCTCAGATTGCTTTCCATGTAACAACCGACTAGGATTAGATTCAAACCGACTTGTAACCCTAGGTCGTCAGCCTTTATAAGGCATCCAAGGGCGCCTCTTGAGGGCATCCGAATTACTCCTTGCACCAACACAAAGTAATACTATCCAGCAAAACACAGGACATATAGGGTATTACTCTCCGGAGGTCCGAACCTGTCTAAACCTTCGTGTTGTTGTGATTACCTGGGTAACACCTCAGTGAACAGTCGAGCTATTAAATCCGACAGTTGGCCCGCTAGGTAGGGGTGATTTTGAGATTCTCCCCAGCGAGCTTGATAGCATCTCACCCCGGCATCATCTTCTCCGAGATCATGAAGGACATCTCGCTAACCTGATCCAGCTTCGCTTCGGGACCATGCTAGCAGATTCCGATTACGCCGCTTTCTTTGTCAACTCGACGTCCACCCACCGTATCTGCTGCCTCAGCTATATATATTCCTGTCCTCCAAAATTACCATCGTATCATTTGCTTCGAGACAAAGACGTATTGTATTCAACGCAAATTCTTATGGTTCTGTTCAAATTCGGACCAACGATAGGTCAAATGGGTGTATATTCCCTTTGAATTGAGTGTGTACTTTTCTACGTTTGAGGATTGGAGCAACTATCACACCCTGAAATTCAAAAATCTCGGGATGTGATTAGGAAGAATAATTAAACAATCATTTTAGAGCAAGATTGGTACGGCTTGAAGTAGATAGTGTTTGGTTCGTGCTAAGGTAACGTAAATGCAAAGGGAATCATATTACAGTGTATTTGACAGTGGAATGGGTGATTACTCTCTTTGTTTGGTTGCACTCTGATAACGTAATCAGATTACGGTGTGGGTGCTATATCTGATTACTCTGGGGGAGGAGGGGTAACAAGCTTGTACATATATTATTTAGGTAAGGGATTCGATTACAGTGTCAATTGATTACAAACCACCGCAACCAAACATATGTAATGAGATTCGTTACCTTCAGTAATCATATTACGTTACATTTGAGCCAACCAAACACCACCTAAATGTCCTCGTCGGGGGTGCTGACGCCACCGGTGAAACAATTGCGAAGCTGATGGAGCGACTGGCGGCGACGTACGAGAAGGCCGAGTAGATGAACATGTCGATGGGGAAGCTGCCGGTGTTGGCGATGGATGGATTTTTGAATTTCAGGGTGTGATAATCTTGCTCTAATCCTCAAACGTAGTAAAGTACACACTCAATTCAAAGGGAATTAACCAATTTGACCTGTCGTTGGTCCGAATTTGAACAGAACCATAAGAATTTGCGTTGAATACAAATACGTTTCTGTCTCGAAGCAAATGATACGATGGTAATTTTGGAGGACATGAATACGGTGCGTGGCCTCGGTCCACTTTCGTCATCCCCTTCCGTCCCCACAGCAGCCGCCGGCGAGAGGAACCCTAGATCCCAACTCCATGGATCCATTCCCGTCGATTCCCGCCCGCCCCTCCTGGATAATCCTCGACCGCTTCATCCACCGCACCGACCGGGACGTGGAGGACGAAGCGGACGGCACAGCGTCGGAGATCTCCTACACCTGCACCGACAGGCCCATCCGCGCCTCCATCCGGGTCGCCGACTCTCCCGCGGTGTCCCGCCTGTACCTCGACTGGCCGAGCAGGCCGGAGTTCGAAGGCCGCCTGCGGGAGCCATGCGTGATCGCCGCCGACAACCACTCCATCCTCTTCAGGGCTATCGTGCCCCTGGAGGATCCAATGACCTGCAAGGACACCGCCAGCTTCCCCATCGACATGTTCGTCTACTCGGCCTTCTCGTCGCCTCCGTCGCTCCATCGGCTTCGCACTTGTTTCATCGGTGGCGTCAGCACCCCCGATGAGGACATTTACTTCAAGCCCTACCAGCGCTTGCAGCAGAGACTCATGGCGGAGGACCAAATCGGCCTCCTGTGCCACGGCAGCGAAGGCGGGTTCACGGTCGTGGATTTCACCAACTTCGGCCTGGAAGGCGAGCTCTGCCTGCTGCACCACCATGCTCTTCCTGCTTCTGCCTCGCACAAGAACACTGAAGAAGAAGAAGAAGCAGACTGGATGATTAAGAAGGTGCGGATACCCAAAGGCCCCAGTGTTCGCCGTTGGATCACTGACGCCATCATCCCCCTTCATGGACGCTTCTTGTGCTGGGTTGACAACTACCAGGGCATACTTGTTGTTGACGTCCTCCGTGCCAGCGTCAAGAGCACCACAGATCAGCTGCTCCATTACATCCCGCTGCCTGATGAAGCTTTGCAATCTGACCGCCGCCCACATCCCGATGGAGACTGCCCTGACAGAGCTCGATGTGTCTGCGTCACTGCTGATTTCACGCTCAAGCTCGTCTGCGTTACCACCCGTAAAGCCAACCGAGCGCGATCTCCTTTCACAATAAGGTCGTGGACATTGCCTAACTTCTACCGAAGTGGGCAATGGTGCAGAGATCACACCATGGAGGCAGCCGAGTTCTGGGGTCTTTACAATGGCCAGAGCCTTCCACAGGTGAAGCCTATGTTTCCTCTGGTTAGCTTGGTAAATCCAGATGAATTCTGCTTCCTGTTGAAGGAGGACCACACCACTTACTGGATAATTGAAGTCGACATGGGGAACAAGATGCTCAAGTCATCCGCCATCTATATCAATGAAGAGGAAGAAGGGTGCACCACTGACAGGCCTAGGGCTCGCAGGATCGTCTTTGATGGACACTCCTTCATCCCTAGCGGACTCTCCAATTACCTGGGCATGGATGCCATCAAAAGGTAACTTTACATCTTCTTTACTTGTGTCATTTGTTTATGCCTTGTGGCTTATCATTTGTGCACTTCCAGTCTTTAAACTATTTTTACTAAATTTATCGTGTTTAGCAGCCTCTAGTGCATTTTTTTTGTACATTTTGAAGCATGAAGAGGACACGATGGGGGATGTAGCGTAGGTGATTAGCATATTGAAACATAGCAAATCCTCTTCTTTTATTGGTTTGAGTTAAATTAATGGCCAACCTATCTCTGAACAGTATGTAGTTTGATGTGTTGATACATAAACCCTACCTAATCATTCCTCTAAATATCCATTCAACTGTTTCTTGGTATTGTACATTGTATGTATGTCCTCTAGGATTGAATGTTGCCCCTCAAGTAATTTTTATCCCATCAATCTTATCTGGAGTAAATTCAGACAGGCAGACTATCGTCTAGTAGCAAATTTATTGTTTTATCAGCTGGATGCCGCTCGTAGATTGTCGAAGTGCTCCCATATCATCATTAAGCAGTTTGAGTGTACCTGGTATAACTATGCCCCCCTATCGTGCTAAGTTAGAATTATATTGTCTAAATCTATGCGATAAATTACGCCGAACTATTTTCTTCTGCGGTGAATAATCCGACCACATAATCATGTCCACCGAGTTAATAAACGGCAGCTAGATCGGATCTGTGTCTGATTAACCCACAAGAACCCAGCAGGCAGCCATCTCAGAAAGATACATCCCGTTATATATTATTATTGCTGTGAATTAATGAACTAGTGCTTAATTGTTGTCTACCTTTTTCTTTTTCATGTGATCGGGAACTAGTTGCATTGCGAGATTTGCCTTGTGACTATTTCTTCTTTTTGTGCAGTCGGGAACTAAGTGAAATGATGCAGAAGGCTTGACTATTTCTTCTTTTTGTGCAGTCGGGAACTAAGTGAAATGATGCAGAAGGCAAAGCAGCGCAGGGTGGCACAAAAGAAGAGTCAGTTGGAAGTGGAGCAAGCCGAATTGAAGGAGCATGTTACTGAATCGAAGGCAGCCAAATGCCGTGCTTGAGCATGCATATGGGTTGGTGGTGCATGGGTTGGTGGTGACAGTCGAGGAAGTGATCTGCCGCTGAATCGAGGAAGTGACAGACTAGCGCCTTACAATTATTTCAAGTAGTATATTATTGCCATCGGCTTATGTTTGGTGAGCTTATATTGCAAGAGCCGCTCCCCTCGCCGGTGACCATTTCGGTCCCGGCGTCCAAAGCCCCCTGCCGGCGGCCACTCGAGCGCCAGCAGCAACCAACCCGGCCCTCCTCCTGACCCCTCGCACCTCCTCAATCGGGATCTAGATTTGGCAGTGTTCGCCTCTTCCCTTCACCCTTCTCCTCCCTCTGGCGGGGTGGGGATGTCGCCAGAGCCTCGTTCGTCGGAGGCAGGTCCATCCATCCTCTTCACGTGGCATTTTATCTTCTAATTTCATTCTTTTTCTAAGTTTTCTCTGGTAAGCACCTTGTTCTTAGAGAGTAGCCAAAAGGAAAAAAATTAATTACTCCAAAGAGCAAGAACATAAACTGGGATTATGCCCCTAAAATTAATTACCCCATATATACAAGGATTGACTTGAATATGATTGAGTTTTCTTAATCATTAATTTTATTGTGTACGTCTCAAGAGTATGCATGTGTATCCTCATTGGCCACAGACTGCATCGCCTGCTCCTGCAAATCACTCTGATTGTGGTTCCAATCAGGGGCGGATCCAGGGCCCGGGCTGCCCGGGCTGCAGCCCGAGGCGAGATCATGGAGTCCCTTTAACCTACGTGCTATTTAGCCTAACAAAATGAGGCTTAGGAGACAAAATTAGACTATTTTAGGTGTGATTCAACAGCTCAGCCCGGAGCGCAGCCCCGTTCTGGATCCGCCCCTGGTTCCAATCCACCCTTCTGCATTGCTCTCCCTTGCCTTGCCTTCTGCATCTTTTCACTTAGCTTCCGACTGCACGAAAGAAAGCAGAGTCACAAAGAAATCGATGTTCCTGACTGTGTCATCAGAACTGTAAGAAAATCAAGTTGGGTAATTGGGTTCATAGAAAAGTCTAAGCGTAACGGCATTTCTAGAGCCATGGTCGCGTCAAGCAAAGTCTAAGCGTAACGGCATTTCTGTTGCTCTCTTACAGCATAGAGTTGCATTGGTTTTAAACCATGACAATGTTTAGCAGATTGGATTATAGTTTGTCAACAGATTGGCTACTCATTTAACCCAGCATATATAGATATATCGGCAATGTGTGGATATGGCAATCGCGCCTAGCCATTAACTACCATCATGTTCCCTTCTTGTATTAACATGTACACTAGAGGGTCCTAAGCAGAACAATGTAACTAGTAATAGTTTTAAGACTATGCAAAGCGATACAAGCAAGAAGCAACTGCAGAGGTAAATGCACTGAATAATAAGGAGATACAGCTTGTAGTACCTTGTGATGGCATCCTCAGCCAACTAAGAGGAGAACTTTGTGGGGATGAAGGAGTGGCCAAAGAAAGTTCTTATGCGGTCCCTTTCAGAGGGAGGTCCTCCTTCTTCATTGATATAGATGGCGCTAGACTGCAGAACCTTGTTCCTCATGTTGACCTCAACCATCCATGAAACGTTGCGGTCCTTTTCCTTGAGCAGGAAACAGATGACATCTGGATCAACCAAGCTCACCACGGGGAAATTCGGCCGCACCCGTGGAAGGCAGCTCTTGGCAGCATTGCAAAGCCCAAAGAACTCATCGGCTCCGACGATGATGTCCACATCCTTCCTCCAGCTGCCTTGGTTGATGTCAACCAACGTCCATGTTATGATGGTGAATTCATCATCAGGAGGCACTACGGGAAACAGAAAGTTCGCCGAGTACCTGGGGCACTCGGCGAAGGCCCAAAAACACTTGATAAAACGTTTGCCGAGTGTAACACTCGGCAAACAGCACACGGTAAATTTTGAGTCGGCAAAGTTAACTTTACTGAGTGTTTTATGTCGTGCACTCGGCGAAGCTTTTGCCGAGTGACAAAAAAACACTCGGCAAACATATTTTTCGAAAAAAATAAAAAAAAACCAAAAACGCCAGCAGCCACCACCACCGCCACCACTGCCAGCCACCACCACCGGCCTCCACCATCGCCGCCTCGCCACAGCCGCCGCCCACCGGCCTCCACCACCGCCACAACTGCCACCCGCCACCACGCCGCCTCGCCACGGCCGCCACCCGCCACGCCGCCACATCCGCCGGGGAGGGGCGGGCCACCTGGAACTTTCGGCGGCCGACCTTGTCGACGAGGATGATGGAGACGACGGTGGCAGGCCGCGCGTCGCTGGGGAGGGGATCCGGCCGGGGGAGGGAGGGCCGCCTCCCATCCTCACCCGGATCTAGCCCCCGCCGCCCGGATCTGGCCCGTCCGCCGGGGGAGGGAGGGCCGCCCTCCCATCCTCGCCTGGATTTGGCCCCCGCCGGGGGAGAATGGGAGAGGGGAGGCGGCGTCCGGCGGGAGGGAGGCGGCGTCCAGCGGGAGGGGAGGAGGAGGGGGGCGGCGGCGTGCAGGGGAGGAGGAGGGGCCCGGCGTGAGAGGAGGGGGGGCGGCGTGAGGGGAGGAGGAGGGGGGCGGCGTGAAGAGGGGGGGTGGGGGGGGGGGGGGGCGGGTGTTTTGAGGGGGGCAATCTGGTTAAAAAGTATCGCCGAGTGTCCTATGTGGACACTCGGTAAAGGGTTTCTTTGCCGAGTGTCCAACGTAGGACACTCGGCAAAGTTTTTTTTGAAAAAAAATTAAAAAATATCCAATAGTTTCAAAAAAATACCAAATTTTCACACGAACCAATATATGTTCTCTATTGATTATGCAAAAAGTTTTGTAGTCAAACCAAACTCGACCGTCACTTCGACTCTAAATCTTATCGAATCCTCTCAAAGTTACTATTCTTCTTCTGAGATGCTTCGGTTTGTAATCATTGTACATGATGAAAAATGCAAAATCTTCTCAATTTTTTTTCCACAGCCTCCACGTATTATATCATCATATCATGACAAATCTCATGATTTTCAGAATTTGCTTGTTTTTTTACAATTTAAAAATACTATTGCCACACGTTCATGGTCGTGTTTCCTACACAAGATGTTCGAAATTTCTTTTCATTTCATGGGTCAGGTCTCAAATTGGGCTAAATAACATGAATATCATTTTTCTACTCATTTTGTTCCATAATTTGAATCACTTGCAGTTCAAATTTGACTTATACCAAAAATTTCCTTGAAATGCAATTAATTAAATAAATATAGCAAATAAATCCAAAAATATACCAAATTTTAACATGGAGTACCACATGTTGTATGTGGGGAGTAGAAAAAATTACATGGTGAAAAGAGGAAAAAAAACATATTTTTTTGCCGAGTGTCAAAAAAAACACTTGGCAAACCCCCCTCTTTGCCGAGTGTTTTTTTTGACACTCGGCAAAGCCGTGTCTTTTTGACACTCGGCAAAGAGGGCTCTTTGCCGAGTGTTTTTTATTTGACACTCGGCAAAGCCCCAATTTGCCGAGTGTTTTTGGCTTGGTATTCGGCGAAGAGCTTGTTTGCCAAGTGCTCGAAAAAATACACTCGGCAAAAAAAATACACTCAGCAATTTTTAGCTTTCCCGTAGTGAGGAGGATGTTTGGTGAGGATGCAGACGAGCTTAATGATGCCAGCATCAGTGACGCAGACACGCCCAAACGGGTCAGGTGCGCCGGGGTCGTCGATGATGTAGAGGCGGCGAGACTTGAGAGCCTGATGTAGTGGAGTTGCTGCTGAATTGAGCTGCTCTGGCTGTCCGATGGGGACGACAACATCAGTCATCCACGAGTAGAGATCGATCTTCATTTCTAGAGGGATCTGCAGCCTGTTAACACTCCATTTCAGCGGAATGCCGGCAGAAGGCGGATGGTGCAGCAAGCAGAAGTCGACCTCCTGGCGATAACGATATGTGAGGTCTGCCACAGTGAATTCCCCATTGTCGCCATGGCAGAGGATGCCCATGCTTTCGTCGAAAATGAAGCGCTGCTGCTGGCGCCGGTACGGTTGGAAGTACTTGTCAAACAGGGGGTCGGTTTTGCCGCCGTCGAAGCAAGGTGGAAGCGCTGTCAGGGACGGCGCCGGCGGCGATGAGGAGGAGGAGGAGGAGCAAGAGTAGACCAGGTAGACGAGGGGGAAGGAGTAGACCTCGGTCCACCACGTGGAATCCTCAAAGGGGACGGACATCCGGAAGAGGATGGAGTTGCGGTGGGCGGCGATGGCGACGGGCTTCCCGAAGCCACGGATCTGCGGCCTGCTGGACCAGTGGAGGTAGAGGCGGGACACCGCGGGCGGGTCGGCGATTTGGAGGGAGGCACGGACTTGCCGGCCGGCGCACTCCTCGGTGGCTCGGCGAGCGAGGAGGCGGTGGCGTCCCCTGCGACGACCCCGCGCCGCCGCCTGCTGAGGTGGACGAAGCGGTCCAGGATCAGCCAGCTGCCGTCGCCCGCCCCCGGCGAAGGAGGCTCCGTCCACCCGGGGGCGCGCCGCGGCGGAGAGGCGGCGGCGGGCTTCGTCAGCTGATCCGGGCCGGGGGATCGCTTCGGAGTCGGAGAGGTGGCTGCAGGCTTCCTCCTCTCTCCATGCCCGTTTGGTCGCGTCCGGGAGGGTTTCCGCCGGCTCCGGTGGCCTTGCTCCATGCCGCCGCAGTAGGATAAGTCGGCGGAGTTTCTTACGTACGACGGCGGCAGGGGTAGGGTTTCATCTGGACGCGACGAGATGTGATGCGGCGGCGTGCATGCCGGAAGAAGGGGATCACGCATTCACGCACGACACGACAAGCGTCTCCACCACACGCGAAAGATCAAAAAACTTACTGAACCACACGTCCAAAATTTAAATCCGACACTAATGAACCTCCAATAAAATTTGAAAAAAACGGGTAAACTTATCTTTTCTTTGTTTACAGGGTAATGCTACAGTACGGATGTTTCAATAGTTAAACATTCGATGTTGCAATTATTGGTTCCGCATGTTTCACAATGAATGTTGCATGAAACATAGTGTTCCTATTGCGGCGGGAATTTTCTGTCTCGGAGTCGAACGACGTAGTCATGTTTTCGCATATTTTTTTAATGTTGCAACTGTAATTTTTTGATGACGAAGCCCGCCGCCTCTCCGCCGCCGCGCGCCCCGGGGTGGACGGAGCCCCCTCTGCCGGCGACGGGCGACAGCAGCTGGCTGATCCTGGACCGCTTCATCCACCTCAGCAGGCGGCGGTGCGGGGTCGTCGAAGGGGACGCCACCGCCTCCTCGCTCGCCGAGGACTGCGCCGGCCGGCCCGTCCGCGCCTCCCTCCGGATCGCCGGCCCCCCGCGGTGTCCCGCCTCTACCTCCACTGGGCGTGGAGGCCGCAGATCCGTGGCTTCGCGGAGCCCGCCGCCATCGCCGCCCACCGCAACTCCATCCTCTTCCGGATGTCCGTCCCCTTCGAGGATTCCACGTGTTGGATCGACATCTCCTCCTCCCCCCTCGACTACCTGGTCTACTCCTCCTCCTCATCGCCGCCGTCCCTGGCCGTGCTTCTCCCTTGCTTCGACGGCGGCGAAACCAACCCCCTGCTTGACAAGTTGTTCCAACCGTACCGGTGCGAGCAGCAGCGCATCATGTTCGACGAAGACATGGGCATCCTCTGCCATGGCGACAATGGGGAATTCACTGTGGCAGACCTCACGTACCGTTATCGCCAGGAGGTCGACCTCTGCTTGCTGCACCATCGGAGTGTTAACAGGCTGCATATCCCTCCTGAGATGAAGATCGATCTCTACTCGTGGAGGACTGATGTTGTCATCCCCATCGGCAGATCCTTGTGCTGGGTTGACTACTACCAGGGCATCCTACTCATTGATGTCCTTGCTGACAGCCAGAGCAGCCCGATTCAGCAGCAGCTCCACTACGTCCGGCTGCCTTCTCAGACTCTCAAGTCTCACCGCCTCTACATCGACCCAGGCGCACCTGACCCATTTCGGCGTGTCTGCGTCACTGATGCTGGCATCATTAAGCTCGTCTGCATCCTTACCAAATATCCTCCTCCTGATGATGAATTCACCATCATAACATGGACGTTGGTTGACATCAACCAAGGCAGCTGGAGGAAGGATGTGGACACCATCGTCGGAGCCGATGAGTTCTTCAGGCTTTGCAAGGCTGCCAAGAGCTGCCTTCCACGGGTGCGGCCGAGTTTCCCTGTGGTGAGCTTGGTTGATCCAGATGTCATCTGTTTCCTGCTCAAGGAAAAGGACCGCAACCTTTCATGGATGGTTGAGGTCAACATGAGGAACAAGGTCTTGCAGTCTAGCGCCATCTATATCAATGAAGAAGAAGAAGAAGGACCTCCCTCTGAAAAGGACCGCAGGAATACTTTCTTTGGTCACTCCTTTATCCCCACAAAGTTCTCCTCTTACTTGGCTGAGGATGCCATCACAAGGTACTACTGTATCCCCTTATTATTCAGTGCATGTTACCTCTGCAGTTGCTTCTTGCTTGTATCGCTTTGCATAGTCTTAAAACTAGTTATATTGTTCTGTTGAGCAGAATCTAGGGTACATTCCAAAACATTAGAGAACAAGATGATCGTTAAGTGGCTAGGTGTTTAGCATACTGAGGAATCACCGTGATTTCCATGCTAAGTTAAATGACTAGCCAATGCGTTAACAGTGCTTTGATGCTATGAATAGTTTTATCAGCTAAATTGGACTGTGCAAACTGTAACTTTATCTTACCATGGTTTAATTGAAGCCAATGCAACACTATGCATATTTTGTAAGAGGGCCAACATAAGTGCTGTTAGTTCAGAGTTTATTAAACCATGTCCCCAATTTATGTGTTCTAGATCAGTCAGTACACCTATACCACTTGTTTGTGATCCAAACCAAAAACCAGAGCAGCCCATATAAAAACGATTTGCGACCCTTATGTTAGTAGCACCTTTATTCTTTTTTCCAACGAAACAGCTTGATTGTCATACTGTTTCTTCTGGTAAGGCATTTGTTTGTTCTTTTAGCACATTAATTCATTTGTGTAGTCACATAAACATTTGCATACTTATGATCACATAAATCAATTTACTACAATAGGGACTAGGGAACCTGCACTATTAATTGAAGTTATACAATAGCTCCTGGTAGGATCAGAAAATGTCTACACACAGAATAAATCTTGTCAGTAATCTTGAGATTGACCATGACACTGAGAAATAGTCAGTCATGCTCCTAAGAATGGTGTTCATGATAGGCAACTTGTTGGGTTGCTGCATCCATTTCTCTTAAACAGAAAGGCGGCTTTCCAATCTGAGCTGCCATATGCAGTTGGTGAAGCCTGCTGGTAATACTGAGATAGTTAAGAAACTGAAGCATATACTAATGTCAAAGTAATATGGTTGCATCTCAATAATGCCTAAGTAGTTTTAGTCGCAATGTTTTTCCTCAAATAAACATGAAGATGCAATTGCTTGATTTGTTAATTATTCATGGGTAAAAAAATAGATGGTAGTTATGAGTACATGGAATGGAGAGATGAGCTAACTAGTGCTCTCTTTCGTGTAGTCAGAAACTAAGTGAAACGATGCAGAAGGATAAGGAGGAGAGAACGATGCAAAAGGATAAAAGAGGAGAGCAATGCAGAAGCTGAAGCACTAGCCTAAGCTAAAGGAGTAATTTGCTACATGGTTAACAACCTTTTGAAGAATTGATCTATCAGATTGAACACGCCCTTACATCTCCACAGCCGCACATGTACGGCACACCTGTGTTTGAGAAACCTTATTCGATACTCAAGCGCTTTTGGTTGTGTTTGTATTGTAAAATGTTGAGAAATCGGCGCCCAAATCCTAACACCAACTGCCTAGAAGTGGCACCAAAGTGGTGTGACACCACTTCTTCTGTGGATCTTATACCCACACTACTCTGAGGATGCCTTCACATCGACACTAATACGGAAGACTAACTCTCTATAAGGGAACCCAAATCTTTTATTCACATACTCACAACTTGATACAACACTCTTTATGTGACTACCCTATCATGACACCACTATACTACATGACAACCTTGTCATCTCTTCACCTATGGCTCACCTACCACTCTATGCCATGGTATGGCTAGGAGGGAGGGGACCACCTCTATTTATAGGTGCTCATGATTATTGTGGTATTGCCATGTGGCAACTTCCACACTCTTCAATACAAAATATCCAAACTCTAGAACTCTCCTCATCCTTATCTTGTTTCTTATATTTCTACCATGCTAAAATATCTAGTTCTAGAGTATTCTACACTTCACCATGAAACATGGCAACTATGGCTCATGCATTCGCTTCAATTTTCTAGAACCTTCTTACCTTGCTATGATCTTATACATATACATGGCAAAGTTAGTCTCTTGAGATCACCACAATCTTCTAGAATGTTCCAAGTATGCATTGCATATTTTAACAATCCCCCTCAATGCATACTTGTCTCGGGCGGTCGAACCATTGTGTGTCACTACCCTTAGATCTTCTGCGCTCTGCCATTACAAATCTTATTCTTCACTTGCCCTCGTCAAATGGTTTTCTCTTCTTTCAACTCATATGCCTCTATCTTCAAGGTTCCCCACAGACTTGATGCATCAATGCATCTCTTCTTTCTTCTTCACCCTTCTAGTTGTCTATCCTCTAGATGCTTCTTGTACGAAGGCAAAATAACTTTAGCCGGTGAAGCATTGTCATACCTTAGATATTCACAACTGTGTCCTTCCAGAATTTTCTTGATCTTATCGTGCTCCTCCAAATCTTCATGGATCACCAATGCTCCATGTCTATCTTCACCATGCTCTTGTCGCTCTTCGTCATCATGAAGACTAGGCTCTATCTTCTCATCTTTAATATCTTCCTCATCGCTTAGAGCCTCCCAATCTTCATCACTATCATATCCAAATACTATGAATCCTTTTGAAGTATCTAGATCTCTCACCTCCATGGAGAAGCCACCTTCTATATCGTACTCTTCTTCTTCTTCAATGCTATTTGATGGAGTTTCACCTTTTGTCAAGTCTTCCACGAAGTAAGCTCTATCATCTTCAATTGTGGTAGCTACCTCAGCATCCCATTCTTCTTCACTTGGGCACATACTCAAGACAACTTCTTTTGTTGTATCCATGTTTCCTTCTAAGTGCCTCCGTGGACTCTAGCAGTCTCGTGCAAGATGCCCTTTCTTGCCATAGTTGAAGCACTCACCTCTTCTTCTCCTCTCGCTCTTGACCCACTCCTGGCCATCTTCGTCGTCGCTCTCTTGTTGAGCTCCCCTGAGTAGCCGCTCTTCTTTGGGCAACGGCTATCGCCTCTTGTCTAGTCTTTCACCTTTCCTTGGTCTCTTAGTGGACCCTTCTTCCTGATGAAGAGTGCCTCCTCTTCATCCTTCTCCTCCAAATTGATATTGCTCATTTTCTTGGCTAATGCCTCCTGATTAGCCAATAAATTTTCTAGCTCCACCAATGAAGGTTGAGTAGGCCATCCACTCTACGGCTATAAACCCTTGATATTCGGGTCTAAGGCCATTAATAATGATTCTCCTCATACGTGCCTCAACAACCTTCCCATCCGGTGCAAGCTCGGATATCTCTCGACAGATGGATTCTACTTTTGTAAAATATTGACTAATAGTCAAAGTTCCTTGAGAGATACCTGACAGCTCCTTTTCTAAGAGTTGGAGGCATGCCTCATTCTTTTTTGAGGATACCTTTGCCAATGTCTCCTAGGCCTCATTTGGTGTCTCCGCGTCTCTCATATGCTCCACCAAGTCTTCCTCGATCGTCATCTTCAACACGAACATAGCCTTGCCTGTCTTGATTCGCCACTTTCGCAAGGCTTCTGTGTTCTCCTTCGGTGGAGGAGTTTTCTCGGTGCTTGCTACAACCTCCCATAGGTCCTGACCCATCAAGTAGGACTTTATGCATGTCTGCCAATCGCCATAGTTGTGGCTATTGGACCTCCTCATGCCTCCCGCGCTCAAGAGATCCGACATCTCAACTGACACCCAACATCACCCACGCTTGGTCCCGGACCAGCATTCCTTCACAATCCTGGACTGTGATCTCAGGCAAAGTATCCCTTTAGCGCCTCTCAGTGCTACACTAAGCACTATAAGTGCCCTGCATCTACCAACAATTGCACCGACCACTATGAGTATCCTGCACTCACCACAAAGCTCCTCCCAATGACGGTCCCTGACCAACCTACTCTATGCCATGGTATGGCTATGTGCCAACTTCCATAGTCTTCCATACAAAATATCCTAACTCTAGAACCCCCCTCATCCTTATCTAGTTTCTTATATTTGTACCATGCTAAAATATCTAGTTCTAGAGTATTCTACACTTCACCATGAAGCATGGCAACTATATGGCTCATGCATTCTCTTCAATTTTCTAGAACATTCTTACCTTGTCATGATCTTATCCTTATACATGGCAAAGTTAGTCTCATGAGATCTCCACAATCTTCTAGAATATTACAAACATGCATTGCATATTTTAACATAAAATGTACTCTCCATTCAGAATTTTGGGAAGACAAAGTTAACCGGGGAAATGCAATATGCATATGTGATGCTTCTGGTGCTTGAAGATTTGCACAAGGGGACCATATAGTTAGTAGATGAAGTATTAGCACGCAAAGAGCGAATCAATGTAGGAGGACCCAATATTGAAACCACAGTCGTGCGGTCGAGCGCTTCTAATAACTGGGTGGAGGTCTAAGATCTCGTTGTGCTACTAGCACCAATCATGAATTATCAGTAACATATCTAGGGCCTAAAAACTCGTGGGAAATATTACAAGCGTCGAGTGCACCGGATGATCCGATGGGCGTATATTACAAGTGTCGGAGCAATTCGCTAAGGAGGAAGAGGAAATGTTATAGCCTTGGATGTTCCGATACCCTATGGAGTTGACCGTCGGACAAAGCATATTTTCTTTGAGAAGTTCTAGAGAGGTTTTAGGCAAAAATCCTTCAGCACCGGATGATCCGACGGCACCATCGGAGAAAGTGTCGGAGCAATGACGTCAAGGGATCCAACAGCTATGTGACATGAATAGTGGCACCGGATGATCCAATGGGGGCATCGGATAAAGCGTCGGATGAATTATTGAGGAACTTGTGTGTGGGGAGCCAACAGCTAGTTGCACTAGATGTTTCGATGCAAACCTAAAATAGACCATCGGATTCTGATGGTATCATTTTTTACTAGCCGTTGGAGCAATGACTCTTTGAGCCCTTAGGGCTATTTATACCCTCACCACTCACCCATTCAGAGTTGTTGGAGTGTCTAGCGATGCATCGAAGACCAAGACTCATCAAGAACACATCCTTACCACGAAAAGTGCTTAAGTGATCCATCAAAGGCTTAGCACAAGCTTAAGAGAGTGACTAGTGCTAGGGTAGGCCTAGAGAGGAGTGAGTGCAAGGTGTGCTTGTGATCAGTTTCTAGAGTGAACCACCGTTATACAAGAGGTGTGCCGGCACCTTGGGACCTTGGTGGCTCCCCGACAAGTCTTCGACCCTCTGGCTTGGTGTGGAGCGGCGTCGATGACCTTGTACGGGGGACGTGGAGACCCCCTTCCTTCGTGGAGAAGCTCCTTAGTGGAGACGACATCAAGGTGACCGAGGGATTTAGCGTGAGCCTTAGTGGCCGAGCCTTTGTGGAAAGTCAAGGAGCACCTTGGGAGAGACTTGGTGATCGGGAAGCAATACTCTTGTGTGAGTGCTTCAACAACGTAGACTAGTGGTGACTTAGTGCCTATCGATACCACGGGATAAATCCTTGTGTTAAGAGTTTGCTTCCCCTCATCCCCTCCTTACGTTTCCGTATTTCATACTTGCAACTTGTGTGCTTTTTCTTACCTAGAGTAGTATCCTGATAGGATTGGCTACAGGTTGCAAAACTTGTTTTGGGATGAGGGTTTCACACTAGATCAACCATAGTTTGCACATCTATATAGCGTGATCTAGTTTATATTTCGATGTAAAGTAGTAAAAACCATGGGTTAAGATTTTAAGTTGCCTAATTCACCCCCTTCCCCTCTTAGCCTACGAGCACCCATTACTTACGAGGATCTAGATATTCTAGAGTGCCGGGAGAAGAGGGGAGCGGGAGATCTTCGACGAGAGAGAGCATAGGTCGCTTGTGGCCTTGGATCGTACATGAGCGTTAGGTATTTGCGGCCGTGCAGATGGATCGAAAAATGGCCAGCCGATTGGCAGTCTTTACCAAAAAATATTACTCCTATCTATGCTTAGTAGGAGCTAGTACAAGGTATATATAGTATCTACGCTTTCACTGATGTAACTAATTAGTATATGTACCGAGATTTTTCCAACAGCCTAAGCCTCACATTCTTACATGACAGACGTTTAAGCTGTTACTGCTAGTAAGTAGTAACTATTTGGCATTAACATTAATGCTGAACTTTTTGCTTTGTTTTTCATTTCCTGGTTCTTGAATGGAACATTAATGCAAGTGGCTGTTTTACTCCAATTTCAACAATTTAGCAACCAACTAAAGCTTACCAACATGCATGCATTTTTGTTGACTAGAAAGTTACCAAGAAAAGGCATGCTATCTTCCAAAGCCATCCTCGCTCCTGCATGTATAGCAAAGGCATAGGATTTTTTGTCTTGTGCACGTTGATTCGGCATCATCACTTGGTGCGAATCTTCATCTCTTGGAGACGATCGATGCCAGCAAGGGGCGCGCGTGCGAAACAAGGGAGCTGACAGCTGAGTTCTCCATCATCTCCTCCGCCACCCACCTATACAACAAACTTCTCCGATGATCCGCTTGCTCGATCGATCGTGTTCTCAGCTGTGTCAAGAGGGTGGTTGTGCGGCGTGCCAATGCATCCAGCTCACCTTCTCCTGCTGCTCCTCCCCGTCGCCGTCATCGGTGCCACGGAAGATGTGGACCGCCCGGTATTTGTGAAAGCCACCTGCTCGGCCCCGGGGAACTACACCGACAGCAGCTCGTTCGGGAAGAACGTCGCCGAGCTCCTGTCCGCGCTGTCGACCCCACCTCCGGCGACGGTCGACAACTACTGGTGGTTCCGCAGCCACACCGTCGGCACAGCGCCCGACCAGGTCTCCGGGCTCGCCGTGTGCTACGCCGACGCCGACGCGGAGCGGTGCCTCGACTGCATCAATTCCGCGAACTCCACCTGGTTCTCCGGCCTATGCGATCACAGCCGGAACGTGGGCTTCCTCAGCTCCGTCGGTTGCGCCATCAGGTACGCGGACGCGCCCTTCTTCGGCTCCGCTGACTCCGGCGCCGACACCAGGCTTATCTTGCGCTCGGATTTCCTGGCCTTCGACGCTGCCGGCATGAGGGAGGCGCGGCGGGAGCTGCTGAGCCAGCTCGCGGAGAGGGCCGGCGGCGATGCCCTGCGGTTCGCCACCGGGAGCCAGGGGATCAAGGACGCCGTCAGCGGAGGCGTCTGGCAGGTGATGTACGGGATGGCGCAGTGCACCAGGGACCTGCCGCCGAGCGAGTGCAGCAGCTGCCTCATAGACCTCCTTGCCGTCATGTACGGGGAGAGCATCACCAACAGCACGTCTGCCTCCGTCATGGGGCTCAGCTGTTACCTCATGTACCAGATGAACGAACCGATCAACTTTATCGCCGGAATGGTGGCTGTGCCGCCGGCGGCACCGCCAGCAGCACCGCCAGCCGAGCCTCCAACAAGGTCTGCTGCTGCATCTCCTGCTGCTCGACCGGTCGGCCCCAAGACGACGGTGATCGTGGCTCTAGCTGTGGCTGCCGTCACGCTCTTCAGTGTTGGAGCTTAATCTTATTTTTGCACAGGTTTACTGCTGGGTCACTAACTTCGGCGAGGTTAAGAAATAACGAAGCAATAGGAGAACACTTATACCACTACCGGAAACAGGAATAAGGTTGCCGAGTGCCTGAGGCACTCGGCAAAGGCCGAAAAACTCTTGGCGGCGAACGGCACTCGGCGAACTTTCCTACGGCAAACGGTAGGGTTGCCGAGTGTCGAACATCAAGCACTCGGCAAATGATTTGCCGAGTGTCAAAAAGCACTCAGCAAACATTTTCGGAAAAAATAAAAAAAACAGAAACAGCCGCCGGCCGTCGGCCGCCGGCCACGCCCACGGCCACCACGCCGCCACCGGCCGCCACGCCCGCTGCCGCCCGCCACCACGCGCCAGATCCGGAGGGGAGAGAGGTGGGGGCCGCCGGATCCGCACCGGAGGGGAAGAAGGGGGCGCGGATCCGGCCGGAGGGGAGGGAGCCGGGGAAGGAGAGGCCGGATCCGGAGGGGAAGAAGGGGGCGGCGGTGGGCGGGGCTGGGGGCCGGACGTCGGGCAGCGGCGGGGCCGGGGACCGGGCGTCGGGCGTCGGGCGGCGGCGGGGCTGGGGACCGGGCGGCGGGGCCGGGGCTGTTGGGCGGCGGGCGGCGGGGCAGGGGGCGCCGAGCAGCGGGCTGGGGGTGGCGGGGGGTGGGCCGGGGGGCGGCGGGCGCCGGGGCCGGGGGCAGGGGAGAGAGGAAGAGGTGAGGGGGGCGGGGGCGGGGGGGAGAGAGGAAGTGGCGGAGGAGATCGAGGGGGCCGGGTGCGGTGCGGGGATAAGGCACTTGCGGTTGGAAAAAAAAAAGGTCGCCGAGTGTCCTAGGGTGACACTCGGTGAACGGTTGTTTGCCGAGTGTCTAACCTAGGACACTCAGCAAAGATATTTTAAAAAAATTTAAAAAATATCTAACAGTTTTAAAAAATTGTCAAAAATTTAAATGAAATAATCTATATTCTCTATTGACTATACAAAAAGTTTTGTAGTCAAATCAAAACTCGACCATCATTTTGACTCAATATCTTATGCAATCCTTCTCAACGTTACTATTCTTCTTCTGAAATGCTTCGGTTTGTAAACATCGTACGTGACGAAATGTGCAAAACATTCTCAATTTTTTTTCCACAGCCTCCACCTATGATATCATCACATCATGATAAATCTCATGATTTTCAGACTTTGCTTGTTTTTTTTATAATTTAAAAATACCACTGCCACACGTTCGTGGTCGTGTTTCCTGAACAAGATGTTCGAAATTTCTTGTTATTTCATGGGTCAAGTCTCAAATTGGGCCGAATAACATGAATATCATTTTTCTACTCATTTTGTTCCATAATTTGAATCACTTGCAGTTCAAATTTGACTTATACCAAAAATTTCCTTGAAATGCCATTAATTAAATAAATATAGCAAATAAATCCAAAAATATACCAAATTTTAACATGGAGTACCACATGTTGTATGTGGGGAGTAGAAAAAATTTCATGGTGAAAAGAGGGAAAAAATTATTTTTTTGCCGAGTGTCAAAAAAAAACACTCGGCAAACCCCCTATTTGCCGAGTGTTTTTTTTGACACTCGGCAAACCCCCCTCTTTGCCAAGTGTTTTTTTTGACACTCGGCAAAGAGGGGGTTTTGCCGAGTGTTTTGACACTCGGCAAAGCCCCGATTTGCCGAGTGTTTTTTTTTGCCGAGTGTTTTTGGCTTGGCACTCGGCAAAGAGCTTGTTTGCCGAGTCGCAAAAAAATACTTGGCAAAAAAAATACACTCGGCAATTTTTAGCTTTCCCATAGTGTACTTTCATTCTACTAGGATAGTGCCCGTACGTTGCTATGGGCATCTGAAATTTTATCAACAATAATAACTATTTTCAAAAACATCATGCAAAACAATAAAACATCTTATGATCATGCAAAACAATAAAACATCTTAGAACCGTGGATTTCACTTGTCAGTTAAGAAGAAAATATAAGTCTTCTATACTGTATAAAAAAAAGAAGAAAAAATAAGTATCAACATCGACCACTACTCACTCCATTGTGATTTTCTTCTAACCGCTTATTTACAAGTCACACCACAATAGCTAAATATGATCGCCAGATTACTGCACTATCCAGATAAAATGGTAATATACTTATATGCTGTAGACTCATAGTCGACATCCGATCCATATCCTAGTGGTGGGCTGGGCCGCAGGCTTCGTGGTCTTGTCAAATTAACTGCGCGATGGGCCCATCCATCACCGCTAAATATTGGCGGCTCGAAACGGCCGGTCTGAGCCGTCTGATCCGTATCATGTCCGGTTTCAGGCAGTAAATCCATCTAAAAAATCAACAGGTGATCGAGAAAACAAGTCACATGCCTACCCAATTTCTCAGTTTCTGACATTTTCATGCCAGCAGGTGCGACTTGTTAATTAAACAATATATTTTAAGAAATGGTTCGTACTGAAATCCTGTGTAGAATATACTGAGCGCACTCGAACTGTACAAAAGAACGAACCCTCGGAAGGACATTGCCACCACACAAAATATACATTATTTTCAAGGAAATAAAAACTTGCACCCCGCAGAATCTGTTGTGTTGTGCACCAGTCTTTGGGACCTCATGCATCCTCTACTTGAGAGTTTAATACAAAGCTTGGAAATGTTGTTGTAATATCCCTTGTTAAAAATTAATCGATAATAAG
Source organism: Setaria viridis (assembly GCF_005286985.2). Lineage (NCBI taxonomy): Eukaryota > Viridiplantae > Streptophyta > Magnoliopsida > Poales > Poaceae > Setaria > Setaria viridis. The sequence continues at coordinate 41,029,988 of NC_048270.2, forward strand.
GATCACTTAGCCCTTGTTTACTTCGCGAATTTGGGAGGTGCCAAAATACTGTAGCAACACTGTAGCGTTTCGTTTGTATTTGTGAATTATTGTCCAAATATTGACTAATTAGGCTCAAAAGATTCGTCTCGCAAAGTACAACAAAACTGTGCAAATAATTTTTGATTTCGTCTACATTTAGTACTTCATGCATGTACCGCAAGTTTGATGTGATGGGGAATCTTCTTTTTGCATAGTGTCAAAGTTGGGAGTTTTGTGGGAAGTGAACAAGGGCTTATTTCAACAAATTATATTAATAACTGATCTAATATACACAGATTCAGCGGTAAAAAAGGGATTTAACTGCAACATCATTTAAACAGAAAGTGTCCTCTTTTTTCAGTTTCAAGTCAATCTTGAGCAGCATCACATGTATTTTTGGCCTAGTTTCAATTAGCAATCATGATGGTGCCCGATCAGCACAAAATACTGGCAATCTCATCTGATAAGGATCTGAAGGAGAAAAACAAGCAATCTGAAGCAAACAAGGGTTGAATGAATATTTCCTCCATTTCACTATACTTCCGTGCCTCAGGAGTCAGGAGTATATGCTTCAATATATCTGTAGAAGGGTGGAAGTGATAGTGTTCTATTGTGATTTTTCCTGTTATAATCCTGATAATACTTCTGTTCTTTCCAACAAACTCTCAATGCACAGGGTGCTTCACTCTAGTCTAAACAAGAAGGCTGTTTAACATCTTTATTATCACGATTAACAGGACTTTAAGCAGAGTAAAGCAAATGACACTATTTGCACTAAAGCTTGTTGGGAAAGCAACAGTACCCCATGCACATCATGAAAAGCCACATTAAAACAGCATTTTTTTCACTCACTGAGGGACAATTAATTGAAACAGTTTCTCCTGAGGCCATGGACAAGCATGACAAGCTGCTAAGAATCTAACATACTGAGTGAGCTTCATGTATATCCTTAGGGTGCAATTGGAAGTTTAGGAAGAAAACTCAAACAGTTAAGAAAAAGACAAACTCATCTGGAGTACTGACCGGAGATATGGGAGGGTCATACTTTTCAACAAAGATGGATGCCTCAAGACAAGATTGCGGCGCCATTCCTCCTTGTCAATTTTCCCGTCATGTTTTGTATCTGCTTCCTCAAATGTCTAGTAACATTGAAACTAAGGATTTGTTGAGGAAGCAACTAAGCATAAAATAGATATTTACCCTATACAGAAATACATGTATCCATATATACCTTGTCAATAATGCCTTCAATAATATCATCTGAAAGATTCATTCCTGATTCAGCAAGTGTTGCGACCACCATTTGCTTGTCCTGACAATCAAGAAGGTACACAACAACATTTTCACTTTTTCAGTGATGCTGGCTGTATTTGATGTCAAATTGGTTATGCTTCTTCCACGCAAGTATTAGGACAATCCTCAAAAGGAGTTGTGAATATGGGCCTCAGTTTAGACTTATAGATAGATGTTGACATCAGCAACTTAGTTCTGTTAAACTTGAGAAATAACCACTCTATATTCCGCTGGCAGCAAATCATGCGCTAAAATCAGAACATGATTTGAGAGGATGAACAATGGTGATCACATACAAGGTATTGTAGCACCTATAGGAAAAATACATGCAACATGGAACACGCAAACCAATCATATGCACTAACACATGCAGCTTCGAACAAATTATTAACTTATGAATAATCAAATGGAAAGTACCTCCTGCTTTTTAATGAAACCTTGTTGTTTGAGATCATACAATTTAAAAGCAACTGCAAGTTGAGATGAAACAAGCTGATCATGAGGATGAATGATTTTGTATCACAGAAGCATAATTTCTCAAAGTAGAATCAACTGAATTGGTTCACTACATAGTCATTATAAATTGTTCATCACAGAAAAGCTCAAACCTAAAGATTTTGTATGTTCTTGGAAACAAAGATGCATGCCTTGCATAATATACTCTACAGGCCTCCCCCTCCCTACATGGCCTCAGTAGGTAACCAAATCAAAAGGAACTATTTCTAGTTGCAACAAATAGAATTTAGCGGCAGTCCAATTGACTTCTGATGGGGGAATGAATGTCTTTCCGGTTTTTACAATGTTCCATCTTTAGGAAAACTGTAGAACATAACATGCATAGCACTTCTTCCAGGTGCCTATGATGTCCACATACACACAAGGGATGTTACAATGAATCCAACAGCCAACTGCCTTTCATGGATATCTAGTAAGCAGTAATGACTCAACATCTTATCTTGAACTATTATCACATAAAAAACTGTAACTGGATATTCTGTCAGTTATTTGGCATTATCAAAGATAAACATATGGATAAATAGAGGCAAGCATGAAAGGGCTCACAATCAATTAGGTGCTCACAAATTTCTAAAAAAAAATTGTGGCAACATTTGTGGTCTAAAGAATCTTCAAGCTTTACATACTGTTTCAACCAATAAAGATTTGGTCGTACAGCTGGGAAATTTGACAATGATGAGAAGCTTGAGCATTATGAAAGTGCAGCAAAGGTACATTGCTGAGTTATGAAACTCCCTGACTAAGATGCCTAACCTGAGCAGACTGCTTATTTTCGTGTCTGATATGGATGAGATTCTAAACATGAAAATGCTAAGGCCGTTGCCAGATCTGAAGCTCCTCTGGTTGGCAGGAAAGTTAGATGGAGGCACGGTCCCATCGCTATTTTCTAAGTTTGAGAAATTAACAATATTAAAAATGGACTGGACTGGTCTGAAGAAGGATCCTATTCGCTCCTTCTCTCACTTGTCAACTCTAGTTGATCTGGGGCTCCGTGGGGCATATGGTGGGGAACATTTATCTTTTTGTACAGGATGGTTCCCCAAGCTTAAAAAACTGCAACTTGCTGACATGGAACATCTGAGCTGCATTTTGATGGAGGATGGAACAGTGATAGGTCTACATCATTTGGAACTTATTGGTTTAAGGAATATAAGGGCAGTACCCAAGGGTATCAAGGACATCAGGACACTCCATCAGATGTTTCTAACTGACATACCGATGGAGTTTGTTGAAAGCCTGCGAGGAAGTGCCAGTCACATTGTTCATGAGCATGTAACTAACGTCCATATTTTTTACTCGTCTGACTCTGAAGCAGGTAATATCCATATTCTTACTATGCCAATTATGTGATGAAACGACTAATATAGTTGTCATAAATATTTTCAAAACAAGTACTGATTAGAAACGAATCAAAATAGCCTAGTATGACCAACAATATGATAATCAATTGGCAGAAATTACGTTATTCAAGAAAAAATCAAATCCCTTTGAAGATTTGCATTCCAAAAACTATACAAATTTCTGCCAAATTTTCGACAGGCACAGAAATATATGCACCAAACCATTAAGTATAACTGATAAATGTATCGCTACCATATAACGCAATTATTTGGCTAAAAAAGTATGGAATATTCTTACTGACCACGTCCCAAGGCCGAGAAACTTTTGTTGGATCACTGTTTCTCTGTGAAAGCTCTGCAGGCCACAAAACCTCCCAATCCTGCATTTAACAGTTTTCAATAATCAAAACAGTGAACTCCATATATGCATAAGAAAACTTGAGGTTCATGTCAAAATGAAACAATAGCAATTGGAAGTGAAGATGCCTCAAATAATCAGAGTGCACCTTACCAATAGGGATGATCGGTGCATTGGAACCACCGCAAAGCATCACATCCTATATGGTTAGGTTACAACTGCAATTAGGCACTACTCATTGCAGAAAAGATCACAAGAAAATGAAGTTACTTACAGCTTCCCCTTTTCTGATATGATTAGCTGCATTCAGAATGCAGAAGTTGCTAGTAGCACAAGCAGTAGAGATTGAATAATTTGGACCCATCCAACCCTGCATACGAGATGCAATATAAGAAATCAAGAATCATCATATCTATCAACGAACAAGGGAAGCAATGAAATAGCATTAGAAGATGACTCATATAAGGTACCATACCAGATCCATAGCAAGTATGGCAGAACCCATATAGTTGCAAAAGGTACACAAAATGGGTTCATCTTCTGCGGCGGCGGTGCACAAAAGGTACGCAGGCAGGGGCACAAAAGGTACGCAGGCAGGCGGCGGCAGATGGCGACGGGGGACGGAGGTAGTGGCGGCGGCGGCGGCGGCGGCGGCGTCTTCTACTGGCGTGGAGGCGAGGAAAGGGAGGGGCGGCGGCGGCTTCTGGCTGCGTGGAGGCGAGGAAAGGGAGGGGCGACGGAGGGAGCGGCGGCGGCGGCTTCTGGCGGCGCGGAGGTGAGGTAAGGGAGGTTTGTCGGCGGATGGCGACGGGCGACGAAGGGAGTGGCGGCGGATGGCGTCGCGGAGGGAAACGGACGGAGGAGGATGGCAGTGAGGCACAATTCACGGGAGGAGGATGGCAGTGAGGTTCCTTTTTTTCCTAGTTTTGATTGGCCTTTTTTCTATTTTGCTCCCTTTATTGTTTCGTTTTTTTCCTTCTTCTGTCTTTTCACGGTTGGTGACTTGAAGATTATACTCAATGTGGTGAAAATGCTTTTGATATACATTAACTTGAAACACGATAAGGTCGTACGCTTTACCTTGCTATTTGCTGCTGAGTTGCAAATTCTCATCTGATCTGGAGTCAAATGCATATCCAGTGTCAGTCAGTTCCACGCGTACGTACACGATATGGCAGGCAGACGCATATATATGCTGGCTCAAGAAGCCTTTCGTCCTCATCTCAGCTTGGTCACCTGCAGCTACATACATCCACACCCTCTATTAGGTGCCCAGTGACAATTAATCCATAGAAATTAAGGGCTTCTTCAACAGGGCTTCTCGCAGGAGCTTCTCGCGCGGAGCTGGAACCGCCCGCGGAGTCACTTTTTTGGCTTCGCCATGCAGGCCTAAAACGGCTCCGCAAATGGCTCCGGCTCCTCCCAAAAGTGCCCAAAAACTCCTCCGTGCTTCGGTAAGCGTGTGGAGCCGGAGCTGGAGTCCTGCCAAAAAAGCCCTAAGTGTGGGCAAATTTACTTATTAACAACCGCAATGAGAACGGATTAGCTAGCTACGAACACGGAAGGTCGTCGTTGGCTGATCATTGTTAGCATTTTGCGTGTGGAAAGACTAATCGGCCAAGCACATATATAGGGAAAAAAAAGAGAGAAAGAAAGGCTGCTTTGGGGGCATGTTTGCATTTGATAGAGGCCAGAGTCCTCTTCATTATTGGGGAATCCACGTTTAGTACTAGTTGGGAACCTCTTTAATACCGATTTCGCAACCGGTCCTGATAGTTCAGTACTAAGGGTATTAAAATTTTTTAAAAAACCCCTGCCCCCCCCCCACTGCCGCTCTCGCCCCGCCGCCACCTCACCTCGCACGGGCGCTGCTCCTCACTACCGGTGAGGAGCGAGCAGGAGGGGGAGAGGGGAGGTAGTAGAAGAGGAGACTGTGCGAGAGAGAGGGATAAGGGGAGGTAGTGTAGACAAGGAGGAGGAGCAGGACTGATGATTCTCGTATAGCTACCATCGGATGCTGCTTCCTTATCAATAACTCCACAAACGTAAAGACTGATGTGGATCTTCTCGGAGACAATTCGTTAGGTCAGGTACTAATACTCATATTTGTACCGGGTCAAAAATACAATCGGTACTAAACCTTGGGACGAAAGATCCATTCCCTAGTGGTGCTTAAGCTAAGATCGGCGATGGAATATAATCATGAACACGCGCGTCATTTTGAGCCCAAAATAAATAGTACTCCCTACATCCTAAATTACTATTCATTTTAGCTTTTCTAGATATAAAGCTTTTGCTACGCTAGATCCATATAAAAAATTTTGTATCTAGAAAACACAAAATGAATACTAATTTTGCATCTACTCACTGGTCGCCGCAGCAACCACATATATCCCCTCGAAATTTCCGCACGAATCCTCCTCCTGCGCAAAATTGACGGAGCACACTAACGATAAAAACGGACGGGAACGGGTGGGAAAACCCTTTAACCGTATCCCGTACCATATTTTTTCACCGATAACGATAACGGGAGTAGGACAGCCAGTAACGGGACGGGAGGCGGGATAAACCGGTATACGGAAATGAAGAAATATGAGTGGTAATAAACAGAAACGGGCGGGAACCGAGATCATACACTGGGACTCTTCCTTCGGCCAGGAACAGCACACAACAGAGACCGGTGGCAAGGGCAGAGCCGCGGAGCGGCGGAGGAACCGGCGGGCGGCGGCGGCCAAGGCCCAGCCGGCTAGGGCCCAGGGGCATGGCACGGCTTGCGAGGCCACTTGCGCCATCGCACCAACGCCTGGCGCTAACGGGCTGGAGCCTGGCCGGCTGGCCTCTGCCATACCGTTACCAGGTTTTACCATCCCGTTTCTGTTTACCTCCAAATACGGGATAAAAACGGTAAAATGGACGAGTTGTAATGGGATTTTATCCGTACGTTTTCATCACTAGAGCACACAACTATTGTAAGCTAGCATACACCACCACTGGCGGCACTGGGCAACAAAAGCGCAGAAGCTTCGCATGTCCTACGCGGCAGGCCCTCATTGGCTGCACACCTGCTTGCCACGCTCATCAACAAGCTTGACGTTGCTCTAATCCTCAAACGTAGAAAAGTACACACTCAATTCAAAGGGTCCACTTTCCTCATCCCTTCCTTCCCCACAGCAGCCGCCGCCGCCGCCGGCGAGAGGAACCCTAGATCCCAACTCCATGGATCCCAACCCTAGATCCCCTTCCTTCCTGTGGGCTCCCGCCCGCCCCTCCTGGCAAATCCTCGACCGCTTCATCCACCGCACCGACCGGGACGTGGAGGACGAAGCGGACGGCACGGCGTCGGAGATCTCCTACACCTGCACCGAAAGGCCCATCCGCGCCTCCCTCCGGCTCGCCGACTCTCCCGCGGTGTCCCGCCTGTACCTCGACTGGCCGAGCAGGCCGGAGTTCGGAGGCCGCCTGCGGGAGCCACGCGTGATCGCCGCCCACAACCACTCCATCCTCTTCAGGGCTATCGTGCCCCTGGAGGATCCAATGTTCTGCAAGGACACCGCCAGCTTCCCCATCGACATGTTCGTCTACTCGGCCTTCTCGTCGCCGCCGTCGCTCCATCGGCTTCGCACTTGTTTCACCGGTGGCGTCAGCACCCCCGATGAGGACATTTACTTCAAGCCCTACCAGCGCGTGCAGCAGAGAATCATGGCGGAGAAACATATTGGCCTCCTGTGCCACGGCAGCGAAGGCGGGTTCACGGTCGTGGATTTCACCAACTTCGGCCTGGAAGGCGAGCTCTGCCTGCTGCACCACCCTGCACTTCCTGCTTCTGCCTCGCACAAGAACACTGAAGAAGAAGAAGCAGACTGGATGATTAAGAAGGTGCGGTTACCCCCGGGCCCCAGTGTTCGCCGTTGGATCACTGACGCCATCATCCCCCTCCATGGACGCTTCTTGTGCTGGGTTGACAACTACCAGGGCATACTTGTTGTTGACGTCCTCCGTGCCAGCGTCAAGAGCACCACAGATCAGCTGCTCCATTACATCCCGCTGCCTGATGAAGCTTTGCAATCTGACCGCCGCCCACATCCCGATGGAGACTGCCCTGACAGAGCTCGATGTGTCTGCGTCACTGCTGATTTCACGCTCAAGCTCGTCTGCGTTACCACCCGTAAAGCCAACCGAGCGCGATCTCCTTTCACAATAAGGTCGTGGACATTGCCTAACTTCTACCGAAGTGGGCAATGGTGCAGAGATCACACCATGGAGGCGGCAGAGTTCTGGGGTCTTTACAATGGCCAGAGCCTTCCACAGGTGAAGCCTATGTATCCTCTGGTTAGCTTGGTAAATCCAGATGAATTCTGCTTCCTGTTGAAGGAGGACCACACCACTTACTGGATAATTGAAGTCGACATGGGGAACAAGATGCTCAAGTCATCCGCCATCTATATCAATGAAGAGGAAGAAGGGTGCACCACTGACGGGCCGAGGGCTCGCAGGATCGTCTTTGATGGACACTCCTTCATCCCTAGCGGACTCTCCGATTACCTGGGCATGGATGCCATCAAAAGGTAACTTTACATCTTCTTTACTTGCATTGTGCCATTTGTTTATGCCTTATTGTGGCTTATCATTTGTACACTTCCAGTTTAATTTTAATCTATTTTTACTAAATTTATCGTGTTTAGCAGCCTCTAGTGCATTTTTTTGTACATTTTGAAGCATGAAGAGGACACGATGGGATGTAGTGTAGGCGATTAGCATATTGGTATTGTACATTGTATAGGATTGAATGTTGCCCCTCAAGTAATTTTTAGCCTCTAGCTAGGATTGAAAATTTATCGTTTTCTCAGTTGGATGCTAGCTGCTCTTAGATTGTCGAAACACTCCCATATCATCATTAAGCAGTTTGAGTGTACTTGCATTGGTATACTTATGCCCCCCTGCTAAGTTAGAATTATATTGTCTAAATCTATGTGATAAATTATGCCGAACTATTTTCTTCTGCGGTGAATAATCCACCAAGCAAATAAACGGCAGCTGAATCAGATCTCTATCTGATTAACCGGCCACAAGAACCCAGCAGGCAGCCATCTCAGAAAGATACATCCCGTTATATATTACTAGTAATGAACTAGTGCTTGTTGTCTACCTTTTTCTTTTTCATGTGATAGGGAACTAGTTGCATTGTGGGATTTGCCTTGTGACTATTTCTTCTTTTCGTGCAGTCGGGAACTAAGTGAAATGATGCAGAAGGAAAAGCAGCGCAGGGTGGCGCAAAAGAAGAGTCAGTTGGAAGTGGAGCAAGCAGAATCAAAGGCAGCCAAATGCCGTGCTTGAGCATTGCTTGGTGGTGACAGTCGAGGAAGTTATCTGCCGCCGGACTGATTGAAGACACAAACTATTGCCTTACAATTATTTCGAGTAGTATATTATTGCCAATGGCTTGTGTTTGGTGTGATCGACTTTGAATTATGGTGGTGCTTGCTGTTTAAGAACTACTAATTATCAGCTGTAGCATGTGAGCGACCAGTTGGCTATGGTTGTCTTCCACGTTCCATTCTCCATGGAGATTTTCTTGAGGCTATTATGCATCTTTATATGTAATATGCGAATGCATTACCCATCTGAAGTGGTTAATAGATTAATGTGGTTTGAATTTTGACTTATGGAATGTACAAAAGGCTCATTTTTGAAGCGATTGGCCAACAAGTGCGCAGCCTATATTGCGAGAGCCGCTCCCCCGCTCCGGTCCCGGCATCCAAAGCCCCCCCCCCCCGGCAGCCACCAACCCGGCGCCAGCGGGGTGGGGATGTCATCAGAGGCGGGTCCATCCATCCCCTCCGTGCGGGATCTGTGGGCTTTCTCTGCATCTGGGTCGTCGGCGTGCTGCTCCCCCTCGCCAACCTTCAATGAGATCCTCTGTGGTTCTGGCATCCCTGTCCTCGAGCGGACACCTTCCCTGTCCCCCACCCTCCTACGACGTGCTAGTCACCTGCCAGTGGAGCTCCCTGGTTGTTATCCATCCCTCGGCAAGGCAGCGTTCAGCGCCCCCTCCTCCTTTGGTGCGTGGGCAGCCCACGTCTCCCCTGCTCCCTCCCCGCCGCCTTCGGTGATGAGCTAGGTGGGGGTAGGGACCTCCAAGGCAGCACCTTTTAGGTCTGAGAGGCCCCACCCCCCTTCTTCGACTGTCCCTCCGCCACCTCCCCCTCCAGCGCCTTTGGGTTTCATGGCGGACACCTGGCATGTCACTCCTGTGCATGCCGCGGCTGCCGTTGATGAGGATGGTTGGGAGGTTGTGGGGCCACGGAAGAGGAGGCTTTCACATTCGCCATTGTGCCCTTGCCACCCAGTGCCGGTGGACCTCGTTGGCAAGTGCTTCAACTGCTTTGCGAGGGACCATGTGGTGGCTTGTTGCCCCCCATGCAGCTCGCTACTTCCAGTGCCACATGTTGGGCCACCGGGTGGAGGATTGGCCCTAGCCCCATCTTCAGCAAGGGGGTCGTCGGGCTGCTCCTCCACGGTGGAGGGCACCCGGCCGTGTTGGTGGTCCTGCTCTGCATCAAGTTGCACCAAGGGAGCCTCCTCTCCACCAGCCAGCATAGGAGATGGATCCCCACGATGGCCATCCCCCACACTGGCGCCGAGCACGGATGGGGGGCTCCTCCAACGAGGGTTGCTAATGGTCGGGGTCCACGGCCACAAGCTCTAATGCTGAGTGCCGCACCCCCTCTCCGCCTCCTTCATTGGCAGCCCTGACACCCTCACGTCCTAGCTTTGCCTCTACTTTAGTCGTTCCCCCTCAAGCTCCTTCGTCGGGTCACCCGAGCAGGCGGCCTCGGGTCGAACTCTGCATGATCCCCCGTACTTTGGAGGTTGAAGCTAATGAGGTGGCGCTCGAGAGGGCCCTAGTCACTACGGTCGCTGGCTCTCACCCTGGCGCCTCCTCGGATGTAAAAGCATACTTGGAATCACACTTTGGTGTTTAACCTAGGCCGTTCCTAGTGTATCCGCACTGCCCTGAGGATTTTCTAATCATCTTCAGAGAATCGGTCGCTATGCTCTAGGTGTTGCGCTCCCTGGTCCCTCAGAGTGGGCTTAGGCTCATCTTCAAGCGATGGCAACATGAGGCCTCGGCTAGCATGACATCTATGGACTTTCGGCTTTAGGTTGCTCTTGTCGATATTCCTACCCATTTGTGGCTGCAGAGCACAACGCAAGAGATCCTAGGCTCCTACTGCAACATCATTGCTTTAGCCCCAAAAACGGAGTCCAAGGCTACTCCTAAGGAGTTCAAGATTACTGTGGGTTGCATCCATCCTGACCTGTTGCCCTAGAAAAGGTCATGGTCGCTCCGATCCCTGTAGCCATGTCAAATGATCAACCTTGTCTTTGTTACGGGGTCATTATCAATATCCTTGAGGCAGAGAATATGTGGTCAATTGATAATATGGTCGTTGGCAGGGATGGTGGTGCGCCCAACTGAGCGGATGTCCCTGGCACCAATTCAACCACTAGCAATGGCGACGCAAGTGGTGCTCCCTCCAGCGTGTCGGGTGCCCCTTCTAGCACCCCTGGTGGTCTTCTTGGGGCCGGCCGTGGGGCGTGACACCTTGGCCGCCCAGCCTACCGGGCTCAGGTTGCTGCTCAGTTACCTCCTCGTCGACTTGGGTCCTTCCCAGCATGGGGTCTGTATTAAATCCATGCTCCAGCAGGTCCTCGCCGGACTTCTTTAGTGGGTCTCTCTACATTTGTGATTCCGTTCATCCCGTCCAGCTCTGTGGAGAGGATCCCCATGTGGTCGTAGCCTACAATGCCACCCTCACGCATGGGGATGGCACTATCGGGTACATCTCTTCAGGGATGCGTGCGTCGGAATCCGCCCCGCCACATCAATCGGGACAACGGGGGTCTATCCCCAACCGGTCGCTATTCCGAGAGTCAGTGTTCACGACGCTGAGGCAAGCACCCCCCACAAGGTGCTTCGACCCGATGGCATATGAGGCCAACCTCCCTAATTGGCCCCAAGGGTCGTTGTTGTTGCTATTCCTGATCAAGTCATTTTTGGTCGCTTCTGTACGCTCTTCGTGGCATCCCCCAATGGCCTGAGGCGTCTTTCAGCCCCCGGTCCCGCCTTGGAAGCAGTGCGCTTTCTTGAGGTGGATTTCCATCCCTGCTCAGTCCTGGTCGCCCCCTCCCCAATTCCTAGCAAGGCGGTAGCCTCCCCGGTTCCAAGCAAGGCGGAACACTCCCCAGTTCCTAGCAGGGAGGAACCGGTCTCTGGCCAGCGGCCGGATGGTGCGACAGCCAACCCCTCTTCCCCACCCCTTGTGGTTGACCTGACTAGCGTTACGACCACCAGGTGTGCTTCGTCGATGAGTTTGCGGGACCTGGTCCCTGACTTCTGCTCCTCCCTACATCGGTCGCCGTATCGCGGCGCTCTCCAAAGGGAGTGGGTCGAACCCAGTCATGGTTGGCAAGAACGTAATCATGAGGCATCTCGGAATTGTACGACACGATGAGGCCCCGGACACTTCTTCCTTTTAGGAGTACTTGAGACTGTTTGCGATCAGGTTCTTGGATGATAATTGTAGAGCCATTCAGGAGCTATTTGGCGGCAGATTTGACACATCTGTGCAGTGTTGCATCATCAAGGATGAGGACCTCCTGACAGCCACCAGGGAGCTGTTCCGGGAGGACCCCGCGGTTGCTGGGTGGCCCCCAGTGTAGAGCCTCTTTTAGTTGGTCGTTGGTCGATGTAATGTGTACCTGTGATCTATAAATGAACATATGGTTGTATGGAACGTGTGTGGCTTGAATCATCGGTCCAGGCACATGGTGGTCCGTGAGCTAGTTAGGTTGGAGAAGATCTAACTTGTTTGTCTCTAGGAAACTAAGGTCAACTCTGTAACTGATGCATTTATTTTAGATATGCTTCGCCTTGATTTTGACTATGTCACGCTTAACACCACCTACACTGGGGGGATCTTGATTGCTTAGAATGTTAACGTGTGGTTGATCTCCAACGCATCCCTAGGCACTAATTCAGTAACGGCGTGGGTCAGTCTTTGCTCCAACCCCACTGAGGGATATGGGTACCCCATGAGTCCCCACCGATCAGGATAAGTAGGCCTACCTGACCAGAATGTGCGGGCTAAGGATGTGAAGATACTTGGAGCGCAAGTCAAGGAGGCCGGGTGATTCAAATTAGTCTAGATATTGCGGGATACTTGCTGTAATCTGGCTCAGATTGCTTTCCATGTAATAACCAACTAGGATTAGATTCAAACCGACTTGTAACCCTAGGTCATCAGCCTTTATAAGGCATCCAAGGGCGCCTCCTGAGGGCATCCGAATTACTCCTTGCACCAACACAAAGTAATACTATCTAGCAAAACACAGGACATATAGGGTATTACTCTCCGGAGGTCCGAACCTGTCTAAACCTTCGTGTTGTTGTGATTACCTGGGTAACACCTCAGTGAACAGTCGAGCTATTAAATCCGACAGTTGGCCCGCTAGGTAGGGGTGATTTTGAGATTCTCCCCAACGAGCTTGATGGCATCTCACCCCGGCATCATCTTCTCCGAGATCATGAAGGACATCTCGCTAACCTGATCCAGCTTCGCTTCGGGACCATGCTAGCAGATTTCGATTACGCCGCTTTCTTTTTCAACTCGACGTCCACCCACCGTATCTGCCGCCTCAGCTATATATATTCCTGTCCTCCAAAATTACCATCGTATCATTTGCTTCGAGACAAAGACGTATTTGTATTCAACGCAAATTCTTATGGCTCTGTTCAAATTCGGACCAACGATAGGTCAAATGGGTGTATATTCCCTTTGAATTGAGTGTGTACTTTTCTACGTTTGAGGATTAGAGCAAGACTATCACACCCTGAAATTCAAAAATCTCAGGATGTGATTAGGAAGAATAATTAAACAATCATTTTAGAGCAAGATTGGTACGGCTTGAAGTAGATAGTATTTGGTTCGTGCTAAGGTAACATAAACGCAAAGGGAATCATATTACAGTGTATTTGACAGTGGAATGGGTGATTACCCTCTTTGTTTGGTTGCACTCTGATAACGTAATCAGATTATGGTGTGGGTGCTATATCTGATTACTCTGGGGGAGGAGGGGTAACAAGTTTGTACATATATTATTTAGGTAAGGGATTCGATTACAGTGTCAATTGATTACAAACCACCGCAACCAAATATATGTAATGAGATTCGTTACCTTCAGTAATCATATTACGTTACATTTGAGCCAACCAAACACCACCTAAATGTCCTCGTCGGGGGTGCTGACGCCACCGGTGAAACAAGTGCGAAGCTGATGGAGCGACTGGCGGCGACGTACACTGGTAGAGAAGTGACCTTTAATCCCGGTTGGTAGGGTGCTTTTATCCCGAAAATGCATCCGGGATAAACCAACCGAGACAAAAGGGGGGGTCCTTTATCTCGGGTCACTCAACCGGGACAAAAGACCCCCTTTTATCCCGGTTGGAAACACCAACCGGGATAAAAGGATTGAGAGCGCCGACGCTGCAAAAAAAAAAAAATTCCCGAGCTCCCAGGCAGCCCCCCCACACGCGCAAGTCACAAGTCACAAGTCACGCGAAATATGCGCGTGCGCGGTTCGTGGGATTCGAACCCACAACCTCCAGCCTCGCACGTAGCTTCCTTGCCATCCCACCTACACACCACATCTGACTATGTAGGGGATACTATCCTTTTGTATTAACTCGTGGGGGACCCTTTTATCCCGGTTGGAAACACCAACCGGGATAAAAGACCCCCTTTTATCCCGGTTGGTGTTTCCAACCGGGATAAAAGGGTCCCCCACGATTTAATCCCCTTCCAGTCACCTCGTGGGGGCCCTTTTATCCCGGTTTGAAACACCAACCGGGATAAAAGGGGGTCTTTTATCCCGGTTGGTGTTTCCAACCGGGATAAAAGGCTCTTGACCCTTTTATCTCGGTTGGTGTTACCAACCGGGATAAAAGGGGGGTCTTTTATCCCGGTTGGTGTTTCAAACCGGGATAAAAGGCCTCTCAGAGTCTTTTTTTCCCATTAGCCTTTGCAACCGGGATAAAAGGTTCCGGTTGGTGAGCCTCCCACCAGTGACTGAGTTTTAGTCCCGGTTGGTGAACCTTTTATCCCGGGCCAACTTTAAACCGGGACAAAAGGGGGCGGATGGAAAGTCGTTTCTCTACTAGTGGTACGAGAAGGCCGAGTAGATGAACATGTCGATGGGGAAGCTGCCGGTGTTGGCGATGGATGGATTTTTGAATTTCAGGGTGTGATAATCTTGCTCTAATCCTCAAACGTAGTAAAGTACACACTCAATTCAAAGGGAATTAACCAATTTGACCTGTCGTTGGTCCGAATTTGAACAGAACCATAAGAATTTGCGTTGAATACAAATACGTTTCTGTCTCGAAGCAAATGATACGATGGTAATTTTGGAGGACATGAATACGGTGCGTGGCCTCGGTCCAGTTTCGTCATCCCCTTCCGTCCCCACAGCAGCCGCCGCAATGGACGTGTTGCCGGCGGCTCCCCTCCGCCCCTCCTGGATAATCCTCGACTGCTTCATCCACCGCAGCGACCGGGACGTGGAGGACGAAGCGGACGGCACGGCGTCGGAGATCTCCTACACCTGCAGCGACAGGCCCATCCGCGCCTCCCTCCGGGTCGCCGACTCTCCCGCGGTGTCCCGCCTGTACCTCGACTGGCCGAGCAGGCCGGAGTTCGGAGGCCGCCTGCGGGAGCCACACGTGATCACCGCCCACGACCACTCCATCCTCTTCAGGGCGATCGTGCCCCTGGAGGATCCAATGTCCTGCAAGGACACCGTCAGCTTCCCCATCGACATGTTCGTCTACTCGGCCTTCTCGTCGCCGCCATCGCTCCATCGGCTTCGCGCTTGTTTCACCGTTGGCGTCAGCACCCCCGATGAGGACATTTACTTCAAGCCGTACCAGCGCTGGCTGCAGAGAATCATGGCGGAGGACCATATCGGCCTCCTGTGCCACGGCAGCGAAGGCGGGTTCACGGTCGTGGATTTCACCAACTTGGACCTGGAAGGCGAGGTCTGCCTGCTGCACCACCCTGCTCTTCCTGCTTCTGCCTCGCACAAGAACACTGAAGAAGAAGCAGACTGGATGATCAAGAAGGTGCGGTTACCCCCGGGCCCCAATGTTCGCCGTTGGATCACTGACGCCATCATCCCCCTCCATGGACGCTTCTTGTGCTGGGTTGACAGCTACCAGGGCATACTTGTTGTTGACGTCCTCCGTGCCGCCAACGTCAAGTGCACCACAGATCAGCTGCTCCGTTACATCCCGCTGCCTGACGAAGCTTTGCAATCTGATCGCCGCCCGGATCCCGATGGAGACTGCCCTGACAAAGCTCGGTGTGTCTGCGTCACTGCTGATGGCACGCTCAAGCTCGTCTGCGTTACCACCCGTAAAGCCAACCGAGAGCGATCTCCTTTCACAATAAGATCATGGACATTGCCTAACTTCTACCGAAGTGGGCAATGGTGCAGAGATCACACCATGGAGGCGGCCGAGTCCTGTGGGGTCCTGTGGGGTCTGCTTGCAAGCAACTGAAAGCCACACCACAAACTTGAAATCACACAGTCAAGAAGAAAGTATGCAGTAGCATGGATACACAAATAAAATCCTGGATTGCATTAATTTATTTAGAAAATGCTTTTAATGCCTAAAATGCAAAAATGACCTTATATACCTTAAACAAGCGAAATAGTTTCTAGCAATTTTAGTAAAATGTAAAGTTAGAGATTTTGGGTGTTACAGCTTCTTTGATATAGACAGCGCTCCACTGCATCTTCTTCTGGCACATGTCAACCTCAACCATCCAGAAAATGTCATCATCCTCCTTCAGCAGGAAGCAAATGACATCCGGATCAACCAACAGGAAAACTTGGCATCACTCGTGGAAGATTCTGGCCAGCAGCTTCATACAGACCGAAGAACTCGCCATCCTCCATTGTGGCACTGAAATCCCTTGGCCACTTTCCTCAGCTGATGTCCAAAGTCCATGTCGCTATGGTGAAAGCAGCCAAGTGAGAAGCAGATCGAGTCATCCCTGCTTTTGGCAATGCAGCCAAGTGAGAACACAGACGCAACGAAACGGGTCACCTGCGTCGATATACGGGCGTGGAGAGTTCAGAGCCTCACGGGGCAGCGGGATGAAGCTAACGGATGAAGCTAAGCTCCTGGTCAGGGTCTGTAGGCTGGAGGTCGACGAGCAGCATGCATGCCCTGGCAGCAATCAACCCAGCACAAGACAAGAAGCGGCCGCTGATGGGGAGGAACACGTCGGTTCTGAACGAGACAAGGTTGAGGCCCATCACGCGCATGTTGAGGCCCATCAAGGCAGAGCTCGATCTCCTCCTGGTCGGAACGTGGCGAGAGATCCGCCACCGTGAGCTCACCATCTTCGCCGTGGCAGAGGAGGCCGAGCTACATTTTGGATTTAGTTTCCTGCTTTTAATTCATAAATCAAACTATATTGACTTGCTGCAAATTCCTTAATCAAGCAATTCTAAACTCCAAACCTTTGACAGACCCAATTCTCCATCCCGGCATCCCCGCCCTCCCTTTTCCTCGTTTTCCTTTTAGTATAATAATAATTGGTACCGACATCTTTTTAGTATATAATAATAATTGGTACCCACATTGCTATTGTATCAAAGTACAAGAAAGAACACTGAAATGGCAGTGGCAGAACAATGAAATGGCAGTGGCAGAACAACGGAAGAAGGCTAAGAGAGTCTTTTCCGTGCCTCGGACACGCTGGAGCACGGACGTGGAGCGCCACATCATCAAAAATGGCAAATTTGTAGCAACATTCGAAACGCGGTGGCAAATATGTAGAAGCTCACAGAAGAATGGCAAATAGAGATGTGCCATATGTAAGGATGACAAATAGTTAAATATCCCAATAACAACCCGTGAAGCGCCCATGCCGTTAGCAATGAAAACGGACAGGAACGGGCGATAAATCGCCTTAACCGTGTCCCGTACCATATTTTTTCACCGATAACGATAACGGGAGCGGGACAGCCGGTAACAGGATGAGAAGCGGGATAAACCGGTATACGGAAACGAACAAATATGGACGGTAATAAAATGGAAATGGGCGGGAACAGGGATCATACACCGAGATGACATTGACACATTCCAAATAGCAATAGCATACCAAGTAAGTAACCAAATAACCAACAACATTAGAACAACAAGTCCACAAATAGACAAATAGTCCACATATCAACCACAAATACAAACGCTGGCTGCCCAAGTCCCAAGCGCCCAGCCAGGCCGCCACAAGACAGTCTTCCTTTGGCTGGGAACGGCACGCGGCAGGGACAGGGGGCAAGGGCTAGAGCCGCGGGGCGGTGGAGGGACCGGCGGATACCCTATACCATTTCCTATACCATTACCGGGTTTTACTATCCCGTTTCTGTTTACCTCCAAATACAGGACAAAAAATGGTAAAACGCACTACCGGACACAGGGACTAGGCCGAGTGCTAGGGGCACTCGGCGAAGCCCGAAAAATACTCTGCAAAGCGTTTGCCGAGTGTAACACTCGACATATGACACACGGCAAAAAATCTGCCGGCAAACGCTAATTCGCCGAGTGTTTTGTGTCGCCTAGTGGCCAAAAACACTTGACAACCAATTTTTCAAAAAAAAAACATCCAGCTGCCACCACCACCACCGGTTGCCGGCACCACCACCGCCACCACACACCGCACACACCGGCCACCGCCACCACCACCGCCACCACACACCGCACACACCGGCCGCCGCCACCACCACCGCCACCACACACCGCACACACCGGCCGCCGCCACCACCACCGCCACCACACACCGCACACACCGCCGCCGCCATGCCCCGCTGCCGCACGACCCGCCCGCGCCGGCCGCCTCGACCCGCCCCCGCCGCTGCCACGCCCCCCCTCCCTGCCGGATCTAAGGAAGAAGAAGGGCGCCAGATCCAGGGAAGAAGAAGGGTGCCAGATCCGAGGAAGAAGGGCACCGGATCCGGGGAAGAAGGGCGCCCGGCCGGGGAAGAAGGGGAGGGAGGGGCACCAGATCCGACTGCCACGCCCCGCCCCCACCAGCCGCCATGACCCGCCGCCACCTCGACCCGCCCCCGTCACCGCCCCGCGCCAAATCCGGCTGGGGGAGGGAGAGGGGAGGGGAGGAGGTGCGCCGGGGAGGGAGATAGAGGGGAGGGGAGGGGAGGAAATGCACCGGAGAGGGAGGGACAGGGGAGGGGAGGAGGGTTGGCCGCCGGCGCGGAGGGCAGGGAGAGGAGGGAGGGGGCAGGGAGGGGAGGTCGGAGGAGACGGGGGGCCTCAAAGGGGGAGGCAGGGGGGGGCGGGGGTGCGGAGTGGGGCTCGGGGGGTGCGGAGTGGGTCTCGGTAAATCAAGACGTAGGATTTTTTTCAGGTTTGCCGAGTGTCCCCGATTAGGGCACTTGGCAAAGTTTTTTTTTTCATTTTTTTGGGAGAAAAAAACTTGTTGCCGAGTGTAAAAAATAAAACACTCGGTAAACCTTTTGTTTGCCGAGCGCTAAAAATAAAACACTCGGCAAAGCCTTAATTTACTAAGTGTCGTTACTTTGCCGAGTGTTTTTCGCAAAACACTCGGCAAATAGCTCTTTGCCGAGTGCTCGAAGGAATACACTCGGCAAATAAAAATACACTCGGCAAATTAGAGATTTCCCGTAGTGACGGACGGGCAGAAACAGGATTTTATCCGTCCGTTTTCGTCGCTAGAGCACGCAACTATCGTAAGCTAGCATACACCACCACTGGTGGCATTCGGCAACAAAAGCGCAGAAGCTTCGCATGTCCTACGTGGCAGGCCCTCATTGGCTGCACACCTGCTTGCCAGGCTCATCAACAAGCTTGACGTTGCTCTAATCCTCAAACGTAGAAAAGTACACACTCAATTCAAAGGGAACACACCAATTTTAACCTGTCGTGGGTCCGAATTTGAACAGAACCATAAGAATTTGCGTTGAATACGTCTGACGTCTCTGTCTCGAAGCAAAGGATACGATGGTAATATAGCTGAGGGGGAGCGGCGGATACGGTGGGTGGCCGCCCACAGCAGCCGCCGCCGCCGGCGAGAGGAACCCTAGATCCCAACTCCATGGATCCCAACCCTAGATCCCCTTCCTTCCTGTGGGCTCCCGCCCGCCCCTCCTGGCAAATCCTCGACCGCTTCATCCACCGCACCGACCGGGACGTGGAGGACGAAGCGGACGGCACGGCGTCGGAGATCTCCTACACCTGCACCGACAGGCCCATCCGCGCCTCCCTCCGGCTCGCCGACTCTCCCGCGGTGTCCCGCCTGTACCTCGACTGGCCGAGCAGGCCGGAGTTCGGAGGCCGCCTGCGGGAGCCAAGCGTGATCGCCGCCCACAACCACTCCATCCTCTTCAGGGCTATAGTGCCCCTGGAGGATCCAATGTCCTGCAAGGACACCGGCAACTTCCCCATCGACATGTTCGTCTACTCGGCCTTCTCGTCTCCTCCGTCGCTCCATCGGCTTCGCACTTGTTTCATCGGTGGCGTCAGCACCCCCGATGAGGACATTTACTTCAAGCCGTACCGGCGCTGGCAGCAGAGAATCATAGCGGAGGACCATATCGGCCTCCTGTGCCACGGCAGCGAAGGCGGGTTCACGGTCGTGGATTTCACCAACTTCGGCCTGGAAGGCGAGCTCTGCCTGCTGCACCACCATGCTCTTCCTGCTTCTGCCTCGCACAAGAACACTGAAGAAGAAGAAGAAGCAGACTGGATGATTAAGAAGGTGCGGATACCCAAAGGCCCCAGTGTTCGCCGTTGGATCACTGACGCCATCATCCCCCTTAATGGACGCTTCTTGTGCTGGGTTGACAACTACCAGGGCATACTTGTTGTTGACGTCCTCCGTGCCAGCGTCAAGAGCACCACAGATCAGCTGCTCCATTACATCCCGCTGCCTGATGAAGCTTTGCAATCTGACCGCCGCCCACATCCCGATGGAGACTGCCCTGACAGAGCTCGATGTGTCTGCGTCACTGCTGATTTCACGCTCAAGCTCGTCTGCGTTACCACCCGTAAAGCCAACCGAGCGCGATCTCCTTTCACAATAAGGTCGTGGACATTGCCTAACTTCTACCGAAGTGGGCAATGGTGCAGAGATCACACCATGGAGGCAGCCGAGTTCTGGGGTCTTTACAATGGCCAGAGCCTTCCACAGGTGAAGCCTATGTTTCCTCTGGTTAGCTTGGTAAATCCAGATGAATTCTGCTTCCTGTTGAAGGAGGACCACACCACTTACTGGATAATTGAAGTCGACATGGGGAACAAGATGCTCAAGTCATCCGCCATCTATATCAATGAAGAGGAAGAAGGGTGCACCACTGACAGGCCTAGGGCTCGCAGGATCGTCTTTGATGGACACTCCTTCATCCCTAGCGGACTCTCCGATTACCTGGGCATGGATGCCATCAAAAGGTAACTTTACATCTTCTTTACTTGCATTGTGCCATTTGTTTATGCCTTATTGTGGCTTATCATTTGTACACTTCCAGTTTAATTTTAAACTATTTTTACTAAATTTATCGTGTTTAGCAGCCTCTAGTGCATTTTTTTGTACATTTTGAAGCATGAAGAGGACACGATGGGATGTAGTGTAGGCGATTAGCATATTGGTATTGTACATTGTATGTATGTCCTCTAGGATTGAGCCCTTGTTTACTTCACCCCCAACTCCTAACTTTGGCACTATGCAAAAAGAAGATTCCCCATCACATCAAACTTGCAGTACATGCATGGCATGGAGTAGTAAATGTAGATGAAATTAAAAACTAATTGCACAGTTTTGTTGTACTTTGCGAGACGAATCTTTTGAGCCTAATTAGTCAATATTTGGACAATAATTCACAAATACAAACGAAACGCTACAGTGTGCTACAGTGGCAGCACAGTAATTTGGCACCTCCTAATTTGGCCAACTAAACAAGGCCTGAATGTTGCCCCTCAAGTAATTTTTAGCCTCTAGGATTGAAAATTTATCGTTTTCTCAGTTGGATGCTAGCTGCTCTTAGATTGTCGAAACACTCCCATATCATCATTAAGCAGTTTGAGTGTACTTGCATTGGTATACTTATGCCCCCCTGCTAAGTTAGAATTATATTGTCTAAATCTATGTGATAAATTATGCCGAACTATTTTCTTCTGCGGTGAATAATCCACCAAGCAAATAAACGGCAGCTGAATCAGATCTCTATCTGATTAACCGGCCACAAGAACCCAGCAGGCAGCCATCTCAGAAAGATACATCCCGTTATATATTACTAGTAATGAACTAGTGCTTGTTGTCTACCTTTTTCTTTTTCATGTGATAGGGAACTAGTTGCATTGTGGGATTTGCCTTGTGACTATTTCTTCTTTTCGTGCAGTCGGGAACTAAGTGAAATGATGCAGAAGGAAAAGCAGCGCAGGGTGGCGCAAAAGAAGAGTCAGTTGGAAGTGGAGCAAGCAGAATCAAAGGCAGCCAAATGCCGTGCTTGAGCATTGCTTGGTGGTGACAGTCGAGGAAGTTATCTGCCGCCGGACTGATTGAAGACACAAACTATTGCCTTACAATTATTTCGAGTAGTATATTATTGCCAATGGCTTGTGTTTGGTGTGATCGACTTTGAATTATGGTGGTGCTTGCTGTTTAAGAACTACTAATTTATCAGCTGTAGCATGTGAGCGAGCAGTTGGCTATGGTTGTCTTCCACATTCATTCTCCATGGAGATTTTCTGGAGGCTATGCGAATGCATTACCCATCTGAAGTGGTTATTAGATTAATGCAGTTTCAATTTTGAATTATGGAATGTACAGAAGGCTCAGTTTTGAAGTGATTGACCAGCAAGTGCATAGCCTATATTGCGAGAGCCGCTCCCCACGTCGGTGACCACTCCGGTCCTGCCATCCAAACCCCCCCTCCCAGCCGGCGGCCACCAACCCGGCCCCATGTGTTTGGTTGGACTGTGGCTTTTGGAAAAGTTGTTGTGAGTTGTGGGTTGTAGAAAAGCAGCTGCGAGAAAGCTGCTGTGGGAAAAGCAGAAGACCGTTTGGTTAGAGCAGCTGTGAACTGTAGGCTGTTTAAGAAATACCTGTAATGCCCCCTACAGGTATGTGGGTGTGTTTGTATGCAAATTGATCATAACAAAATAATGTGTTCACTCATTCGCATATAAATGACTATTTTAGAAAGTAAAAAAATAAATTTTATATATTCTTGATCCACCAAAGTTATTGGTCCGTATTAATAGAACAATATCCAACAACTTAGTGAATCAAAACAATATTCAAAGCATATATCCACCAACGTAGTGAATTAAAAAGAAAGTAGTCCCAAATTGAAAACAATCCAAATATTGAAATCAATTGCTCATGTTTATTTGCATGTAAATCTGCCTATAGATACTGTCACAACATTTCCTCGTCCTAACAAGTTTGAACCATGCTGACAAGTCCAAACAAATCAATATAGTTTACTCATAGCCTACATTGTATCAGCAAGTGATTCTCATCAGAAACAAACATTCAAATGCAAACATAAGCATTGTTTAATAGCATCGCATCCAAGCTACAGCTATAAACCTGTTCAGTATAATAAGTACTGTCATTTGGAGTTAAGCATATGAATTGTTAAACTGGGTATTGTTAGACATAGAGTGAAACCTGCAATAGCAAATAGACAGAGCCAGCAAGTCCATCTGCCTCTGCCGCACCCAACCATTGTCGTTTCCAATGGCATCCCCACGCACCCAGAGCTGCAGCTGCTCCTCCTCAGCAGTGGCGATGCACAGCCGTCCGTTCCCTGGCATTTCCCCTATACGGTACTTCTTGAAGTGCCTCCCCAACTCGGCCGGCGCCAACAGGAATGAGAACTCGAGCGTGCGAGGGTCCAGCCTGAGCAGGCGGCTGGAGTTGCAGATGTGCCAGTAGATGTTCCCGGTGGCGTGCACGCAGTTGCGGTCGAACAGAAAGGGGTCGAAGCCGATAATGACCTCCTCGGAGTGCGGCATCGCGCGCCAGCTGCAGTCACCGTCGTGGGCGGCGTCGAGGGAGGCGGCCCGGCACAAGCCGTAGCAGGCGAGCGCGGCGCGGATGAGGTCGGCAGGGGAGAGGCACCGGAGGATGAAGGGGAAGAGGGCATCGCTCGAGAGGACGGCGACCATCGACGCTGGCTGCGGGAGCTCTCCCATCGGTGGTGCCGGGCGAAGCGAGGTGGAGGTCGCCGGCGAATTGACGAGGGTTCTGGGGAGGGGAGAGGTGCGGGCTTTCTGCTTCGGGGCAAGCTGGAAAGGTGCTTTCTGTGCTTCACGGCAGGCCGTCCAGGGGCGGGGGGCTGGGGGCGGCGAGCGACGGCCGTCCGGGGGCGGCGGACCGGCAACGGAGGCGCACTGATGCGGGGAGGAGCGGACGGGTCTCTGCGAGTCGGGAGAAAAAATAGATTAGGGAGGAGGGGATGAACCGTTATCTTCCTAATCAGTGGCAGGTGGGTAATTATTTACCCCAAAAGCACTTGAAAGCATGGGGAAGGTACTTTTGATTTTGTATTGGAGCAAAAGTAGCTTTTGGGCAAAAGCACATAGAGCTTTTAAGCCCTTTGGTTGGCTTTTGGCTTTTGCAAAAGTAAAAGCAGGTTGAAAAGCTCAACCAAAGGCACCCTATCCCCGAGCGGACACCTTCCCCATCCCCCACCCTCCTGCGGCGTGTCGGCCACCCGCCAGTGGAGCTCCCTGGTCGTTCTTCGTCCCTCGGCAAGGCGACGGTTGGCGCCCCCTCCTCCTCCAATGCGCGGGTGGCCCACATCTCCCCGCCGCCTCTGCCAAGCTGGGTGGGGGCAGGCACCTCCAAGGCGGCGCCTTTCTAGCCCGAGTTGTCCCCGCTCCCCTTCTTCGACCATCCCCCTGCCGCCTCCCCCTCCAGTGCCTTCGAGTTTCATGGCGGATGCCTGGTGTGGCTCTCCTACACATGCTGTGGCTGTCATTGATGAGGATGGTTGGGAGGTCGTGAGGCCATGGAAGAGGAGGTCGTCACGTTCACTGTGCCCTCGCCGCCTAGTGCCAATGGACCTCATTGGCAAGTGCTTCAACTGCTTTTGTGAGGGATCATGTGACGGCTCGTTGCCCCCGCGCGGCTTGCTACTTCCAGTGCCACGTGCTAGGCCACCAGGCGGAGGATTGCCCCTAGCCCCATCTTTAGCAAGGGGTCGCCGGGCTGCTCCTCCACAGCAGGGGGTGCCCGGTCATGTTGGGGGTCTTGCTCCACATCAAGTTGCGCCAAGGGTGCCGCCTCCCCATCAGCTGGTGCAGGAGATGGTCTCCATGACGGCCATCCCCCACACTGGCGCCGAGCACGGAGGGGGGAGGGAGGGGGGCTCCTCCAACGAGGGTCACTCACGGTCAGGGTCCATGGCCACGGACTCTAATGCTAAGTGGCCCACCCCCTCTCCGCCTCCTTCGTCGGTGGCCCTGACACCCTCGTGTCCTGACTTCGCCTCTGCTTCAGTTGTTCCCCTGCCAGCTCCTCCGCCGGGTCACTTGAGAAGGTGGCCTCGGGTCGAACTTTGCGTGATCCCCCACACTTTGGAGGTTGAAGCTAATGAGGTGGTGCTCGAGAGGGCCCTTGTCACCGTGTTCGCTGGCTCACGCCCTGGTGCCTCCTCGTCGTATGTCAAAGCATACTTGGAATCACACTTCGATGTTGAACCTGGGTCATTCTTGGTGTATCCGCACTACCTTGAGGATTTTCTAATCATATTCAAAGAATCGATTGCTATGCTCCAGGTGTTGCTCTCCCCGGTCCCTCAGAGTGGGCTTAGGCTCGTCTTCAAGTTATGGCACGTGAGGCCTTGGCTAGCACGGCGTTTATGGACTTCTAGCTTTGTTGCTCTAGTCAGTATTCGTACCCATTTGTGGCTGCAGAGCACAGCGTAAGAGATCCTTGGTTCCTCCAGCAACATCATTGCTTTGGCCCCGAAAACGGAGTCCAAGGCTACTCCTAAGGAGTTCAAGGTTACTGTGGGCTGCATCCATCCTGACCTATTGCCCTGGAGAAGGTCATGGTTGTTGGAGATATGCCCTAGTTGAAATCATAGAGATGATGATATTCCACTGTATCCATGATTTATATATATTGTGTTCGTTCAATATCCATTAAAGGCTACTTGAATTGTATGTGAAAATCTTTACTTGTATGGTTATTCTAAAGTTGTCCCTAGTCGGAGTTCATGTGAGGACACATGAATATTAGACTAGTACATGTATTAGTTGATGAATATGTTTCACAAGTCATGGATATGGAGATGTCAAACTAATAATGTAGGCACATGTAGAGACATGTGCTAGGACTGACCCAAACACGAGTTACATGGTTCTCTCTTTACACAGCGTGTACGCTTTGTCTTTGGACCTGAGATTGTCGCATGTACTCAAGATGTGGATCGACTTACTTAGGGGCTATCAAACGCTACACCGTAATTGGGTAGTTATAAAGGTAGCTTTCGGGTTTGTCAAGAAGCATGCTGTGAGGCATGGTCAGTCAAGATGGAATTTGCCCCTCTCTACTTGAGAGAGATGTCTCTGGGCCCCTCAAGTGATCGAATCTGGAAATGCATGGTCATGCTATGTAAGGTTAAGAGTTAACCTAGAAAGGGATTTCAAATCACAGGATCAAGAAAGAGAGGTCGGCTTGGAGGTAGACCAAATATCGTGAGGCAAATGGACTAGCATGTACGTGATGCTGTGATGGTTCGTCTGATATGATCTTTGTGTGCGTATAGGAGTTGGCACGTCTTGCTAGAGGCCGCTACCAACTATTGGTCGAGTAGGAGTACTCACGCCATGTCTATGTGTATCCGAACCTATAGCGTCACACACTTAAGGGGTTGGAAGCCCAATTCATATATGATCCGAATTGGACCTGGTTTAGGAATATTAATGGGCCTTGGACCTAGAGGCTTGTCAGGGACCCCTATATATTGAGGGGTGGGGACGGCTTAGGGTTTCACGCGATCAATCCCTTTCGCATGAGCAGCTGTCGCGCCTCCCACGCCCTCGCCTTGTTGCACTCGCGAACCTAGCAGTCTGGCTTGTGACGCTTCCTCCCCGCACACCACCTTGGAGGTATTGCATCTGCACCACTTGGACGAGCCGCCGCACGAGAGGACGAGCCAATGAGGAGCTTGACGAACCGCTGCACCACGTGGATGAGCCGCGGCACAAGGAGGACGTCGCTGCGTGGACGAGCTGCTGCACGAGGAGCTGCTAGACGTCGACGCGTGATCGACTACACTGCCCCGACGCGTTTCATCAACTTCCGCATCTGCGCGTCTAGTGGTAATCCCATGATCCATATACGACAGTTTTCCTGGTTTATACAGTAGAAAATTTTTATTTTATGCTAGCGTAGCCTACCTCGTATCCCAACAATGATCACTCCGATCCCTGTAGCCAGGTCAGATGACCAACCTTGTCATCGTTACAGGGCCATTATCAATATGCTTGAGGTAGAGGATGACCGCAGATCCCAAACAATCATTATAGGCCTACTGTGTGATCCGGAATTATAAAAAAAGGGCTAAACATAAATTCTAGAGCTATGGTCAAGCAAAGTCTCAGCGGAACAGCATTTCTGTTGCTCTCTTACAGCATAGAGTTGCATTGGTTTTAAACCATGACAATGTTTAGCAGATTGGATTATAGTTTGTCAACAGATTGGCTAGTCATTTAACTCAGCATAGATATCTCGGCAATGCGTGGATATGGTAATCGCCTAGCCATTAACTACCATCATGTTCTCTTCTTGTATTAACATGTACACTAGAGGGTCCTAAGCATAACAATATAATAGTTTTAAGACTATGCAGAGCAGAGCGGACTTACTATTTGACAGCCACAGCGGGCTAGTTAAGCATATTAGGAAGATTATGTGTTGAAATATGCAATGCATAATTGGAACATTCTAGAAGATTGTGGAGATATCAAGAGACTAAATTTTTCATGTATAAGGATACGATAAATGGCAAGGTAAGAAAGTTCTAGAAAATTGGAGAGAATGCATGAGTCATAGTTGCCATGCTTCATGGTGAAGTGTAGAATACTCTAGAACTATATATTTTAGCATGGTAGAATATAAAAAAATAGATAAGGATGAGGAGGGTTCTAGAGTTAGGATATTTTATATGGAAGTGTGGAAGTTGCCACATGGCAACACCACAATGATCATGAGCACCTATACATAGAGGTGCTCCCCTCCCTCCTAGCCATACCATAGCATAGAGTGGCATGTGAGCCATAGGTGAAGAGATGGTAATGTTGCCATGTAGTGTAGTGGTGTATGGTAGGGTAGCCACATAAAGATTGTAAGAGTGAGTATTGTATCAAGTTGGTGTCATTCGGTGAATAAAACATTTGGGTTCCCTTGTAGTGTTGGTGTCGGTGCGAAGGCCTCCTCAGAGTAGTGTGGGTATAAGATTCACAGAAGAAGTGGTGTCACACTACTTTGGTGCCACTTCTAGGGAGTCAGTGTTTGGACACCCATTTCTCAATGGTGCCACTTGGCGTTACACTACTTTGGTGCCACTTCTAAGGAGTTGGTGTTTGGACGTCGAATTCTCAACATTATGTCAATCTAGTATTCATTCCTGCAGCAGGGGATGTTGCTTTCCAGTTTTTCGGCCCCAAATACATTACTGATAATTCATGACTGGTGATGTTCTGGCCAGCCCGAGCGAACTGTGGGGGATCATTCCCGGCAGCAAGGATGTTGCGCCGCACCTATCGGGTGCAGCTCTGAGTGTCGCTTCCCGCATTGTGGTTGTGCGGTTCTAGATGATGCGATAGGTGCGCCGGCGATGGCGGCAGCGGGTTCTCCGTACGCCTACGCCTACGCCAGGGCCTCCGCCCGGTGGTCCGGTGGAGTGTGTGTGCCAACAGACTCCACTACATCCTCTGGCTGTTCCGAGGCGTCCACTACGGCACATTCGTGCGACGGTGAGGGGTCTAGCACCACAATGTTACCAATGCTGGAGCCATCACTCTAAACCTCCTTGCCACGGAGGTCCTGGAAACAAGTGGGAGCGTAGTCCGCCATTCCCACAAACTTGTAGGCGAGTGGGGGTGAGGGCATGCATCTCCTGATCCCTCGAGCGAACGTGTCCACGGGGGACGTGAGACTGAAGGGGAGCCAACCGCGCGGCGAACAAGGTGGTGATAATGGAGCCCCTCCGGAGAGCTGGCGAAAGGTGTAAATGAGCGAAAACATGGTGAGATCGACGTCCCACACCGTGGGGTGCGGACCCAACGAGGATTCGAGGTGGAGCGCGGGCGCTCCCACGTCTAGCTCGTTGAGCGGCTCGCAAACAACGATACATGCCGTTGCTCCCAAGGACGTTGGGGTGGGCGCCTCCTTGAGGAGGCGGAGTGTGCCTAGATGATCGGCAACAAACTCTAAGCTTCCAAAGCGGAAGGCCTGAGCTAGCGCGAAGACAGGAGGTACCCACTGCCGATTGCGCAGGGGTGCAGGGAACTCCAGTGAGCCAAAGTGAATCAAATCACTCGAGCTTGCCATCCCAATGGTGGCAGAAAGGTGGGCCATCCGATTACCTAAAAAATCGCGAACGCGACAGCATCTTCCCCATGGACGGCACCAACTGTCGGTGCGGAATCTGATCGACAAAAAAATATGTGTAGTTTTACCATCGCGTTGTGATTGGATGTGGCCTAGCATGCAATGACACATGATTTATATTGGTTCGGGCAACATGCCTTACGTCCAATTGGGGGGGTCGGTCGTCGACTTTATTCCTAAGCCCAGGTGCTCAAAGTTTGCAGTGGGGCTACAAACGACAAGAGGAGGAGATGGGGTGCCTGAGTCCTAGGCTTGTTCTCTTCTATGTGAAAGCGAGTGGCAGGAGGCTAGACGTGAGCTAGGTGTGTGAGGAAGCGCAAGTCCGATGGTTTTGAAGTGCGCGGAATGAGGCTTGGAATGGAACGTAACCTATAGAAATAGGGGGGTCCATCCCCTTTTATAACACAAGGGGACGACGGGGGAGAAAGAGAAAGTGAGTGTGTGGTGCTCCCTAGTCTTGTCGAATCCTGCGTTGGCGGATATGGTATGGCCTCCGTCCTTGGTCCCTGTTCTCCTTGTCAGTGCATCATGACATAGTGGGTAGGTTTATGGCACCACTGTGCAGTCGTGCGTAGGGCCAAGGCGTGGCACGGTATGGATTAGCGTACGGAGAGTTGACCCCAAGTGCTGCCTCGATATCCATCCCACCTGCTCTCGGGGCCATGCTTGGCAGGCACCCCTGGTCAGGTGTCCCATCCGTCCCTGATCGAGTTGGTCAGGATGGGCTGGTGCGGATGGTATGGCGAGTCCTTGGTTGGGAGAACTCAGTTGGGAGAGCTCACTCGGGAGAACTCTAGTCGGGAGACCCGAGCAGGATCGGACTGTGGTCCCCCCCTGCTTAGCTCCCTCAGGTCGAGGAGCCGGCCGAGCCTCCTGGTTGGAGAGGCCAGGCCTGGGCCTTATCCTGGATATGTGCAGTCGGGCCAGCCCAAGTAGGCGTTGTTGCCATGCCCTTCGCTGGGCTAAGTATTGCGGGGAATCAGTCCCGTTGGGGACTCCGGGTCTATGGACCCGTAGGTCATGCTTAAAATACCTACAATGGTAAAGTAAGCCACAAACAAAATAAATACATAACTCTTTAATAAGATAAATGGCCAAACGCTGTGATCAAAAGTCAACGATGACAAATATTTTAATACCGAGGTAGTAATTTCTAAACGTTAGAATGTTGCGTCCTATATCTTTCTTCATAATATACACATATGAATATTGTGGTTGTCAAAATACTTATTGTTCTGGAGATTAGCACAACTCTACTTTAGATTTTTAGACACCCAACAGTAGCTCCATTGGGTGTGTCAACTCACAAGTAATTGACTTTAATTTTTTGGTCAAGTTTCAATAAAAAATGAGAGGGTTTGGCAATCGAAAACTCTTAAAACATTTGTTTTTGTCGTAAAAAAATCATATAAGTAGATTTCACGTTGAAGAATACTTTTCTAACACTAAGTCTATCTTATTTCATAATTTCAATCAAATTAAACATGAAATGCACGAATGGATTTAAATTGATTTTGACTTTTCTGACCCAATAATTGCAGAAGTGAGGTCAGGAGGGACAAAGAGGCCATTTCGCGTGTGGTACGGTGGAGACAGCTTGTGATCCCCTTCCTCCGCGGCCGGCACGCCGCCTCATCACATCGAAACCCTAACCCTGCCGCCATTGGAAGGCTTCTCCTGCTGCGGCGGCATGGAGCAGGCCCGCCGGAGGCAGAGGAAGAACGGCCGCAGAGAGAGGAGGAAGCCACCCCCCTCTCCGACACGGTGTGCCGGCACGGAGCTGACGAAGCCCGCCGCCTCTCCGCCGCCGCGCGCCCCGGGCAGGATGGAGCCTCCTCCCCCGGCGGCGGGCGACGGCAGCTGGCTGATCCTGGATCGCTTCGTCCACCTCAGCAGGAGGCGGCGCGGGGTCGTCGAAGGGGACGCCACCGCCTCCTCGCTCGCCGAGGACTGCGCCGGCCGGCAAGTCCGCGCCTCCCTCCGGATCGCCGGGCCCCCCGCGGTGTCCCGCCTCTACCTCCATTGGGCGGGGAGGCCCAAGATCCGTGGCTTTGCGGAGCCCGCGGCCATCGCCGCCCACCGCAACTCCATCCTCTTCCGGATGTCCGTCCCCTTCGAGGATTCCACGTGCTGGATCGACATCCCCTCCTTCCCCGTCGACTACCTGGTCTACTCCGCTCCTCCTCCTCCTCCTCCTCATCGCCGCCGCCGCCGTCCCTGATCGACTGCGCTTCCACCTTGCTTCGACGGCGGCAGAACCGACCCCCTGTTTGACAAGTACTTCCAACCGTACCGGCGCCAGCAGCAGCGCATCATGTTCAACGAAAACATGGGCCTCCTCTGCCATGGCGACAATGAGGAGTTCACTGTGGGAGACCTCACGTACCGTTACGACCAGGAGGTCGACCTCTGCTTGCTGCACCATCCGCCTCCTGCAGGCATTCCGCTGAAATGGAGTGTTAACAGGCTGCAGATCCCTCCTGAGATGAAGATCGATCTCTACTCGTGGAGGACTGATGTTGTCGTCCCCATCGGCAGATCCTTGTGCTGGGTTGACTACTACCAGGGCATCCTACTCATTGATGTCCTCGCTGACAGCCAGAGCAGCCCGATTCAGCAGCAGCTCCACTACGTCCGGCTGCCTTCTCAGGCTCTCAAGTCTCGCCGCCTCTACATCGACCCAGGCGCACGTGACCCGTTTCGGCGTGTCTGCGTCACTGATGCTGGCATCATTAAGCTCATCTGCATCCTTACCAAATATCCTCCTCCTGATGATGAATTCACCATCATAACATGGACGTTGGTTGACATTAACCAAGGCAGCTGGAGGAAGGATGTGGACACCATCGTGGGAGCCGATGAGTTCTTCGGGTTTTGCAATGCTGCCAAGACCTGCCTTCCACGGGTGCGGCCGAGTTTCCCTGTGGTGAGCTTGGTTGATCCAGATGTCATCTGTTTCCTGCTCAAGGAAAATGACCGCAACCTTTCATGGATGGTTGAGGTCAACATGAGGAACAAGGTCCTGCAGTCTAGCGCCATCTATATCAATGAAGAAGAAGAAGAAGGACCTCCCTCTGAAAAGGACCGCAGGAATACTTTCTTTGGTCACTCCTTTATCCCCACAAAGTTCTCCTCTTACTTGGCTGAGGATGCCATCACAAGGTACTACTGTATCCCCTTATTATTCAGTGCATGTTACCTCTGCAGTTGCTTCTTGCTTGTATCGCTTTGCAGTCTTAAAACTAGTTATATTGTGCTGTTGAGCAGAATCTAGGGTACATTCCAAAACATGAGAGAACATGATGATCGTTAAGTGGCTAGGTGTTTAGCATATACTGAGGCATCACCGCGATTTCCATGCTAAGTTAAATGACTAGCCAATGTGTTAACAGTGCTTTGATGATATGAATAGTTTTATCAGCTAAATTGGACTGTGCAGACTGTAACTTTATCTTACAATGGCTTAATTGAAGCCAATGCAACACTATGCATATTTTGTAAGAGGGCCAACATAAGTGCTGTCAGTTCAGAGTTTATTAAACCATGTCTCCAATTTATGTGTTCTGGATCAGTCAGTACGCCTATACCACTTGTTTGTGATCCAAACCAAAAACCACAGCAACCCAAATAAAAACGATTTGCGACCCTTATGTTAGTAGCACCTTTATTCTTTTTTCCAACAAAACAGCTTGATTGTCATACTGTTTCTTCTGGTAAGGCATTTGTTTGTTCTTTTAGCACATTAATTCATAAATCAATTTACTACAATAGGGACTAGGGAACCTGCACTATTAATTGAAGTTATACAATAGCTCCTGGTAGCATTACAAAATGTCTACACACAGAATAAACCTTGTCAGTAATCTTGAGATTGACCATGACACTGAGAAATAGTCAGTCATGCTCCTAAGAATGGTGTTCATGATAGGCAACTTTAGGCAACTTGTTGGGTTGCTGCATCCATTTCTCTTAAACAGAAAGGCGGCTTTCCAAACTGAGCTGCCATATGCCGTTGGTGAAGCCTGCTGGTAATACTGAGATAGTTAAGAAACTGAAGCATATACTAATGTCAAAGTAATATGGTTGCATCTCGATAAGGCCTAAGTAGTTTTTAGTCGCAATGTTTTTCCTCAAATAAACATGAAGATGCAATTGCTTGATTTGTTAATTATACATAGGTAAAAAAATAGATGGTAGTTATGAGTAGACGGAATGGAGAGATGAGCTAACTAGTGCTCTCTTTCGTGTAGTCGGAAACTAAGTGAAACGATGCAGAAGGATAAGGAGAAGAGAACGATGCAAAAGGATAAATGAGGAGAGAGCAATGCAGAAGCTGAAGCACTAGCCTAAGCTAAAGGAGTAATTTGCTACATGGTTAACAACCTTTTGAAGAATTGATCTATCAGATTGAAGACGCCCTTACATCTCCACAGCCGCACATGTACGGCAGACCTGTGTTTGAGAAACCTTATTCAATACACAAGCGCTTTTGGTTGTGTTTGTGTTATAAAATGTTGAGAACTCGGCGCCCAAATCTTGACACCAACTGCCTAGAAGTGGCACCAAAGTGGTGTGACACCACTTCTTCTGTGGACCTTATACCCACACTATTCTAAGGAGACCTTCACATCGACACCAACACAGGAGACTAACTCTCTATAAGGGAACTCAAATCTTTTATTCACATACTCACAACTTGATACAACACTCTTTATGTGGCTACCCTATCATGACACCACTATACTACATAGCAACCTTGTCATCTCTTCACCTATGGCTCACATGCCACTCTATCCATGGTATGGCTAGGAGGGAGGGGACCACCTCTATTTATAGGTGCTCATGATCATTGTGGTATTGCCATGTGGCAACTTCCACACTCTTCAATACAAAATATCCTAACTCTAGAACCCTCCTCATCCTTATCTAGTTTCTTATATTTCTACCATGCTAAAATATCTAGTTCTAGAGTATTCTACACTTCACCATGAAACATGGCAACTATGGCTCATGCATTCTCTTCAATTTCTTAGAACCTTCTTACTTTGCCATGATCTTATACCTATACATGGCAAAGTTAGTCTCTTGAGATCACCACAATCTTCTAGAATGTTCCAAGTATGCATTGCATATTTTAACAATCCCCCTCAATGCATACTTGTCTCAATGCATTGTATGCGCTCTGCCATTACGAATACTTGTATCCTCCTCAACCCCCGCTGCCTCCTCCACCAGATCCACCTCCCACCACCTTCCCCCCTCCCCCCGCCACCTCCTCCTCCATCAGATCCACCTCCACCCCCCTCCGCCCCACCGTGGCCGTCCCGCCCCGCCACCTCCGCCGCTCCTCTTGCAAAAGCCAAGGTAATTCTGATGATGAAGGCAATGATGTTTTAACTGTTGAATTTGTATGGTCACATAATGATAAATCTAGTTTTAGAGCTTCTCTCAAGCTGTAAGAATCAATAAGAAGATATGAAATTCACTTTTGATGTAGCCAAGTGCAGTAGACTTTTTGATGAGTTGCATACACTTGGGAAGATTAGAATAACTCATACTATGACACCACTTGAGGAATTGACGAAGCGTGCTTATTGCAAATGGTATAATTCTCATTCTCATGCAACTAACGATTGTAATGTGTTTCACCGGCAAATACAATCAGCCATTAATGAGGGTTGTTTGGTTTTTCATGATATGCAAGTTGACCATAATCCTTTTCCGGTTCATACTCTTGAATTGAAAAATCCAAAGGTGTTAATTTGGCCCCATCAATCTGACAAGGCCAATGGAAAGAATATTGTCATTGGAGAGGAAAGACCTACGGCTCTAGAGGTGATAGAGGTGCAGGAGAAGTTGTTGGAGAAGGCCCCTCAAGGTACATTGAAGGCTTCAACGCTCGGGGGACAAGCAAAAGCGTCCGTCCTGTGCCAATCGGTCTGACCGGTCCCAGATCTGGTCTAACCGGTCCATCTAGGAACAGTGGAGTCAAGTTTGATTTGAGGAACAAGGCAAAGCCGACCTTCAAGGATCCGTTGGTCAAGTATGAAAAAGAAGGGGCCAACCAGAAACAAAGGAGTTGGCCAGATAAAGGTGAAAAATCAAAACCTTCATCAAGATATAAAAATAAACCTTGTGCTTGTGAATCTCAAGTAAATTATGCTGCTACGTCATATTCATGTTTTGGACCGGCTACATCATGGTCTTGGTCATATCCTTACTACTATTCACATTTAGGTTATGGTAGATTATATATGCAGCCATACATCATTCAGTACTCTCCTACATACCTAGATTATGGTTCAGTGCAAAGACCGATTGTTGCTAGCAATAATCTGGTCAAAAGTGCAACTGTTGCTTATAAAGTTGAGAAGAAAGACAGCAAGGAGAGTTCAAAATCCCCACAGCCGAGGTGGTGTCCCTCGGGCTTATCTCACACTCAAAAGAGAAGACTACAAAGAATGCGCAAGAAAGAGGCGACAGAGCAAACAACTGGAGAAAAGCCAACAAGGCCGATGTAACACCCAAAATTTAAAGAATTCAAATTCACTAAAAATTGCTCAATTAGGTTCTCATTTAAATTTCTAGGCATTTAAATTTGCATTTTCTCTAATTAAATTAACTCACCATAGGAGTTTATTGTGCATTGCATGCTGGAGCATTATTTTGATTGATTGTGTTTGATCAAATTCAAATTTCAAATTCATATTCTAAACTCAAATCTCTTTTGCAAAAATGTTTTTTCCTTTTCTTTTCTCTCGGACTGCATTTCCCTTTCTCCTCTCGCAGCCCAGCCCGCCAACTCTTCTAGCCCAGCTCTTTTTCGTTTCGGCCTAGCTCCCTCTATTCGGCTCGGCTGCGTCCGCCGGCCCCGCTAGCACCGCGCCGCTCCCTCAGTCGCCGCCAGATGGGACCCATCGGTCAGCCCCTCCTTCCACCTTCCTTTCTTTTTCCTCCCGAGCCTTCTATCCTGCGCGCCTCCTTCCTTTTCTTGTGCCGCCGCCCCCTCTCCGCATCCGCCTCGACCTCGCCCGCCTCCGCCCCTATACAAGCCCCCCCCCGGCCTCAACCACCAAGCCAGCGCCTCAAACCCTAGCCACCCGAGCCTCTTCAGTGTCGCAAGCTCATTGTCGTAAGGTGAACTCCGCCACCTCTTGGCTCTCCCCGAGGGCTCAAACGAGTTCGCCGTATCCCCCACGTCCTTCCCGTGCAACCTGCACTCCAAACCGAGCCCCAGAGCCGCCACCTCATCTCCGCCGCGAGCCGCCTCCCGCCGCCGCTCGCCACTGCTTACGCCAGCGTCGCGTGCGACTGCCGATCGATCTCGAATCGACGGTTCGCAGCGAGCCTGTGCGTGTGTTCACCGCCGGCCGTTCGATCCAGATCGAACGGACCAAATCTGACCGCGCTCGGTCATACCGGTCAACACCCACAGTGCCACGCACTTTTGCATTTAAGCCCTCACCTTTTCCGCAAATCAACCCGCGGTCCATTTTTAATTCAAAAGTAATTGCGTTTTGGTCCTGTTTTCTTTCCCTTAAGCCCATGAGTTTTTATAAAATCAACCCGCCATCCTGTTTTGTGTTTTTGCATGTTAAACCTTTAGTTTATATGCATAATTATGTATAAGTCCTCAGTTTTTCGCAGATTAGACCTGAAAGTTTTGTTTTCTCGCAGAAAAGCCCCTGAAACTTGTTTTAATCATATCTTTTGCATCTTAACTCCATTTTTCACGTCCTTTATATCCACGTGTTCGTTTTAAAGCGTAGATTAATCTTTCAAGCTTGTTTTCTCTATTTCTTGTGATTGGTGTACTGTTTTCTTACTTTATGCCTTTGTTTGCTTGTATGTGTTCGTGTGACGCGTGTAGACGGTCCGCAGTTCGAGAATTTGAAGATCAAGCTTTCGAGGAGTACGAACAGCAAGAGCAAGGCCAAGAAGGCAAGTCATGTCCTTGATCACTTCTTTAAGTCCTATTCACCTTTACTTTCATGCTCAATACAACATTGCTATGCACATAATAGTTGTAATCTTGATGGGTCCCAATTAAGGTTCGCCTGGATTTAATTTACCTTTGCCTTGACCAACCGGGTTTAATTTTATGTTGGGTAGCTCATGCTTAGTGCTTACTTGGGATATGGTGGTTTAACTGAAGTCAATGATTAATCTTGCTTTACTTCTGTTATACCTATCGTTAATACAAGATCATAAATGTTTAATCGGAACATAGAGCGACCACCCAGGAAAATAGTGCTACCACAAGACTAAATGGCTCTAGTCTTGGCTGAATAATTAGAAACTCTAGTTTGAAGCGGACTTACCGAAAGGGCAAGAGGGGGAGACAGTAGTTGGTGTATAGCACTCGCTCTCTTGGGAAGTAGGCTTTGCTAAGACATTATACCACCAGGGGACTGTTATACACTGCGTTGATCATGAAACCTTAGCCGACCACTTTTTATTAGGGAATCTTTGTAAAGGCCTCGTAGCATCCCTATGCAATCACACCTCGAAAGTGTGGTATGGTGCCTAGCTAGCACCGCATGATTGGGTCCAAAGTTCTTTGAACTTTTACGTGACTTGTGGGTAAAGATGTGCAACCTCTGCAGAGTATAAAACTGATCGATCAGCCGTGCTCACGGTCAAGAGCAGCCTGGACCCTCACATGATAATACTATCAAAAGATGGACTTAAATTGTTGTTATTTCATTCATGCATATGTTGTTTACTTTACTTATGTTCTTGTTTAATTTCAGGTGGTATAAACTTACACTTAGTCAATTGCTAATAAAATTTGACCAACCTAATTAAAAGCTGATGCTGATTTAGCCTTAGCCATACCTTGATTGGCCTTACACTAAACTATTCCCCACGACTTGTTGAGTACCAACCATAAGTGTACTCACCCTTGCAAGATTGCTGTTCAGACCAAGATAATCTGGTGGAGTACATTGACAACTTTGAGAAGTTCTACACGTACGGTTCTTCAGTCAGCTGCATGTGGTGTCATCGTCGTCTTCGGAGTCTGCTACGTATTTACTTAAGTTCATGTTTATTTGAGACTTTCAGTCATGTAATAATGTTAAATACTCTCTTTATTCGCTTTAGCACTGTTTTTGTTATTCACTTATGTCATACATGTGTTTAACTTGATCCTGGCGCACATGTATTGAATGCGCTCGATTTTGTCCTTAAAATCAGGTGTGACAGCCGACACGAATCAAAAAGGAATGGAGGCCAAAGCAGGTTAATTCAGTTTTAGCTTGAGCACATCAAGTATTATGGCCGGTAAGATGTTATCACCCTTAGGGAAAAAAATACGATTGATGCATTGTTCATCATCGTCCTTGGGCAATTTTGGTCCAGATGAGTATTTTTTGGCACACATGCTTTGCTAGAAAATCGGGGAGCATGTGTTGATGTCCAAAAATTGCAGGTATAGGAAATCAAATAGACCGGCCTCCCAAGCCGGTCAGATCGGTTTGGTTAAAGTGCTCAAAAGACAAATTGGACTTCACCATTATGTAGCTCTCGTTGAGTAGATCAAGATTCAAATGTACAATGTCCAATTTGGAGTTCGGATGAGAGAGTTATGACCTTGGGAAGATCTGCAACTTGGGTAGACCGGTTGCCTAATCCAGTCATACCAGTTTTGGGCTGTGTAAAATCGAATAGAAGTTAAGACATTGCAAATTGACTAAAGCGGGGATTTTGAAGTTAAAAGAATATACTAAAGACTTACAGGACCTAGCAACTGATCAATGACTTGTCTAGTGCGCCTTGATTGAATAGCATATACAGTTCCACCATTATGATGTCATCGCCATGGAAGTAATGTTCATCACTAATCTGAACTTCCATCGCGATCACACCATTTGTTGTAGCCTCCATGTACCATTCATGCATCTTGTACATCTTCGTTGGGAGATATTTCACCATGCGTGGCCACACGAGCTCTTTACCATACTCATATTTCCATTTAGGAGGCACAGGGAGCATTGGGATGTCATCCTTCCCTCGAAGTTGTGCTGTTGTTAGAGATTTGTATCTTTACTGAATTCCAACATGTTCTTCTCAAAGTCAAAAAGCACCACAAGCGGAGCAACCGATTGGTTGGATTGCTGTCCGAATTGAGCAATAGATTTCCCACTTTTCTTCCTCTTCTGAGCTGCCTGCTTTGTTATCGGCTGTCATAATCAGATAGCGGAGGTTTCTCTAGCTCTTTCCTTTGCTCCACTTCCATTCTTCTGATGAAAGACCGAAGCTTATGCTTATCCAGTGGTGGCTCCGGATTCTATTTCTTCCTCCATGATTCTTCACAGGCCTCTTTCCATTTTTCATGCTCAGCAGCCGCTGCAACCTTGGATTCCTCATCTGTCATATCATACGGTAATTTCTACAGTAGTACTGATTGGTGCATCTAACCGGTACTAGAGGGGGGTGCTACACTAGTACCAGATTGGGACAGCAACCGGTACTAGAGGATGCATGGAGCATTAGTACCGGTTGGTGGCAGCAACCAGTATTAATGTACATGCTTTAGTACCGGTTGGTGCCCCCAACCGGTACTAAAGGGGTCCTCAGAGCACGCTCTAGGCAGTATTCGTTGGAACCGGTACTAATGCTAATATTAGTACCGGGTCCAAAAGCAACCAATACTAAGAGGGATTAGAGGTCTAGTAGCGTGCCGCTTGCTGGAGCAACAACTAGCCAATACGTTGTCAACCTATAAGCCATGATGATGCCCACTCTCTTCGGAAAATAGCTACTTATATTTGCACGTTAAGTTTTTTTTTATAAAGGAAAGCATTACACATCGAAGAGATACAAAGTCCCAAAAAAATATTCCCAACCTTTTCATAGTGAGGATGCATGCACTCAACCTAAAAGAAAATAATTAAAGGAGACCCAACATGGTAATGACAATCATTTCACACATATGACCACAATATACGAGTGTTTTGAGAGTACATGTTCGTCAACGTATACATTTCACACATGACATCCATATGTAAACCTGCGCAAAAACAAGATTAAGCTCCAACACTGAAGAGCGTGACGGCAGCCGCAGCCATAGCCGCGATCACCACCGTCGTCTTGGGTCCGACCGGTGGAGCAGGAGGAGATGCAGCAGCAGACCCTGTTGGAGGCTCGGCCGGCGGTGCCGCCGGCGGCACAGCCACCATTCCGGCGATGAAGTTGATCGGTTCCATCTGGTACATGAGGTAACAGCTGACCCCCATGACGGAGGCAGACGTGCTGTTGGTGACGTCCACATCCTCGTACATGACGGCAAGGAGGTCTATGAGGCAGCTGCTGCACTCGCTCAGCGGCAGGTCCCTCGTGCACTGCGCCATCCCGTACATCACCTGCCAGGCGCCATCCATGTCGTCGGCGTCCTTGTACCTCTGGCTCCCGTTGGCGAACCGCAGGGCATCGCCGCCGGCCCTCTCCGCGAGCTGGCTCAGCAGCCCCCGCCGCGCCTCCCTCATGCTGGCAGAGGTCGGGACTAACGAGGTCAAGATAAGCCTGGCGCCGGCGCCGGCGCCGGAGTCGGCGGAGCCGAAGAAGGGCGCGTCCGCGTACCGGATGGCGCAGCCGACGGAGCTGAGGAAGCTCACGCTCCGGCTGTGATCGCACCGGGCCACGTTGATGTATTTCGCGGAGTTGATGCAGTTGAGGCACCGCTCCTCGTCGGCGTCGGCGTAGCACATGGCGAGCCCGGAGACCTGGTCGGGCGCTGCGCCGACGGTGTGGCTGCGGAACCACCAGTGGTTGCCGACCGTCGCCGGAGGTGGGGTCGACAGCGCGGTCAGGAGCTCGGCGACGTTCTTCCCGAACGGGCTGCTGTCGGTGTAGTTCCACGGGGCCGAGCAGGTGACATTCATAAATACCGGGCGGTCATCTGCCGTGGCACCGATGACGGCGACGGCGAGGAGCAGCAGGAGAAGGAGGCGAGCTGGATGCATGGCACGCCGCACAACCACCTTCTTTTGACACAGCTGAGGAGTACACGATCGAGTTCGAGCAGGCGGATCATCGGAGAAGTTTGTTATGTAGGTGGGCGGCGGAGGAGATGATGGAGAGCTCAGCTGTCAGCTCCCTTGTTTCGCACGCGCGCGCGCGCCCCTTGCTGGCATCGATCGTCTCCAAGAGATGAAGCTTCGCACCAAGTCACCGCCGCGGAGCCGCCACCATTCTAAATTCCGCAATGCACCTCAAGACAAAAAATCCTATGCCTTTGCTATATATGCACAGGAGCAAGGATGGCTTTGGAAGATGGCATGCCTTTTCTTGGTAACTTTCTAGTCAACAAAAATGCATATGCAAGCATGTTGGTAATTTTTAGTTGGTTGCTAAATTGTTGAAATTGGCGTAAAACAGCCACTTGCATTAATATTGTTCCATTCAAGAACCACGAAATGAAAAACAAAGCAAAACGCAGTAACAGCTTCAACTGTCATGTAAGAATGTGAGGCTTAGGCGCTGTTGGAAAAATCTCGGTACATAATAATTTGTTACATCAGTGAAAGCGTAGATACTATATGTACCTTGTACTCCTACTAAGCATAGATATGCGTAATATTTTTCGATAAAGACTACCAATAGGCTGGCCGTTTTTCGATCACTGCTAGAATGACTACCAATATTTTTCGATAAAGACTACCGGTTGTTTTTGGACATGGTACTAATGTTATCATTAATCGGTTCCAAAATTGAGATCTCGCGGACCCCCTCTAGTACCGGTTGGTGGTTCCAACCGGTACTAGAGGGTGGTGGAGCCTCCACCCGCCCTGCACTTAGATTTTTACTGCTTCGGTACACGCGCGCTTCTTTAGTCTCCTGCGCATGCGCATGCTCGGCCCCTTTCCCTCCCTCTCGCTCTCCTTATCCTCTCCAGAGCCGCACCCCCCTCCCTCCTTCTTCTCCGTCCCGCTCCTCTAGATCTCTTCTGGCGCCGCGCCCCTCTCCCTCCCTCCCTCTCCCTCTCGCGCACCCTCCCTCAGCCTCCCCACACCTCCCCCTCCCCTCCGGTTGCCCCTCACCTCGTGCCTGGGGCGAGGCGCGGCGGCCGCGACCGGATGGCGTGCGGCGGCACCCGAGCCCCCCTCCCTGCTCTCTCTCTCTCTCTCTCTATCTCTCTCTCTCTCTCTCTCCCTCTCTCTCTCTCCAGGATGCAGCGGCGGTG
This sequence comes from Setaria viridis, assembly GCF_005286985.2. Lineage (NCBI taxonomy): Eukaryota > Viridiplantae > Streptophyta > Magnoliopsida > Poales > Poaceae > Setaria > Setaria viridis. The sequence continues at coordinate 41,072,438 of NC_048270.2, forward strand.
GTGGGGGTGAGTGGTGGCGAAGAAGGGCGGGAGGAGGTGGAGGGGGCCGGTGTGGGGAGGGGCGGAGGAGGAGGGGGCGAGGAGGAGGAGGAGGCGGGGGTTGAGGGGGCCGGTGGGGGAGGGGCGGGGCTGCCGGTGGCAGAGGGGGCTCGCGGGGGGAGGGGCGGAGAGGAAGGCGGGGCCGCCATCGGCGGAGGGGGCCAGCGGCGGGGGGGGGGGAGCTAGCGGGGGGTGAGGTGTGGCAGAACCACACAAATTAACCTGGCTAAAGTGATCCCAACTTCGCCTCACATGCGAATCGTCACTTTAATCAAGGCAATCCGGTAGTCTGTCGGGTTATACTCAATAAACCACTTGTTTCTAGATCAAAACGAATAGCATCTTACGCGGAGGTGAGTCCAGAGATTACAACATTCCAGTACTTAATACATAGGTCCGAATTAAGTTATTACACAATCATTGATCAAAAGTGCATAAAGTAAGGGTTCAGCATTTAAAGCAGCAAAAATAAAACGGCAAACTAGATGTTACAGCAGATACATCATGGTCAAGCCAACCATAATGTCAGTTACCATATTCCTCACCGACCGAGAACGGGTCCCACTCGACCGTCCAATCTGGAGGGAGCTAGGTCGGCCAAGTGAAACTTGTAGCACACTCATCAACATCTAGTTCATTACCTGAAAACAACGCCACAAGTAAGGCTGAGTATACTAATACTCAACAAGGCTTACCTATTAGGTGGTAACTACTCCACAGACTTCAATACATGCAAGTCTTTTTGGTCGAGGGTTTGTTTTTGCCAAAAGCATCTAAGTATGTCCTTACTTTCAAGTTTGAGCAGCAGGCTCTAATAGATTATCTTTCTAGGTGAGCAACCTGTTCTAAGCAAGCAAGTTGAGCAAATATTTTATTCCAAGCATCATCATCATTAAATAATCATTCTCTGTTTCACTTGTTACTCGATGCACCATAGTAGTCAAGCAGTCTCACAAGGTGAACCTAACCCCACGACATCCGCGTACCACGACGGGTTTGCTTCATTTGTTAGTTGTCCCCATTAATCCCTAGGCACATGGACAGGGCCTACTTCCCTTGGCATACAAGGCCCCACGGTCTCGGATGGTACCGTACCGTGACTGCACTTGTAGTCACATGATGCAACAGGGGAACTCCATTCCAAAGATAGTAGGGATAAAGCCACACCCTGGTTTGATCAGGTACTAGACTTCCCTATTCCATACTAGGTATGAGATTAGTACTTTCAAACACTTGACTGCAATCACCGACACCTTTCAGCCTTAGCAAGTTCATCACTAGACAGACGGGATAAAACCACCATATTGGAATAATTCCCGGTCTCGTCCGTCATCCTTATGGTTGTAGTATGAGTAACCAAACAACTCCTATAACTCGCGAGTGATAGGAAATCACTCGACTTTTACCAAGTCCTATTAGCACAGCAACTACTCAGCCTACCATGCTAGTATTCAACCATAGGCACCTGAGATCATGCAACTAAGTTTCAAGCAACTCCTATGAGCATAAATGCACAATCACAAGAACATAAATATTGCATAAACTTTAAAAATGGGGTTATGCTCTCGGGTTTGCCTTCCTGGACTAGCTAGGTTAGTTAGCAAGTCATTAGAAGCTTCGGAAATCTCTTGCTCGGCCTCAGCGTGTTGCAGCTCGGTAGATCCTTCCTCTACAGCAGGCGTTAGCTCTTACATTCCGTCTGCGAGGTTTGCTTCTACATGAGATGCATATGCAATATTCAAGTTTCACGAGTTTGCGAGCAAGAAGCATTTCATGAGTTAAAGTAGACATAAACAAGTGCAATGACCAACTTTATTTAACTAAACATTTAACTTAGTTTCATTACTAGATAACAGTGCTTTGCGTGTTTTAAACCTCGGGGTGTAATTTGATGATGATTGTGTACACATCTATTAGGTTTCTTTCTTTTAACTTCTAATAAGAAAGTGGTGCCATCCTAGGGTTGATCAAACTTAGTTCGAAAAGTTATCCTGTTTCTGAATGTTGAGGTGTATGTACCATTTTGCCCTTCTTATTAGCTAATTGTTTTTATTTCTTTTTCCTTTATTTAACTTCCTTAATCCATTTCAGTGGCATGTGATTAGCTATGATGATGAAAATTTTACAGAGAATTCTTACTACCATATTTAAGACACTGAAAAATTTTAGGGTTCATTTGATTAATATAAAAATTATTAAAAATAAAACAACATCCTAAGGTTGAGTGCACATAACTATTCTTATCTCAAGTTTTACAGAGTTCGACCTTGAAACTATGACGGTGAGTTATACTAGTGTGATAGACGCTTCAGTGATTTTTCCATGATTTTTGGAGAAGGACAACTATTTTCCATATTTTTCTTTTATTTAATCTTGTATAAAAATTTAAGCATGTTTCATTCAGTTTCACGTAGTGACCAATATTTTTCCTAGCAAGTGCATTGCATGAGTGATCCAACCAAAGTGGGATCATATTTTTCTCTGTCTTATTCCATTTATTATGCAAAAAGTGAGATTTCACTTAAGAGTTCATAATTTAGTAAAAAATAGTGTATTAAACATCTAAACTAGGGTCAAAACCATTCTATTCAGCACAAGTTCAACATAACAAAGCTAAAAGAGGTGGTTTTACCTTTTTAGCATTTTTTGGTGATTTATGGTGTATTTATTGGCCTAAACATAAAATAAATCCTAGAGAAATAACTACTACAGTGAAATGCACAAAATTATTTTTCTGTGAAACTACTCATCACACAGATTCTAACAAAGTTAGTTTTACAATTTTTCCATTTTTCTATGATTTTCTATGATTCAAATAGATCCCTTGCGACCAGCGGCTTCTCCAACGAGATTGCCGGCGAGCGGTGGCGCTAGAGGGAGAGGGAAGGGTTCAGGCGCGGAGAGGAGCTCACTAGGGTAAGACACGTTGAAGGAGTCGGAGCGGAGATGCTCGGAAGAGGGTTGTTCGTGGCGGCGCTTGTCACGACGGCGGAGAGCTCCTGCGCCAACGAGGTTGTCGGCGGAGGTGAGCTGGCGAGGGCTCAGGAGGCTGAGGTGTGGTGCAGGTGGTGCACTGGAGGCGTGAGCCGGCGGCAAGGGTGGCCGGAGGGTGGTGCTCGATGGTGGAGGGTGCGATGGAGCTCTGTTTCTGGGCGTCGGAGGGGAAAAGCTCGAGTGGGGCTCCGGCAATCTGCGATTAAGGCCTTTATAGGCCAGGAGGGGTGCGAGGGTGCGAGGTGAGGCTTAGGGCGGGAAGATAAGGCAGGGCATGCATTGGGGAGCATCGGCGTGGCACAGCATTGGCGCGCAGAGGGTAAGGCCGATGACTAGCAGCGGTGCTGTTGGCGTGTGTGGGCGCAACACTGGCCATTGGTCGTGGGGGATTGCGGAGCTGGTCAGATGCCCTTTGTCACGCACCGCAGTTGGCTGAAGCGGACCTTGTGTCATCCCATCACGGTGGCAAGTGGCCGGGCAGCGAGCGGGCGCGACGTGGCAGCGAGCAGCGGCGAGCGTGGCGCGACGACTGGGCGAAGGAGATACGGCGCTAGGGGATAAGATCGTGACGGCGGTCGTTGGGTGAAGGGGCACGCTGTGTGGTCATGTCACCGGTGGCGATAGTCCGATGGCCTCATCGAGGATGCATGTGGCGCGCGCGCGACGCAGCCAGATGGTGATCGTGCTCTGGCAGTAGGGTTGGATCAAGGTGGCGCGCGCGGGAGCCGTGTTCAAACGAGTTTTACCCAAAAATTTTAAACTAAACTTGAAAAACTTCAAAACTAGAAGTTGTTGTCCCAAAATAAATCTCCAACTCTTAGATAGACATCAAGTTCAAATCTGGTTTAAATCTGGAGATATAAGCCGTCAAAGTTTGAAGGAACGCCTGTTTTCACGACTTAGAGAAATTTTGAAATGCATTTGAATTTGATGATATTTGACTCAAATTTTGAAAGGGTTCCACTCAAAACTAGCCAAAGTTCAAATAAACAAGGTTGTTTGTTTTGAAAAGTTCTACAACTTTTATATTGCAAAATCAAGGTTGTTATATAAAATTTGAATTTTTAAATTGCCCCCAAATTAAGCCTTTTAAGGGCATTTTGGTCCATTGAAGTGCTTGATTAGAGTTTAATTTGGAGATTTGGGGGTTTTGGTGTGTTTTTCACAAAACAAACCTAGTGTGAGTGTTTGTCCTACTTATTCTGTGATTTGACTTGATTTGATCAATTTAGCCCCTAAGGTGACATTTCTTTAAGTGTTTTAAGTGTGATTGTGCTCAAACAAGAATAAGTTCGAAATTTAAATGCTAATTACCCTTGAAGCATTCCAATTATACCTTTTAAAGACTAACCCAAACTAGGGATGCTACATGGGGGTGGGAGATTTTGATTTTTATTATTTTTTAACACCCTCTAATACCGGTTATTTTAACCGGTTCTAGAGAGGGTCCCCTCTAGTACCGGATGGCTAGTCCCGGTGGCCCAACCAATACTAGAGAGGAGTTTGGGACTCGTACTAGAGGTCTTTTCTCTAGTAGTGGATCCATCTGCACGGCCGCTCATGTACGATCCAAGGGTCATCATGCGAACCTTATCCACAAGCGACCTATGCTCTCTCGTCGGCTGCCAGGAGTGGTCTTCCTTGAGGATCTCCGCCTAGTGCGCCCCGCTCCCCCCCCCTCTCTCGGCACAGATGGCAAAACCAGCGGTCCGGCCTGAGCACGGTTTGGCCTGGCCCATTTAGGCCCAGCACGGTGCAACCCAGATAATAACCATGTTGTGTCGTGCCGGACCACATGCCGAAGAAGCGGCTCAGGCATGACACACTGCCTTCTTAGGTGGGTTGTGCTTGCATGCTGGCCTGGCGTGTAACACCCCGTCCTGCAATACCATACCGTCCGGCCATTCCGAGGGACGGGCACATGTACACATAGCACCCTGCTTATACTTTTATCCTCGCTTCGTGTAAAATGGTTAACCTGAAGGTGCTATGGCTGGTAGACAAAGAATTATAAATTGGTTCAACACTAGGCCAAGCTAGCCTTAACAGCCTCGCCATGCTCGTGCCTACCCGCTTAATTGTAACAGGCCACGACTCCACCGGTGCTACAACAACCTTATCTCCTCCTCTCTTCACTCCCCCTCTCATCTCTCTCCCTTATCTCCTTTTCTCATCTCTCCTCTCTACCAAGCGGGCAAGCGCGTGGAGGCCGGGTCGTGGGCACTCCGGCGCAGCATGGCGCGCGGAGGCCGGGGCACGGTCGCTAGGCATGGCACAAAACTCGAGCCACCTAGTGTTGAAGGTCGCGTGGAGCTCAGGGCCCCAGCGAAGAAGGAAGGCTGGAGCTCGAGCCACCCAGCGTTGAAGGTCGGTGCACCGAGGCCAGTGCGGAGCTCGGGGCCCCAGCGGAGAAAGCCGGCGCGCTGGCAAACTGTTCCCGTGCCCCTCCACCACTTCCTCCTCCCCATCGGGCTTCGACTCCATCTCGGCTCCGTAGACCCATTGCAGCTAAACCCAGCGCTCCGTGACATCATCGACCTCTTCCAGTCTATCCCCGATGCACGCACCCAGTACAAGCAGCTCCTCGCCTACGCTTCGCGGCTGCCACCCATGGACTCGGCACTCAAGACCGATTCCAACCGCATCCAGGGTGCGTCTCCCAGGTCTGGGTCCACGCCAAGCTGGAGGAGGGCGACGGCAGCCGGCTGCAGCGCCAGGTTCCATGCTGACTCCAACGCGTAGCTCACCAAGGGCCTGGCTGCACTGCTCATGTTCAGGCTCACTACTCCCTCTATTCCAATCACATTGATGCCCCATCTCCACTACAACGCTTCCACAAAGAAAGAGGTCTTCTCATCCCCCATACATAGTCATTGTCACCGCTCCACAACCAAGTTAGAGAATTGAAAATATGCTGGGCGCCGAAGCTTACAACAATACTAGGGAATGGACCTATCGTCCACTCCCTTAGTATCGGTCACATTCGGACCCAATACTAATGTTAGCATTAGTACCGGGTCCAAATTTGAAATCCCTCGGAAGCCCTTTAGTATTGGATGGGGGCTCCACCCGGTACTAAATGGTGAGGTACTAAAGGTACTAGATGGAGCCCCCATCTAGTACTAAAGGCCCTAAGGTACTTTAGTGCCGAGTGGGAATTCCCACCCAGTACTAAACCCCCCTTGCGCACGCTACCTCCCCCCATCTCTCATGTCTCCTCCTCCTCCTCTACTGCCTCCCCTCCCATCCCCCCTCTGCTCGCCCCTCACCGGCAGTGAGGAGAAGAAGCGGGGCGAGGTGAGGTGGCAGCGGCGACGGCGGGTGGCGGGGAGAGGCGGAGCGGCGCGGCAGAGGGCGGAGGGGCGGGGTGGATACGGCAGGGTAGAGGCGGAGGCGGGATGGGGCAGAGGTGGCAGCGATGGCGGCTAGCGGGATGGGGCGAGTCAGAGCGGTGGCAATGGTGGTGCAAAGGTGAGGCTGCGGTGGGGTAGGATGGAGGTGGGTGGTGGGCAAAAGGCGGGAGGCGGAGGCTGAGCGGGCCGGTGGGCAGCGAGGCTAGCGGCGGAGGGTGGCGGGGCTGGCGGCGGAGGGGGCTTAAATTGTGTCTTGTGATTCACCGTAAGGCTCTAGGTGTGGCGATTCCCTCCGAATGATCTAATACCTCGGCTATCCCTCAGTCCATGCGGTCATCCAAATTGGCAGGCACTGCTGCCCATGGTCTGACACACATGAAGCAGGATGTGTTGATGAATGGAAATGTAGACTTTTAAACTCTCTGCTTAATATGCCTCAAAATTTCTAAAAATAGCTATATTATGGAATGAGCATAGTCAAAAATTAGGACATGGTAGTCGTGGTCTTGTGGAACAAATAAAGTTAGCTTAAATTTTTTTTTTAAACGAACCAGGAAGAAGAGCTGTCAATTGTATTAATAAAGAAGATGAAATCCATATTGGACGAAAATATACAAAAGCAAAAATGACACAAGCACCGACAGGTTGGATAGGGTCTTCAACACATGTTGCACCACGCCCTCATATGCAACTCAACTCTACAACACATTGATCGGTTGGATTGGGACATCAATCATCGCCGAACTCCACTCCTCTCAATCTCTCAACACCTTGGCGACAGAACCGAAGCCTAACCGCAGCTCATACCACCAAACACATTTTCAAGAAGTCGCCAAAACCTCCTAGCATAACCTAGCATCAATGTTGAACCGAGAAGCAGATTGCACCACACCGAGAAGGTCACCGCCATGCAGGACCTTCTGCCGTAGTACCACTACAACATTGCTCTCCACCTGACAGGGTGATAGCACCGAATCCGGACCTCTCACAGGCTGTCTCGCAATCGCCACCACGATAACACAACACATGGAGGCCTCACCACATCCGCTGTTGGACTCTGCCTCTATCTCGTTGCCTCAAAGGTAGACCACGCGCGGGGCCTCGCGATGCCCACTGCAGTACTCCACGTCACAGATCTGTTTCTTTGGTCATTGTAATAGTGTTGAGCGATATTGCCTCACTCTCCAAGATCTCCATTGATTAGCCAAGCTGTCATAGTGTGTCGACCTCGCGTTGTTGCTTCACCCTTGTACATAGCCTTCTCCACCGTGTTAGCAAGCCAGAGAAGTCGCTTGCACCATCTTCCGACGATGTATCAAACCTGATAGTCCAGCTAAGCTGAGCAACCTACCGCGATCCACTAGAAGCCTAGTCATCCCACGCCGCCATTGCCGCAAGTGCCATCCTCCGACACAGTCCCACATCGCACTAATCGCTGCCAAGCAACGTCACCCACCGCGGTCCGCTGCAAGTAGCCAAATTCGACAACCATGCAACAACCCCTGGCCGCCACCATGACTTCGATCACCTGCACATGGGCTCGACAACACCCATTCAGCTCACCACGTGGCGGAGTTGTCACCCTCGGCTATGACCTCCCATGAAATTGGTTCAGCAATGTCACGAACCAAGTTGGGTCTCTAGAGATGATGCCTCCAAGGAGGGCTCATCTAGGATCTGGATAGGGTTTTCACCCAGAGAACACCATGTAGCAAAGTCGTAATTCCAAAAAAACGCTCCCAACGGGGAAGACGACTTCCTAGGATGCCGGCGTCATGTCCACCAGCACGAAGGCCGATGAGGGCTTTCGCTCGGAGCAATACAATCCCTCACTGCACGTACATGGTTTGACACTCCCGGACCATGCCGCCGTCGTACCTCCACCTCTGTTTTTGTCACCACCCTACATCGCTGCCCACACGCAGTGCCCTCCACCGTGCTCCTCCCGACCGCGCTCCTCCTAGTGGCGGCGCGCCTCCCGACGTCTCCCAACTTGCACTCGCCACTGTGGCACGGGGACATAAGGTCCGGACCTCCATGTCGCTCCTCTCGGCCGCGCTCCTCCTAACGGTGGCGCCTCCCGGAAGCCAGATGTTAGCTCGGGCTTCCCATGGCTGCCATAGCTGTCAGCCGCCCCCGCTTGCACAACATCAGCTACACCGATGCCGAGCCGCCAACCACTCGCTCACTCCGAACGCCAGCCTTCGGTCTCCTCCACATGCCGTCCTGCATTGCCGACCTCCTCACAAAGCACGGCCATAGGATCCGGTCGCACGCCGTCTTCCCCGTAGCCGGCAAGCTACCCTTGTCGCTGCAGTCAGGTGACCCAAAGCTGCTAGCCACACCTCCATGGCGCAGCCGGCTCCCCCTATGTAGGCTGCCATTAGCTGTACCACCATGGCGCCGCCGGCGAGGCCCCACGCAAGCCACCCCCAGCCACGGCACCACGCCATCGCCAGAAAATCGCGTTTCGCCTCGAGCCTTGGCAGCACCGCAGCGCACCAGCCTCCTTGCTGCTAGCGCGCGCCTCTGCGCTTCGCTCTCCTCCGCCCAGACCACCGCCGTCCGACCCGGGCCGCCGCCGCCCCTCGCCACCGCAGCTCAATGGATCCGGGGGTGTGAAGGGCCGATCCGCCCACGGCAGGGCTGGATCCGGCCTACTGTCGCCCCGGTGAGCCGCCTGATCGAAGCAATTCTGCCGTCCCGGCCCAGCATGGAAGCTTCAAGCAACCAGTAGCCCGCTGCCGCTGTCCTCGGGAGCCGGATGGGCTTCCGGCGGCCCCCTCTTGCGGCGGCAAGGTGGGAGGGGGGGGGGTCAGCGGCGGCAGCTGTTGCGCCGCCCGTGTCGCTCTCACGGGAGAGCGACGCAGGCCGAACCAGCTTAAATTTTGCGTATGTCCTTATCTTGTTCTTGTCACGAATAGCACAATCAAGCATCATTTATGAAATATCACTCATCAGGAAGTTGCTCATAACTTGGTAGCCGAGCCGAGTATACTTCTGGTTAGTGTCACACATCGATCGACCTCTGATGTTTCAGGAAATTCACCTGCGTTGCTCTCTACAATTCAACAAACTGCCGCTTGCTGGATTAAGCTCCAACACTAATATACGAGTGTTTTGAGAGTACTTGTGCGTCAACGTATACATTTCACACATGACATCATATCCATATGTAAACCTGCGCAAAAACAAGATTAAGCTCCAACACTGAAGAGCGTGACGGCAGCCGCAGCCATAGCCGCGATCACCACCGTCGTCTTGGGGCCGACCGGTGGAGCAGCAGGAGATGCAGCAGCAGACCCTGTTGGAGGCTCGGCTGGCGGTGCCGCCGGCGGCACAGCCGCCATTCCGGCGATGAAGTTGATCGGTTCCATCTGGTACATGAGGTAACAGCTGACCCCCATGACGGAGGCAGACGTGCTGTTGGTGACGCCCACATCCTCGTACATGACGGCAAGGAGGTCTATGAGGCAGCTGCTGCACTCGCTCAGCGGCAGGTCCCTGGTGCACTCCGCCATCCCGTACATCACCTGCCAGGCGCCTCCGATGTCGGCGTCCTTGTTACCCTGGCTCCCGGTGGCGAACCGCAGGGCATCGCCGCCGGCCCTCTCCGCGAGCTGGCTCAGCAGCCCCCGCCGCGCCTTCCTCATGGCGGCAGCGCTAGCGAAGGTGGCCCGGAAATCCGAGCGCAAGATAAGCCTGGCGCCGTCGCCGGAGTCGGCGGAGCCGAAGAAGGGCGCGTCCGCGTACCGCATGGCGCAACCGACGGAGCTGAGGAAGCTCACGTTCCGGCTGTCATCGCACAGGTCGGAGAACCAGGTGGAGTTCGCGGAATTGATGCAGTCGAGGCACAGGTCCGCGTCGGCGTTGGCGTAGCACACGGCGAGCCCGGAGACCTGGTCGGGCGCTGCTCCGACGGTGTGGCTGCGGAACCACCTGTAGTTGCCGACCGTCGCCGGAGGTGGGGTCGACAGCGCGGACAGGAGCTCGGCGACGTTCTTCCCGAACCGGCTGCTGTCGGTGTAGTTCCCCGGGGCCGAGCAGGTGACTTTCATAAATACCTGGCGGTCGACATCTGCCGTGGCACCGATGGCAGCGACGGCGAGGAGCAGCAGGAGAAGGCGAGCTGGATCCATGGCACGCCGCACAACCACCTTCTTGACGCAGCTGAGGACACGATCGATCGAGCAGGCGGATCATCGGAGAAGTTTGTCAGCTCCGGTCCTTGTTTCGCACGCGCGCGCGCCCCTAGGTTGCTGGCATCGATCGTCTCCAAGAGATGAAGCTTCGCACCAAGTGATGCCGAATGAACGTGCGCCGCCGCCATCATTCTAAATTCCGCAATGCACCACAAGACAAAAAATCCTATGCCTTTGCTATATACGCAGGAGCGAGGATGGCTTTGGAAGATGGCATGACTTGACTTTCTAGTCAACAAAAATTTATGGGTTGGGACCCTCGTATTTGAATAAGAGGGATGTGTTGGATCCATTCTTTTATTTGGTTGAAGAGGTTGAGATAGGATGATGGCATTTTAACACCGTTAGTAGCGGGTCCCACCTGTCAGCCGCGGGCACTCATGTCATCCTCTTTATTCTTTTACTGCTTCCCCAGCTCCTCTTGGCCCAACTCCTCCCCACCGCTTGTCTCTCCTCCCCCCGGTGCCTAGCTCCCCTCGCCGCCTTGCTCCCTGCTGATGGCCTGCTCCCCTCGGCGCGCCGGCCGTTCCTCCCTCTTCCGCACCGGCAGTCGCCCCCTTCCTCCCTCTCCCGCACCGGCCACCACTACTCCCTCTCCCGCGTCGGTCGTCACCCCCTCCATCTCCTTGCGCTGCCGGCCAACCCCTCTCTTCCTCCCTACCCTGCCTCCCGTCGGCGTCCGTGCGGCCTAGCTCCGCCGGCCTACCACAACAGCGCCCGGCCTCACCTCCCATCGCGCCGCCGGCGCCCCGTGCAACTCCGCTGCGCCACTCCCTTCTCCCGTCTCCCCCGACCTCCGCGCCCTCACGACGCCGGAGCCTGCGCCTGGGCAGAAACGGAGCAACGATGCCGTTCGTGCGGGTCGAAATGGTTTCGCTCATTTTGGAGGAACGAAGGCAACCCGCATCTGATGCGAATATTCCCTAGCTGGTCGGTTCCAATCTACATCCCTCTCCAACCAAATACAGGTCGATGGGGATCGAAGGGGATCGAACCCCTCCGACCCCAAACCAAACACTACCAAAGTGATTCCATTTCGGCGACCGGGAGCGCAGTAGCAAGATGCCGCGTTTGTGTAGGGCACGATGTGGTCGCGTCACGCCGAGTTGCCGCCGCTTTGCTCGGCCGATCGAGCTGCCCCGGCCGGCCGCGCTCGAGAGATTCCTGCCTCCGCCTGCCTGTCCCAAGTCGTAGGTGTCGCGGTCTAGCATGCCCGCGTGTTGTCACTCACCTCAGGTTTGGGCGCGGACGCACGGCAAAGCTACGGCGTCTCGTACACCCGCCTGCCAGGCCGTGCTGTCACGCACTTCTCTCGCCAGGTCGCACTTGGTCTACGTACTGTAGCCAAGCCAGCTCCTGCGGACACGATTCTTGAGGTCCCGTTTTGAACACAAGAAGAGAACATTGCCATTGAGAACGAAAAAGGCAAAACTTGACCACTGCCTTAGCTTTTGCTCTATTCACCAACGATAAAGAAAAACACTTGCACACGCAAGTACTCCATCCGCACCGGGGGTAGGGTACTCTGCCGCAACTCTCTATGACTCTGTCCTAGTGTCACGTAGGGCCACCAACTGGGTTTGCGTACCTGCATTGCCGGGTGCCCACAAGGCTAGGGGAGGACGGAGGATCTCTGATTGGTTTCTTCCGGTCGCAGCCTGGCTCGAAAAGGTCATGCATTGGTTCGCGTTTCAATGCAGCCAGGCCAGCAAGAGGAAATGGATTGGTTGCATGCACGGCAGCCAGCCGCTTTCTCTCTCTTACATGCTGCCCGTGTGCTTGTGCATGCATCGTGCGAGCCTGCTCCCGGAGAAACGAAGATTTCGACCGCATCCCGGGAGCCGGAGCCAGGATCCACGATTCTTTTTGCACGCAGCAGGTCAGGCTCAGCACCTAGCTTAGGTAACCAATCAACTCGAGGATGCATGTGGGGAGCTCGTATCCGGGGTGGTACAGCTAACCAATCAGACCCTTAGGAACTAGGGTGGCCTCGTAGCAAACATCGCAGCAATATTGAGTGCAGATTATAGAATGCGGGATAGAATTCCATCTCGATCGACTCTGTATATCGTACTAACTGATCGCATATCGTTTTTTCAGGAAAAATAGAAAATAGGAAAAACTCACCAAAAATTCGGCGGGGACGGGAGCGGAATCGGGGAAGGCGTTTCCCGACCATTTTCACAGTCCGGTCCGGAATATTCCTGACGGTTTCCCGTATTTTGTACTTATATTCAGCCCACCCGAAGATTTAGCCCATGAAACCTCCCGCGCCCCGCGCCGCGCGCCCACTGGCCTGGCCCATGGGCCGCCAGCCCGCCACACCCCCACCCGGCCACCCCACGCGCCCGGCGCCTCCTCCAGGATCCAGTCCTCTCCTCGCCAGCCACCGGTAGAACGCTGGGACTCCCATCTCCGACCGACCTGCCCTGCCGCCGGATCTCTCCCCCGTGCTTCAGGCCTCCCTCTCGCGGGGCGGCGCTTCTGGAAGCTTCTAGCGCGGCCGCCAACACCTCCACCCAGGCCGGCCACCGGCGCCTCGTGGACGCACCAGCCCGCTAGCGCCAAGCCGGCGTGGACCCACCAGCGCTCCCCCGCCGCGGCTTCAGCGGCGGCCGGGCCCGGATCCGGGCCGACCTCCATGGTCGGTGACATCTTCGGCCGGAGCTGGTCCTCCGCTGAGCTCGGCATCCCGCAGGCCAACAACCCTGCCCTCTTCAGCGACCTCCTCGGCTCCGCGCTCGGTGGCTCCAAATATAAATGGTCAGATCCAAATACAAATAGCATACATGGTCAGATCCAAATATTTGTATTTGGAAAATATTTGGATCTGAGCATTTATATCTTCTCAACTTTGATTTTTTTTCAAGCAATTATCGGGATGTCCTAAACTGGATCCGCCCCTGGATTTCAGATGTTCCACAGCAAGTCCCTCCCTAGGCCCAAGGACACGTCGGTGGTCGTGGTCGTCTTGGAGACAACCGAGGTGTACATTGTGATCAGCTTGTCGACGAGGGCCGATACTCAGGTAATATATGTCGACCCGACCACGGGCGCCCTGCGCTACTTGGGGAAGCACGGGGAAGATGTTTTCGATTCCGAGGCGGCGGCATTGAACTACATCACTGATGGATCAAGGATTTTATCCAAGAGCACCACCTATGGGAAAGCAGTGCTGGGCTATGCAGTGTTAGGAAGCTATGCTTTGCTTTTGGTTGCAACGCAGCTGAGTGCAACAGTTCCCAATCTGCCCGGAGGTGGGTGCATACACACAGTGGCGGAGAGTCAATGGATAAAGATCCAGCTGCAAAACCCTCAGCCCCAGGGGAATGGAGAGCAGAAAAATATCCGTGAATTGGCTGATCTTGATATTGACGGGAAGTACTACTTTTGTGAGACAAGGGATGTTACCAGGCCATTTCCAAGTCGTATGACAGTATGGGAACCAGATGAGGAATTTGTTTGGAATGAGTGGCTGTCAAAGCCTTTTAAGGACATCGGCTTGCCAGGACACTGTGTCATTCTTTTACAGGGGTTTGCTGAGTGTCGAAACTTTGGAGGTGCTGGGCAGCAAGGTGGGTTAGTTGCCCTTATTGCACGTCGGAGTCGGTTGCATCCTGGAACCCGCTATTTGGCTCGTGGACTGAATGCATGTTCAGGCACAGGCAATGAGGTAGAGTGTGAGCAACTTGTTTGGGTTCCACAAAAGGGTGGAGGGCGCATCCCTTTTAGCTCATATATCTGGCGGCGTGGAACTATACCGATATGGTGGGGTGCAGAAATAAAGAATGCTGTGTCAGTAGAAGCTGAAATTTATGTTGCTGATGATCCTTACAACGGGAGCTTACAATACTACCAACGACTGAGTAGAAGATACGGCAATAAATCATCTGAAGAGAATGTATCTAGGCAAAAGAAATCTGGAATGGTTCCCATTGTTTGTGTTAACTTACTAAGATATGCTGAAGGAAAAACTGAGTCAGTTCTTGTTGATTGTTTCAAAGAATCTCTACAGTACATGAAGTCTACTGGAAAGCTTGGAAGCACATGGATCCAGTTGATAAATTATGACTGGCATGCCACTGTGAAGTTAAAAGGACAGCAACAGACAGTTGAGGGCCTATGGAGACATCTTAAAGCACCTACAATGGCCATTGGCTTCAGTGAAGGGAATTACTATGATGTAAGACAGCAGCTTAAGGAATGTAAAGGATCGATTATCTGCAATGACGACATAAATGGCGGATTTTGCATGGAATCTACTCAAAATGGGGTGATACGTTTCAATTGTGCTGACTCCCTTGATCGGACCAATGCTGCTAGTTACTTTGGGGCACTTCAAGTTTTTGTTGAACAGTGTAGTCGATTGAGTATCTCACTCGATGTAGATGCAATGTTTGGGTTATCAAGCAGATATTCTGAATATGACAGTCGAAATGCTCGTTCTTTGCCCCCTGGATGGGAGGAGCGCTTTGACTCTGTAACAGGGAAATCATTTTATATTGATCATAATACACGTACGACCACATGGGAACATCCATGCCAGGAGGCTCCACAGAAGCCCTGGAAGAGATTTGATATGACATTTGATCAGTTCAAAGGCTCAACAATGCTTGCTCCAGTGAACCACCTTGCTGAACTTTTTCTTTTGGCTGGCGATATCCATGCCACATTGTACACTGGCTCAAAAGCTATGCACAGTGAGATTCTGAACATATTCAAGGAGGAAACCGGAAAGTTTAGTAAATTTTCAGCTGTTCAGAATGTGAAGATTACAGTGCAAAGAAGGTTCCACAATTATGTGAATGATAGTTCCCGCCAAAAGCAGTTGGAGATGTTCCTTGGATTGAGGCTATATAAGCATCTCCCGTCCATTCCTATATTCCCTCTCAAAGTAGGTAAACTTACACATTATCAGTATATTTCTTGCAAATTTACATTATTGGTCTTGATTTCAGTATTACTATTGTATTATACTTTTTTGGTAACATCCTGGATCTTGAAATTTTAGGTGCTATCAAGGCCATCTGGATGCATGTTGAAACCAGTTCCTAGTATCACCCCAGTGGCTGATGGTGGTTCCAGTCTTCTCAGCTTCAAAAAGAAGGATCTTATTTGGGTATAGTTCTCCTTTAAGTACACTGTCCAGTAGTGCTCCCTGATTGCTATCTGTTTTATTTAATTATAGTCTTGATCTCTTTTTTTTTTCACATAGCACGTTAAAGGCTTCTGCTCCTGCAGGTATGTCAGCAAGGTGCAGACTACGTTGAACTTTTTATATACCTTGGGGAACCTTGTCAAGTCTGTCAACTGCTTCTTACTGTCTCCCATGGTGCTGAAGATTCTTCCTATCCAGCATCAGTAGATGTTAGAATTGGCTCAAGCATAGATGCCCTTAAGCTCGTGGTTGAGGTCCTTGTCTCTATCTTACCTCACTGGTTTATTATCATATGTATTTTTTCTTTCTTCAGTTGTTTCATCAAGTTTCTTTGCAAATAAAAAGTTAGTTTGCATATTTTTACGATTGGGCTTACTGAACTATCCCCCCTGTGCCCAAACTCAAGATTGCAGACACACAAAAATGGAAGGTTCTAAAAATTGAGCTTCACCTGATCTGATCAAAATCTGGGTTTAAGACACCTTGCTATGTTGCGATTCCAACAATTTGAACTACGGCACATGACTTTGCTTGGTTCAGAACCAGAGTTAAACTGCGTGCCAATAACTTTGGCTACCAAATGATATGGATCGACTAGGGATAGCAGGAAGAAACCTGCTAGTCGCTCTCCCTCTTAGGGTTTCTTCTTTCTTGATTACAACTGATGATGTGGCTAGGCACTTACAGACATCTCCCTAACAGTAGATGCTAAGTTGCTAACCAATGGCAATAAATCTATCTAATCTAAACCAATTCTGAACAAACTTAAAATAAGTGTGTCTGGCTGCTGCTGCTGCTGCAGAACTGGTTATGTTTACTGTAGAGCTGCATGTCATTTCATTAATAGAACAAGAAAAGTTTGTTAGGTTACAGGCCCTAACTGCCTACATTACACTTATAACATACACGCAACAGACATGTAAAAGATGACCATACTATCAAAGAGAAAAAAGGATCTTATCTAGCTAAAAGCAAGCTGAGATCCCTAGCTCAAGCCGAGCACCACAGAGAGTCATGTAGATTTAAATTTGGTTATTGCTCCATCTGATATTGGTTTCATTGGATATATTTACGTCATTGTTAAAGTATCATTTTGTATTTTTCAACAGTTATGCAATTACTTCTCTACACATTTTCTGTGTATGCCAGCTGCTTGAATTTGAATAAATCATATTTTCTTGTCTATGAAATCCAATTAAAGCATGCAGATGCATTAAACTTATTTAATTTTTAAGTACAACTCTCCTCTTTTGAGGCATTTTTTCATTCCTTGCTAGCGAAACAAGGCCCTGCTCATGTGATTGTTTTCATTTGTTCCGTCTTGAACGTCGTATTTAACTGGTGGATGAATATTAATTGGGAGATTGTTTGTTTAGGGTGCTTGCATTCCACAGTGCTCGAATGGCACAAATTTATTGATACCTCTCACTGGAAGAATTGATCCAGAGGACTTAGCTGTTACAGGGAAAAGTGCTAGGCCCAATGTTCAAGAGAGCACGTACCTTCCTTTGTTATATGACTTTGAAGAGCTAGAAGGAGAACTAAACTTTTTAAATCGGGTTGTTGCATTATCTTTTCATCCATCTTCCATATCAAGGACACCCATCACTCTTGGTGAGGTAAATTTTTATGAATTTGTTAGACTGAGGCACTTTGAAAAGTTATTCTCTATATCTTTTTCTTGACGAGTTTGAAATCCTTTTTAACAGATTGAAGTACTTGGAATTTCTCTTCCATGGGCAGACATGTTAAACAATAGTGGACGTGCTCCTGAATTTATGGAGCTTCTCCAAAAAAAATCAAGCGCTCACTGTGATATGGGTTCAAAGTCTTTTGCAAATTCTTCTGGGCCTGTGAATGATTCTCGTGGCAGTGAGGGGTCTTATACTAAAAGTTCATCGTCAGCTCAACCAGGTGGTTCGGAAAATTTGTTGGATTTTCTCACAGGTGATTTTGACATGTCAAAGTCACATATAACTGAAAATATGTCTTTTGGTAATGGGGAACAAACAAACTTCTTAGATGATGGATTTGATGTTAACCCTTTTGCCTCTGCATCAGAAGTGCCTGTTCCTACAGTGAATAACCAGGTTGAAGAATGTGGCAGCACACAGCTTTATCTTAAATTTTTTGAATCTTTTTCTGGCAATAATAAGGTATCCATCTGTAATCTTATTTTATTATTTTTCTTATCTTATTTTGTTGTATCTGTGTGCATTCCTTCTTTTTTTTTAAAAAAGCGTTGAGCAGAGCTTGTCCTGAAGTTACCAGTAATATCTTGAATTGCTCTTTTATCCGATAAATGGGCAAGATTGTAGTTTCTAGTAACAACATTACCAAAACCTTTTCTTTTCTCGAACACACACGAGAGCTGCGTATCATTGTATTAAGAAGACAAAAAGGGGTAGATAACCCTAACGACACACCCAAAGAAAAATCAACACACTCACATCTAGGTTCAATAATTACATATGCGCCTGTGCTAAAACTGAAAACCTACCACGACCATAACTGCACTTTAACCATCCTCTTATGACAGGTTACTGAATCTTTAGTTCTATTCAGGTTACAGCTGTCTATTTCTTATATGCTTGTGTACTTTACATATGTTTAAGGTTCTAGCGCTATTGCTTTCCTATCTTCTCAATACATACTTGCTTATTGTGAAAAAAATAGGAACAGAAATAGTCCTCTTTTGAAAAAAAAAAAGTGTGTATGAATTTAAATCCAATACAGATGTAAACTTTATCATCTTTCCAGGGAAAGGGTCTTACCTTTGAGGAAGTGATGAAACTTGAAATAAAACGTCTCCATCTTGGTCTTTCTGCCGCTGAAAGGGACCGGGCATTGTTATCAATTGGTGTTATTCCTGCCACAGTAGATCCAAACCGTTCAGTTGATTATTCTTACCTGTTGAAGCTGTCCAGCTTAGCTGATAATCTAGCACTGCTGGGCCATGCAGTCCTTGAGGATCGTGTTAATGCTTCAATAGGGCTTGAAAAGGGCAGTGGACACGCTATAGATTTTTGGAACATCAGTGAAAATGATGATTCCTGCTATGATGGGGCATGTGAAGTCCGTGCTCCATCTTCATTGCAGGCTTCAGCCACTAGAGAAAATCAATCAGTATTTGTGGAATGTTCCCAGTGTGAAAGGACAGTTTGCAAAGCTTGCTGTGCTGGTAGAGGGGCCTTCCTTTTGCTCAACACCTATAGGGATCTGAAGATATATGGTGGGAGTCAAGGTGGTGGCTATTCAGCACTCGCAGATAGTTTTGTGTGCAAATCATGCTGCAGTGAAATCATCAAACGTGCATTGTATGTGGATTATGTTCGGGTTCTTCAGAGTTTACGGAGAAAATATCGTGCGGAGAAAGCAGCAATGGACGCTGTGAATCAGGTCTGCCAGCTGGAGTCCAGCAAAGTATCTGATTTATCGCAAAGTATTCAAACTGGTCAGAGACAATTGAAGCAGATCCTTGATGGTGAAGAGTCCCTTGCAGAATTTCCATATGCAAGCTTTTTACAAACGGTATTTCTAAACTCTGTGCTATGCTATCATAACTTTTACTCCTGTATATTGTGCTGCCCTTTGTTATAAGTACATTCTGCTGTATTTATAACACTGTTGTGTTTTCCCATGGACCATGGGAATACAGTTATAAATTGGCCTTATGCGTATCATTCTTTGTTTCTTCTAAAGATGCCTACCTCCTATTTTTATTTTCTTGTATGAAGTTTGACAGATAATGCTTTGATCGAGCCCTCATGTTCTATTACTCAGGTTGAAACTGCTGATGACTCTGAACCACTGCTTTCGTTACTGGCACCTCTTGGTGCCGGAGATTACAATTCTTACTGGAAAGCTCCTGGGGCTAACACTTCAGTGGAGTTCTCGATTGTTCTTGGTGGTTTATCAGATGTTGCAGGAGTTGCCATAATTGTCAGTTCTTGCGGTTACACATCTGACTGCCCTATTGTAAGATGGCCTATTTTACTTTCTCTTTCTTCATCATTTTATCCTTTATTTTATCTATAAATCTCTACAGACAATGTTAAGTCAGGCATACATTAATATGATATATACGGGATCCCAGCTATATCAATATGCCTCACTAGACATTTCTTGTTTGTTGATGATTGAGAAAAAAGGAGGATATTTAAACTGAAGTTACTGGAATTATACTTTTAGCCATGAAATCATGTAGCTTGATCAAATGCATGTTCTTTCTGAGCAAGAGAAGGAAAACATTTCAGTTCAGCTGTCTGCTTACATGTTGATTACAAGGGAACCAATGTGAAAAATATTATCTCCCTCTGCAGAATTGTATGCCACATCAGCATGAGAGACATCTCATGCTCTTGCCCATTTATTTCCAAGAATGTCCACAAAATGAAGGAGAACTTGCAAAGAGAGAAATAATTCTTAACATGGGTTATACTGAGAGCAAAATCTGGTTTTATTCAAGACAAAATGCTAATATGCTATCAAATATCTGGAGCTGCATTAGTACTTTGGTTCTAAACCTACACTTCAGGATTGCGCTTATGCTCTTTGCAATTCAATTTATGACTAGTAATAGCAGTGGTTTCCAGTCTTATGATGTTTGTGGCTTCATAATTCTGTGATAGTCACCTGTCCTTCTATACATGCACCGATACTGTCGCTATGACCACACAAATACATCTAATGTGTTGAAATAATCCTGGTCTGGAGTTAGTTCAATGTGCAAGAGCTTCAGACGTATTTTGCATATACTTCAGAGTTTATCTGTGCATAACAAGAGGATCATTTGAACTAGCCTTTTGGGTTTCTGGAACCAATGCAATGTCCAAGAGCTGCAAAACATCTTTTCCATATTCTGACACAGTTAGCTATCTATGCATAACAAGATCATTTGAACTAACCTGTTGAGCTGTTTCATTCTCTGTTCCTTCAGTGCATGTTTTCTTTTCTAACAAAATTTTTTGCTTTCATATGCTAATAATCGTGCTGCTTGTCCAGGTAGAGATATGGGCCAGTAATAGAATACAGCGAGAAGATCGTACATTCATAGGAAAGTGGGATGTACAAGATATAATATCTTCATCTCCGCAGCTTTGTGGACCTGAAAAATCTAGTAGAATAAGTGGAGAACCAAGACACATTAAATTTCACTTCCCAAATCCTATCCGCTGTCGTATCATTTCAATAAAAATGACACTTCCCCATATTGGTTCTCATTCAACCAAGTTTAGTGAGGAGTTTGATCTTCTGTCATTGGGTGATAGCTCATTTTATGAATCAAAGCCAACCAGTCCACAGAATTCATTTATCCATGCAAAAAGAATTATTGTTTTCGGTAGTTCTTTGAGGAAGGAGATGGGTTCTGACACATCTGGGGGAATAATGAGAATGAAAAGTTATTTAGACAGATCACCGCCCTTGGGGAGATTTAGGGTAAACCCTATGTCTTTTGCTGAACAGTTTCCATATTTTGATTCTGGCTATTACTGAAGCTTTTCTTCTGTATTTTCCAGATTCCAGTTGAAGCTGAGAGGCTAAGAGATAATGATCTTGTTCTTGAGCATTATCTCTTACCTAATTCACCTGGAATAGCTGGATTCCGGCTTGACTTTTTCAGTGTTATAAGGCCTCATGTGACCCATTCACCATCCTCATCAGAATTGTACATGAGGGAGTTTTCATTGACACGAATGGAAGATAGATTTGTAAATCAAGCAATTCTTTATATGCAGGTCACAATTGTTAAGGTACTAAGACATTGCCTCTTCTCAAAATTTTATTATTTCAGTGGTATGGTTCATTATTTTCTGCTTCCTGTGATCTCCTTTAATGCTTGTCCCTGTACAGTCCAAACCGTCATAGAGTGGGCCCAGGTGGTCATGTGACCTAGTTTTGCTGATAGGTTTTCTTGCTGACAGTTTTGCATTTTGCAAAATGTTTTTTTTTCTCTCGTTTCATGCTAGTATGGAATATTCAACTGAAACTTCACCATTTATATAGTGGTGATCGTTAGATAAGCTGCCTCTTCATATCTCGAATGACTATACACAATAAAATATTGCTATTTCAGTTTTTTTAGGTTTGCTGCAAACTTATCATTTTTTACATAATGTTAATCGAGGGTTTGATAAGCATACAGCTGAACCTTATATATATAGTCCAGTCTTTTGAGTGCTTATTTTGTTTTTTCATAAAACATTTCTTTTGTGCTCTTGGTTTTGTACAGGAGTCTGGCAAGCTGGTTGTAGAGGAATACCGTTTACCTGAAGTCAAAGCGAGTACACCACTGTATTTTGATTTTCCTGATCTGCAACAAGATGTCCGTTGTGTTATGTTTAGATTACTTGGGGATGTCACTGCCTTTGTTGATGACATTTCTGAGCTTGACGGCTTAAACTTGCGAAATCTTCCTTTGGCATCTGGACTGTCTTTGTCAAATAAGATCAAGTTGTACTACTACGCAGATACATATGAGATGGGAAAGATCGGCAGTCTCTCAGCAGTATAAAATATCTGAGGTAGGAAATCATGACATTCTAAATGCTAGCTTATGAGTCTTGTCTGATTAAAGAGTTCTTAACTTGATTTTTGACAATCAAGTTATGCTTATTTTCAGAAGAAAGTTTCAGTTGATAAAGGATATATGATAAAGCTAAAATGCATAACATAAATTGGGTTATCAGTTATCACTTCTCTTCTTGCTTAAGCTACCTACCTCCACATGTGGATTGAATGTTGAATGATTGGTACTTAACATCCTTGAGGTAACCACAAAGCCTGCCTGATATGGTCTTAGTCCTGACCCTACACTCCTATTTTGAATTAGAATTACATGTAGATGGCTATGGATCCACTTTATTGAGGGTCTCTTCTCTAGATTAAGCTACCTCTGTAGACATGGATTCATCCTTAACACCCTCCAAAGAAAAATTGTGTACCCAGGCCATTATGGTCCTGACCCTAGACTCCTATTTCGAATTAGAATTACATGTGGATGGGTCTAGATCCAGTCTATACTGGCTTATCCATGCTTAGAAGGAATTTAAAATTTAGAAACACCTCACGTTTCAAATGAGATGGAGCTTATCAGCCCCAGCAATAAACTTTTACTCTGCCCCTGGTGACACTTATCTGAATGTTCTGCTGAATCATGAAACTATGAATTGGTATGCGTGGGTTATTGTGTACTATAGCCTACATCTGTGTAGTAGATTGCCTAATACTGCTCTTTTACTTTTTGTTTACCTGTGTTTAGGTCGTACATGCCAACATGGGATATTACCAGGTGGTAGAAGGTTATTGTCAACTATTGTTTCTGTACTCTGCCTTGATGCGCGGCTGTTGCGACAAATACATGATGCCTTTTTGGACCATTCTTTTTCTTTGGTTTTCACGATCAGATGATGATCCAATTTGAGGGATCATGGGATTTTGCTAGTAGAATTTCTGGAAGTTCAATTTTAGGTAGAATATCTGGAAATTCAGTACGATTGCAGTTTCAGAAACTGCCAGGTACATTTGTCAATATCTGCACTGTATTCTTTTTCGCTCATACGTATTTTAAGCACTGAACTTTACCGATTGTTCATTTGTATGCTACACGGCAATGCTGAGGTTACCATTCTCTTAACTTGAACATTTGATTGATATTGCATTGTCGCTATGGAACAAAAAAAGTGGTAACCTGTTGTTTAATGGCAGCACTCGTCCTATAAACTAAATATATAGCATCAGCGGGTAAGAGCTGATTTTATATTGGTTTTGTTGTACCCTTACCGCCAAAGGTTATAAAAGACCAAACAAACAATATTTTGAGAAAAGACCACAAATTTGCTAGCCAAAATGGGCTGGTAAAATAGAGGTTAGTTACCACTTGCCAGTCATATTGGCATGTGGACCCATGGACCAGGTAAAATGTTTCGTTTTATACACCAACATTGTCTTCAAAACACAGTTTTAATTTATATTTTTTACAATGTTTATAAAGCACAGTAAACCTATCATGAGATTGCTTGTCAAGACAAATCTTCTTGTTTCCAAATATCGGAAACTATGTGTAGGTTGTAATCTTACACGATGGAGTAATAATCAGGTTAATATTCTTGGGAGAAATGTTTTGATTCCTTGGATTTGGTCGAGTAGGGTTTCACTCCAATGTCTCGGCTGTGGCTGTTCGGCTTGTGATATCCTAGAAGGTGTAATTCGAGGTCTGCTGACTGCTAGGTAGATTACCCTGTTTGGTTTGGGTCGGACTCCAGTTCAAGTTTTCTATGACCTGCAGCCGTGACTAGGAAGGCTAGCCGATCGACGGCCGGGGGCGCTGTGCTATGAACAGAACAAGGCGAACGTGACGTACGGGAAGCTAGGCCTGTCATCTCATCCGATCGCGCACGAGCGGGGGTCCGAGGACACACACGAATCTGAACAGAATACTACAACGAGAGGACTACGAGGATCTAGGATAACCAACGTCGTAGCAATAATGTGTTTGAGTACACAATGATCCGTCCTTGGGTAGTAAATGTAGCCTCATTAGATCATAATTTATAATTTTGTAATTGAGTGATAACGGACTAATGTCTTGTCAAGAATGTACCTTAGGTTTTTAGTTCCAAGAATGCAAATCAAACCATGGTAAGGTCAAAATCATGGTATTTAAGTATCCAAGCTATGATATCCGTGGTATTCAAGTGTCCAAGTTATGGTATTTTCGTAACCAAATCATAGCATCTAGGATTATTCTATAGTATTCAAGCATCAAAGTGATGATATTTTTGGTGCTTGCATTGGATGAGCCGAAGAGAGAAAGGAACCATTGGATGTTCCAAAGGTCTACAGGATAAGTGTCAGAGCTACCATCAGATCAATTAGAACAACATGATGCAACTATCTGAGTTAAGACCATCGGACGTTCCGATGATAGGATGTCTAGAAGCGTCGGATGAATTCGGAGGTAAAGGATGTAAAGACAAAGAAAACCCTCTAGCACCAGATGATCATATGCTACGCCAAGAGGAGCATCGGATGAAGTATATTTACTTTATGAAGTTCCTGAGAGGTTTTGGCCTTAAACCCTTCAGCACCGGATGATCCGATGGTACCATCTGATGAAACGTCGAATGAATTTTGAGTCTATGAAGAACTTGGGCACGGGGAAGCTAACGGCTAATTGCATTGGATGTTTCGATACATGTCAAAAAGGAACCATCGGAACATCCAATGGTAAACTTTAACTAGCCATGGGAGCAACGGCACTTTGATGCTTTAGGTTATTTATACCCCCTCCACTCGACCATTTGATGTTGCTGGAGTGTGCAAGAATCCTTTGGAGATCAAGACTCATCAAAAACACATCCAAGTTACCAAAAGTGCATAAGTGATTAATCAAAGCTTAGCACAAGCTTAGAAGAGTGTTTAGTACTAGGATAGGCCTAGAGAAGAGAGAGTGTAAGGTGTTTTGCCTTGTGATCAGTTTAAGGAGTGAACCACAGCTGTACAAGGTGTACCGACGCCTTGGAACCTTAGTGGTTCACCGGTAAGTCTTCGACCCTCTGGCTTGGTGTGGAGCGGCGTCGACGACCGTGTGTGGGGGACGAGGAGACCCCTTCCTTGGTGGAGAAACTCCGTAGTGAAGATGGCATCAAGGTGACTGGAAAGAGAGGGAGTGGTGAGCTTTGTGTTAGTGGCAAGTTTCTCATCTGGCTTGGCATGAGCCTTTGTGGCGAGTCCAAGACCTTGATCGGAAGAGACTTGGTGACCGGGAGCATATCCTTGGTGGAGCTCAAACATGGACTAGGGGTGATATTTGCCTACCGATACCGTACGATAAATCGTGGTGTCCAAGTTTGCATTCTTCCTAACCCACTCCTTTATGTTTCCTCATTTCATACTTGCAATTTGAGTTCTTAACTTAATTACTTAATTATTAGAGTAGAATCTTGATATGATTGGTTTGCAAAACTTGTTTTGAGTGGGAAGAATCATTAGATCAACACATCTAGATAGCACTATCTAGTTTATATTTTGAAACAAATAGTGAAAGTCATAGGCTAAGATTTTTAAATTTGTCTAATTCACCTTCCCCTTTTAGGCTACAAGCACCAATTCTTTGCACCCCATGTATTCGCGGCCTCTCCACGTGACGGGTCCTCGCATCGCAGGGGTTGCAGTCTGAAATCGCATCGGACCGATATGATGGTACTCCTCTCTTTAGCAGCGAATGCTGTGTTCTCTCTAACGTAT
This sequence comes from Setaria viridis, assembly GCF_005286985.2. Lineage (NCBI taxonomy): Eukaryota > Viridiplantae > Streptophyta > Magnoliopsida > Poales > Poaceae > Setaria > Setaria viridis. The sequence goes on from NC_048270.2 coordinate 41,098,432, forward strand.
CTGCCCTTCAGTCCTTGTCTCCCTCCTTGCAGTCGCTAACTAATGGTCATGGCCATTTGCCTGGTTCTATTGTACGACACCTACGAATTAGCAAAAGCACTGTCATCTCCGCACTGTCATCTTTGGGGGTTTCTATTCTTGCTTGTCAAAAGGCCGAAGGAGAGCGACCGCACTGAAAAACGAACGACTACAGAGAAATTCTCCCAGCGTCCCAGCCCAAGATACCAGCCGCGGATTGCGATCCTTGATTTGGACACGACAAAGCTGCTGTTCGTGCTGCTATCCGTACGAGCTCGACGGCGATTTCTGTTTCTGTTTTATTATGAGGTAGCTTTAGGCTTTTCGAAGAATGGCGCGCTACTACGCCACGCTCATAGCGTTGCATGCTTGATCATAAGCAAGATTGATTTCGATGTTAGGTCAAACGCGCTGCTGGCCTAATGATTCATGCTCAAACCAAGCGGGCGGCATCTATTGTACAATATCAGAGCCAGTTAAAAAAAGAACAGCCTTATTTTCACTGGAGCAGTAGTTTAAGTTGATATGAATCTAATGCAACGAGAACTGGTTGAAACGGAGCTGAAACATGAGATCTATGAGCTATGGAAGGTTACAGGGATCAAGCGGCGATTAACAAAAGATGACAAGGCCAGCAAGGAAGTTCTACAAGACACTATAAATAGCACTCGCAAAATTGATAAGGCTCAGGGTTAGTTTCATAAAAGATCTTAGGTTGGATCTGTTCGTGAAGATTGAGATCACCTAGGGGGTTATTTGTGAAACTAGCAAGACACAAGTGATAAGCTAGTTATTACAGGGTTCTCCAGGGGTCTAGATGCAAAAGCTTAGGGGCTTGCTCCCATACCTGATGGGTGGCTCTACGTGGCGAAATCACTGGCAGTTTGGGGCATACAGGGCCTTGTTTAGTTCCAAATTGGGAGTGGCAAAGTTTGCATTTTATCATAAATACGTAACTGTAGCATTTTGTTTGTATTTGTGAATTATTATCCAAACATTGACTAATTAGGCTCAAAAGATTCGTCTCGTAAAGTACAACAAAACTGTGCAATTAGTTTTTGATTTCGTCTACATTTAATACTCCATACATGTACCGCAAGTTTGATGTGATGGGGAATCTTCTTTTGCATAGTGCCAAAGTTGGGAAAAAGGAGGGAACTAAACAAGGCGCAGGTAATAATAATAAAGGCGGATAATTTAGATAAAAATTATGTAGTTATTTTACATTATTTTATATAGCATTGGCGTGTAATTTAGCTATAAATTTGAAGATTACTATAAAGTAATTAATAAAAGTATTTTTATTATGACATAGGTGAGTAATGTTTTAAAACCATCATAAAACTAATGTTTGTTATTATTAATGACGATTGAAGTCTACCAATTGATTGCTTGATGTTTATGATTGGTTTAGAACTTTTATGATTTATCTTTTTGTTCTAGCAGGTCACACGAGGATTAATATGGATGCTTAAAAATAAGCCTTAGTTGGTAATAGAAGACTTATTACCCTTAAGTTGTATACACCTGCTAAATCGCTCAAAAGGTCTAAGTTGTTGGTGAGAAGAGACTAGGACTTACAGATTTCCAGATGGTCCAGGCCCATTGGACGGCCCGAGGCACAGCACGAGCACGAACCCGGCACGAGGTGAATAGTATCTGGGTCGGCCCGGTACTATGCCGGGCCTGGGCCGCATCCTCAGCACACTGGGCCAGCACAAACCCGACACGAGTTTTGACTAGCCCAATGCGGACGAACAACCTACTAGCAACCTGCAAGTTTATATAGAAAAACCCTAATTCATTGCCCTCCTCCCCTCCCCCAACACCCAGGCGAGCAGCCGGCGGCCTCCCACCCTCTTTCAATCTCTACCGTGACGCTTCCACCACCGCCCTCCTTCCCGTGAGCGGCACCACCGCCGGAGGTGCTGCGGGAGGGGGGGGCTATCTGGAGCCCGGAGTCGCCGGCCGCCGCCGAGGAATGCCTGGAGCCGCTCGCAACCGCCGGGGCCCACCACGCTAGCTGTTGGGGGCGCCGCGGGGTGCTACCTGGAGCCGCCGGGGGCAACAGCGAAGGCTGTCTGGAGCTGCCCACCACTACTAGTACTGGGCTGGCCACTAGCACGGCAGGGCCCATCATGCTAGCGGGTTGGCCCAGCCTGATAAAAAGGTTGTCGGGCTGAAGCTGGGCCACCTCCTCGGCACGTAGTGCTAGCCTGGCTCGGCATGAAAACCCTTCGGGCCTATTAGTGCCGAGCTAGGGCCGGGCAGTCCATCTGGAAATCTATACTAGGAATGTAAGCGGGCTGTCTTCGAACAGCAAATTGTTACTCCCTCCGTTCCAAATTGTAACTTGTTTTAGCTTTTCTAGATGCATAATATCTAAACGTGATATATACCTACATACATAGCAAAAATTATATATCTAGAAAAGTCAAAACAACTTATAATTTTAAAACAGAGGGAGTATCTTTTTGGCGAATTCTTGCGAAACCAAAAAAACTGATATATTTTCTGATATTTTTGCGAAACACAGTACTGACGTATATTTGCCGATATGAATTGACAATTTTTACGCAACATGTACTCAGTACTGCCACGTACCTATATATGACCAAACATGCAGTTCTTTGAGAAATTAATAGTACATCAATGCATACATTCTAAAATCTAAGGGGGTGTTTGGATACGAGCTGCTAAACTTTAGCAGGTCACATCGGATGTTTGGATGCTAATTAGTAGGACTAAACATGAGTTAATTACAAAACTAATTGCACAGATGGAGTCTAATTTGCAAGATGAATCTATTAAGGCTAATTAATCCATCATTATATTAGCATATGGTTACTGTAGCACCACATTGTCAAATCATGAACTAATTAGGCTTAATCGATTCATCTCGCGAATAAGATTCCATCTGTGCAATTAGTTTTGTAATTAGACTATATTTAATACTCCTAATTAGTATCAAATATCCGATGTGCCAGATGCTAAAGTTTAGCAGGGTGTAAACACCCCCTAAAACATGGTAGTATTCGGTACCCAGACATGAACATGCGACAAGATTAAACACCAACACTGAAGAGCGTGACAGCAGCTGCAGCCAGAGCGGCGATCAGCACAGTCGTCTTGACGACCGGCGGAGGAGGCGCGGACCCTGTCGGGGTCTCACTCGGCTGCGCCGCTGGCGGCAGAGCCACTCCGGCGATGTGGATGGGCTTGTTCATCTGGTATGTGAGGTAGCAGGTGAGCCCCATGACGGAGGCCTCCGTGCTGTTGGTGACGCTCGCGTCCCTGTACATGACGCCGAGGTGATCCAGAAGGCAGCCGGAGCACTCGGCCGGCGGCAGGTCCCTGGTGCACTGCGCCATCCCGTATATCACCTGCCAGGTTCCCCGGCCGGCGGCGTCCATGTACCCCTGGTTCCCGGCGGCGAACCGCCGGTCGTCGTCGCCGGCGGCGCTCTCCGCGAGCCGGCTCAGCAGCACCCGCCGCGCGTCCCTCATGGCGGCAGCGTCGGCGGCCTGCGTACGCGAGCGCAGGACCAGCCGGGCGCCGGAGGCGTCGTCGGCGGCGGAGGAGACGAAGAAGGGCGTGACGCCGCCGGCGGCGTAGCGGATGACGCAGCCGTCGGAGCTGATGAAGCTGACGTTCCGGCTGTGGTCGCACGCGGGGAACAGGGCGTGGGCGGAGCTCACGGTGGCGAGGCAGGTCCGGCACCGGTCGGGGGCGGAGTCGGCGAAGCACATGGCGAGGCCGGACGCCTGGTCATCGGGCGTAGTCGTGCCGTAGACGGTGATTTGATGGAACAACCAGTTGTCGACGGCGGCAGGGCGCGACAACGGGGCGAGGAGCCTGGCGAGGTTCCTCGCGTAGGGGCTGTTGGAGGTGTAGTTCCCCGGGGCCGAGCAGGTGTAGTTCGAGAATACCAGGTGGTCATCAGCTGCCGCTGCACCACCGAGCGAGGCGACGGCGATGAGCAGGAGGAGGCGAGCTGAATCCATGCTGCTGCTTCGTTCTAGCTGCTAGCTGAGAAGTGAGTGAGAAGATGATCGAGCAGGCGGACCGTGCACACGCATATATCACGTGAAAAATTGCATATTTCACCTCCCGGGGACAACCCTCCTGGATTTCTTTTCTTTTTTTGCAAAACCATTTAATCCTTTTTGTCTAATTTGCACTAATAATCATAATGATAGGTGAGTTCTCCACAAATATATATGTTATAGATCGGAGAATACGAGGAAGAACTGAGCTGTCATCAGACGTACACATGGGCTTGAACTTCGATCGATCCCTTGTTTTTTCACGCTAGCTGGCGCGCCTTGCTGCCACTCGTCGTCGTCTCTAGACGACTCCAGGAGAAACTTCGCACTCGCACCCAAGCGTTGCCGGCTCTACGTGCGCCGGCGCCGGCGCAAAACATTATCCATGCATGCGCGCGGACCACAAATTTGACGTAGTTCTATTGTACACAAGTGTACTCTAATACCGCTTGAATTTGGAAATTAGCATCGTTGTGCGTCAGCAAAAGAAAAAAAGGAAAGAAAATGTAGTGCACCATATACCTACACCATATACATGGATGATGAAATTTAAGGGCGCCGGCTAAGGGGGTAGATGCCAATCGCAATCGCCGTCGTGGTTATTTTAAAAAAAATCCCTCAATTTTTTCATAATTAACCTGCGGTCCTTGAAAAATAGTTCCATCAATTTTGCTAAAAAGTCCCCCCGTGTGCTATCCACCCACCCGCCCTACCCGTGCCTTCCTCCTCCAGTCCGCTGCCGGCCCCCTCGCCATCCACCGGCCGCCACCTCCGCATCCAGCCCCTTCACCATCCTCCGACCTACGCGTGCCCTCCTCCTCCAGTCCGCTGACGGCCCCTCGTCATCCACCGGCCGCCACCTCCGCATTCGGCCCCCTCGCCATCCTCCAGCCGCCCGTGCCACTGCCTGCCGCGGTGCCCTCCTCCTCCGGTCCCTTTCCCTGAACTCGCTGTCCACCGGTGCCGGCCCCCTCGCCACGCCGCCCCTTGGGTTCAGGCGGTTCGCGGACAAGGCCATGGATCTGACGGTCGGGGCCATGCGCCGTCGCCGATTCGCCGAGCAGCTTCGAGGGTTCAGGTCCCGGCTCGAGGAAGTGCGCCGGCAGTGGTGGTGTGTGTGCAGGCTCTCGATGACACCGCGGCCGTGTTGGAGGATGAGGTGGCGCCCCCCGCCCGGTGCCCGGTAGTGCAGCGGAAGCGTCGAGCCTCGTTGGCCTGAGCCGCCGCCGGGACGAGCTCGTCGCCCGAATGCTCCTCGTGGGGGGAGGGGAGAGAGGCCGACGACGTCTCGGCGAAGTGGCTCAGGGTGGTCTCCGTTCTTGGAGATGGTGGGCTGGGGAAGACGACGCTCGCCAAGGAGGTCTACGGCGCGATATGGATTCTAGGGGCGCTTCGACCTTCGACTGCCTGGCCTGGGTATCAATGTGACTGAAATGCCCCTTGAAGGACATTCTCTGGAGCATACTTTGCCAGGTTGAGGAGCCACGCAGCAACGGCGGCGATGACGATGACGGCAGAGGGGACAACCTCATCGGATGCATCAGAAAATGCTTGCAGGATAAAAGGTACATGCTCTCTGCATCTAGAAATTCCATGTCATGAAGCAATTATTCATTATGAACTACTTTATTTTGTTTTGGTCTATTTCTCTATTTTCCTATCATCAAACAATGCTACTTGCTGACACATCTACGCTGGAAACCGTGGTGCAACAGGTACCTGGTGGTTCTTGACGGTATGTGGAACCCAAAAGCATGGATCATCATCAGAGCATCTCTACCACAAAATGATCTTGGCAGCAGGGTGATTACGACGACATGCTCCACCATTGTTGCCAAGTCATGCTCCTCCAACTGCAATAGCCGTATCTACAACATCAAGACTCTCGGCTTGGGAGACTGCAGGACTTTGTTTCACGGAAGGATATTTGGCTCCGTGGAGAGCTGTCCTCCGGATTTGGCAGATGTCGCTGACAGGATCTTGATAAGATGTGCTGGTTTTCCTCTTTCCATAGCCGCTATATCCAGTTTATTGGTTTGCAAACCGCGAGCAAGGTCAGTATGGGAGATGTGTGCAATTGTATATATCATCGCTTCTCCTAGGACCACAGAAGGAATGAGAAGGATACCGTCCCTTGGTTATCATGATCTTCCTCACCATCTGAAGGCGTGCCGCCACTGGCATCTAAGTATTTTTCCCGCAGATTATCCGATCGACCTTGACCGTGTAATAAGGAGCTGGATGGCTGAAGGACTTGTATGGGAGAAATCTGGCAAAACTGTCGAGGAAGTAGGAGAGAGTTACCTTGAAGAGCTCATGGATAGGTAGATGATCCAACTTGATCATGGCAGTCATGATGGTGAAGCCAAGGCTTATGTACTTAAAGTTGTGTGTTTCTTCCGACCGTCATGGTTGTTTTGCAAAAAAATCATCATATTTTTTGCGATCAACCCTCAATCCTGTGGATTAAACGGTCATAGCTATTTGATGATTTGCAAAAAAGTCCCTTGCCTTTTTTTAATCATCCCATTATCCTGTGAGTTAAATAGGCCTCAGTTCTTTTTTCCTCGCCTACCGCGCATGTCTGCGGCTACTGACACATCCACGGTGCGCCCCCTCCGCCGTCCCCATGAACTAGTTCGTCATCGTGACTCGCTTTTTTCGTAATCAACCCGCTATCCTATGAGTTAAGCTAACTGCAATTCTTTCTTCCTCACTTTCCACGCATGTCCGCGGTTGCCGACACCCACACGACATGCACCCTCTCCGCCATCCCGACAAACACGTCTATCATCATGACACCCCCTCTGCGTATGCCGGTAAAACCTGCCACCGACCATCCCTGTGCTGACTTCCACTCGCACGTGCCCACGTCAGGTTCGGCGCTAGCAGATCTCCTCCAACTACCGCCGTGAGAAGCATGGGAGGCTGGCCACTATGGCGTAAGCTCCACATTTATCATCACCAGCACTAGCTTCCCCTCCTCCATGGCATCACATGATTTATCATGTGTTCACACCGGCACTGCCAATGGCAGATGCTCGATAGATGAAGCGGAACTCAACAGCACCCTATTTGCTTGAAAGGGGAAGGAATTGGAGCGGGATGCTGAGGAGGAGCTCAACAGAGGAGGCTCGGTGGCAGGCAGCTTGGAAGCGGCCGAGGGAAGTAGAGGTGCCACTCCAACTAGGTGTGGACATCTAGGCTCTAGCATATGACGCATGTCACCATTGTGATTGTTTCACTGCTCTTGCGTTCCGTTGCAACGTACGGACAAATTTGCTAGTTATCTCTAATGTATGTATATTAAGCATATATACAAATATACGCCACTTTACATATATCCCCTTTTTTATACCAACCTTACACAACATGTTAATTAATAATTACAAGTAAGGAACTGAACTGGTTGCATCATGTAGGCATTTAAGCTTTTAGCCTTTTAAGCAGTTTGTATGGTGATCTACACGAACAGGTTGAGAAGCGGCAAGGAGGCCGAACTGGGCCTGTCTTGTTGCATGATGATCTGTGGAAGGCCCACATAGCCAAAATCATCCTCCGTAGTAGTAGGCCCGCGGTGCCTCCTCATGTGGCCGCCAAGGGCCTGGCCCGTCGAGAAGCCCAGCCCACAGGTGCCGCACGCGTGGACGGCCACCTCCTTTGGCCGGAGCTTCGTCGCCGGCGGCCGCCTGAGGTGGCTGCTCCGGTGGCCGCCGAGCGCCTGGAACGTCATGAACTTCCGTCCGCACGTCCGGCACTCGAAAGCGTCGTCGCGCCCTCGGCGGCGCCGACGAAGGCGCTTATTAAGTGGCGGCACCGCCGCCGTGCCTGCAGCTTCTTCCTCGCCGCTGGTGCTGCTGCTGCCGGATGATGAGCCGCACGACAGAGAGAGCAGAACGTCGCATGCCGCTCGCTGCTGGTGGCGGTCTTCTTCTTCAACGCCATCTTCTTCTTCTTCTCCGAGAGGGTACCTGTCGTTGTTGTCATCCCCCATGGCGGCGATGGCGTCATCTCTGCCACGCTTCATTGCGGATCGAGGTTCTTAGAATCTTGCTAGCTCCGATCCCTTGCTAAACATTCTTGAGGTGTAATTTTGGAGGCATGGGAATTGAAGATACATAGGTGCTGAAGATACTTGTATATATAGCCATCCAGCAGCTGAATGTTGAGTGCGAATATAATGGGACATGGAAATGATCGAGAATATGTTCGGTCGACTTGACGCACACGCGGTGATGTCCATGACTCCACACAAGTCTCCTACTAGTAAGTTTCTTCATACCAGCGGCAAGACAAGAGCTAGGCAACGTCGCTCTCACGGTTTGGAATAGTTTCTCTTTTGGGCCCTGCTCTTAACAAGTCAAGCTATTTCATTACACTACCTGACAAGTAAGTAATCACCTGCTTTAGTAGTGCCAATTGGGAGTAATATTCTTCTCTATCGAGATAGAAAGAACAACTAACTTACTGATCAAGTTGCATGTAGTACGTGCTACAAAATGACATGAGCAGGCTGGTGGGGTGCCTACTACGTCTTTGATTTCATGACCAAGTTGTTTAGGACTTGGAACGAACTAGGACGTTTATTTTAGAGATATATTATGAGATGATGAAATTATTGTTGATTTATGTTGTATCATTGTTGATTGATGTGTATGTAGGTATATAGTTAAATGTCAATCACTAGCTAGTATGAAAGGAATATATGGGTAAACTAACTAACTCACTAAGCAAGGCATGTCTCAGAAACAAGCTAAGCTAAGATATTTTAAGAGAATAATTAACTTATATATAGCTCCTTAGCATGTATGTTGCTAGTAATATATGAAATTAGGACTTTGCTAGTCGTGGTCTTGGGGAACAAATAAAGTTAGCTTATGTCATATCGATCCTTATCTTTGTTTCGTGTCCTGAATCGCAGAATCTAGCACCATTTATGAAATATCACTCCTAAGGAAGTTGCTCAGAACTTGGTGGCCAAGGATACTACTTCTGATCACTTTCAGTGGCAGACATCGACGTACCTCTCATGAAGTTTCATGGAAATTCACCTGATTTCCTCTCTACCAATCAACAAAATGCCCGCTTGTTGGAGCAACAAAGAGACACTACTAGTAGTATATGTACTCCCTCCATCCTAAATTAATATTTGTTTTGGTTTTTCTAGGTAGTACATAGTTTTTTATATGTATTTAGATATATATTGTGTCTAGATATATATAGCAAAAGTTATGTATTTAAAAAAACGAAAACAGACAGTAATTTGGATGGAGGGAGTATATTTTAGATGCTTCGATGTTTTGAGAAATGGATGCCAAAAGACTTGTTCTCTTCAACCTATAAGCCAATGGTTGGTGCCTATGTAGGCTATAAATGCTTCCAATCTTCCTGAAAAATAGTCAGTTATGTATATTTGCACACTAAGCGATGAATGATATAATGTGAGGGATATGGGTACCTCATGGGTCCCCACCGACCTGGATATTCACCGGCCTGACAAGTGGGCCCGCCTGACCAGAACGTGCGGGTCAAAGATGTGAAGATACTTAGAGTACAAGACAAGGAAACCGGGCAATTCAAATCGGCCCGGATATTGCGGGATACATGTTATAATCCAACTCAGATTGCTTTCCATGTAACAACCAAGTAGATTAGATTTAAACCGACTTGTAACCCTAGGTCGTCAGCCTATATAAGGTGGCTAAGGGCACCTCCCGAGGGTAATCCAATCCCACGCGAACTATTCCATGCACCAGCGTAAAGTAATACAAACCAAATGTATGGTATTATTCTCTGAAGGCCCGAATCTATCTAAATTCTCGCGTTCTCGTGATCACCTTCGAGTTCTTGGTCTCTCGATCCTCTCTACCTACAAATCAAGCACTTGAGTAACCCCTTGATGGACTGATAGCTACTAAATCCGACATAATGCAATAATAAAATATGGACCAAAATAATTTGTTAGTGCACTTTAATAAGTTTACCAACCCTTGGGGTAGATAGATAGAACAATTGAGGACACACTCACTACTAGGGAATCCACGTCTAGTACCGGTTCCGCAACCGGTACTAGGAATTCGGTACTAAAGGGTATTAAAAAAATTTAAAAAAATAAAATACCCCTGGCCCTACCCCCCACCGCGGCCTGCTCCCCCCCCCCCCTCCCCGCCGCCACCCCACCGTCCCGCCACTCGCCCCCTCCGCCTCCTCCGCTCCGCTGCCACCTGCCGCCCCTCCGCCTCCCCCGCCGCAACCCCCTCCGCCTTCGCCACTCCTAAGCCGTCCTCCGCCCCCACCGTCCCTCTGCCTCCTAGCAATCCGCCCCCTCTGTCTCCACCGCCCGGCCCCGCCGCCGGCTCCTGCCCGCCCGTGGAATCTCCTCCTCTATGTTGTGTGTGTGTGTGTGTGTGTGTGTGTGTGTGAGAGAGAGAGAGAGAGAGAGAGAGAGAGAGGAGAAAGAGATAGAGGAGGAGAGGAAGTGTTGTGAGAAAGAGGGGAGAAAGAGATAGAGTACACGGGAGGATAAGAAAGAGAGGAGGGAGCGGTTGGTGCGAGATAATGTGCGGATGGAGGCTTTAGTACCAGGTGGGAGCTCCACCCAGTACCCTTTATTACCGGGTTGAAGCTCCACCTGGTACTAAAGAGCTTCTGAGGCATCCCAAATTTGAATCCGGTACTAATGTTAGCATTAGTACCGAGTCAAAATTTGACTGATACTAAGGGAGTGGACTAAAGGTCCATTCTCTAGTAGCGACTAAAAACAATATGTGGTTGAGGGATATCAACATCCACACCAATCTAATAGAGCATCACATACAACAACACTTCCTACTTTGGTGACATATGGAACTAGCAGAAAATACTATGGGTGCCAGTATCTAGCAGGATCCACAAGTATCGAATGCATGCGATACTCTCATTTGGATAGCTTTTGGGCACCGCCAATATTTATTCTTTTGCATGGTTATTTGTGTGAAAAGAGTTTGGATAACAAATGGGTTATTCTAAGGACCAGGACAAATGCTCAAGACGAGGGTAGGGCTGTGGCTAGAGAAGATGAAGCACCTACTTAGGTACTCCATAGCTTGCACATATATAGATGTCGATGGCTTGAGTTTATTTCGCTTGGAGTAAGAATCTGACACATCTAGAGTAGGGCTGGGCATTCATTTTTTTTCGTGTACAGTACGTATATGCCGGTCTTGGTGTTTAAGGTTTAATGCTTAGTTGTCAGCCTATGTGGATGATCGAGGCTGGATGTTCTTTCCTTAATTAAAAAATGTATATGTCGCTCTTCAGAAGTTGTTTGCTAACTCGCATGGGATCAACCCACACTTGTGTGACATCAGCATAATTGGTTGACCAAAGTCAAATAAAGAGCAAAAATGGCATTTGTGGGCATGTATGTGCTGATCTCATATGTTAAGGAGAACAGCGTTGTAAGTAATTTTCTTTCTTATATTTCTGCAGGTTATAGAAAGCTAGAGATTTTAAATAAAAGTATAAAATATTCATTTTAATTTGAGTGAGATGTATACTACCCAGCTAGAAGATATAATACAAATAGGTAATAAAGGTTGTGTATATAATTCTTTTTTGAATAGGCAGCGATCTGCCAATGTTTTCTAAAAAAATATTTCTTTTTGCAGTGCTGTATACTATTAGCAAGTTGAAATTTGTTTCATTGTCCAATATAATAATCAATAGTACCAAATACTAGTCCTTTGCAACAACAATTACAAAACAAATGAAACTTGGACGCGTTCACGCGTACCCTAATTAATGCACATGCATGCAGTATACATCCCACACCAAACCAAAGTTCGCTTGATGACACGTGTCAACAACCACTCATATGAACTGGATTAAGGTACTCGACACGTGTCTCGCGTCGTCATCATCTTCTTCTTCCGACAACCCAGACACCGTCGTCGTCGCCTGCATCGTCTCCAGCACGGCGACCTCGAACGCCGCCCTGTGCCGGCGCATGTGGCCGCCGAGCGCCTGCCCCGTGGGGAACACCATGCCGCAGGTGTTGCACCGGTGGACATCGCTGGCGGCGGCGCCCTTGCGGCCGGGCCTCGCGCCGAGCAGGAGGTCAAGGCCGTCGGCGCGCACCCGCGGCCGGCTGTGGCTGGTCCGGTGGCCGCCGAGCGCCTGGAACGTGGCGAAGCAGCGCCCGCAGGTGCGGCACCGGAACGACGCGCCGCCGCCGCCGTCTAGCCCGCTGCGTGCCCGGTGGTGCTGCTTGCCGACGGCCTGCTTGGCGATCACCTTGCTCGCCGGCGACAGCGAGAGCAGCAGGAGGAGGCGGCGGTTCGTGCCATCGGCCGCCGTCGAGTTTCTTGCTGTCGCTGTTGCCACGTTGTCCATGGTTGACGTACTCACCGTGACAGTATACTGACGCAGCTGTTAAGCTTTGATCAATACTAACACGTGCGTGCGCGCGCACACACACACACAAGCAAGCACGCTAGCTATCGAATGTTGTAGTGGTAAGCCAGTGCAGGCATTTATAGTGCAGGCAAGCCTTAGTTAACGTTGACTTCGATCGGGGTCAAGGTCAAGCTCGATACACACGCAGAAGCCGTCAGCCAATGGCTAGTGACACATGGCCACATGCTAGCTGAGTTTCTGTGTCTTTTCCACAACGGTTTAGCTACTTTGCTTACGCGGTGCCACTTGTTCTTTCTTACGTAGGATTCGGACGTGTGATCCCAGCGTATGTGTGGCGTCAGTCACCTACCTAGCTTACTACGCCATGCATCTATAATTTGTATTGCAATTCTTTTTCGGTAATCTGTACAGCATGTTTTTCATTAAGAGAATTATGATACGATCGACCTTTTTTCATATAGCACCACTATGGAAGCGTCTAATTTGAATTGCAATTCTAATTTATGTAATAATTGTACGTATTTTAGGCGATTGGTTAAAGAATTATGGCTGTAGTATGTATTTTCTTCTTCCAGGAAATTATATTGAAGACTTAGCACAGCGGAAAATAAAATGACTTGGTCAAAATTTTTGTGAAAATATTGTAGTCTAGTGTGAACTGGGCCTTTGAAAATGTCAATGCTGATTAAGGGTGTAAGAGATGTGCTAATCTCGTTCATCTTTAAGTTTGAAAGTGTGTGATAGTTATGGTTATGGATATGTTTATGACCAATTGGATATTAGGCATGGGTGTACAATACCATGCATGTGCTTTCTAGCTGCTAATAAACTTGACATGCATGCTCCAAACAGTTCAGCTGGCTTTTCCTGCCCAAGTCTAGCCAACGGCAGTAGGTTGGAATGTTCTACACATCCTCCTTTTCCGAATCTCATGCATATTCATATCCCAATGCATGGTTGAATTTTTCTATGGTACGACTATAGATACAAATGAATTCCCAATGAGTTTAATCCTCAGAAGAGTAATAAAACTTACCCACAGTTTACTTTAGTACACACTACAACTCTACAAGGAAGTCATCATCTTGGGGTTGAATTGTCACTGGAAATGGTAACAGCTAGTTAAAGCGCGTTTGTCCGGTTCATGAGCAACTGAAGATTAGCAACGAAATTACTAGGATATATCGGTGACAGAGACCCAAGAGTCCATCGATCATGTGTGGACTTGACTCAAATGGCAAGTCAACAGACAATTGTAGGCATGCACATCAATGGTATGCTCTTGATGTTGACATTAGATCCCTCTTGATGCATTCTCTGAAACAATTACTGAACGGTAAAAAAAAATGCCATCCCTTGGTAGCATCCTAGCTAGCTCAAGTAAGCAGAGATCTCGCTGGGGATAAAAGAGTGGCCATCAAAGACGTTCCTGCGGACCCTTTTTCCGGCGCACCCTTCTTCTTCTTCTTCGTTCCTGTACCGGGCGAACGACTTGAGCACCTTGTTCCTCATGTCGACTTCAATTATCCAGTACGTGTAGTGATCCTCCTTCAACAGGAAGCAGACGGCATTTGGATCAACCAAGCTCACCAGAGGATACTCTGGCTTCACCACCCATGGAAGACTCATCTCGCCACTGTGAAGACGCCAGAACTCGGCGGCTTTCATGTCTTCACCCTCGTGCCATCTCCCTTGGTTGATGTCGTGCAACGTCCATGATCTTACAGTGAAATCAGAACTTTCTTTTCGACGAACAGTGAGATCAGAGCTCACTCTTTCAATGCAGACGAGCTTGATCGTGCCGGCGGCGGTGGCGCAGACGCACCGAGCCGAGTCAGGGCATTCTCCATCAGGATCTAGCCGGTCAGACTGCAAAGCTTCCTCCGGCAGCGGGATGTAACGGAGCTGCACCGGACCGGGGCTGCTGCTCTCGTCGTCGTTGGCTGCGAGGACGACGTCGAGGACGAGGACGCCCTGGTAGTTGTCGACCCAGCACAGGAAGCGTTCGTCGACGGGGACGACGGCGTCGGTGACCCAATGGTGAGCACTGGGGCCCTGGGGAAAAGTCACCTTCTTGATCATCCACTCTTCTGGTTCAATGTCCTTCTTCGCCGACCCACGGTGGTGCAGAAGGCAGAGCTCGCCGTCCCGGCCGAAGTTGGTGAATTCCACCACCGTGAACTCGCTGTCGCCGCCGTGGCACAGGATGCCCATCTCTTCTTCAAACACGGCTCGCTGCTGCCGGCGCCGGTAGGGCTTGAAGTAGAAGTCCTAGTCGGGGGTGCTGACGCCGCGTCGCCGCCGACGAAACAGGCGGGGAGCCGGTGGAGCGCCGGCGGCGAGGAGAAGGCCGAGTAGACGAAGAAGTCCACGGGGAAGCGGTGGGTGTCCGCCGTGCATGACATGGGGTCATCGAAGGGGACGATCGCCTTGAAGAGGATGGCGTGGCCGTGGGCGGCGATCACGCGCGGCTCCCGCAGGCCTCGGAGCTCCAGCCGGCCCGGCCAGTGGAGATGGAGGCGGGACACCGCCGGTAAGTCGGCGCCGGTGGCGAGCCGAAGGGAGGCGCGGATGAGCCTGCCGATGCAGGTGTATGAGGTCTCCGAGGCCGTGCCGTCGCCACGGGCCTCGGCGTCGCCGCTGCTGCGGTGGATGAAGCTGTCGAGGATTACCCAGCTCGGGGGACGCGTCGTCTCGGAGGGTTTCCTCATCCCGATGGGTTTTGGTTCTTCCATGCCGATCGAGTTGGGGCAAAACTGAGCAAACTTGGATTAACATAAAAACCGAGCACGTACCTGACAACGGCGACGAGCTAAAATCCGAGTACATCGCCTATTTGTTTCGATCTGTATCAGGTCCTATCACCTATATTTCCTTATATCCAAATTTCGAGTTTGATCTCTTAAACGCATTCAGATGTTCATGGTACATCTGCATCAATTAAATATGGGTATTTTTTCCCGCCCACTGCAAGTTGGCACAATCCCTTATATGTCATTCAGACATCGATGCCAAATAGGATTACAAAATTTTGCAATGGCAAATAGGAATTTTTTCCTAATAATTAATGGTAGAGGTAGGCAAAGCGATGAAGCCTCTAAGTTTTGTGTGCAATATTACTCATCCATCCCAAATTGTAAGTCATTCCAAGAATCCTGGAGAGTCAAAATATCTCAATTTTGATCAAATTTATATGATAATATAATAACATTTATGATGTCATCTAAGTATCATTAGATTTTTCATCAATTATATTTTCATAGTATGCCTATTTGATGTCATAAATCTTTATAATTTTCTCTATAATTTTGGTCAAACTTGAGATGCTTTGACTCTCCAAGATTCTTAGAATGACTTACAATTTGGGATGGAGAGAGTATAAAACTAATATATCTTCTTAGTGATTATAGTAGTGATTAAGGAGGTGGATCATTGATTTGCGATGGTTGGTTCTGGTTAAGATTGTGGTTCACATCTAGTTATACAATTTTTTGATTTTATTTGGATATTTTAATAATTTATTTTCACCAAAAGTTTTTATAGAAGTGACAAATATACTTAACATACTTCTGCGAATCTTTCATGCACTTTCATGATTTGAACTAAAATGGAACATATGTCTTCAACACCATTTTTCATAACATTTTTAATCTTATTTGTGAAAAAAATTAGTTCAAGTATCAATTAATTTTAAAAAGTTTTCTTATAATTATTTAAACCTTAGAAAACAGTAAATCACTTCTAAAATTTTTTGAACTCCTGCACAACAATACATATCTAATGCATATTAAAAAAATATGTTACAATATGTAGATAGATTTGCTTACTAGTTAAGTATTTTTGGTCCTTCCCATCCATGTAAATTGAAAAAAATCATTTGTGTTGACGGGTGATATAAGCGCCCACGAGTACAAATGGAGGTTATTGAACACCGTTAGATATTCCGATGCATAAAGGATACTGAGCTGTTGTACCAATTTTTTTTCGATATAAATGCTAGCGGGTAATGTAACCATCGGGGAGCACAGATCCATCTGTGTTGGCGGATGACATCATCGCCCACAAGCATAAATCTAATGCAAGTAGATCAGTTCAAAAATTATTGAAACTTGCACACAAACATTCATACAAACGGCAGTGGGCACTGCATGATACATTTATTCATGACCCAACACACTACAAGTAGTAACTGCATGCACCCATTCATCCATAGTGAGTGCAGCTAGCTACACATTTATTCAGTTACAAAAGATAGATAGATCAGACCAAGACACACAGCATGCAGGTGCAGGATAGCTCTTACTGCACGACGTAGGTAGGCTTGAGCCTTTTGGGCCTTGGCTCGACGACGGTGGTAATCTCGGTAACTTTCAGCAACATCGGCGCCGCAGCCCCCCTTCGGCGCCTCTCGGCGACCAGCTGCTCGGCGAGCTTGGTGAGCGCCTCCTTATTGGTCCCCGCGCCCTTCACCGGCTGGTACTCCCTCGTCTCGCAGTCCGTCCGGTAGACCTGCCTGTCCAGGAGGTTCTCCCCGACATCGATGAGCTTCTTCATGCTGCTGGTGTCGTCCATGCCTCCAAGAGCAGGGTCCAGCTGATCCTCCTGGATGCGCAAGTAGTTGTTCTCGTAGCCCTGGGACTTGAAGAGCAGGGCGACGTTGTAGTCGACGAGGGAGCCGGTGGCGTACATGAGCGTGTCGATCAGCGGCTGGGTCTTGTTGCGGACGTTGTACACCCACGGGAGGAGACCCCACCAGTTGCACTCGTCGGCCGTGTAGGAGTGGTTCACCACGCCGGTGCCGACGGAGAGGATGCGCAGCTTGCTGCAGTCCATGGCCGATATCCCCTCCACCGGCAGGTCCTCGCCCCTGTCGATCATCCTCCAAACCTCGTTCATCGCCACCGTGGTCTGCGTCGTCGTGGGTAGTTTGCATTTGTTTCAGCCAGTACATAGAACATTCGGTTCAAGTGATCCATCGAATTACATAGAATAACATCCAGTTGAAGTGAATTATCACATATACCGTACCGGATTGTTCGCGAAGACGCCGGCGTCAATTAGGTTAAACTCCTGGAAATTTAGTGGCAATATGCTTAAAATGTTGAACTTGTGGGCAGGGAAGAATGTTGGCGCGGCAGTTGCGGCGATGCAAATGTCCGAGAGGTAGGGGTTCATCACCCGATCCTGTCGCGCCTGTCGTACGTGATCAATGGTTCAGCAGCTCAGTACATCCGATGACGATCAGTTCGTTCAGAAGCAGCGCAGTAAGTAGCTAGGGTACCTTTGAGGTGGAGAAGACCACGGGCTTATTGCGCTTGATGTCGAACGTGGGCACGACGACGTTGGTGACGGTTTCCTTAAGCTCGCGGTCGCCGAGTTTCCCTTTGACCACCTTGCGGAGCCCCTCGCCGTCGTACTTGGGGCGGAGCAGCGCGTACCTGACGAAATCCGGGTTGAGCAGCGTCCTGCGCAGGCCCTCCGCAAACTCCTTGATGCCCTCCTGGAACGGCGGCGAGTCCAGAGCCAGACCCTGCGCATGGCACAGCGCCTGCAGGATGGATCCAGCCTGTTCCTGGATGTAGTCCTCCATCGACGCCGGCGGCGCCTCATCGGACTCGACGCCGTTGCTCACTGCATCAGGGTCATGGGGTGCTGCGGCTAGCTGCTGCAGGCCGCCACCGTTGGCAGTGGCAGCAGCAGTAGGGCCCTTAGCGTGGATCAGCGCGTCGAGGATGGGGCGGAGCAAGGGCTCGATGGCCATCCCGAGGTTGAGCATGTCGTGCAAGGACCGCAGGGTCTCGTTGTCGCCATCGTAGTACTTAATGTAGAGGAGCACGGCCTCCAGCACCACCTGAGTCCATGTCCTGCATGCACGTATAAGGTTTAGGGTTTACTTTATCACACCGACATGTGTGCATCTAAGTCGAGATGTGCTTACGCCTTGTCATCGTTTCTGAAGATTCCGGCACCCTCTTCGAGGTAGAGGTTGATGATCTCGCTGGCCGTGCAGAGTGGGCGGTTGTCCTTGTTGGGGGCGGCCAGCATGGTGGTGACGAGGGCGCCGGTGCTGGTGCCCACGATGTAGTCGAAGTAGTCGGCAAGCCTTGCCGTCGACCCATCAATCCTCTGGAGCTCGGCTTCGAGGTACTCCAGGATCTTGGCCGGGATGAGGCCGCGGATGCCACCACCGTCGATGCAGAGGATCCTCAGCTCCCCATCTTGTTGCTTCGTTGCTGCAGCAGGCGCCATTTGGATCGCTCAAGCTGTGTGCTAGCTGTGTTCCTTGTGTGTTGCTGCTAGCTCTGCAAGTGTGGATGTGCTTGTTGCATTTGGTAGCTGCGGTCTCGAGCCTTTATATAGCCTCGAGGTAGGGTGGTCGAGGCATGCAAACCTCGTTAATTCTTGGCAACGAAGGTGCATGTGAACTGGCCTAACTCCATCCAGCACGCAGTACATGCAGTGTGAACGCCCGCGACTATAGCATGCAGTGTGAACGGCCGCGACTGCATGCATGCATATAAAGCCTGCAGAGACTGCAACCTAATTTAATGGTCCCAAAGCCAATTAGGTGATGGGACATACGTCCTGCCATCCGGCTGCTGCCATGTTCACGTTTCGCCCCGGGGGGTGGGGGGGGGGGGGGGGGGGGGGGGGGGGGGGGGGGGGGGGGGGGGGGTAGCTGAGCAAACATGCACACCTATCGTCGTCTCCTTTTCTTCATATCTCTCAGCTTCTACGTCCAACTTGGACGGCTTGTCCGTCAAGCCGTGATAAAGTAACCGCGAGAGAGATGGGTAAGTACTTACTTATGTATATACCTGATGGTTCCAAGGCTAACTTCTTCTAGAAATGGGTACTTAGACTCCATATGCAATTGATCGGGGGTTTTCTACGCCTAGAGCTCAGTATCATCTTCATGAAACTACACGGCAACTTTTTCTTTCCGTGCAATGTTTATTGATGTAGCAAGTTGGTACTAGAAAAAATATGATATGTAAAGCCATAACAAGAAAAATGTGTACTACTATTAAGCATAGACACTAAATTTTTTTTCCTGCACCATAAATCCTTCTTTAGACCAACCTTCGCACATCATATTTAATTAAAATTAACTGATCGAACTAGTTACTTCATGAAGGCATGTCTACTTGAAAGCTAAGCTTATGCACTATGGTCTACATGGAGAGGTTGAGAAGCTGCAAGGATGCACGATGATCTGTTCAAGGCCCACATAGCCAGAATCCTCCTCCAAAGAAGCCCGGCGATGCCTCCTCAATTCCTCATGTGTCGGCCTCCAAGGGTCTGGCCCGTCGAGAATACCAGCCCACATGTGCCGCACGCGCAATCCCATATAACTTTCGGAAGTTATTTTTTATTAAGCTTCTAACGTTCGAGATTCGTGCACGCAACCTCGTCTGTCGGATGCTAGCTAGCTATGCTGTTGCTGCAGAGCTACTGAGCTAGCTAGCTCCCTTAACAACATTAAGAAATCTGGCTAAGTGTGCATCAGGTTCCATATAGTTAGGCACCATTTTCAACACAAATATAGTCTTACTTATATTGACTAGAAAAAAAATTATGTATTGCAATAGCTATTTAAATCATCTTAAAGGATCTCTTGCACATGTGGCACTTTTTTTTTTCCGAAATCAGGAAGGAAAGCTTCTACCTATTTTTTTATAATTTTTTAATCTAGAGCCGTTTAATTCACTTCCACGGGAAGTCAAACCCGAGCCTACTAGGTGCTACTCAGGTGCTCTATCTATTAGGCTAGATACCCTTTCGCCGTGTGGCACTATTGGAACACCAATATGAAATTTCCATCTGGGTTTGGCCTTAGGATAGTTCTTATGGCTATGGCATCGTGTGTATAATTAAGTGTAATATGGGATTTGTTTCTGATTTGGCAAAGATTAAAAGAGAGAGAATAAAGCTGTATCTTGCACAAGATATAGCTTCGGAAGATTTCTTATTTTGGGCATAAAAACTAATGTCCTAGGTCCACTTTCATACACAACTCACAACGCAATATTAATTAACTGTTTTGAGAGCTCTTAAAAAACAACGTGATATTATGCATTAGAGGTGATCTCTGCATACCAATTTTATTGCATTTTTAGACATGGCGTGTCTAGGATTCAACATCCTGATGCTATGCATGATGACCATCATGAAGCTCCATCACCAAGACCTCGACAAATCTCGTCAAGAACTTTGACGAATTCTCAATCTCTGACCTGACCAGAGGTTGGGAGGACACACTACTGGGGAAAGGGCCTTTCGTCCAGCACCTTAGTGCCGGTTGCAATTGGGCTCGGTACTAATGTGAGCATTAGTACCGGGCCTAATGACCAGTGCCCAAGGTGCGACCCGTGACCCTCTTTAGTACCGGTTGGGGACACCAACCGGTACTAAATGGTGCACATTAGTACCGGTTGGTACCCCCACCCGGTACTAGTGTGCCACCGGGCCTTTAGTACCGGGTGAGGACTCCACCCAGTACTAATGTGCACCCTTTGGCACCAACCGGTACTAAGGGAGCTACCCCGTCGCCCCACGCGTTATCCATATATCTCCCTCCCATCTCTCCCGCACGCATCTCTGTCTGTCCTCTCTCTCTATCTTCTCTCCTGATCCCCTCTCCCTATTTCTTCTCCTTTCTCTTCCTCCTCACTTCTCTTCCTCCCAGTAGCAGGCAACGGGGCCAGGTGGAGGCGGGCGGTGGGAGGATGGTGGGGCTGGCGGGAGGGGGTAGGCGGGCGGAGGCAAGAGGGCGGGGCGGGGGGTGGGCGGCGGGCGGAGGATGGCGAGGCGGAGGCGGGGTGGAGGGCGGGGCGACAGGCGACAGGAGGGGGCGGGCAGGAGGGCTGCTAGGCTGGGTGGGATTTTTTTTAATACCTCTTTAGTACCGGTTATTTCAACCAGTACTAAAGCCCCCCCTTTAGTACCAAATTAGCAATACCATTTGCATAACCGATACTAAAGGGGGTTCCCAAGTAGTATTGATGGGCTTTCCTAGCAGTGACAAGTCCGCACACCGTCCAGCTTCGTTCCACTCCGACTCGGATCAATCTACTCGAGCCGGTTCCCGAACCATCGAGCGATTCGATCTTGTGGCGTTGGAGTGGGAGGGAGGCCCTTGTCGCAGTCCGCGTCGAGGCTCATGAGTGGAACGAATCGTCTCTTTCCAATCGGTTTGAGACTTTGAGGTGGGAGGTGGCTGGTTTGAACCGACAGGAGTCCTTTCCAATCGGTTTTCTAGCGGCCATCATGAATCCACGTCGGTTCCTGACGGTTTAAATGGTTCATGAGAGCTAATCCCAAACCGACAGGAGTTCGGAGCATGTTTAATGACATTTTTACCTGCCGACGGGAATTGACACACACTCGTGACGGTTATCCATATGTACCTTGTGAGCATCACGGCACTGAAGCCGTTATTTGAAGTACTGCCATCTTTCATGTTGTCGCACTACCGGACACAGGTTTTATGCCGAGTGCCAGGGGCACTCGGCAAAACCCGAAATACTCTCGGCAAAGACTTCGCCGAGTGTTACACTCGGCGTCTGGCACTCGGGAAATTTTGTGTCGGCAAAGTAATATTCACCGAGTGTTTTCGGTCGGGCACTCGGCACAGCTTTCGCCGAGTGCCCCGAAAACACTCGGCAAACCTTTTTTTGGAAAAAAATAAAAAAAGCACGCCGACACCCGTCGGCCGTACCACAACACGCCGCCGCCGCCGCCGCCGCCAGCCACCATCCCCGCCCGCAAAGAGCCGACACCCGTCGGCCGTACCACCAGCACGCCACCGCCGCCGCCGCCGCCGCCAGCTGCCATCCACGCCCGCCGCACGCCGACACTCGTACCACCAGCACGCCGCCGCCGCCGCCAGCTGCCATCCACGCCCGCCGGCCACCATCCACGCCCGCCGCGGCCGTCATCTTCTCCGGAGGCGCCGGGGCGTCAGGGGCCGGGTCGTCGTCGTCCGGCGCGGCGGCGCTCGGATCCTCGGTGGGGGGAGGAGGCGGGCCGTCGCCGTCGAGCTCGTCGCCGTCGCTCCTCAAGTACATCCACCGCCGCCGCCGCCGCCATCCACGCCCGCCGCCGCCGCCATCCACGCCTGCCGGATCCGAGGCCCCCGACGCGAGACTCCGGCGGATCCGGGGCCGGGGGCGGCGGGCGGCGGCGGATCCGGGGGCGGCGGATCCGGGGGCGGCGGGGCCGGGGGCGGCGGGCGGCGGCGGATCCGGGGCCGGCGGGCGGCGGCGGATCCGGGGCCGGCGGCGTCGGCCCGGCGGCGGGCGGCGGCGGATCCGGGGCCGGGGGCGCCGGGCGGCGGCGGCGGCGGCTGGAGGCGGGTGGCGGCGGCCGGAGGCGGGCGGCGACGGCGGCGGCAGGAGGCATGAGGCAGGAAGGGGAAGAGGCAGGGGAAGAGAGGAGAGTGGGGGGAGGCCGGGAGGGGGCCGGGCCGGAGGGGTCCTTTATTTGGTTGTGGCCGGCTGTTTGCCGAGTGTCCTACGTGGACACTCGGTAAACGGTTGATTTGCCGAGTGTCCACCATAGGACACTCGGCAAATATTTTTTAAAAAAAATTTAAAAAATATCTAACAGTTTCAAAAAAATACCAAATTTTCACACAAACCAATATAGGTTCTCTACTGACTATACAAAAAGTTTTATAGTCAAACCGAACTCGACCGTCACTTCGACTCTAAATTTTATCGAATCCTTCTCAAAGTTACTATTCTTCTTCTGAGATGCTTCGGTTTGTAATCATCGTACATGATGAAATGTGCAAAACCTTCTCAATTTTTTTCCACAGTCTCCACGTATTATATCATCACATCATGGCAAATCTCATAATTTTCAGACTTTGATTGTTTTTTTTAATTTAAAAATACTACTGCCACACGTTCATGGTCGTGTTTCCTGAACAAGATGTTCGAAATTTCTTTTCATTTCATGGGTCAGGTCTCAAATTGGTCCAAATAACATGAATATCATTTTTCTACTCATTTTATTCCATAATTTGAATCACTTGCAGTTCAAATTTGACTTATACTAAAAATTCCCTTGAAATGCAATTAATTAAATAAATATAGCAAATAAATTCAAAAATATACCAAATTTTAACATGGAGTACCACATGTTGTATGTGGGGAGTAGAAAAAATTTCATGGTGAAAAGAGGAAAAAAAATTATTTTTTTGCCGAGTGTAAAAAAAAACACTAGGCAAACTCCCCTCTTTGCCGAGTGTTTTTTTTGACACTCGGCAAACCCCCCTCTTTGCCGAGTGTTTTTTTTGACACTCGGCAAAGAGGGGGCTTTACCGAGTGTATTTTATTTGACACTCGGCAAAGTCCCAATTTGCCGAGTGTTTTTTTTTTTGCCGAGTGTTTTTGTCTTCGCACTCGGCAAATAGCTTGTTTGCCGAGTGTCCGAGAAAAAACACTCAGCAAAAAAAAAACACTCGGCAAATTTAAAGTTTCCCGTAGTGTCGTTCACACCGACGAAGACCTCACCTGCATTTCTACCCATCAGCAGCACATCTAGCTAGTCACATGATGTAATTCTTTTAAGATTCTATATGACCAAGACCAAGACTTGATGAGAGATAAAACCACCTCAGCGCAGTATATCTTTTTTCACAGACTTAAATATAACAGAAACTGATGGTGCAAAAAAATTGTTCCCATTGTCGACGGTGGTAACTTCATTTCCACCGTTCCACAGTCAGTTCTCTGAAACTGACAGTGCTCATTTGTACCATCACACACGAGCGCTATCTTCTACTCTCTCTGTTCGAAATTGTAGATCATTTTAATTTTTTTAGATTTATAGATATTATTGTATCTAGATATATTGTATGTATATGTGCATAATAATATCTGAACCGAGGGAGTAGTCTTCTAGACGAGATGGCACCTTGTCCTCGGGCGCCACCAGTTTGTTTCTTGTCTGAAATTTCCGCATGCCACAATCACGGTGACCATCAACGGTGCTGGCGTCTCCAAACTCCATGAAAGCTCTGTCTACCGTACCCTATGCCAAGCAGAAACGTTGAACCATCCGGTCATCGGCTGTCACTACACTCTCCCCATGGATCGGAGCTCCGAAATCGCCTTCTCTTGTGCATCTACGTACATTGACATCTAAAATCCAACAGTCTAGCCAGGCTTTTTCAATTAACGTGGTAATTTAATTTGTAGCTAGCTCCTATCACCGAACATGATACGTTTTGTATTCTTCATGTGAACTACCTGTACGAATAATCCTTGAAAGGCCGAGGGTGTACTACGTTCGGGTTGTTGCTTAAGTAGTGATGTCTCTTCTACAGATAAGATGGCACCGTACCCTTGAACCTCTGTGCACCAATAGCTTCGATCTTATCTGAAATTCCCACAGGCTCCAATCACTGTCAGCCTGTCACCATCCATCCAGGATTTCCATAGACCCCCTACAAGTTCCAAATGGTGCAGATGCAGTGGTGGTGTCGTAAAAGCTTCAGCTACCGTATAATCGCTCGCAGGCAGAAACGTTGTTGAACAATCCGAAAGTTATTAGCTACCACGCAATCTCGCCATATGATCAGGTCCAGACCTACATTGTTCTCCCGAGCGAGGACGCATCAGGCCGGAGCTCAGATTCCTGTTTCCATCCATGGACACAAGACCAGCTTATTGAGCAACAAGGCACATCTACTAGCTGCAGCAGCTGGCCGCCGGTCGATTCCTTCCAGGAGGCTAGTAGCAGGTCCGGCGCTGGCCATGGATCCGGCGAGCTCCGAAGAAATCATCATCGACAGTCGCTACTTCCGCATCTACGGCGACCGCCGCATCGACCGCCTGGTCGGCACCACCACCGTGCCGCCGGGCTTCGACGCCGCCACCGGCGTCACGTCCAGGGACGTCACCATCGACGCCGACACCGGCCTCTACGTCCGCCTCTACCTCCCGGCGGACACGTCGTCCAAGCAGCAGAACGACGTCAAGAAGCTCCCCTTGCTCGTCTACTTCCACGGCGGCGCGTTCGTGACGCAGTCGGCGGCGGCCCCGGCGTACCAGCCGTTCCTCAGCACCCTGGCGGCTCGGGCAGGCCTGCTCGTCGTCTCCGTCAACTACCGCCTCGCGCCGGAGCACCCGTTCCCCGCCGGGTACGAGGACTCCCTCCGCGCGCTCGAGTGGGCGGTCGCCGGCGGCGGCGGGGACCCCTGGCTGTCGCGGCACGGCGACCTCGGCCGCGTCTTCCTGGCCGGCGAGAGCGCCGGCGGGAACATCGCCCACAACGTCGCGATGATGGCCGCGGCCGGCGAGGCGGCGGCGGCGGTCGAGGGCGCGGCGGTGCTCCACGCGTTGTTCAGCGGGAGGGAGCCCGTCGACGGAGAGCTGCCGATGTGGGTGGAGTCGTTGGGGAAGCTGTGGGCGGTCGTGTGCCCGGAGGCGGCGGAGGGGACGGACGACCCGCGGATGAACCCCGCGGCCGCGCCGGCGAGCCTGCGGAGGATGCCGTGCCGGAGGGTGCTGGTGTGCGCGGCGGAGAAGGACTTTGGGGCGCCCAGGTGCAGGGCGTACTACGAGGCGCTCAAGGCGAGCGGGTGGGGCGGCGAGGTCGAGTGGTTCGAGTCCAAGGGCGAGGACCACGTCTTCTTCCTCGCCAAGCCTGCCGACGATGATGTCGTGGCGGAGCTCATGGACCGCCTCGTCGCATTCTTCACTGCTACTGGCGGGAACTGATCGAAGGCCACATCTTTCTTGTTGGCAAGGCGTCATGTAAAACAGTATCTGGGCCACAGCATAGTTATCATGTGCAGTGCACACGACGAACAATTGCAGCCAGGAATGAGGTCCATTTTCGTTCCCGATATGATGTAACTAGCAGTTTTGCGGAGTGTTTTTTGGGCTTCGCCGTGTGCCGTGGACACACGGCAAACTTCTCCTGTGCTCATGGCAACATTACTGAATCAAGTCAAGTAGTAAAAGGAAGTGAACTTTGCTGGGATAAAATAGTGACCACGGAACATCATGCTTGTTCCTCATGTTCACCCAGAAAACGCTATGGCCCTCCTTCAGCAGGACTCGTGCCCAACTCCAACTTTCACCAGGCGGTCACCTTCAGTTTGCCCAGCACCACCCGTGCATCATCATCTTCTACATACTGAAGTAGCACCATTCCACTGTCATCAGGGTTGGCTTCTCGCGGATGGAAGTGCAGCGCCGCGCCGTCCCCTTCATAGCTTCAGCTCCCATCCCCAAACAGGCCTTGTCCTCCGGGGTTTTCAAACCTGCCCAATATGATACAAAGGAAGAAGTCAAACAGATAATCTCAGTAGATCTTATTATTTTTCCTTTAAGACAAACTGAATTTCTAGACTTCCACAATGCCCAACATACAGCTAAAGAAGAGATGTTCTATACTTTCATCTAAAGAACAACAAAAGAAGAGATGTTCTATACTTTCATCTAAAGGACAGAAGCAACATCTTCTATCTCCCTGCCATCTTCTTCTTAGTAGATTATCCCTTGTTAGTATAGCATTTTGTTGGATTAATAACCACATAAAGATTCTTATTTTTAAGGGAATTTTTGCATTCCAAATACTCTTATTTGGGGCTTCTATTTCCGAGCTACATAAATGAGAATACATGGATTTCACTGAAAAAGCAACCTGATTTCTCCCATACCCATCTGGGAGTGTCTTTTTCACTTGACAAAGCACAGGTAACTAACATATCTCTCAGCCTCCTCATCTGGGATTGGGCACTAGCCATATTTGCAACACTCCCAGTTTGCTCATTACAAAATGTTAAAAAGGTCTGGAAATTTTTCTCTCACAGGAACAGAGCCACACCATGGGTCTCTCCAAAAGTAAGTCACCTTCCCATTTCCAATTTTCATAATTCTACCTTTCAAACACAACTATTTCACCTTTATTAAGTCATTCCATCGCAGGGGGAATTATTTGGTTTTGCTTTTACCTGGGATATGCCATCTTGTTTGAAGTATTTTTTTTCCTAACAATTTCTTGCCAGGCCTGTTCGCTTGAGCTTATTCAGCCGGCTTATCAGCCACCAAACAGTGTTTTCCTCTCACAACAAATCAGAAGTTTCAGTTTTTCAGCCGGCTTATAAGCTGAAGCGAACAGGCCCAAAGACCCTCTCCCATTTCTAATTTCCACCACCACCTGCACAAACAGACTCAGATTCATTTTCCTCAAGTCTTGAATTCCCAGCCCACCTTTTTTTTCTTTGGTTTGGTAATCCTCACCCATTTCACCAGATAATACCTTTTCTTTGGTCCCCTACCTTGCCCAAAAAAACATTTTTCTTGTTTTATCTATTCTTTTATAAATTGTTTTTGTAACAGATACATAGACATGTAATATGTTGGAATGCTGCTCAGGCAAGCATTTATGTACCCCCATAAGACAGAGAGCTATTTCGGCCGGTTTGAGATACGGCCCAGCCCAATAAGTACGTATGGGCCGGTTTGATATACGGCCCAGCCCAATATCCCTCCGACCCTCCCTGCCCACCCAACCCCGAGTCCCCGAGACGGCGAGACCCCGACCCTCTCCATTCCACTCTCACGCCGCCGCCGCCGCCGCCGGCTTGCCGCAGTGCCACCCACACCCACGAGCGCCGCCGCTCGCCGGCGGCATTACTCCGTCGCCACGCACGTCCACCACACAGCAGCGGGGCCGCCGGCCGCGACGACCTGCAATACTGCATCTCTGACGGGCTCACGAAGAACTGAAAAGGACAAGAAAAATCTGCGACTCTCCTTCGGCTCAGCGGCAGTCCGGCGAACTCCAGTGAGTTTTTTTTCCCATTCTTCTTGTTTTTCGGCCGGTCAGCCCTTCACCCCTTCCCTTCCCTTCCTCGATCGATGGTTCTTTTCGTTTTGTTTGTTCAATTTTTCCTATCTGCTTCCTGATCTCGAGTGGATGGCAGCAACAAATTCAAGCAGTGCCTCGTGCTACTGTCCAATGAGTAAATCCACTAGCTGCACTAGAGTTGATGTGTTTCCGAATGTGACATCTGAAATGCTTTGTGAGATGAGGAGGGAAGTTGCAAGGTGCCAAGAACTAGTGGAAAGAGGGAAGACACGTACTGTGTCTTTGCCTACTGCTCCTCCTTCAGTTTCAGGCAGTAATAGTAAGAACAAGAGGGGGCCTACTTCGGCAATTTGTTATGTACTACCGTACTAGAACCTTTGTTTCCTGCTATTTGCCTATGTTGGACTTGTGTTTGTTGCTGTGAACTTGTTGTATGCATCAGTATTTATCTATATTGTGCAAATTTCGATTCAACATATATGGAGCAATACCTGCGGTTTTTGATCCAGCGTGCCGGTTCATATTTGATTTCCACGCATTTGTAATCTGCTACCGTGATTGGATTCTTCAAATGTCCGTGTGGATGTCATTTGGCCATGCTTGGTGGGCTTGGTTAGTCTACTGATGGCTGGCTGGTAGGTTGCTGAATCATAGATGAATTGTCGATTTACGAAGTAGGACTGAGACTGAGCATGCCCCCTTACAATTGCAGTGCACGCAATGTTGCTGGTGAGTCAGCTATATTCTACTGCATGCTGAATCACCAAGGTAGTAACTTGTGTGTGTGGCATTCAGATTCAGCATTAGAAATAGACAAATTTTGGTCTTCCTTTACATCTGACTACCTCTGTAGTGAAATGTTTGCAGAAGTTTTTGAAAAAAAAGTTTAGATTTAAAAACATACCTCCAACATTTTCAATTGCCATTTGAAATGGAAACATCAAGTGCTTAGCTCCTCCTTTTCAAACACGGTTGCTCACTTGTTATGTTTGGTTTCTTAGTTTTCTTTCAGGATTAATATTATTCTACTATAGAAATAGGTTTTGCTGTACAAATTTAGTATTTTTTTTTTGGCTGCAACCTCCAACATTATTCATCAAACAAAAATTTTGTATCCAACTAGAATGTTGCATGTAAAATTAGCCCACAGCTCACTTTTGAGATTGAGCAAAGATTTTTCGCATTTAGTCCCCCCTGATACAACGTCCTGCATAAGTATATTTCAGATTTGACGCCATGCTTCTTTTGGTTGTCTGTAGTCCCTTTACTATTTTTCTGTTTGTAGCCCCAACTACAATGTCATGTACTAGTATAGATGTAATTTGAATACTTGTTTGTTTGTAGCCCCTCTACCTTTTCTTGAAGAGAAGCAATTCAAAAATAATGATAATGGTGGCTTGTTACAGATGGCTGGATATATGTCAAGAGGGCCCCCAAACAGTTCAGTTTATGTGTGCAACCTGCCTCCTGGAACTGATGAGACTATGCTGGCTGAATATTTTGGCACCATAGGGTTGCTAAAGGTATGGATCTTATCAGGTAACATTTTTGCAACCTCTATTAAGTTCGTCAAGATCCCTTTTATGCATTTTTGAATTCCGTTTCATGATAAACTTGTCGTCTTTGTTGTTAAACCACACAGAAGGACAAAAGGACTGGGCGTCCAAAAATTTGGATATATAGAGACAAGGTTACCAATGAACCAAAGGGTGATGCAACAGTTACCTATGAGGACCCACATGCTGCTTCAGCTGCTGTGGACTGGTTCAATAACAAAGATTTCCATGGAAGTATTATCCAAGTTCACATAGCTGAGTCAAAAAGTAAAGATACATTCGATAGCTCCACGAACTTGGCCATCACTGCTGACTTAGGTAGACAAGACTTGGATAATGGGGTTGGCAGAGGTAGAGGATCCGGTGATGGTCCAGGAAAGGCTTGGCAGCAAGATGGGGATTGGATGTGTCCAAATACCAGGTCTGTTATGATTGGTGAGCAACTTCTCTATCACTTCAGTTTTCCAGTTGACTAGTGTGGTCTTAATTGTGTATCCCGTTCTTTCTGATATGATTTCTTCTCTCAGCTGTGGCAATGTAAACTTTGCCTTTCGTGGTGTTTGTAATCGTTGTGGAGCTGCTCGCCCTGCTGGTGTTGGTGGAGCTACTGGTGGTGGTGTTGGCAGGGGTAGAGGTCGTGGTAGCACTGATGCAAGAGGAAGCAGCCGTGCTGGCGCTGCTGCTGCTGTTGGTGGTCCACCTGGATTGTTTGGTCCAAATGACTGGACATGTCCAATGTAAGAAGCTAATAGCTTAAGTTTATCTGTTTCATGTATTGGATACATCTTTTGAGCTCGGTCTTCCCATTCATTTGTATGCATCATGTAATTGCTGCCCTATGAAACCAATGAGATAGTTCTTTCCAAGCCTCTATTGTATGCTTGTTTATGCTTAAAACCTAAACTACTGTACTTAATAAACATGATGCTTATGGTACCTATCTTCATTTGAATTCCAGGTGTGGCAACATAAATTGGGCTAAGCGGCCAAAATGTAACATATGTAACACTTCCAAGCCTGGTACGAATGAAGGCGGTGTAAGGTAAGTACAAGATTTACTATTTGCATTTGGCTCATTCATAACCACGTTGTTCAAGAAGTTGAATATGAAATTTACTCTAGCAGCTATGGTTTGTGCTCTTGGGCCCGTACGGCTAGCTGGCTGACTGACCTGCTGTGACAAAACAGCTTGTAAATTATAATACCAAATTATACAAAGAGCAGCGCATTTGTTATATGTTGTGAAGATGAGGTTTGTTTCATTGATTGCGAGCTTTTCCACCTGATACTCACTGTCAGGTTAAGTGTGGCCTCACATCAACATTAGGTTAGTTATTAAAAAACATGAGGTCAACTGCAGTGATATGGTGCCCTTCTTGTGACCAGTTTTTGGCTTTTGAGCTCAAAACTGGACTTGAAGGAGGAGCAGTGCAGTGCCATGAAACTTTGGCCCATCCATCGACAATAGTGAGTGGCTAGTTGTGAATCTTGCAGTGAATATTTTGTGAAATGTGATGTCAAAAACCAGCACACAAATGTATATATAGAACAGCACAACTAGGTGTTGTATGTTATGTCCATGAGTGAGCAACCATGCATTTAATTATTCATAACTAAAACACATTTATTTAAATATTGAGAATTGTCTCACGAATTCTTTATTTTTTTAGGGGTGGCCGTGGTGGTGGGTACAAAGAGCTTGATGAAGAAGAACTAGAGGAAGTTAAAAAGCGTCGGAAAGAGGCTGAGGAGGTAGGATGCTTACTGATTGTGTTTTTTGTAACCATTGCTTTCCATGCCTAAATGTGGCTTGTATAATAGGATGATGGAGAGATATATGATGAGTTTGGCAACCTCAAAAAGAAATTCCGTGCTAAAGCACAGCATACTGAAAGTGCACAGACTCTTCCTGGGTCTGGACGTGCTGGATGGGAAGTTGAGCAGCGAGGTATTCTTCTCGACACAGTCCATGTTCCAGACTGTTTTAGGATTGTTTATCGCCCAATTGGTAGTTGTCATGAATATTACTTACCTGGTGTTAATTCGCTGTTGCAGGTTCCAGTGAAAGGGAAGGCAGGGAGAGGAGCAGGGATCGTGGTAGGGACGACTACGACAGAGGTGATCATGGAAGGGAGCGGCGCCGCAGCCGGAGCAGAGACCGCGATAGGGAAAGAGGGAGGGATAGGGGAAGAGACCATCGCTACGAGAGTCGGGACCGTGATCGCCGCCACAGGTGAAGAGAGAAATGCCAGGGCCCTTGAGGCCGTGACCGTGACCGTGATTGCCAATTTTTGTAGCCGTGGTACCTGTGGTATTGTGTTACAGTTGCTTTATGTTATTTGCTGCACGCGCGCAGCCGCTTGTCGGATAACTTGCTGTTTGTAAAACGAGCATGGCATTCTTCTTATTTTTATTTTTTTTTTACAAAACCAGTTTGAAATTGACCGGGCCAATGTTGGACCAAGGTTGAGCTCTGCATCTTCAGGAGGGAGAAAAAGAAAGGGTTGACTAAGGATAGAGCCTAGGCAAAAGCAAGTTGTATAATATATATTAGCATTCAAGTTATTTTAGCCATTCTAGTAAGTAAGATGGGCTAGTCACAGAATAAGCTATTCTATGGCCGGCCATAGAGTATACTGTCCCTTTCTATCAACTATTTCTTGTAGGCTCTAATTTGAAAAACAAGCACAGAGCTGCAGAGTGAACTGGTTTAGTAAGGATAGAGCCTAGGCAAAAGCAAGGCCTTCATCTTCCTATACACTGCCGTGCATTTGCAATCCTAGCCAATAGCTGCAAAACTGAGAAATAGTGCATTTATAAAAGGGGGAGATTGGTTCATTCAGGTATTCAGGTGGCCAAAATGCACTGACATAGATTCATTCAGGTTAATAAGTCACCAGAAACAGAACTCTGCCACAAGAACGGATATATGTACGTATGTAAATGTCAAATGTAATATATAAAATACTACCAAACAATATATACACACACATAAGGTAGTCTCTCCATCCCAAATTGTAGGTCATTTTAGCATACGTAGGTTCATAGCTTTTGGTATTCATCCATATATACACTATATGAATCTAGAAATACCATGCACTGCAAGTACCTCTTTGTCATAGCAAGACTGATTTGCATTGAACAGATTCAACAGCTAGGCGTCGCGGGGTTGTCACCTCCTGACTCCGTGACAGCGACTTCATCGCCAGTTGCTGAGGCCCCGCGCTCCTCTTCTTTCGCGGAAACATCGACGGACTGGAATTGGGAAAGAATTTGATTAGCACAAAAAAAAAGTTGAACTGCGTGTTGGAAGTTACCACGCACGTACCTCTTTGTCATCTTGGTCTGTAGATCGTGCCATCATCCTATGTTCAAGGAGTCGTTGGAGTCTGATTATGGGCCCGTTGGGATAGAGTTTTGCTGCATTCCTCAGCTCAGCCTCTGCCTTCTCCACGTCATCAGTAGAGGCATCCATACAGTCGACAAATATTATGACACTGCAAAGCGAAGGGAGGCAATCCAGCCTGAGATCACCGCAGCTACCATTTCCATCCTTATAAAAGTCCCTGACGGGAACGTAAAGCAGAAGCTCTTGGAGGTTCGGCATCACTGGTTGTGGTGCTATTGATCTGCTGTACTCGTCCTTTGTTTTGGAACCAAATGCTATAGCACCCATCCCATTCCAGATGCTAAACGAAACACCAGTGGAGTCCTCGTTGAGCACCAACTGGACCATCCAGCCATGCAATAAGCAATATCTCAACTTCTTGAAGAAGCCATCGACCGCAGTATTTATATTAGCTGCAGTTGCCGCGCAAGCCATCGACGGCCGAGCCGTAAACAAATTGAGGTCACGGAGCTCTGTCAACCCACCCAAGTTTCGCAGACTTGACTCGTCCATATGATCCACATGCAACCGCAAGTAGTGGAGGACGGGGAGATGAACGGGATTAATACATGATGGTAGCTGACGGAGCGGTATAGAATCTAAATCCAAATACCGGAGATGCTGTGGAAGCACCACTCTGTCCCACTCCCTCGTTGCGGCTTCACTATTGCCATTATATTTCGTCAGCTCCAGATGCTGGAGTTTATGGAGATTGCCTAGTGAATGCACTAGATCTGACTGCACCATCCCTTTCAACGAGCCAATAATGTGGAGCACCCTGACTTCCCTCAGGTTGCCAAGGTCCTTCATAAATTGCCGCTGGGACTCCTCATCCAGGTTATCAATACGTATAAGGTTATCAATACGTATACGCAGGTACTCTAATGATGTCACCTTCCTAAGGAATAACCCATCCGGCGGGCATGTATAACGGGAGTGACCACATAGGCAGACCAACTGCGTTAACTGGCAAACGCTCGATGACAGTTGCCCTACTTTAGAACCTTCCAAGTCAAGTATCTGTAGAAACTTAAGTTTTCCTATTTCTTCCGGGAGCTCACGAATATTTGTGCGTCGTAGCCCAAGGTACCTCAAATGAAGTAGATTTCCAATATGCTTAAGACCCTGCCGGCCTTCCCAATGTCCACGGCATCCCAATAAAGCTAGCACTCGCAAGAGTTTAAAGCTTGGATGCAAGACCCAACTATCAATATCACACCTAAAGGCAACCAATGACCTCACTTGTGCCATGTCCATGTGATCGTCCTGCTGTGTTTGCTTCATAATTATGTTCTGGTGAGCTAACCTGCGCACCCTGCTCTGATGTGGTGATTTTCCTTCATCATCATTTGATGAGATAGTCACAAAGTTTTCTTTATTTGATAAGTCACGGATGAGATCAAGAACCATGTCATGAACACGACAGCCATTAATGCCCATGGAATGTAATGACTCGACCACCTGGATCATGCTTCTATTTACGAGCTGATTGTAGTATTCCTCTCCCTGCTGTAACAAGCTGGTCCCTCTTTTCTTCTCCACGAAACCTTCAGCTATCCATTTCCATATCAAAGAATTTTTCTCAATCACAATGTCTTCTGGATACACACTTAGATACAGTAAGCAGGTCCTTAGATAAGAAGGAAGATCATAATAGCTAAGAGACAATATCCACTCAGTATCATCTACTTGCTGGTTACCCTGACCACGATAGAATCCAGGAGAGTTGCACACAGCAAACCAATCTTCTCTTAATTTACCCACCAGCAAACTGGCCATTGTGATGATAGCTAATGGTACACCACCACATTTTTTCAGAATCTTTTCACATGCCTCCGCAGGGTGATTAGCAGGGTATTCACCATTAACACCAAACAACCTCGTTTTGAATAATTTCTCTGAGTGATCAGGGGAAAGTGTGCGTAACTTATAAACCTCCTCCATGCTGGCTACATCTCGATTGCGAGTAGTTGTGATTACTCTACTTCCAGTGTCATTCTCAACCAAGACTGATTTGATTATGTTCCAAGTTGTTATGTCCCATACATCGTCAATAACAATGAAGTACCTAGCAACATGACAGTACAGATCAATACCCAAAGTTGATAAACCGTTGAGCATGTATAAAAAGAAAAGAAGAGTGACAAAGTATAGAATAAAATCTTAAAAATGCTAGCGAAAATTTACTAATGTAATGTATTTTATTATCTAAAATCTACTCTATATTTATGATCTTGATGTAAATATTGTAGTTTATTAATTCATAAGGAAACGGAAACAATTTCAAAACTAACAGAGAAACTATTAATTTAGTGGCATATGCTCGTCATCTTAATTAGAGCGTTGAGTAGCTACTATGCATACCTCTTGTTTTGGAGGAATTTTCGGAGTTCACCAATAAGCAGGGATTCGTTCTTTACATCACGAATGGCCTCGTACTCCTTTTTGTCTAGAAGAAGGAAGATTTCTTTCAAGACTTGTGCCAGGTCAGGTTTCCGGCCAACGGAAAGAAATGCTCCACGATCATATCGCGGACGAAGCTCATCGTAAACTGCCTTGGCAAGAGTCGTCTTGCCCAGTCCCCCAACTCCAACCACAGATACTATCTTCATCTTGTTATTGCTGCCAGAGATGTCAGAATCTCCATTGCCTTGAGGCGTCGGCAGAAGCATGGCTGTAAGTTCAGCCTTGGTCTCCTCGATGCCGATGAGCTGCGCCGCTTCTTTGTGCATGTCGGCAAGGCGAGGATCCGGCTTCGTTGGCAACGCAGGTTGCGACACCGCAACCGAGAACCTGTCACGGCGGTCAGCCACCTCCTGGAGTCGCTTCTTCATGTCATCGATGGCGCCGGCGATGGTGTGGCGCGCTTTGCTTTTTTTGAGCAACTTGGACATCTTCTTGTTGAGATGTTCCAGCAGGCCATCCTTCTTCTCCGCTGGGTCAGTCACCTCGACGAGGAAGGTGTCGAGGATGTCCTCCATGTCGTAGGACGCCTCCCTGACCTCGCGAGCCCAGAGCCGGACTTGTGGATCGAGCTGCTCCGGCCGCACCTCGCCCACCTTGCTGAGAGCCGTCTGCGCACTCTCGAGCTCATCTTTCAGAGACTGGATTTGCTGAGGCAGGCCCTTCTGCAGCTTGTACTCCGCCTGGAGCAGCTCGCCGAGCTTGCCGATGACGCTGCCCACCGCCCCGGACACAAGATCCATGCCTATGGCTCTTGTGCATGTGCAGAGCTGATATAACAGATTAATACATGTAAACACCTGCAAGCATAGACAGTGTATAGATGTACGAAGGAAGTGACGAAAGTGAAGATTCTAATGCCAAACACATCGCTCAAACTAATAAAGGTTCCTGTAATAAACACATATAAAATGTGGATGAAAAACTGATCACTATGGAATAAAGATAACTAAGCACTGGTGGACTAGTAGGTTACTAACTGGAGGCTAATTTCATTAATCTGCTGCTAGATCTAGTGCTAAGAATTATATATAAGGAGCAATGAAAAACAGCAGCTGTGTATGATCTTTGATTAGTCATGTTGTTTTTTCTTCAGATCAACCCCGAAGAAATTGCTAACGCTCTTGTTCGCGCATTACTCATTCTGTTTTTTTCTTCTTCAGAAGCATGGAAATGGGAAGCCAGAAAAGAAAAAAATAATGCGACTTTAGATCGCATTGCCAAATTAATTTAGATCAAAAGGAAGAAAGAAATTTAGATCGAGGACAATAAGCAAGAATTATAGGGAGCCAAATTAAAGTCACGCACCCTTACTGCTGCTGGTTCAGCTCTTGGATTGTGCTTGAGGAAAGAGTGAAGGATTGATGGGTGGTTGAGTTGAAGATGAAGCGCAGCTTGTCATGAATGAGCCAAGCACTACTGCAGCTTGTCCATGCATCAAGTACGTGCAATCTAATATCAATATATATATTTGTAAGAACGGTAGCAAGGCTACCAAGAACATTGAGCTATTTACACAGGCTACCAAGAACATGCTGCTATCGGCTAGGATTTCAAGCACAATCAAGAACAAAGCGAGAAAAAGAAAAAAATAATAGGGTGGAAATCTAGATCGAGGATATTTCGTTCAAAAGAAAGAAAGAAAGCTAGATCGAGAAAACATTAAGCAGGATTAATAGATAGAGCTACGAAGAATAATGGATGGGCTTTGGTTGATCGACTTGCAGTTACAGTGAATGAGCCGAGGACTGCTCTGCTTGGTAGGGAAAATATCTGCTTGGATGGACTTGATTGTGCTTCAGATCGATCTCGCTAGGGAAGAACTGGGGGTTGGTTGAGCTTGTAGATCGACTTGCAGTTGCAGTGAATGGGAGGCCGCTGCTCTGCTTGGTACCAAGGCCTGTGACGCATGGACTGCATTATTGAGAGTGCATAATTTCAAAGGACTTTAATCTCAAGGGCTCCACACCACTGATTGATCAGCTGTCTGCTGGGCTCCACACCACCAATTGACATAAAGCAGCAGGTGGCCCAGGACAGGGATGGATTCGGATGTCTAGAAATCCGAATTATCCGAATCCGTATCTGCTAAAAACGTCAATATGAATATCCGTATTCGTATTCGTTTTAATAGAGATGTCTAATGGATGTATTCGTATTCGATTTTCAATGTTTTTCTCTATCCGGTTCCAGATTCATATTCGACAAAAATATGAAATATCCAACATTATCCGTATCCGCAAAGAATAAAGTACCTAACGAAGCCATCTAAAACTTATTTATATTACTAAATACTAATTACAAATTATGTTAATTTTAATATTACTAATGAAATAATTACTTGCACCATTTAAACTATTAAAAAATTATCCATACAACAAATTAGTAATTATGTTAACCTAATATTACTAGTGATATATAATGATAAAGTTTAATTAATTTCAATATGACTATTCATATTAATTTTAAATAAATTATATTATTTAAAATTAATATGTATTACAACATATGTGTTTTTATCATAAGGACCTACAACCTTGCTAATGCAATGTCACCTGCATGAATTGTGGATCTAATTAAGATAGAATGAAGAAAATAGAATAACATTGAACTATTTACACAGGCTACCAAGAACATGCTGCTACCGGCTAGGATTTCAAGCACAATCGAGAACAAGCAGGAAAAAGAAAAAAAATAATAGGGTGGAAATCTAGATCGAGGATATTTCGTTCAAAAGAAAGAAAGCAAGCTAGATCGAGAAAAGATTAAGCAGGATTTTGAAAGATAGAGCTAGAGAATATGTGCTTCAGATCTAGGTAGAGACTAGAGAGAATGAAGGATTGATGGGTGGATTAAGCAAGAATTATAGATAAGATATGGGGATCGGAGCCAAATTAAAGTCACGAACCTTACTTCTGGTTCAGCTCTTCGATTGTGCAAGATCTATGTAGAAATTTCACGTGAATTGTACCGATCCCTCCCCCTGACACTATGAAATATTCTCCCTGAGAGTACCCTATTATCCAGTAGTAGTTTTCCATAGAGTACAAATCCTTCCCCTTCTTACAATTTTGTTCTCTTTGTTGGATTGTATGTTCACTCCTATGCTGTCGTTTTTTTTAGTTGTTGTAGCCTTTATGCTGTGTGGTCACGAGAACGCGTGCTCTATCACTGCCAATCAATGACCAATCTTGCACTGCATGGATGTGAGATATTTTTATCAGAGCTCCACACCACTGATTGGTGAGGAAAGATGGCTAGCAGCATGTGTCTCTGTGCTTGCGTGGTCCGATACCTGTACAACCAGAGCACAGAGAGCGCTCCTAGGTTCCCTGTGCATCTCATCTCCCCTAGAGATTTGGATGACCTGGAGGCCACGCGGCTGGGGTGGTCTGAAGTGGAACAGTGATGCAAGCGCACTAGAAAGAAAGAGAATAAATACTTCTATCGCAAAAAATCTTGCTTGGGAGCAACCAATAAGCCGCTTCATTTTACTCGTCCTCTCGGAGTTGCTGCAGCGCAGATGTTGGCTCT
Source organism: Setaria viridis (assembly GCF_005286985.2). Lineage (NCBI taxonomy): Eukaryota > Viridiplantae > Streptophyta > Magnoliopsida > Poales > Poaceae > Setaria > Setaria viridis. The sequence continues at coordinate 41,137,668 of NC_048270.2, forward strand.
CATGCTAACCTCTTCCAAGCCTCGGATATCATTTATTCCTTGATCTAAAAATAGCGCAAAGCCACTGGTTCAATTATATTATACACTAAGGTAGAAATGATGCACATGCAAAGTTATCACAATGGCCAACAGTTCTAAGAATGTTAAAGGTTAGTCAACCATAAGCCCATTTTATCCGCGGCCTGATGACATGATTGAAAAAATATTGACGCACGAATCCACCCGTACGCCCCTATTGATTAGCTACCGGCTGGAACCAAGCCCAGTTGTTGGTTGTTCTTTCCTTTGGTCTTATGTCCTTGCTATATATTAGCATCTTCGTGGAACCAGCACAGCCGATCACGCCAAGCCAGACAGTGGGTACTTACCTAACCCACTTACTACCTGCTACTTCTAATTTATTGGTTGTGTACGTACTCTGTCAATAGCTCGGCCTCATCAAAAAAATGACAAGTAGTCATGAAAGCTAACCTTCAAGGTGCAACATTTCAAGAAAAAGTTTGAATTTTTAGGTGCACTCCACATCACCCCTAAGACGCCGATGTTCTGTTTGGACTAAATTAATTAATTAGCATTATATGCACATGATTTGGGTTACTTTATGTTTTTTCATAACGCGCGGGTAATTTGGGGCTTTTTAGGAGCAGCTCGCCCCCTCGTTCAGCCCTAGTAATGCATTTCTAGGGCCGGATGCTGTAGTAGTTGCCCCTGTTATCAGGGGCGGCTGATCTTTTCGTCCGCCCTTGCTATACATATGATTTTTTTTTTATGAAATAGGAGGGGGTTACCCCTGCTGGTTATATATTGAAAAAAGAACCTTACAAAGAAAATCATGTGAATTATAGAGTATGCTCGAGCCATTGAAGCATAGGTTGATGCCAGTCTTCCTTTACTCTGTGCATAACCAGAGTATAAATAGCAGTGAATCGAATAAGAACTCCTTAGATGTTCGGCGAAATGCATTTGAATATGTAATCATTACGAGCCATCTATATGCACCAACTCATAATAATTATTATTTTCATAAAAAAAGGCACCTGTAGTTGAGTTTTCAAACTACTCAGGATGGAGTAAGGGTCTTCTTAAAGATCAGGGAAGAGGCCAAGTTTTATCCAACATTTCTGGGCAAAGGTACACATGATTCTGAGTTACTTGAGGGCACATGTTTTTTTCCGGCACCACATGGCGCATTGGATACTCGAGCGTGGAATAACAAGGCTGTTGTTTTTTTCCCTCGTCACAGAGCATCGATCAGCTCCGAGGCTGCCACATCTAGGAGGCGTTTGGTTCCTCGAGCTAAAGTTTAATCCGTGTCACATCGAATATTCGGAGGCTAATTAGGAGGACTAAGTATGAGTTAATTATAAAACTAATTGCACAGATGGAGGCTAAACGACGAGACGAATCTATTAAACCTAATTAGTCCATGATTTGACAATGTGATGCTACAGTAAATATTTGCTAATGATGGATTAATTAGGCTTAATAGATTCATCTCGTCGTTTAGCCTCCAACTGTGTAATAGGTTTTGTAAATAGTCTACATTTAATACTCCTAATTAGTATTTAAACATTCGATATAACATGTGCTAAAAATAAGTCAGAAGAACCAACCCCCAGTGTGTGGAGTGAAACCGGCGATGGCCTGTCGGAGTCTCGGAGACCTCCGAGCAACAGCAGCGTATCATTGTAAGAAACTCTTTAAAGCATGCATCAGTGGGTGGCAAAGAATATACAGGGTAACACACGACTCGAGAAGGTCATGACCGACAAGGTTGAATGGGTCACCGGGCCTAGGGCCCAACCAAATGAAAAAGGAAGAAGCCGGGCAGGGCAGTGCAGAGTGCAGACCATGCCAGTGGCAAGCAGCTTGTAAATTATAATACCAAATTATACAAAGAGCAGCGCATTTGTTATAGGTTGTGAAGATGAAGTTTGTTTCATTAATTGCGAGCTTTCCACCTGATACTCACTGTCAGGTTAAGTGTGGCCTCACATCAACATTAGGGAGAAAAAGAAGGGGTTGGGCTCCTAGCCTCCTACATACATGTTGAGCACATACAAGCTTAAGGGTGTTAAGGATATACGTGGTATATTGCTTAGCTTGTAAATATTTTCCATGTTTATTAAATTTCCCTAGCTTAATTTACAACTGGTACACGCATTTATTTGTCACATAAAATTTGATTTATGAAGAAAAAAAAGAACTTTATAAGGAGCACTATTTGCACCCCAAACGACGGCGATCTACACGAACAGGTTGAGAAGCTGCAACGAGGTCGAACTGAGGAGCCTCTCGTGCGCGATGATCGTTGTAAGGCCCACATAGGCAGAATTCTCCGTATTAGGCCCGTCGCGGCGCCTCCTCATGTGGCCACCAAGGGCCTCTGGCCCGTGGAGAAGCCCAGCCCGCACATGGCGCACGCGTGGACGACCATCACGGGCTTTGGCCGGTGGTGGTGCTTGGTCGCCGGCGGGCGGCGGCGCCTGAGGTGGCTGGTCCGGTGGCTAGTACGCCTGAGGTTGTACATGCAGGAATCCACATACACACACGCATGCAGCTAGTACGTGCCTGATGCGTGGCTCGTCAAATCGTCGTGCAGCAGCTAGCGTTCATTCTTGTGTCTCTTCTTCTGCTTTTATTCGACGACGACTGCAACTTACTGAGAAAAAGTCCTATAGTATAGTAGTAGGATGAACCATGCATGTCCTTTGTAGATCGAATTATTGAGAAACCCTGCGTGCAAGCAATGCTATCTCTCTATAGATCCTATCGACGATCAACGCGTTCATGTACATGTTACTAAGAAATGACAGGAACGCGCTGGACTTGTACGAACACGTCTTTCTATATTTTTTAATTATTCTTTTTCATCATGCGTATATAAGAAAAAGGACCTGTTCGTGAGTTGTGACCACTTGGAAAGCTAGCTAGCCGGCTATGTCATTGAATTTCTGTGCATATATTACATTTATTTCATTCAGATATAAGAAATCAAAGACCTTCGTGTACATGTATATGATAATTAATTAAATTAAATTAAATTAAATTAAATTAAAAATGCTTGGAGAATTTTTCCTGCATATTACCTACCTACTAGCTAGTGTGAAAAGAATGCTTGGAAAAAAAAAGAAAGAACCACCAGGTGGTGTCCGTACCAAGACCCCAAAATAAAAGACTAATAAGATAAGGGAATAATGTAATGCTAATGCTCGAATGCATCACATAGCTTAACGGTCAATAAGCTAGTCATCATCATATCAGACGTTGTTGTTAAGCATATCCGTGCCTTGCCGTTGGGGCATGTATATGCATGCATGTAGCGAAAGATGAAGCCTAGGAAGTTTCCCAGAACATGCATGGAGCTCAAGTACATGCTGTGTATGTCACTGTTGCCTGACATCTCCGAAGTTTCCAGGAAACTCATCGCATGTTGCATGGTCTTCCTTCAATTTGCACCAACCAATGCAACGTACCAAACGAATTCACTGCCTCGGCTCTTGCTTGCATTGTGAGCCACTGCCACCCGCACACTTATGGACTACCGGTCATGAATTTGTCAACCTCATCCTTAGACACGCGCGCGGATAGGGTTATTAGTACCGGGTGGAGTCTCCACCCGGTACTAAAGGGGTTCACGGGGGACTTCTCGGGGACTATCCGTTAGGTCCAGTACTAATGCTTACATTAGTATCAGGTTAAAATGCAACCGGTACTGAGTCTCGGGATGAATGATCAGTTTTCCAATAGTGAACGTTAATCTTAACCATGAAAAAAAAACCTTGTGACGTATATACGCGCATTCGCTGATGCCTAATGGAAATGTTTATTTGTCATGCAACCACTTCCAAACCAAATAAACCTAGCTAATTTGATGATGATACTGATCGATCGATGGTTCAACTCATATGAACTCGATTAACTTAATGGGCAGGTGGCCCGCGTCATCCTCGCTATCGCCAAACGCCGTCGCCGTCGCCGTCGTCTCCGGCACCGCCCTGTGGCGTCGCATGTGGCCGCCGAGCGCCTGCCCCGTGGCGAACACCATGCCGCAGGTGTTGCAGCGGTGGACGTCGCTGGCGGCTCCCTTGCCGGGCCTCGCGCCGAGCAGGAGCTCGAGGCCGTCGGCGCGCACCCGGGGCCGCTTGTGGCTGGTCCGGTGGCCGCCGAGCGCCTGGAACGTGCGGAAGCAGCGGCCGCAGGTGCGGCATCGGAACGCGCCGCCGCCTCCGCCACCTCCCTTCTTGGCGATGACCTTGCTCGCCGTCGACAGCGAGAGGTAGAGCAGCAAGTCCGCCGCCGTCGTCGACCTTGCAGTGCTGGTGGCCATGTTTCCTGCTTTCACGTCTACTACTAGCACGTGCTTATTGCTAGGTCAGACAGATGCATGCATGTGTGTTGATGACAAGCAAGCTAGCTGCTACCGAATGTTTTCATGCCAATCGAGAGGCACGTATTTATAGGCCGCTGGATCGTCGACTGAGCAAGTGCCTGCGGGCATTGACCCAGAGTCAACGTCAAGCTTGTTGAGGACATGCGAAGCTTCTGTGCTTTTTGCCCAGTTACGATAGTTGTGTGCTCCGTCGGTTTTGCGCGGGAGGAGGGATTCGTGCGGAAATTTCGAGGGGATATGGTCGCTGCGGCGACAGGTGAGTAGATGCAAAATTAGTATTCAATTCATCCTGTGTTTTCTAGATGCAAAATTTTTTATACGGATCTAGCGACGTAGGTACGTAGTAAAAATTTTATATCTAAAAAAGCTAAAATTAACAAATAGTAATTTGAAATGTAGGGAGTACTATTTATTATTTATTGTGGGGCTCAAAATGATGCGCGTGTTCATGATTATATTCCATCGCGGATCTTAGCTTGAGAGGACTCCGGCCTCTATCAAATGCAAACATGCCCCCAAAGCAGCATTTCTTTCATTTTTTCCCATGTGCTTGGCCGATTAGTCTTTCCACACGACCTTCCGTGTTCGCAGCTAGCTAATCCGTGCAAATTGCGGTTGTTAATAAGTAAATTTGCCCACAGTTTATTACTTGAGATAGATACATATGAGTGATGCAGACGCGCACGGTGACCACAATTTGTATGGATTAACTGTCACTGGAAACCTAACATAGCGTGTGGATGTGTATGTAGCTGGTGACCAAACTGAGATATGCGTCTGCCATATCGTGTGGAACTGACTGACACTGGATATGCATTGACCCGAGATCACATCAGATCAGAGAATTTGCAACTCAGCAGCAAATAGCAAGGTAATTAAGGCCAATGGTCGACCTTATCGTGTTTCCCTGAGGGAAGAAATTAAACAACGTAAGCACGCGTCTTGTTTGAATCAGTCACTAGCTATGGAAACGGGATCTGCTTCTACAAGTCTTGAAAAGGAAATCAGTTGGGGTTTCCATCATCAGTACCACACTACACAATGCATGATGACCTCGTAAAAAATTGCACTTGCTGACTTTTAACTCATTACAATCGATCTAAGGGTTCACATCGTGACAGATAAAATAAAGTGACCTCATTGCATCGATCTATAAATAAAGTCACAAGTCCAATATGTATAAGTTTTCACAACGTATAAATAAAATATGCTGGCCTTTTCTCGTACACGTCACGTGTTAGGTACCCAATCATTGCAAGGACTGTATATACATGCAAGTAGAGCATGCTATTGATATACATACTGATGGGTCAGTCTCCTCTTTTCTGAGCAAAAAACAAAAGGCATGTGGTGATGAATTTTTTTTTTGTACCCGATAAATTGATTGACAGTTTTCAGATTGCAGCGAGTGATAATGAATTTTTTTACCCAGCAAATTGATTGAAATTTTTAATATTGAAAGTAAGTGGCATAGAACTGTCTTTCATTTTTTATAAGGTATATTAGGATTTCGAAGAACCTTTCCAGAGATGTAATTTAATTTGACCACCAATTTATCTTAAGATATACCATCAATTATTGTATATTCAATGACATAATAAAAATTTTTGTAAAATACAAATCGATCTATCAATACAACTTTCATACTCTAATGTCACACCCTATTTTAAGGACAAAATCAAGTGCATTAAATACATGTGCGCCAGGATCAAATTACACACATGTACGACATAAGTGAATAACAAAAACAGTGTCATAAAGAATAAAGAGAGAGTATTAAACAGTTATTACATGGCTGAAAGTCTCAATAAAGAACAAGCCTAAATTATTACGCAGCGGAACTTCAAAACTGACGACGACTCCACAGGCAGCTGACTGAAGAACCGTACGCCTAGAACTCCTCAAAGTCGTGCAGGTACTCCTCCAGATTAGCTTGGTCTGAACAGCGATTTTGCAAGGGTGAGTACACTTATGGTTGGTACTCAACAAGTCGTGGAGAACAGTGTAGTGTAAGGCAAATCAAGGTATGGCTAAAGCTTAATCAGCATTAGCTTTTAATTTAATTGGCCAAATTTTATTAGCAATTATTATACCACCCAAAATTAAACAAGGACATGAATAGAGTAATAACATAACCATAAATGAAATGACAACAATTTAAATCCATCTTTCGATAGCATTATCATGTGAGGGTCCGGGCCGCTCTTAACCGTGAGCACAACTGATCGATCAGTTTTACACTCTACAGAGGTTGTACATCTTTACCCATAAGTCGCGTAAAAGTTCAAAAGAACTTTGGACCCAAACATGCGGTGTTTGCAAGGCACCATACCACACTTCCGAGGTGTGATTGCATAGGGACGCTACGAGGCCTTTACAAAGATACATTAGTCAGTGGTAACTCGCTAAGGTTTCGGTGTCTGGCGTGCAAAACCTATCACAGGCCGCTATTGCAACGACTCGGTCCCCCCTCTTGCCTCATCACGAGTAAGATTACCCTAGACTAAGGTTTCTAATTATTCAGCCAAGACCAGAGTCATTTAGTCTTGTAGTAGCACCATTTTCCTGGGTGGTTCTCCATGTTCCGATTAAACATTTGTGATCTTGACTTAATGAAAGGTATAGCATAAATAATACCAAAATAATGATGTTTCAGATTAAACCACTATAACCATGTTTGAGCACTAAGCATAAGCTACCCAACATAAATTTAACTCGGTTGGTCAAGGTAAAGGTAAAGAAATCTAGGACATCCTTAATTGGGACCAATCAAGATTAAACTATACTGTGCATGGCAATGTTGTATAGAACATGAAAGTAAAAGTGAATACGACTTAAAATAAGTGATCAAGGACACAGCTTGCCTTCTTGACCTTGCTCTTGCTGTTCGTACTCCTCAAAAACTTGATTTTCAAATTTCTCGAACTGCTGACTGTCTACACACGTCACATGAATACAAACAAGCAAACAAATACAATACATAAGAAAATAGTACACCAATCATAATTAAATAGAGAAAACAAGTTTGAAAAACTATTCTACGCATTAAAACGAAACACACGGATATAAAGAACGTTAAAAACGGAGCTATAACGCAAAAACTACGCTTAAAACAAGAGGCAGGGTATAGCTGCGAGAAACCAAACACAGAACTGCGGAAAACATCTAATTTTACATAATTTGGAACTGCGGAAGGGCGGCGGCGCAAAACACAGAACCCGCAGGGGCTAAAGTGGAAAAACAGCGTGGCGCGCGGTGGTTGACCGGTATGGACCGGCTGCGGCTGGATCTGGGCCGTTCGTTCCTGATCGAACGCCCGGCGGCGATCGCGCGCTTTGCGCGGCGGCGAGCGGCGGCGAAGCAGCGGCAGTTCGCCAGAATCGCTCGTAAACGAGCCTCCGGGTGCGGATACGTCCGCGGATTTGGCCAGGGGTAGAGGAGGAAACCGCAGGCGCGAATAGGGTACCACCGGTGCGGAAACTTGCGGCGGAGGCAGCGTAGAACGCGCGGCGGGGACGGTGCCCCGGTAAGCTCAGGCGGGTGGAAAAGATACACACAGGCTTGCGACGGCGCGGAGCTGTAGATGCGGAAGGGTTTGCGGTTGGGGAGCAAAGAAGATAGCGGCGGCCTTTGTACGAGCCCTGGCGTGTGGGTCCAGAGCCCAGTCGGACGCGGCCGCGTGACGAACTCGGACCCGAGTCCGCGCGGAAGAAGCGGCGCTGAAGAACGGGCGCTGGCGGACCGGGCGTGCGAGCTGGGGAAGACGATGGCGGGCCCCAGCGGCCTGAGAAGGGGACTGCGGTGCGGGATAGGCCTGGCCGATGCCTGCTGACTGGGCCGAGGCAAGGCTTGCTGGGCCGCTGCGGGGAAATCAGCAAGGAAGCGGAGCTGGGCTGGTGTGAGAGCTGCTGGGCCAGCAGCAAGGATCAGGCGGAGCTGGGCTGAAGGAAAAGAACCCGGCCACAATAGCTGCTGTTGCCCAGCGCTGAAAGGAGCAGGAACAGAACAGCGCCAATGCAACTCTGAAACTGGACAGATAAACATTCTGAAACTCTGGAACTTGACAGCAACCACTCCGGCTTACAGAAAAACAATCGACAGCCAAACCAAAGCTCAAAACTGAAACCTGACATAAAACACCTATTAACAGAAACTAAACCGGAGAGAGGAGTCAGAGACAAACTGCAACACAGAAGCACAAACCTGTTGCAAGACTGAAAACAGAAGCACGCACACAGGAACTGAACTGACAAACTGCAACGGGGACAAAGGCTGAACTAAAAACTGAAACAACACCAGAGCAGGAACCTACTGACAGAAAATCACAAAACAGCAGCCGGAGGTAAAACACCAATCCTACTTCAAGCATTCCAACAGAAAAAATATGCAGCGGCATGGGTGTTCAATAAAATCCTATATTTCATTATTTAATTAGAAAAATTCTTAAATGCCTAGAAAAATGCAAAATGACCTTATATGCCTTAAACGAGCAAAATTGTTTCTAGCAAGTTTTAGTAAAATGCAAAGTTGGAGATTTTGGGTGTTACATCTAAGCATGCACATTAGTTAAATAATTGTTAGCCAAAGTTTATGAAATTTGACCTTTCCAAATCCTAATGTGCTCTATTAAAAAGAAATAGAGGGAGTACTAACATGCATTCACATATGACACATGCATACACACAATTATGAGTTAATTTGTAAAAAGTAAACTATAAATAAACAATATACTAATTACGATGTAGTAACTGGAAATATAATTTATTGAACTTCGATTTGGAATTATAAAATTCTTATCGGTCTTTTCCGAACTGCTATATTAATGCAATATATAGAAACCTAATTTTCCTCCCTTAAAGTGTCTACAAACCACCAACCAAAAGCATGAAAACATGAAAAGAAGAAATAGGGAAAAATCATGTTATGTTACTTGTACAAGATGACTAAAGTATATCATTTAAAATAAAAAAATACAGGTGGGAAAATATCCATAAGTTTTAGGGTCCACTTGGTTCCCTTGCTAGCTTTGCTAGCCTCGCCTTGCCCAACAAAACTAGCCTTAAGGGGGGCTGAATCGGCTTGCTGCAGCAAGCAAGCAAAAAGCTTGCTATCACAGGCACCGAGGCAGGCAGCAAGCAAATCCAAACACTGTGCTTCTTGCCCAGCCAGGTGAGGCAAGCCCCGGCAAGGGATCCAAGCTGACCCTTAGTGTAGATGAAGTGTAACATTCAAAACTATAAGATGTCAAACTGCTAAAAGATTGGACAATTACTTTGCAGGACTCCAAGTTAAAGTATATCAAAAGCATTTTCACCACATTGAATACTCTATAACCTTGAAGTCACCAACTGAAAGGACAGAAGAAGAAAAAAAACGAAACAATAAAGGAACAAAAAAGAAAAAAAAGGCCAATCAAAACTAGGAAAAAAGAGGGATATGTGGAAAACTTGGCAAGCCCAAAATGCTATGAAAAAAATAAGTAAGAAAAAAAAAGACAAGAAGGTCCAAATTGCTGCTAAAGACAACCAGAAATTTTGGCCTAACTCAAAATAACTCGAATATGGGCCAAAGTAGACACAAATGGGATTGTCCACAAAAAAAGAAGGCAGAATAGACCCAACCAACTAACTGGGCCACAACTGGAAACAGAGCCCATAGAACAAAAATAAATAGACCATGAGCAGCTTGCTGGGCGGCCTATTGTGGCCTTTTCTAGCCCAGGAAGCAGCAGGTTCTGCCTTGATATGTAGTAGAATACTGTCAGGATAGCAGTTAGCAGAGCACTGAAGTTCACCGTACATCCTAGTTGGTTGATTGGTGCTCCTCTCATGACAAGATTGGTCAATTGGTCATAACAAAATCTTGTAGTACTAAATCTTGGTCATGTTACTGAACTGAATGCTCACACATCAATGCTATGTTTGGGAGCAATACAAAGAATCCCCAAATTGAACCAAGATCATAGGTTGATGGTTTTTGATTTGGGTATTGCAGCTAGTACGGCCTGTCCAAAAAGATTTGGATAAATACGAGTGGCAATAGTATGCTAATGGCGACATCTCCAATCTGAACATTTCTTATGAAAGGGATAGGAAGGCAGGCGTTGACTGAGTCCACGTCACTCCCTCGTTGTGTGTGTGTGGTGGGCTGTTGGCTTACATTTGCCTCGTTGTGTCCCTTTGCAACAATCCTTTCTTTCTTTTTTTCCACTTTGCGGTTATGGAGGAAATAAAGTATATAAAGAAACTACTTTCAAGACCCATTGAAAAAACTACTTTACCGTATCCGTATATAACATGTACTTCTCGTGCAACAACTTTGTCGTAAATGGATTATAGTTATATAACGGGCATTATCGATGTAACGGTTTTGTCGTAAATACATTCCAATTGTATAACAGGTACTGTCTACGCAACGGTTTTGTCGTGGATACATTTCAATTATATAACGGCTCCGACCCTTCGGTAAATGAACACATCGACACGTAGACCTACATGTACGGATATTTACATAGAAAACAACTCCATCACGCACATTGTCATTCCCCCGTTGCAGATATACATACCTGACTCACCACCTATACGTGTAGAAATACACCTCCACCCCATCCATCGTTGGCTTTCCAAAGTTGCACAAGAAGAGCCTCCTCTCTTCGTCGTCGTGCTCCTCCGCCCTCCTCTCCCCTCTCCTCTCGCCGCTGCTTCTTGTCTTTCCCCCTCCACCAGCCACAGCACAGGCACACGCGCCCCGCCCCCCACGTCTCACATCCCGGCACGCCACTCCATGCCCTGCATCTTACGCGTGCCCCGCCACCGCGCTCCCGCCGCTTCCTCCTCCGCCCCCCTCGCCGCCGCGGCCGTGACGAGGCCGCCCATGCCGTCCCCGTCCTCCTGATTCGTCCCGTGCTTTGCGTGCCCCGGCGCCGCTACTCTCGATTCCCTCGCCGCGCCGCCATGCCGCCCAAGCGCCGCCGGAAGGCGGCGGCGGAGAAGAAGGCCGCCGCGGCAATGGCAGCCGCCGCCGCCGCGGGCGCCGGCGGCCCGCCCGCCAACTGGTGGGACGCCTTCTGCATGCGGATGTCAGGTGTGTCCCCGTCTTCCTCCCTCCCGTCCGGCGCTGCCGACCGGCGTTGCTGGCGGCCGTACGCCTCAATTAAAGATTTGTTGCGGATTGGGTGGTGGCTACCGACCATCAGGCGGCGATTGGTAGATCTAAGCTGCATCATGGAGGAATTATGCCGCTAATCTTGCAGTTTTGTCGATCGTGGTAGGGAGTATCCGTGATTAGTGTGGCGGTAATGCTGGAGTTGGAGCAATGCCACTCGCCTGATTGAGGAGTGTCTGTCGTGTTCACTGGTGTTGCGTCGTGGTACATGAACAGTGAATGTTCCAGTTTTAGGTGTGATTCGATTTTCGAATTGGAAGGAATAGAATCTAGGTTGCCTAGAGCTGAGCTCTGAATTCTTTTTGAAAGATTTGAGCTCTGAATTCTTTCTTCGCCTCTGTTCAGATTACTAGGATGGCAGGACTAAAAGGTTCAGTTTTGTTTTCATTCATGTGCCTAGTCTACCTGATTGGCTAAAATTAAATTGCAGGGTAGTCTGAAATTAATCCTCTTTCAGTCCTGTAATTTGACTATAGCAATGCTGATCAGGCCATATGACTGATAGCTAGATCATAGCTATTCTTGCTCTAAGCACGCGGTATTAGCTGTGTGATTGAGTCCACCATGTGATGCAGCCGTGTAGCATAGCAGCACCTACATCAACCATTCTCTGTTTCACAGTACATTGGACCTTTCCTTTGTTGCATTAATTTCTTAGGAGTGTTGCAGGACTTCTCAAATCCTAATTTCGTGAAGTAGAAACATAGCATGAAGGAAAATGTTCATAAAGGGTAGTGTTTCTCTTTCTGAGTAACTTTGAGAAAGCAGATGACTAACAAAACAAGATCAACCCGGAAACTTGTTTCCGGACTATTATTTATAAGCTAAACTTCCGCATCCCAATTTTTCTGAGTATTACTACAAACGAGTATTTTTAAAGAAACTTCGTTTCTTTGTAAAAGTCACACAGATGACTGATGCGGTTTCATGTGACTGCTTTTTTTTACACTGGACTACTTGACATGGAACTTACGTAATAATTACTATTTGTACTGATTTGTTATGCTTATGTTGTTGTGATTATTATTACTTTATGATTTATGTTCACTCTAGCAATTGGTAAATACAATAGGATCCTGTATCATGGATGGCAATTATGTAGATTAGAATGCCTTAATGTAATTCATCTGTGATTACTGTGGTCGTTTTGAATTAATTACAAGATTGCTCTTGCCTTACCAGTTATTGGAATTGTAACCAGACTTATTTTTCCTTCTTAGGAACCTTATCTTCTATCAAGGATGCACAAAGATTTGAGTCTGTCTTCAAAATGCCAAGAAAAGCCTTTGACTATGTGTGCAGTTTGGTGAAAGATGAAATGATGGTGAGGTCCAGCAGCTATACCTTTCTTGATGGGACAGTGCTGTCTTTAGAAGATCGAGTGGCCATTGCTCTGCGAAGGTTGAACTCTGGTGGGTCGCTGGTGACTGTCGGATCTTCTGTTGGCGTGAACCACTCGACCGTCTCGCTGATAACATGGAGGTTCATTGAGGCTATGGAGGAGCGAGCAAGCCACCACTTGCGCTGGCCAGACACTGGCGAAATGGAGAAGATCAAATCCAAGTTTGAGAAGATCCACGGTTTGCCAAACTGCTGTGGCGTAGTAGACACGACACACATCACAATGTGCCTTTCTTCAGCTGAACCGAACTGCAAGGTCTGGCTCGACCAGGAGAAGAACTACAGCATGGTCTTGCAAGCTGTCATCGATGCGGATATGAGGTTCACAGATATTGTGACTGGGTGGCCTGGCAGCATGAAAGAGTCGAGCATTTTGCACAGCTCTGGCCTTTTCAAACTGTGCGAGAAAGGTGAGCGCCTGAATGGCAGCAAGCTGAAGGTATCAGATGGATCAGAAATTGGGGAATACTTGATCGGCGATGCAGGGTACCCCCTTTTTCCCTGGCTCATGACACCATACCAAGAGAAGGATCTCACAGAGTCCAACACCGAGTTCAACAGGAGGCACTTGGCCGCGAGAACAGTGGCTCCAAGGACCCTGGCGAAATTCAAGGACACATGGAAGTTCCTTCAGGGGGAGATGTGGCGCCCAGACAAGCATAAGCTGCCCCGGATAATCCATGTCTGCTGCTTGCTGCACAACATAATCATAGACCTCCAGGAGGCAGCTGTGGACGAGCAAAGGGCAGCGTCGTCAAGCGACCACGACGTGAATTACAGGCAACAGGTGTGCCAGTTAGCTGATGAGAATGGTGTCAGGGCGCGGGACAAACTGTCGGAGCACCTGATCAGTAGGTGACCTAGAGGAGGAAAGACTTTGTGGGCGTTTGAAACGAAACAGAAGAGCGCCGTTGTGCCTGTTCTTTTATATGCTGCCAGCAGCTCTGAATCATGTTTTGATGTTCACTTTTGCAGAGTTGTAAGGGAGGCAGACGGGGGCGCCGGTCGTTGTGACTTAAGTCAAACTCACTGTAATCCTCTTAAGAGCTGTTGCAAACAATGTCAGATCAATTTGCTCGTTTGGTTTATCGTGTTAGTGCCTTGGTGTTCCTATAAATTGCATGATTTTTTTTTTATTTTTTGCAAATAGTGGTAATGACTGATGTCGTTTGAGCCCTGTCTACTGTAGTATGTAGGTGCTCATCGACTTGAAATGTGTAGAAGAGAAAGAAAACCACACATTCAACATAAGCACACAGGCTTACCTCTGAAACATTCAGATGCTTCTTGCATTTTCTGGAAATTTCTAGGTGTAAGAGGTTTGCATTTACTCCGTTTACAGGAAGAACAAGTTGAGTTAGATTTTTTTTGTCGCTGACACAGTGGACCCTTATGTCGGCGTGATCTGAACAGCACAAGCAACTCGTTTGGTTTCTACTTTCTACTGATGGTGGAGTGGCGACTGCTGAAAGTTGGCGGCGCCATGCGTGCCGATGAAATGCTTCGTTGCAAATGCACGCTTTTACTGCGACTTAACCACCGCCACCATCTCCGATTCACCTCCCCGGCCTTAAAAAGACCCGCCGTCACATCACTCCGGCACCACACACTCACTTGTATTCCATCTGCAGCAGCCATGGCCATGTCGCTGTCCAACAAGACGCTAGCTGCTGTAGAGGCTCTGATGATGACCTTGGCGCTCGCCACCACCGCAGCCGGGCAGCCGACGACGGCGGCGGCGAACCTGACGCTCCACAACCTGTGCCCGTACCCGGTGTGGCCGCTGGTGACGGCGAACGCGGGCGTCCCCTCCGTCCCCACCGACGCCGACGGCGAGCCCGCGGGGCGCCTCGACGGGAACGGCGAGGGCCTTGCGACGCTGGCGTTCCCGCCGGGCGCGTGGTCGGGGCGCGTGGTGGCGCGCACGGGCTGCGCCATCGAGGGCGACGGCGGCGGCGAGGAGATCGTAGGGCGGTGCGCGACGGGCGACGCGCCGCCGGTGACCGTGGCGCAGGTGAGCGTGGGCGGGCCGGGGGGCCGGGCGGCGTACAGCGTGAGCCTCGTGGACGGGTTCAACGTGGCGGCGGTGGTGACGCCGCACGGGTTCGCGGAGGGCCGGCGGTGCCCCACGCTGGGGTGCGCCGTGGACCTCGCCGCCGAGTGCCCCGTGGGAGCCCGGGGCCCGCACGGAGGGTGCGGCGGCGGCGGGGCGTCGTCGGAGGCGGCCTGGTTCAAGGCCCGGTGCCCCGACGCGAGGACCAACGCCACGGACGTCGAGGCCACGCCGCAGGACTGCGTCGCGCCACGCGAGATCAAGGTCGTCTTCTGCCCCAAGCCGGACAGCGTCACCAGCCATGCTTCAGAACTTGACTAGACTAGCGTAGGCAGCCTCTTCGTCGTTGACAATGGAATAAGAACGACACCGCTGCATGCATGTGTAATGGAATATGAGATACAATATTGAATGACGCCATTAACTTTTTACTCCAAATTTAACCACTAAGATGTATTGAACGAGTTAGTTAACTAAAATAAAATGTGTATCATTATGTCTAGTTAGATATACTTTAGATTTAACGTGTAGATTTATCTATTTGCAAAAATATTTTTAGAAAAGATGAATAGTTAAACAAATGAAAGAAAAGCCAATAGTGTTATATATTTAGGAGGTGTTTGGATTCCGAGCTAAACTTTAGTCCCTGTCATATCGAATGTTTGGACACTAATTAGGAGTATTAAACATAGGCTAATTACAAAACCAATTTCACAACCTCTAGGCTAAATCGCGAGACGAATCCATTAAGCCTAATTAGTCCATGATTTGATAATATGGTGCTACAGTAAACATTCGCCAATGATGGATGAATTAGGCTTAATAGATTCGTCTTGCGATTTAGCCTAGGGATTCTGCAATTAGTTTGGTAATTAGCTCATGTTTAATCATCCTGATTAGCATCGGAAATGTGACACGGACTAAACTTCAGCTTCAGGATCCAAACACCCCCTTAAGAACCGAGTGAGTACTATGTTAGTGATGTAATGGAATATGAGATGCAAGAGAAAGAGATGCAACACAAACGGCAAGCGTACAAGAGAAGAGATGCAAGAAAGCAAAGAGAGTAGGAGACCGAGCTGTTGGTGCCAAGCACAAAGGGACAGAAAAGGCACATCAATGGCATCAACGATAACCTCTCATCAGCGATATCCTCGTAACCATCGTGGAGGAGCCTTGTCCGCTTGCGCTGCCACTCATAAGGCACGGGCCTCCTCGCTGATGATGATGCTAGATAGGTGGTAGAGCAGCATGTCCAAGTCGTGGTCGTTGCTGATGAGCCCGGAGGGGTTCAAGTCGCCGGCGTTCATCGCGCTGGTGAGCGTGCTGTGCGTGGCCCTGGTGCTGCTCCTCGTCACATGCTGCCGCGGCGGCTGGATCGGCGGCGGCGGCGGCGCCGACAGGAGGCGACGGCGCCGGCACCACCACCATCAGCAGCGAACGGAGGAGGAGGATGGGGAGGTGAGCATCAGCGTGGAGGTTAGCGCGGCGACGTCGCGGACGCACCTGGTGCAGGTGCAGGCGCAGGCGCAGGCGGCGGCGGAGGTGGTGTGCCGGTACCGGAAGGAGGAGAAGTGGAGCGAGCCGACGTGCGCGGTGTGCCTGGCGGAGTTCGACGACGGCGAGGCGGTGCGGGTGCTCCCGGAGTGCCTGCACTACTTCCACGCCGAGTGCATCGACACGTGGCTGCGAGGGAGCACCAGCTGCCCGATGTGCCGCGCCGAGACCACGCCGACGCCCTCGCCGAGCCCGCCGGCGTCGCTGCACCACCACCATCACCGCCACCTCGACCTCAACATCAACGTCTCCCTCGAGGAGATCCTCGTCCGCACGTAGCGCCTTCCGTCTCCCGGCCAGCTCCGGCAGGTTCCTGTCCTTGGATGACCGACGGCGTACGTTGCGTCATGGGGGCCGGTCCGGGCGGCGCTCCAGAGCGTCAGAGCACCGCCGCCGGCTAACGGAGGCGGTGGCCGGCGGGGAGAGAGGCGATTGAGTGGAACAGAGGAAGCAGAGTTCGTTGGCACTTGGGTTAGAAGCAGAGCATGCCACAGAGATCTTTGTTCTAATTGCTGCCCGTGAAGCTAATGCTTCTGGGTAATGCCACAGATTAATGTCACCTATAGATTTTTCTTTGAGGAAATGCCACAGATATTTTTTTGTAAAAAAAAAGATCTATAGAGTATTTTGAAGAGCTTCTAGTTAAGATGGATTTGCAGGAGCGTCCACCCAATTTGTATTCGAAAGCCGACTTCTGGAGCCGATCGAGGCTGCCGCAGCCATTGTCGACATTGCCGCTGCATCTGCATGTACTGGAGTTGAGTGAGTACGTCGTCAGTAACAGGATCTCCAGCTTTTGGAGATTGCGCAGGAACTAACTGGAGCACCATATCGTCCTCTACTTCTCTCTCACATCCGTCGACGAACGAGAAACTGTTGAGCCGTGTCGCTCACTTGGGTCATGCTCCATGTGCTCAAGTGGTAGAGTGGCATGCTACCTCGCATCTAATCCATGACAAGTGGGGGCATGGTAGCTCGCATGACAAGTGGGAGAGGTTGGGACGGGTTGATGCAATCGCCCAATGTGTCGCTGTATCCACAGATACCGGAGAAAGACAAGGCATGTCCTCATCGATAAGGTATACAGACAAGGCATGGCCCCCGTCGCGGAATCCATGGCTCCGATTTCTTGAAGCAGGACGTTGTGTTGCGTTGGAGCAGCCATGCCGGTTTTTGTTTTCATGGCATTGCTCGTTTTTGCGAAACAGAGCTCTATCTAGGACGAAACAGAGTATTGCTCTGTTTTTCTTTTATCCTAGGACAGCAGAGTGCTGCTTTGTTTTGTTTCGTTCTTGGACGGGGAATGTTGTCTACGTGGAGATTGTTTTTTTTTTTTTTTTTTTGCAAAACACGGTGTAGACAGACAATAGAGTTTTAAATTGTTCCAGTTGTTAGTATTTCTCAATTATTGGAATCCTGACATTCCGAACTGTTCCAGTTTCTTTCTTTTGAGAAACTCCAGATCGATCGATGGCCACGACCATAGACACTGGCCATACCATGACGCCGGCCGGAGGCTGGGACAGACGAGCGCCGTCGACGGTGGCCGTGCCGTGGAGGAGGTGAATGCTTCTGAATGAACGAACTCGGATGACCTAGAAAATGTCCATTGCCAACATTTTGTGGCAAATTCTATATAGCAATACTATGTACATACTTGCTATATATTCTTATATTGTGATGAATACTTTCCTAGCAAACTAATTAGGTGTTTGTTACTGAATTAGGAATTGAATCATGAAACTATAGTTCATGCCGGTAATCACGAAACTAATGACTTGTCTCCTTATATAGGATAGGAGGCCATGCATGCCATAGTTCTTGTGTTTTCCTCTGTACCTGTATAGCTTCTAGATCTTTGCAGCGGTGGTCGTCTGGAGCGCTGACCACATCGATGGCCACGGCGGGAGGACGCCGGCGTCTCGTCGACCTCCCGGACCCGCCCTTAGCGCCCAACGGCGAGCCGCAGGGGCAGCAGGACTCCGGCAGCGGCGGCGGCCTCACGTCGGCCCAATACTCGGGCGTGGTGCTGCTCTTCCTCTTCGTCGTCGCGATCGTCATTGCCTGGCTCTGCTACCCCATCTGCAAGAAGGTGGAGGAGGAGCAGGAGACCACCAGCCACGAGGACGGCGGCGGCGAGGATCGTCGCAGAGCGCGGCGGCAGAGGCAGCAGCAGCAGGCGGCCGCCGCCGTGCCGGAGCCGGAGGTGGTCGTGGACACTGATAAGTCGGGGCAGCACGCGGCGGAGCCGGCGCTGGAGTGCACGTACCGGGCGGCGGAGGGGTGGGAGGAGCGCACGTGCTCGGTGTGCCTGGCGGAGCTGCAGGACGGCGAGGCCGTCAGGATGCTGATGCCGTGCGCGCACTACTTCCACGCGGCGTGCGCCGACCGGTGGATGCGCACGAGCGCCACCTGCCCCATCTGCCGCGCGCCGACGGCCGGCGCCGGCCGGCGCCGCCGCCGGACCTAGTGATCATTGAGTAGCTAGCTACGTAGCTTTATTACCTGCTCATTAAATCAGGAAGCAAATCAAATGATTTTAAATAGTGTGCTCCAAATCTGCAGCTGTTGTTCATCAAGCAACCCTACGTGCGTGGTATTAGGAATGAACCTTCTCCGATCCTTGTACATGACGATTCGACCAAAGAATCCGACAGGGCCAAGCGAAGCCATTTCTTTCGATGGTAACCTACTCTTGGTCGATCGTAACAAGCAATGGATCATCGTAACCGTCGTTGCGCCTCCCCTTATACATGTACCACAAAATTTCACCAGACCCTGTGCCCAAAATTGTTGACACTACTACTCACAGTTCATCTGCTGCCCATAGAGCGTCACCATGTCCACGAACTACGACGGCGGACACCGCTACCACCGCTACGGCCGCCGAAACAGCTATGGGGCTTCACCCACCTACACGATCTTGGCCGTCGTCCTCATCGTTATCATCTTCGCCGTCGCAATCCTGAGGGTGTTCTTTGCCCTCCACCGCAGGAACAGAGAGCAGGACAACGGGTGTGGTCCAAGACCGAGCGACGGTGGCGGCGGCTGTTAAAATATATGCTACCGCTTCCACCTATAGGTCGGTTTAGCTTTTCTAGATTCATAGCATTTGCTATGCATCTGGACATATTGTAATGAAAAACGACCTATAATTTGACCACCGCCATATGCTCGCACCTTCTACAAACATGATGTGCGTGTGTGTATCAATATTACAACATTGTTGACTGCAGTTTTACCCAAAGCATCGCACTTGCAGGTTGCAACAGTTCTCACTACATTACCGGAAATTTCAGAGGAAACATTTCAATTTGCACAACAATTTGTGAATATTTTCACGTCCCGAATAGGATTTTCTTTTTTTTAAAAAAAAGAGTACAATGACAATGTATGACTATGTCCACATGACACCAGGACAACTGTGGAGAATGTAAGTGTTGGCAGGGAATTTGGAAAATTCGATCCTAATTCATCCCTAGCCAAAGTCAAAGCACACCATTGTCACTACAACATGTAGATCATACCCTCACAACACCATCCGAATCATGACCCCAAAAAACAAAAGCGGACTCGATAGGATTAGGGAGAGAAGGCAAAGCCTAGTGCATGGTGCTAGATGTCTTGTATGCACAATGGGCCATGCCAAGCACACTGCAGCTGATCAGATGTGAAAAATAATCATTCTCCCTGAGTAATTTTGCTAGCGACGGAGCTTCTCAATTTTCAATCGAATACGGCAATAGGAAAATCCGATGTTTATAAGGGGATTTCATGCGAAGAGGTTGCTTCTTGTACTGCTGTTGTGAATTCACTTTGACACCAGCAATTAAAAAGAGAGCGAAAGAGGCATCTACACTACTACCTCCGGTGGGATGTTGCTCAAGTTTTGAATCGATCCAAATCCAACCAATAACCCTCAGTAGTAGGATTGGTTCTGAGTTCTGTTCTTAATTCTTCGATGCTCCCTGCTGCTGCTGCTGCTGCTTGCTTGCCATCTGCATCATGGGCCCTAGCCAAGGCAAGCCCATATTGTTTTGCGATCCAGCTATACAGACCACCACTGTAGTTTTTCAAGACATGCAAACAAGGCATCGAGATTACATTAATCTCTGCATTCATGCATGCCACCAACAAAACAGGGTGTCAGCAGCAAGGAATCCATCAGACTTCTTCCAAATTCATCGGTCATCAGACAGTCAAACGCAGCAGTGCCATAACCTGGCACTGGCAGCAGTTTCAGTCAGAATCATAACTAAAAAGCGCACCCAATGGGATTAGGATTAGATCGCAAAGCCTAGTGCATGGCACTAGATACATTCTATTCTATGTACAATGGGCAACGCCAAACATACTGTCAAATAAGATGTGAAGAAGGATTTGCCGCAATGGCTATACATTCATGGTACAAAACTACAACAAAGGGTGTGAATATTTTGCCAAACTCCAATCATCACATCTTCCTCAGGTTGTCAAGCCGCGCCTGCAAGTCGTCGTCGATTCCGCCATCCGGCCCGCCTGCAGCTTCAGCTTGAGCAGCAGGAACTTTGCCTGCTGCCACCGGTTTAGCAACCGCAGTTGCAGGAGCCTTCACAAGCTGGTGCACAGAAGAAGAATCAGCATTGCATATAAAGTACCATCCATCAAAGCAGCAAGCCGGAGCATTTTACATCGAGATCAACAGAAGAATGCAACAGCATTTTTTTGTTTTTTACCTCTGAGTTGACATCAATGCCAATTTCATCGAGGACTTGGTTGACTAGCTCTTCTGTTTCTTCCTCCTCCTCGTCACCCTCCAATGCATCATCGATGGCGTCGTTCATCACATCACTGACCATCTCCATCCTCTCATTTTGCATCTCGAACTCCTGCATTATCTTCTGCAGAGCAGGCAGGTTCATCTGCCTGTTCATTTGTCCCATGGCTTTTGTGACACCCTTCATAGCTTCACCCATTGCTTGTGTTGATTTCAAAGTCTGTTGTAAATTGGATACCAGTCATGAACAGAGGATTCAGTACAGAGGGTTCATCAACTTCAGCAGTAAGAACATCATAATATGCGGTAACCTGATTAAATGTCTCAAAAGAGATATAGAGCACTCTTGCAGTTACCTGAATGCGAAGAGATACACCTTGTAGCTGGGACTTCAGGGCATAAAACTTTGTGATCTGGTGCCTTGTGCGGATGAGGTCCTTTGCCATAATTTTTACAGCTCCCTGTGAACAGTGTCCAGCATATCAAAATATATAAAATGAGCATGAAAAGCGTTTGTACAAAATCTGAACTAAGAGCAACTGCAGCCCAAATAAAGGGCATGTCAGCAACAAGCACAAAACCAACTACCCAAAAGTATAATCCAAAGTTTCCAACAAATAAAATCAGCCAGTTTGTCCTATCGGGAGATGTACGGAACTGATTTTACACTGAACTAGACAGCTTCGAATGATCCAATTCATGCCAAAAAGTGCACATTACGACAATAACTCCCAACAGGCTATGGAACAGTCAGATGCAAATACAATGCCATATTTTTCAGAAACTGATCAAGTGAGTACTGAAAACAGAACCACAAGTAAAAAATGTTCATATGACGCTGCATACTGCATTGTTGCGTATTCCTTTTTAGATCACTTTGCTGCCAAGTTGTAATCACACAAAGGTTCACAGATGCGCGTTGCTAAATTAACATTCACAGAAAGAAAAAAAAAAGAAACAAGGCTGAAAACAAGAGAGACGGGGCATTTTATTGGGCACGCACCATCTGTCCCTGCTTGGCCACCTTCTTGATCTCGTTGATGAGCTTCTTCTCCTGGGTCTGCAGGCCCTGCCTCTCCCTCTCAATCTCCCTGATGGACTTGTCCAGCATCCGCTTATTCTCCCGCAGCAGCTCTGGCATTAACCAAGACGGTCAGGAAACCATGGAAACAATGAGGATCATACAAATGAACAGCAGAATGCATCCAATTTGAAGGGACAACAGTAACAGGCATCACAGGGTTACTAATCATGTGGTTTGCAACTAACAGGGTTACTAATCATGAACAGCAGAATACATCCAATGTTCCCGTTCCCGGGATATCTAGGTCTGGACCGTCGGGGAGGAAGATCAACACGCAGGGAGGGGGGAAAAAACTAAAATACCCCTCGACTTTGGCTCCATCGTCAGCGGGGGAACGAGAAAGGCGACGAATTTATCCAGCAGGGGTCAAGATGAACCAAAAGATGCCCAATTTGTCGGCCCTTTGCCATCGGGAGGAGGGAAGGAGAGGTGGGGCGAGCTGAATCGAACGAAGAATTGCAGAACGAGGGAAGAGGGTTACCGGCTGGGGTCTTCTTCTTGCCGAATATGAAGCTCATGGTGGCGGGTGGGCGGGGAGGAAGACGATCTCCGCCGATCCGGCGACTGCGATTCGGGGCCGCTGGCTGGCTGAAGAATCCCTCCTACCTCCTGGTTCCTCTGCGCTTGCGGGATTGGGAGGTCTTCTCGGGTGGTTGTGGGGTTGGGCCGGCTCTCTGCCTCTTGGGGGATGATGGATGGAAGGGGTTCGGTTGATTCGCGGCGAAGGCTTTGAAGCTTCTTGGGTTGGTTGCCTTGTCGTTGGAACGGAGCAACGCGGTTTGGCCGGCGACGACGACGCCTTCAGGATTTGGGATTGCGATCCGATGATGGATGCTTTCGTTTTGTACACTACTCTCTCCTCGATGGTCAACGCAGAAATATCTCTCATCATCTTTCCCCTCCCTGCTACTATAATCAACACCAGATGCCCATATAAGAAAAATTAAAAAAAACTATTGCATTATTAAAATTTGTCACGGCCGTACCCTTGGTGACATGCTTGGTACTCATTATCGTAACATTGTTTTATTTTTCTTTTGATTGAGAAATCCTAACATTGTTTGTGTGTGTTTTTTTTTTTGACGAGCGAACATTCTTTGTGTTCCATGGGGGTCAATGATAGCCGGCCCAATCCGTTACACGGGCCGGCCCACGTCGTTTATATTTAACAATCTTTGTTGTTTTGAAAAACAATCTTTGTTGTTTTGAAAAGCTGATCTTCTCTTAAATAAATGAAATCGAACCGGAAAAAAAACTTTGAGCTTCATCCGTCTCAAATTGTAGATGATTTTATCATTTTTAAATTCATATATTTTTGCTATGCACTACACATACACGACTACGCGTGGAGAATGGAGGGACACGGATGACGCGTGGCAGTTAATTTGGTCATGCACATGTCATGCCACCGTACCGTTACCGTGACGCACTTGCTGCACCTGCATTGGTTGTTGGTACGGTGGTCGTGGCAGTTTGGCTCCACTCACGCGTAGCCTCTCTGCAGCTCTCCACCAACAACGGCGGCATCCATGGGGCACGCTCCGGTGCCTGTCACCGTACGTACTACGCTGATCACTCCACACTAGCTACCTGTGGACTGTCTTTCTATGGTTTCATGAGTCCATGCACGGGTGGGTCCTCCTCTTCGCCGTGTATTTTCTTCTTCTTCTTCTAATGACTCTCTATCATCATCATCATCGTCATCGTCGATCATTGTGCATGTGGTCGGTTCGCGCCTGCCCATGAATTGAATGGCGCCATGCCATGCATCATGATATTGATGACCGAGCATTGCTCAGTATGTTCATGGGCCAGCAGAGGACCATACTAGCTCGTATGGACATGAACATCTTACTTACATACCTGCTCATTCCATCTATACATTTTCTCTCGTGCCTAACATGCATGGTCATGCATGACTGACAGCACCGATCGATCCTCTTGCTGTTGGTACTACACTGCTTCTCCAAAGCAAGTGAGGAGTCTGTTCGCTTCAGCTTATTCAGCCGGTTTATTAGCCACCAAATAGTGTTTTTCTCTCACAACAAATCAGTCATTTCAACTTTTCAACCAGCTTATAAGCTAAAGCGAACAGGCCGAAACATACGATGCATGTGGACGTTTTGCCTCGAGCAGGCAGGTATGCATACGTACATGATTATGATTATTTTCAGCAGCTAGCTAGCTAGCTGCATCCGTTGCCTGTGGCCCACTCTCGCACTCACGCTGGAGTAGTAGGGCCCACCTGTCGGCAGGTCTCATGTACAATACAATACTTATTAGCTAGCAAACCCTTCGTATCTTTGACAGGAATTGAATAAGCAGGTGCAAACATATGGCTGCTAGCGAAGTAGCAGTGTCTCTTCATCTGTCGGATGAGATGGGCCTGCATGGAAACCTGTAACCTCCCCTTCCTCACATCATCGGAAGATAGCAAAGTAAAAGCGCCATTGCTGTAGCTAGTATGGAGCTAGTCGTCGCGGGTCCAAGTGTGCTGGATGGCACTGATAGATGTACGTAAGAAATAAAAAAAAAGAGTAATAACATGTGGTTTAATTATCTGTGTTAATCAATCTGTTTGCCCTAATTACTAATTAATCTCGTCTCCTTCCTTGATTCCTTCCATCCAGCTCCCTGCTCTCGATCTCCGGCCCGTTTTAATGGCGACGCATGCGGTGCCCATCTGGTCCCTGCAGCGGACGGAGCCGCTCCTGCTGCGCGCATGTGTCATCATGCTGTGCTGTACTCCTGCTGCTACATGCTCGTAATAGTGTTGGGATGCTCAGTGGGAATGAAATGAAAACACTGATGTGCATATGCACTAATGCACTCATGGAGTATGTTCCTTGTCAATCATTGCATGCCTGATGTGGCCGGCCCGGCCCCCTGAAAAATCCAGCTTTTCAATAATCTTATGCACGCCTCAACAAGGTCTGTAAGATTTTCTTTTTTTTTCTTATGCATAATCAGCTTTTGAATAATCTTATGCATGTATGTGCCCTACTCTTCCATCCTTGCATGCACATCACTGAATGTAAGAGTTTCTTTTTTTTTTAGTTCTTTCCCTTTGACAAGTAAATATCCCACCTGGGCTTCTGAAAAATAACACTGCACTGCACTGCACTGCAGCCCATCTCTCTCCAGGAAAACAAGATGTATTAGTGGTAATAGTTTCTGGAAAAAAATAAAAAAAATATAAGAGTTAAAGATAGCCATGCTGATCATATGTGAATTTTCAATTGGGCCACCATCTGACTCCTCATGGATTCCCTTTTTTAAAACACACAAAAAAGAGCATCAGTCTTGTACTGGTGGCTCAACGGCTACATGGAGCACTACGTAGTGAGTGCTAGACGCATTTTATCATCATGATCTTTGTGCAAAAGTATAGCTTAGACACATATGCTTACTTACTAATATTTTTTTGTTTCAGGTAAAAAACAAAGTCCTGCACTGCACGTATATAGTCGCTGCATCTTTAAAGAAATACAAAATGAAATGGATACGTTGGAACTCCCACCCGGTACTAAAGTGGGTAACGGGACATCCTCAGGGTCTATCCGTTAGTCTTGGTACTAACACTAGTACCGGACCAAAAAGTGACCGGTACTAAGTCTCGGTTCGAAATGTCATTTTTCTAGTAGTGTTTGTACAGTTAAGATTGGCACCATACTACTTGATTTTTTTTTGAAAAGCTACATATACTGCTAGATCGAGGAGGGATCGGCGTATATGGGAGGGAGGACCACAGTGCTGTACGATTCTACAAATACTCTCTTGTCTGTATGCGTGCCTGTGCACATCCGCAGTTACACTATACGGTTGGTGAGAGAAGAAGCTGCTGAAGAATGAGCTGAAACATTGTTTGGTTCTGCATGCATTTCATTCAGCCTAGCTTGTGAAGCTAGGTGGTATGTAGTGTATTGGATTTGGACTCCAAGTTGGGACCACCTGACAGGGACTTGTCGTCCCTCCTCACCTACAAATCATTTATTTCGTCCCCATTTTTTTTTTTGAAATATACAGATCCTGTGGAACAGTGGATGGGAGATCATAAGGGTCCAGTGCAATGGATTGATGAGCCTAGTCCAAGTAGCATGCGCGTTAGTGCAATGGATTATGTCTAGCATGTGTTGTTAAGTAAACAAGCAATCATAGCCCTTGTCTCGAGGTGATTAAAGTCCTAAACTCCTGCAAAATAAAGCTACATCGAGCTAGCATTAAGGTATAATTTTCAGAGACTAGTTGAACAGTAGTTGTCATTTTCAGAGTCACTGCAACGGCAAGGTACGTAGAGTTTTTACCGGTCAATCTTTTGCTGGTGAGAATCTTTCCAACGATCGAAATTTCAGAAGACAAGCTCACCAGCATCATCAGAAAACAATTCAGAGAATCGATCGAGCTGGGTTTTCTTTCTAGAATATAACACGGATGATGATGGATTCCTGAACACTGATTATTAGCTCACCTAAGCTAATCATCGGCATCAGCATCAGCATCAGCAATCCAATCCATGACTTGCTCCAAATCCAGACACCTCCATTTTTATTTTATATACGATTCTCCTCTCTCTCCCCCCATCTCTCTTTCCTTGAAGACAATCTTTGCTTGGCTTTTGCACAAGCAAACAGCACAGACACGGCCGCTCACTCTCTGAGCCAGGTCTCACTCAGCGCCACCACCTCCCCCATGTGATGTGAAGCCGTCCCCTGTCTCCTACCTCTCTCTCTCTCTTGTTCTTTCTCTCTCCTCCATCTTGGACACAGAGCCCTCCTACCTTATCACCAATTCACCATACAAGTCAGTAGTCACTGCTGCATTTGTTTCGGTGCACTCTGTCTCTCTGTTCTTGCTCTGTCTCTGCTTTGCTTTGGTCCTCTTCTTCTTCTTCCTCCACAGAGCTCCTCCCCTCACCCAGGGCTTGGTTGGGTCAACTGTCTCTACTCTCTCTTCCTCCCTGCTCAGCTCTTTGATTGCTCCCACTGTTGCAGCTATTCTTGGCAGGTTTCTCTGTTCCCACCGGTGGTGGTTGCTGCTGCTGTTCCAGTTCCTAACCGTTCTTGGTTCTCTCTCTGTCAGAGTGGTAGGATACAGCCACATAGGTGGCGAAATCCTGAGCTTTATTTGTAGATTCAGCTTCCCTGCTCTCTGGCAATCTCTGAACAAGTTCTGAGCTTTTGAGCGGCAGGAGAAAAATCTGACCTGGTTTCTCTTAGCAAAAAAAAAGCAAGCTTTTTGAGGCAGCTTCCAGCTTTGCTTTCTTGCTCTTGTTCGTGTTCTTGGATTCTTTCGTCCTTTCCCTCTAATGGTGGATCCCAACTAGTTTGCTTCGAAGAAGAAGGCAAAAGATGCGAGCTTTGAGCAGAATAGGTGTTGGGCTCGCGGTGGTGTCGGCGCTCCTCCTTCTCGCGCTCACCGCCGAGCTCTACTACATCTTCGTGCACAAGCGCCGGCTGCGGCGGCGCGCTGCCGCCATCTCCGATGCGGCCTCGTCCCCGTCATCCTCCTCCCGCGAGCTCCTCCAGCTCTTCTGCTTCAAGAAGCCCCCCGCCCTCGCGTCCACCTACGCGGTCCAGGAGCCGTCGTCCGCCGTGGCCGTGGCCGTCGGCGGCGACGGGGAGGACGGCGACGACGACGAGACGGTGGAGGCGCAGCTGATGCGGCTCGGCAGCGTCGTGGGCCCCACGAGGCTGCTCTTCACCATCAAGGAGGAGACCCGGGAGGACCTCGAGTCCGACGACGGCCACAGCCGGAGCCGCAGCCTCGGCGAGCTGCTGCATTGCTCCGAGACGCCGCCGTTCCTCACGCCGCGGGCCTCGCCGTCGCCGGTGCTGGACAACTCCTACAACCCGCTGTTCGAGTCCCCGGCGACGAGCCCGGGCCCGGCCCCGGCGGTAGTGTCGCCGCCGCCCAAGTTCCAGTTCCTCAAGGACGCCGAGGAGAAGCTGTACCGCCGGGCGCTGGCCGAGGAGGCCATGAGGGCGCGGAGGTCGCCACCGCCGCCGCAGCAGCCGGCGTCGCCGGTGCCCGGAAGGGAGGACGGCGGGTACATTACCATCGTGGTGGGGAAGAACAACCGGTCGGTCATCCCCCCTGCCGCCGCCGCCGCCGCCCACAGCCGGCGGTGGCCATCAGTGAGCGAGGGAGTTGTTCAGATGGACCAGAGGTTTTGACGGATGGATTAACTTGCTTGAGCATTACTACCTCTGCTTCAGTGTTCTAGTGTAGCTCTTGTGGATGTAAACTTTCTTCTTCCTTTTTTTTGTTTGGTCTATGGTCTTGTGATCATGCCAAATTGGATTATTGGATGTATATAACATCAAAGTGATGAGGAATTGATAAGCTCAGATCAATATGTTCATTTTTTTTTCTTTTCTTGTTCTCAGTCGATTTTGTGACCTTGTGAGGTGTTAATTTTTGGAGGCACAAATGTGTAGCTTGGTGCAGTGCTTCAGTGGAACCTAGCTTTTTGGTATGTGTTTTTTCTTGGTGTCTGATTGTACTTGTAAACGGTGTATGGAATAATGGAATGAGGCATACAGCTAGCTATGCACATGATATGAAGATGACTTGTGGATTATGATATCTGAAAGCCCATACTGGCTTGTCTGAAAGTGCAGATTTGCACTTTCTGTTAATCAATCAACCTGGCAAAAAGTACAAATATATCAAATATGCAATTTCCCTTGCAATTCCTGTCAAGTTTACTGATTCCTTTCTTGCTACTATTTTCGCATAATTCAAGCCACCTCCTTTAGTTAGTTCAGAATGCAAATTCCTTGCAATGTTTTCCAAGTCTTCTTCTGGATTCCTTTTTACCAGTCTTTTGGTGGCACCTTTTGTTCACACCACCTTTAGAACAAGGAGAGAGCTGGGAGAACATGTGTGAGGGACTAAGCGATGCCATCATCACTTTAACTGATGGTAGTAAGCATTTTTCCAGGCCTTTCCAATGAAGTCCAAAGCATGGAATCTATTTTATTTGTTTCTGCAGTGAAAGCATCAGGAAAAGGTGCTAAATTCCCATTGCTGCTGATCATGCCTTCATGTGCAGTTGTGCTTTCCTGACTGCTGCCTTTATCCACTTTAACATTTCTTATTTAGTATTTCCTTCCAGCTATTTTGAGTTTTGTTTGTCAAAAACAAACAAATAAGTAAATAATGTCTTTGAGTTTTGTGGCCAGTGTGCACACCACAAGCCTGCCATCTTTGTTTGTACGACTCTTCTCTGATTATATTGCTTTGTGCAGTCAAAATTTAATTGGAAGATGCAGAAAAGATTCCTGGAGCAATATCAGACATGCAGTATACTTTAATCTCACCCAATAGGCTGCTATAAGCTATTCCCATGGAAATATGATTGCATTGTGGACTGATCAGCCAGCAAAGCACATTGACTGGTTAACATCAGTGTCATTCCGAAGAAGGTAGTGGTTGGGGCCGAAGCAGAAATCAGCTAGAAAGATAGGTTCAAAATAATCCACTACTCAGGGAACTGTCAAGTCTTGCTTGGAATTTTACAAGTGCATAAATGGACAGAAGCAGCTGTCATTTTGGCAGTTAACCACTACTTTCTCCATCAGTGTTCGATCGGTACATGTACACTTACCTGGAATGGATGATGAAGCCTAGCTGATGGACTCTGTAGTATCAGTCAGTGAGCAATATGTTAATGTGGAGTGCATTTGTTGTCCAATGACTGGAGACTAGGGAAGACGCCAAAACTGACACTGTGTCGATGACACAATGATGCATGTAGTTGCTACCTTTCTAGAGTAGACGAGTGACGAGGAAGGCAACAAGAGAGAATGTGGTGGCCCTGAAAGAACGCTGCAATTGGCGTTCTCAGCTGGTTGCTCCTCCCCCAGCTATACATGGCTAGATGGGCCACCCGGCACTAGCCCGATTTAGCACGGCCGAAATAGGCCCGGCACTATTAGGTCCGATGGCTTTTTCATACCGGGCTGAGCCGGCACTGCATGCTAAACTGCTGGTCCAGACTCGGCACGATGGCCCATCGTGCGGGTTGGCTCGCTAGCACGGCTGGCACTACCTTCTACTGCCGGGCCAGGCACTAACATCAGCGGCCCCGGTAGCAGCGGGTGCCTCTCCCGGTCGTGGCAGCCCCTGACGGCGGTGGGCACCCCTCCCGACCGCGCCCCCACAGCGGGCCCCAGCAGCAGTAGGTGACCCTCCACTCCTCCAGGCCGTGGCGGCCCCCAGCGGCGGCGGGTGTGCCTCCCGACCGCGGCGGCCCCCGGTGGTGGTGGCGGGCGCCCCTACAGGCTACGCTCCCGCGGCTCCTGGTCACGCCCCCGGTGGTGGAGGCATCATGGGAGAGAGGTAGTGAGGGGCGGCGGTTGCTGGCCTGGATGGCGGAGGGGAGGAGGTAAAGAGTTAGGATTCGGACTGGCCCAAAAATCATACCAGGCTCGTGCTAGCCCAACGTGCCGGCCCAACGTGATGGGAGGCAGTCTAGGCCTAGCCTGACGCATCGTGCTAGGCCGGCCAGGCACTATTCATCTCGTGACGAGCCGTGCTAGTGCTGTGCCTCGGGCGCCCAATGGGTCTAGCCTATCTGACCATCTATACCCCTACCAAGTGAATTAGCGTTAGCAATTTTGATGCTACTTAATGTGTTGTTCCTTTTTTTTAGGAATGTGGAGTGCATTTGTTGTCCAATGACTGGAGTCTAGGGAAGACGTCAAAACTGACACTGTGTCGATGACACAATGATGCATGTAGATCCTAACTTTTTAGAGTATATGAGTGACGAGGAAGGCAACAAGAGAGAATGCGGTGGCCCTGAAAGAACGCTGCAATTGGCTCCGGTGGAGCTTTTCAATAACAATATAGGTAATTTTCAATAATAATATGGGTAATTTTATGATCACTTAGTGTGTTTGGAGAGAGAGAGGAGAAATCGGTGAAGTCATTTTTTTAGCTTCTCTCTAGTGTAAGCTGTTTTGAGGCTTCTTTCCAGTTTCGGTGGTGGAGCTAATTTGAAATTGTCCGTTTGATAAGACTTCACTAAAAGCAAGTAGAAATCCTACCAACAGCCTTAATCGACTGGCCAGCGACAAGGAGAAGGAGATGTGCATGCTTATATACACGTTACTGCTTGTTCCCTGCATTTTGATTAGGTGCTTTGGTGGTTCATCACTGCAGAGTGAAGCGTCGTTTCAACGACGACCATGCATGCACCTCGACAAATACAAAAGATATTGTGCGTGTGACAGCTGAACCATATCTGAGAAGAAATCTGACTGATGCCATGCAGATACACTACACGTCACATGCATATCTGATCGGCGGTGCCAGCCTGCCTGCCAGGTGTGCAAGTTTTAGGTGGTACTCAACTGCTGATGGATACTGCCAGGTGTGCGCCATATGATTCATGCCTAATATGGTAATCCAATGCTGTTAATTTCTCTGCACTGCAATGGATGATGGAATCTGTGGCTCAACTCTGAAGCAAGAAAAGCACACCGCGCTGGTGTGGTTGACTTGGCCCAATGCAACTTTGGATCTGTCAAAAGAGCTGGCTGGCATCAATCAGCATGTTTCCTTGCGATGTCAACAAAGTGCAGGACCTGCTGCCTGCATTTGCATTTGTCAACGTCACCCACACACACCACTTGGCATAATTTCAAGCCGTTAGATTGGAGGTCGTGATGTTGGGGACCTGGTTGTCAACGTCACCCACACACACCACTTTTGAGGACTGGATTGTCGCAATAGCAATTGAAATGATTTTGACCATCGCTCGACAGTGAAAGTCCCCGTTTCTTTTTCACCTTCGTCGCCTCGACCGCGAGGGTGCGGAGCAATTGTTTTTTGATTGTGTTCGCAGCTTTTTATGCTGGTTAGCACGACGCGAAGGTACTCAACAGATGTCATAGATCCGGCGAAGAGGGGCGGAGGTCATAGGCACCTTCGCTGGCAAGAGTACAAGTTCGTCCCAGATTATTCAAGCGAAGGTGCGAGGGATTCCAACCTTGAAAGATGGGAGCCGATTGGGATCTTGTGATCTGATGCGCTTCAACCTGGTGGACGCAATGTGTACTAGGCCGACGCAACATGCAGCCCAGGGCAAGACAAACCATCTGACTCCAACAACGAAACATGCATGTTCGGGCCTGTCGTGGGCCGCAGTAAGCCGCACTCACCTATTTGTTATTCTAATGTTGGGCATCGACTAGAGTGGACATGGCAACAAATAACACATAACAAATGGGGTTCAAAGATTATAAAAGGAGAAGAATTAATAGACATCCATCTATATTTGGTGAAGATAGCTTGCACTTCATCAAAGCTGTATACGTACCATCCTTTTTTTAACACAAAAAAAAATCATACACACCAGTTGGTGTTTGATTCAGCCATGATTCATGGGACAAAGATGATGATGAAATAAACAAATTCATCATCCTGTTTTGAGAAATGGTTTGACCCATAAAGTATTTTGAGACATGGAGGAGCACAAGAAGAAGGTGGAGTCCAAGAATGCTCTTGAGAACTATGCCTCTACAACATGCGCGCGCCACACAAGACCCCGGCTTCGAGTTATCTTTACTCTGGCATTGTTGCTTTTGTTATGCTAGTGCTTCATTCTTAAATCCACGATTGTAGCACAAAACTATGTTACCGTGACCTGGTTACTTTGGCTGAACTGTGATGAAAAGATCCAAGTTTTCCTCAAAAAAAAAAGTTCCAAGTTATCATTGCTGGGTTCTTAAGATATATGGGCTGGTGAATTGTTTTTTTTTCCTGAGTCTTTCTTTTGCTGTTAGTTTGCATTTTCGTGCTGATTGATAAGTGCAGCTCTGCTGGATGTTGGAAGTAGTTGACTGCTCTATTAATTTCTGAGCTATTTGGCTGCTGTCATCACCAGGATGCTCTGTTTGTGTTTCACATTGGCTTTGTAGTCATGTCAACCTGGCATCTTGCTTTGGTTTATTATGAAATTTTTCATTACCATTGTTCATTGTACTGGGCCTATGTCATTATTTTGCTTGTATTATTGTTGGTACTGCTTATTGATGTCATGCTACTTGCATGCGCTGGTATGGTGCCTTAATTTGACATTTTTCTGCCGTTAGTGATTTGGCACAGTGCATTGCTTTGTTTAGTACTAATCAGATTTGGCTAATTGTAGGTAATTTGAGGATTTCATATTTAACTTGCCTTCAAAACAAACTAACAAATGTCACTTCAAAACATTCCGTACTTTGCTATACTTGATTGACTCTTGTGGATTAACAAACTAATTATCATGAATAAATCAAACTTCTTGAATCAACTGGATTAGCTCTAAAAATATAGAAAACGATAAGAGATTATGACACATGTAGATGCTAAAGGCTCCGAGGGGCCCAAAGCCGAAAGCAAGGACAGCCGCTGCATAACAATGTTTGCAGTTGTAACACAACTGACAACACTCTGTTTCACAATACGATGCCCGTCTGTGTCTGTGTCTGTGCCTGGTCAAACGAAAGCTTTCCTCCCTGTTGACGGCACAAATATTTGACGTATCAGTAATTGATGCAACCATGCATGGAGATTACTGTGGATACAGATAAGGAATTAATAGGAGTACAAACAATAGTTCAGAATCTAGAATCAACTTTCAGCATAGAGAAAGAATAATGCGAGTTACCTGAACGCATAGGATGTCTTTCCATCAAGATGGTGCGGAGCAATTGTTTTGGTTGTGTTCGCAGGTTTTTATACATGCTGGTTGGGGCGAGGAGGGGCAGAGGTCATGTATAGGCACCTTCGCTGGCAAGAGTACAAGGCTCATCCAAGATCCATTTTTTTCTGTGCGCGCTCTTCAACCTTGAAAGATGGGAGCGGATTGGGAGCTTGTGATCTGATGCGCTCGAACCTGGTGGACACAATTTATACTAGGCCGACGCAACATGCAGCCGAGGGCAAGACAAACGATCTGACTCCAACAACGAAACATGTTCGGGCCTGTCGTGGGCCGCAAATGTTATGATGATGAAGATTTAGGCCTGTTACTATGTTCTCTGCCCAGTTCAGACACCATGCTGTTAAGCCCTGATGAACTAACCTTTTTGGAAGGTTACGAGGCACTCCAGATCAGGGAGAAAATGAAAGGTATGGTTCAGTCTGACGTGTCATCCTCCAAGGGTGAAGCGTTGAATGTTAGAGGCAGGTCTGAGCAGAAGATCTACAACAACAATAATAGTCGAGACAAGAGTCAGAATGGTAGAGGTCGTTCGAAGTCCAGAGGCAAGCTGTTCTGTAGGTATTGCAAGAAGAAAACTCATGTCATTGAGGTTTGTTGGAAGCTGCAAGAAGAAAACGCATAGGCTATCTTTCCATCAAGACGTGCAGTCTTCAATCTGAAATATTCATATGTAGTTGATGACATGCTTGGTGATATGGCTGATCTTCTCAGACTCGGAGGAGCTACCTGAAATAATGGAATCATGCAGCTTCTTGCTGCAAGTCAACTTGAGAAACCTTGGATTCACACATGGTAGGTATCGTGGAAGTCTCTTTATGGTGCGGTCGTTCAGCTCTATGCTGATGAGTACAGGGACTTCTTAACCCACCAAATTCCTTTTGTATTACCACATTGGCATTCGAACCATACATATCAAGAGTTCTGATATGCATAAGTTGTATAATGGTTCTAGGAAGATTCTCCAAATGTACAGAGCCTAAAAGCACAATATGTTGTAGAAACTTCATATCGTCGATGTCGTCTCGCAGCCCTCTAATCCCAAGTATCTTAGATGCCTCAACTGACATAGGAAACCAACCAACCTATCACAATCTCCACCATTAATACAAAATACCCTTAGCATAGAGAAACTATTCAACGAATCACTTAGGTCAAAGTTGATCTTGGAATTTATAAATAATGTTCTTACGCACTCTTGTTTTTGTAGAGCAGCCAATCCAGGTACCAAACTAGTTGGTCCTATGGACAAGCGATGAACAAGACTATCGTTACGACCACTTGCAACTTGCATGTCCTGCACCACAAGCGACTCTTCTCTTGCCATGAATTCAGCAAAGGAGCGCACCACATCATGCATTTCGCAATGGTATGCAGCTAAAGAATTTTCCGGTTCTATAAGATTCCTGGTGACTAACTCCTGGAAGTGCTCGGCTGCTATTTCTTCTAGTTGGTCATCATGTGAACTACTTTGGTCCGTGTAAGGTTGGATGAATCCCTCACTAATCCACATGGGAATAACAATACGCCTCCGAATACATGTACCTTTTGGAAAAATGGAACAGTAAAGGAAGCACTGCTTCTGCTGGGAAGACAAATCCTCATAACTCAAATAGATTCGCCTGTCCAGCTCCTTGGGCAATCCAGCTACTGACCATGCATGATGGTTCAAAACAGCCTCCCACTCACGCTCACTTCTAGACCTCGTGCTTAGCAATCCTCCCATCACTTTGACAGCAAGTGGTAAGCCATCACATTTTATGACAATTTTCATCCCAACATCTCTTAGGTAATCAGTTCCAACTACGTGTCAATAATCGAGACAAATGAATTCTGTGCTTGTGTGAGTGCATTTTTATTTAAATTAACATGAAGATGCCATAGTTACGATTTATAATTAACAACTAATATGAATTCTTTTCACTCTCTACTCTGGAAGAATAATATGCTAAGGTTCTATTTGGGGTTGGATGTAAGCACATCAATGATTGGTCTGTTGAGGGTGCTGGGCGAGTGGGCCTCGCGTTCTGCTTTTGTCAAAACCAATTTTAAAAACCAATAGCGTTCTGCTTTCCTTAATTAATTATTACATGCAATTTAAGGAAAAAAATGTTTGTGCTTTTACATCTGAAGTGCACTCGAATTGAGACATGCAAACTGTAAATACGTACGGTGCCCCAAGGACCATTTCTGCATATATTTCTGCATATATTACTAATTATAGGCTTTTTTTGAGCTTCTATGTATGTGCTAAAAAATATAAATCCTATAAATTCTTATAAAAAAAGGAAACATAATGCCATTAATTATATATGTAGGTTCTCGTCATCATTGACAAAAACAGCCATGTTTTTTCTAAAAAAATTACCCACCTTTGTTATTATGAAAAAACCAATCTTGCTCATTAATTACCCAGCTCAGTGACTTTTAAAAATGATCCACAATAAATATGTAACTAAACTATCCATCTAATCCCTCAGTCATGTAATACAAGATATCTAAGTGTTCAAAATTTATCTCCAATACAAGGCATTATTGTAGGTACATTTGGATGGTGGTCATTTAATTCTTTCTATAATTAACAACATAAGGGTGACTGATTGGTGGATTATTAAAAAATAAGTTCCTTGTTATTTGCAATTACCATTAACACAAGGGTACATGCGTCTTTTGATGGCGGAGAGAGAATCAATCACTACGCTAAAAATGATTTGTGCTTGCACACGGAAATTAATATGCTGGCAGGTAGGTTGGCACCCACTAGCACAAAGATGCCAAAGGCCGGCCCGCCAGCACAGATGGAGGTGCATCTGTGCTGGGTTAGGTGGCCCACCACCACAGATGCCGCACAAATATTCTCACGGATAGCGTTTTCCCCATCCAATCTTCCATTTGGAGCCTGCTTGAGAGGAGCTCGGGAAAAGTTCCAAAAACACTGAATACTAGGGGAGGTTTTGTTATTGAATTTTTCAAGGTGATTTGTAAGTTTCCATGGTTTTAAGTAATTTTAAACATGGCTATTGGAATTTTTTTATGATCTAACTATATTCATAAAAAAACACATTCATGGATAGAAATAGAAAGACTTGTAAGGACACATCTCAAATCATGGAAATTGATGAAATATTCACATGTTTCCTAGGTTTATCTGTAATTCTATTTACATTTCGATTTAAATAAATTATAATAACATTTAAACTTGATCCGTAAATCATGATAATTGGTATTGAATAATTTTGCCATTATCCAAAGTTAAGAAAACAACATATTTTGAGATAGTAGAACAACACATGCTTCACAAAATGGAGACACACCTCCTCATAACCCTATAACTCAAGAGGAGTTCCAAGGTAGAGTAACATGTGAATTAACTAGCCAAAATATTTACTCCTTCCGTTCCTTAATATAAGCCATATAGTTTTTAGAACTAATATTAACACACGGCTTGGGAGGAAAAATCTGTTGCTTTTGTACGTGAATGGCACTTGGGGAAGGCATGTGCTATGTATGGTTGGAAGGTTTTCAAACTAATCGGTTCTTTTTTCTAGAGTTTTTGTTCCACATGCGTGGGAAGCTGGCGTGGGAGCTGGTACGTACGTATATTTTGTGAATTTTCTTTAGAAATCTATATGGCTTATATTAAGGAATGGAGGAAGTATATTTTATATCAAAATATACTTTTTAGGTGCACTCTAACATGTATTTTCATGCATAGAAATTTGAAACATGTTTGAACTCGTCTAGCAATTCTTTAAAAATATTTTAGATTTGACGAAAAATACGTGCTAGCAAGCTATAATACCACTCGCTAGCACAGACGGTCTCTGCTGGCAAGAGGTATTATAGCCCGCCAGAACAGATCACTCCCTTATAAGGTGCTAGGGAGGCACCAAAATTTTCCGAGTCCCGGAGCGAAACTGAATCACGCCATGAGGCAACAAAATTTTCACGCCGTGTCTGCCACCGTTCTATCCGCTCCTTTGTCAACGACTGCACTTGACCCCGCTCGTGTGCTGCCACCTTGTCCTCTCTGCCCTCAGCTGCATGGGCCTTCGACTGTGTGTCGCTGCTTCGTCCTCCCCGCTCTCGACCGCGCACCGCCATCGTCACTTGCGCCCTCTGCTTCTTTCTCGAGCTCACCTCTACTCCCGACCAGACACGCACCTCACTCATCTCTGGCCATGCCCCGAGCGCCACTGCGCCTCCAAGCTCACACCTCCAGCCCCCTCGGCTCCCGTAAGTACAACAACTACCTAGAACATCACCACCGATTCATATAGTTGTGCACATCTAGGGAGCATCAAATCAGTCGATGATCACAAATTATGTGATCGTTGGGGCAATGGCTAGTTCTTGGAGTTGGAGATATAAATACCCCATTGCCTAGCCATTTCATATGGGTTTGAGCTTGTAGAAGCTATAGGCTTGGTGTCCACATATACACAAGTGCTCTATATATCCAAAAAAATGCTAAAGAGAATATTAAGGCAATTAGCATAAGACTTAGATTTGG
Organism: Setaria viridis; assembly: GCF_005286985.2. Lineage (NCBI taxonomy): Eukaryota > Viridiplantae > Streptophyta > Magnoliopsida > Poales > Poaceae > Setaria > Setaria viridis. The sequence goes on from NC_048270.2 coordinate 41,176,302, forward strand.
ATTAGTGCTAGCTTAGGCCTATTACCGCATTGCTTTAGATATTAGCCCAAAGTCAGGTGAGGTTTGCACACCTCTTTGGTACTAGTGGTTGCGCGCACCAACCATTGTAAATCTGAGGCTTGTAAGTCTTGTGAGATCCTCCAACCACGTTTTGTGGAGTGGTTGCTGGTGCATGTGAAACGAAGGAGAGGCCCCTGGCCAAAGCTCTACCATGTGAAGGATGGTGTGGAGAATCCGAGAGAGGCTAAGCGGAGATCCACTTGCACTTGGGGAAGGCTCACATCGGGTTTCCTATGGAGTTATTTGACAGAGGAGTTTATACCCTTTTGTGGGCAATCCCTTGAGAGGGGTTCCAACAATGAGGACTAGTGGAAAGCTTTGCTTTCCGATATCTCGGTAAAAATTATCGTGTCGCCGTGCAGGCAGTTTGCATTCTCCACCCCTTTACCTTCCACATTCTTTATTGCACTTTACTTTCTATGTTTAAATTTGCTAGAATTGCCATGTCTAGTTTATAGGATTGGAATCTAGAGTGCAAAACTCTTTTGCTGTTGAGATAGCGACACATAGAAAATTCTAGTGCACATCTAGTTAGAAATTGAAATATATTTTTATATGTGCTTAGAACCTTAATTTTTAGAACACCCAATTCACACCCCTCCCCCCTCCTTAGCTACAGGGTGTCAGGGTCCCTTAAATAAGCACCAGCTAGAAAAAAGAATTGTGCTGGCGGTTATTGTAACCATACCGCCATCACAACAAACACTTGCCAGCACAAATAGGCATTTGTGCTGGTAGAAGGTTGCTGCAGGTGTGGAACCCGCAAGCACAAACCTCTTTTGGCTGCCAACATAAAGCTTTGTAGGTGCACACCACATCATCCCCGAGACGCTGATGGTCGCGTGTGGACTGAATTAATTAGTCAGCAATAGGTGCACATGATTTGAGGTTACTTTATGTTTTTCTTAATAACGCATGGGTAATTTTACAATTATGTATACAGTACCGAAGTGAATATGCTTGTCGCTTAGAATGACTGTACTTGAGACTTGACTCTCTTCAACGAGACGATCTACAGGCCAAAGCAGAGCAAACTACAAGAAGTTAGATAAAAAGCCAATTGACTAGCCTGCTCATCAAATTAAACTGCTCATCACTGATTACTGATGGGTTTGTCGCAACTGATGTTTTTTTATATGTGTTCTCTCAAGCTCTGTCAGCATTTACGAACAGAGCCAGCTCATCTGAATTCTACTGGAGCAATGCCCCAATGGAACTAGCAGAATATGCATGTCAGCAAGATGTGGTAAAAAGCGAGAAAAACTTTACTGAAAATATGAAACAAAACGAGGAGGACAGCATAATATTCCTATTCTCAGCTGGGGCGTCTACGTCGACGATGCTGACAAGGAAGGTGTTGAGGATGTCCTCCATGTCGTAGGACGCCTCCCTGACCTCGCTAGCCCACAGCCAGACTTGTGGATCCAGCTGCTCTGGCGGCACCTCACCCACCTTGCTTAGAGCCGTCTCCGCACTTTCGAGCTCATGTTTCAGAGACTCGATCTTTTCAGGCAGGCCCTTCTGCAGCTTGTACTCCTCATGGAGCAGCTCGCCGAGCTTGCCGATGACGCTGCCCACTGCCCCGGCCACAAGATCCATGCCTAGCTAGCTCTTGAGATGAAAAAATAAGCTTGGCATGTGCAGAGCTAATATAACATGTAAACACCTGCAAGCATACAAGGCCATTGACAGTAAACACGTGATAGAAATATGTAGAAATATCGCTGTATAGACAGTGTATACATGTAGGAAGGAAGTGACGAAAATGAAGATTTTAATGCCAAACACATAGCTGAAATTAAAGGTTCCTGTAATAAACACATATCAAATATGGATGAAAAAGTGATCACAATCGAATAAAGATAGCTAAGCACTGGTGGACTCGTAGGTTAATTACTAACTGGAGGGACGGGGCTAATGAAAATGAAGATTCTAATGCCAAACACATAGCTCAAACTGATGACTATGGACTCACCAAGTTGACACAAGTGCAATCAAATATCAATATATATGTGTAAGAACGGTAGCAAGGTGGTAGCAGTGTGTCACTGATACTAGATCTAGATCATATGAAATGGGAAGCCACCAGAAAAGAAAAAATAAGGCGACTAAGGACAATTCATTCAAAAGAAAGAAAGAAATATAGATCGAGGCCATTAAGCAAGAATTATAGATAAGATATGGGGAGCCAAATTAAAGTCACGCACCTTGCTGGTTCAGATCTTCGATTGTGCTTGAGGAAAGAATAAAGGATTGATGGGTAGTTGAGTTCAAGATGAAGGATTGTACTCCACCTGGAGCAGCTCTCCGAGCTTGCCGATGACCCTGCCCACCGCCCCGGCCACAAGATCCAATATCCTCTGCCGGCCAGAATAGGATGTTGGCCGCTCCAATGATGACTTATCAGCTGGACTACAAGACAACAGACAAGTCAGACAAGAAGAAGGTGGAGTCCAAGATGCGCCTCCAAGCTTGTCCAAGATGCGCCTCCAATGGCTTGGTGCCAACCAGCTAGCATAAGGTAGTACTCCAAAACTTGTCGTTTTCTTTCCAGTAGTTATCGGATCAGCTCATCATCTGTCACAACTCTGTTCTCTGTCGTTTTCTTTCCAGTAGTTATACTGCAGCCGCGGCTGACATGTATAGATCACAAAAAGGCACAAGATGTTGGAGAATCTGTGCAGTACTATGTCACCGGAAATGAAGACCAAAGTGAGCAAACGGATCCATGGTGCGAAATTAAGGCCGAACTGAAGTAGTAGCATCAGTTTTTACATGACGCTACTTCGTTGCTAAACAGATGAGCTCCCGCCCATCTAGCATTCAGTACTACTTCACAGCCAACATCTAGTTGTTCTACTCTTGTAGATTAACAAACGAATTATCTTCCACAAGTATAGGAAACGAATTATCTTTCATAAAAGTATTTCAAAATTAATATTACTCCGAATGGGTCGTTTTGGCTCTTCAACTAGATATACACTATGTGCAGATGCATAATAATATCTATGATCTTAGAAAGGTTAAAAATGATCTACAATTTGGAACGGAGGGAGTAACATAGAATAAATAAAAGAAACCAGAGGCCCTACACCCCTGCTGAAGCAGGGTAGTATTGCTCAACTTTGTCGTCAGATATCCATTCTGTTTGGTTCGTTTCTTCCGTGTTTCAAGCAAGTGTACACAAGAACTTAGGAGAGCAGAAGTTTGCGCGGTTGCCTCTTTAGCAGACGTCAGAATGTCTGAGTGAGGCGAAACAGACAATTGTTGGGGATCCACAAAAAAGGTTATCACCCTCAACCGTGTTTGAGTCTTAACTCGCCTGGCCATCGCGTAAAAGCCTCTAGCTTCGGACAGCTGCTGCGGTACGTTAGCTTCGGGTAGGACCGAAACCGGCATTCTCTCCGAAGTTAAGGAACTGACTAACGGGTAAAGCAACCTCGCTGTGAAGATTCCTTGTCTTTTGTGTGCAGGAGGAAAGGTGAATCACCTCGTCATAACGACTAGCCAACAAAGCAAAAGACAGGCGAAAGCACGGGAGAGCTCCCCACATGAAGCCTCAGCGAAGCCGACTGCGCCTGAGCTTCGGACGGCCAAAGCTACCGAGGTTACGCCCGACTTCGGTGACGAGGTCAAGGTGCATGGGGACGTGAACGACATAAGAGCGTGATTTGCATGACCTTGTGAGAGCGCAAATCACGAGGCTGTCAAACGGCAAAGAAAATATGATGTACTAAAGATCAAATTGTAAAGCATATTTTGGAAATGTAGTGATTGAGTAGGGACAAATGTGTAATAGGAAATGTTGTCTCAGGCACTGTAAAAGGAGGGATTCACCCCATGTAAGGACTTACTTGCACTGCATTTATGAAATAACCGCTGAACAGTTGAGGAATTAATTTGTGGATTCGTTTCGCCTGCTTTTTGACCGAAGTTAAGTGATTTGGATCCTACTGACTCCCAGACACTACTAGAAAACTCGGTATTAGTACCGGTTCGTAGGGTGCATATCTTCCGAAAATGCATCCAGAATTAATCCGTCGAGATAAAGGGGGTCTTTTATCACGGATCCCAAAACAAGGATATAAGATCCCCTTTTAGTCCCGGTTGGCATTAACAACCGGGAGAAAACGGTCGCCACGCCAGGGGCTGCCTCCCACCCCTTTTATCCTGGTTGGTAATACCAACCGGGACTAAATGGTTTTGCAAAAAAAAATTACAAAAATAAAAAAAATATCGAACCCATTTGTCACACAAAATATGCGCGTGCGCGGTCCGTGGGATTCGAACCCATGAACTCAAGCCTCGCGTGTAGCTTCGTTGCCATCCCACCTACACAACACATATATTTATATAGGGGATGCTATCCTTTTGTATTAACTCATGGAGGACCCTTTAGTAACACCAACCGGGATTAAAGACCTCATTTAATCCCGGTTGGTAATACCAACCGGGATAAAAAGGTTCGAGGGATTTAGTCCTTTCCCAGCCACACATGAGGGACCCTTTTTTATCCCGGTTGGAAACACCAATCGGGATAAAAATGGTCCGAGGGCTTTATTCTTTTTTCAGCCACCCGTGGGGGACCTTTTTATCCCGGTTGGAGTTTTCAACCGGGACTAAAGAACCCCCTTTTATCCTGGTTGCTTTAGTCCCGAGTGGTAATACCAACCGGGACTAAAGGGTGACCTTTTAGTCCCGGTTGATCTTACCAACTGGGATTAAAGGGTCCCCTGCGTGTGCCTGAATTTTTCAACCAGAACTAAAGGATCTCCACGGGTGGCTGATTTTTTGAACCGGGACTAAAAGGTTCCCTTTAGTCCCGATTGCAAATACCAACCGGGAGTAAAGTGTAGCGCACCCCCTTTTCGCCCGGGCCGAAATTAAACCGAGACTAAAGGGGGTGGTATCTAAAGTTAGTTCTCTAGTAGTGAGTGTTTGAGTACGAGCGAGGCTCGGACTCAACAACAATCCTCAATGCTTGAGTTTGGTTCTGGCACCTGCACCAGGTTACTTGTAGACACAAATATGTTGCTTTTTCTTGCTCTTGATCACACAAAACACACACTTTGTAGACACAAATGTACAATACCTAGTCAATTTATAGTTACAAGTAGCCAACAATCACCAACTATAGTCAATTTATAGTTACAAGCATGCCGCTGCCACTACCACCACAAGTATAGTTGCCTGCTTGTCGTCGACCACCGCCGCAGATTCTTGTCGTCGACCACCACAAGTATCTCCGGTTATCCAGTTACTACTGACCATCAAGGACTTGTCAAAGCAGCATTCCACTCACGCTCTAGGCATACAGATATATTTGACAATACGATGCCCGTCTGCATCTGTGCCTAGTCAAATTAAATGAAAGCTTTCATCCCTGTTGACGGCACAAATATTTGACGAATTAGCAACGATGCATGGAGATTCCATGGATACAGACAAGGAATAGGAGTACAAACAACAGATGGGAATCTAGAAACAATTAACTTTCGGCATAGAGGAAGAATAATGCGAGTTACCTGAACGCATAGGCTATCTTTCCATCAAGACGTGCAGTCTTCAATCTTCATCTGAATCTTCTTCGACGTAGTTGATGTCATGCTTGGTGATATGGCTGATCTTCTCACACTCGGAGGAGCTACCTGAAATAATGGAATCATGCAGCTCCTTGCTACAAATCAACTTGAGGAACCTTGGATTCACACAAGGTAGGTATCCAGGAAGTCTCTCTATGGTGCCGTCCTCCAGCTCTATGCTGTCGAGTACAGGGACACCTTGCAACACCTCCAGCTTCGGGCAGCGGACAATCCTAATCTTGTGCAATCTGGAGATGCCGCTAATCCTCTTGAGCTTGGGGCAGTCAAACACGACAAGTTTCACAACAGAAGTGAAGTTCTCCACAGATGTCAGGTTGTTCAGCTCCCTCAGTGTCAGCTCTCTTAGAGCATGCCTCTTGTTGTTGGCAAGCCCCGGTGGAAAACAGCTCAGCTTGCATTTTATGATCTTCAGACCCTCGAGAGCCTGCATGGCCATGGTGCCTGCAGTCTGCTCCTCCCAGTCCCACTCCTCCCATTCGCACAAGCCTTTCAGATAAAGATGTGTCAGATTAGGAAATGCAGCTGATGTAGATGCAGTGACGCCTCCACCCACAGTCGAGGAAGAGGATGATGCCTGAAATTCGGACCCGACGCTCTTGATGGCTGGTGCATCTATAATGTCCAACACTTTCAGACTAGGGAGCTGAGACAAACCATCAGGGAGTTTGGTGCAGCAAGGCAGGTCCTCCAGATACAAAATGCTCAAGCTCTTAAATGCACATGCTTCCACTACCATCATCCAATTTGGTAGTGTGCGACCAAAGTATCCTTGAATAATTAAATGGTGAATGCGGGGTGGTGGGCAGAGCTTCTCTAATACCTCTTCCACTACTTGCTGCTGCTGCTTCTCGATCTCATCCCTCAATTCCATGCATGCGCTGTTACTCCATTGTAATTCCAAGTACTCAAGGTGCTCTTTGCTGCTAATCCTGGCCATTTCAGCCAATGAGCTGGCAGATACATTCTCGAGACCATGTAAAGTAAGCCTCCTAAGCTTAGAAAGAGGCCGTATCTCTTCCAAGCTGCACCAGCGCCCATCCATATCCATGTGTACCCGAAACCCACCAAGTAACCTTAGATTTCTTAACCCACCAAACTCCTTGGGTATTACCACATTGGGATTCAAACCATACATATCAAGAGTTCTAAGATGCACCAGTTGTATAATGGTTCTAGGAAGATTCTCCAAATGTACAGAGCCTCGAACCACAATATGCTGTAGGAACTTCATATTGTCGATGTCGTCTGGCAGCCTAGATATATTTGTGTCCTCTAATCCAAGTATCTTAGGTGCCTCAACTGACATATGGAACCAACCAACCTATCACAATCTCCACCATGTATAAACAATACCCTTAGGATAGAGAAACTATTCAATGACAATTCAGGTACCAGACTCTTAATCTTGGAACTTATAAATAATGTTCTTACTGACTCTTGTTTTTGTAGAGCAGCCAATCTAGGTACCAGACTGGTTGGTCCTATGGACAAGCGACGAACAAGACTATCATTACTACCACCGGCAACTTGCATGTCCTGCACCACAACCGACTCTTCTCTTGCAATAAATTCAGCAAAGGAGCGCACCACATCATGCATTGTGCATCTGTATGTCCCTTGCCGTTCTATAAGATTCCTGGTGATTAACTCCTGGTAGTGCTCGGCTGCTATTTCTTCTAGTTGGTCATCATGTGAACTACTTCGGTCCGTGTGAGGTTGGATGAATCCCTCACTAATCCACATGGGAATAACACGACGCCACAAAATACTTGTACCTTTTGGGAAAAGTGAACAGTAAAGGAAGCACTGCTTCTGCTGGGAAGATAAATCCTCATAACTCAAATAGATTCGGCTGTCCAGCTCCTTGGGCAATCCAACTACTGACCATGCATGATGGTTCAAAACAGCCTCCCACTCACGCTCACTTCTGGACCTCGTGCTTAGCAATCCTCCCATCACTTTGACAGCAAGCGGTAAGCCATCACACTTTCTGATAATTTTCATCCCGACATCTCTTAGGTAATCAGTTCCAACTACCTGTCAACAAACCAGACAAATGAATTGCACCCTTATGTGAGTGCATTTTTATTTAAATTAACATGAAGTTTAATTGCAAGATCCCATAGTTACGATTTTTAATTAACAACTAATATGAATTCTTTTAGCTCTTTACTCACGAAGAATAATCGGATGGCCAATATGCTAAGGTCTATTTGGCGTTGGATGTCTCTCAAAAGTACGTGCTTGATTGGTTTTTTTCACGTGTGGGCGTGGCGTTCTGCTTTTGTGCTTTCAATTCCATAAGCCAATTTTAGAAACCAATAACATTCTGCTTTTGTACATATATGCAATTTAAGGAAATAAAACTTGTTTGTGCTTTTACATATATATGAAGTGTACACTTCTGCATTCCCCAAGGACCATTTCTGCATACATGTTACACGTTTATTACAAATTATAGACTGTTTTTGGAGCTTCTATGTATGTGCTAGAGAAAAAATATAAATCCTACAAATTCTTATAAAAAAGGAAACATTATGCCATTAATTATCTAGGCTCTCGTCATTATTGACAAAAATAACTATGTTTTTCTTTACAAAAATTACCCACCTTTGTTATTACGGAAAAAATCTAAAGTAAATCCAATCTTGCTCATTAATTACCCAGCTCAGTGACTTTAAAAAATGATACACAGTAGATATATAACCAAATTATCCATCTAATCCCTCCGCATTGTAATACAAGGCATCCGAGTGTTCAAAATTTATCCTCAAGTACAAGGCATTATTGTAGGTACATTTGGATGATGGCCATTTAATTTTTTCTATAATTAACAAGATAATGGTGACTGATTGGTGGATGTAACACCCTAATTTTCATATTTTCAATTAATAAAATTTATTAGAAATTAAATGCATGTGTCTAAGGATATTTAAATTTTCTTGGGCATTTAAACCTTTTTGAAATAAATTAATGAATCGTAGGAGTTCATTGTTGCATTCATGATGGTGCATTATTTTTGGTTGCTTGAATTCAAATTTGTGTTTGGATTCATTAATTTGAATCTCTTTTAAATAAATAGGAAAACCCTTTTTATTTTCCCTCCCTTCCTTCTCTTCCTTTCGGCCCACTTCTTTCTTCGCACCCAGCTTGGCCCAGTGCTCCTCCTCCGCAGCCGCAGCGCATCGCCACAACAGCCTAGCAGCGGCCCATCTCCGCCTCAGCCCAGCTCCCGCGCTGCTCCTCCTCTTCCTCTGCTGACACCTGGGGCCCGCTCATCATCCCCTTCCACCTGCCATCCCCGCGACACACTCGAGCTAGACTTGAGTTTGGCTCAAGCTGCTCCCGACCGCGCCCTCCACGTCCACCTCGGCCTTGGGCCAGCATGCCAAGGCCAGCCCCAGGCTATAAAAGGTCGCCACCACCCCCCCTCGGCCTCATCAAACCCTAGCTATTGCCTTGAGGTCCAACGCTGTCGTAGGCCGAGCCTGAGCACCGCGCGCACCCGCTTCCGTGGATCTCTGCCGTCGTAGCCAAGGACAACGCCCGATGAACCGCAAGGGGGTGAGGAGGCTGCCAATGAAGTCCCCGTGCTTCCCCTCATCTCCCTTCACGCGGACAAGCTTGTTGGAGACAAACACTACCACAACGAACCGCTCCGCAGCGTCGCCTCTGCCGTCCCCGTGCCAACCACCATGACAACACCGTAGATGTGTTCGTCGTGCACTCTGCTTCCTCCAGGGCTAGATCGCGTTGCAAACCACACTCGGACGCTGGATTTTGAGCTAGTTTCAACGAGTGCGCTGCCGCCGCCGGGTTTTTGTCCTAGATGACCACAACCGGTCGATGTTGATCCGAAGGCCCGAATCAGATCTGACACGGGTCAATAACGGTTAACCCTCGTGCCACACCGTTCGTTTGCGCTAAAGAGTCCCAAGTCCCAAAGTAATTAGATCCAGGTCCTTTTTCTTCTGTTTTAGCCCCTGATCTTTTGCAAAATAGTGCCTACCATCCTAGGCCCACTCTTTTACGCATTAAACCTTCGATTTATATGCTTATTTATGTTTTAGCCCTCGGTTTCTCATAACTTGGACCCTAGAAGTTTAGTTTCCTTGCTGATAAGCCCATACACCTTGTTTAGTTCATATCTTTACCGTTTTAGATCCATTTTAAGCGTTTCTTGCGTCTATGAGTTTTTCTTAACGCGTAGATTAGTTTTATGATCTTTTTTTGCTCTATTGCTACTGTTTGGTGTATTGTTTTCTTATTTTATTCCCTTGTTTGCTTGTATATGCTCGTGTGATGCATATAGAAGGATTACAATTCGAGGAATTCGAAGGTCAAGGCTTTGAAGACTTCGAGCAGCTGGAGCAAGTCCAAGATGGCAAGTCGTGCTCTTGATCACAACTTGATCCTATGAAACCTTTACATTCTTGTTCAATACACATATGCTATGCATGTTAAGTTTATAAGCATGACAAGTCCTATTTAAGGTGTGCCTAGTTTAATTCCCTATACCTTGATCAACCTGGGTTTACTATAATGTTGGGTAGTTATTTCATAGTTGCTTAACTTGGTTATGGTGGTGTTAATGAACCAATGCTTAAACCTATTTTATTTATGCTATACCTTTCATTAATACAAGATCACCATGCTCAATTGGAACATGGAGAACCACCTGGAAAACAGTGCGACCACAAGAAGTATATGGCTCTAGTCATGGCTAGTTAATTAGAGACTTTAATCTGGGGTAATCTTACCGAAAGGACAAGAGGGGAGGTGTTGATGGGGTATAATATGGCCCTCATTCTGATATGCTCTATGGTAGCTTCGCAGTCTTGAGAGAAATTTATACTCTGCTTCGACCTGAAACCTTAGCGGGTTACCACTTACTAGGCAATCATTCCTGCTAATATGTTTTAAAATCTCTAGGATACCTTGTATTTCAGGATGGAGGGAGTATGTTATAAATAATGTAAATCAACCCCTAAATTTTGGTCTATATATGCCGCCTCTTTAATTATAATAAAAATCTAAAGTAAGCCCCTGTGTTTACGTCTAAACCACCTGCATCTGCCATTATGAAGAAAATAACCAAAGTACTCCCATATACGTTTAATTTTTAATAAATTACTCATGTCTTCCATTATTGAAAGTATTCAAAGCAACGCAAAGTATATGTGCATAGAGCATGTCATTATGCAGACCATGTAAACACATGCATGTCGGAAGCAGCGAGCATATCAGTTTACTTTCAATGGATCAGCAATAATATAAAAAGCATATAGAATAATCGGCACAACAATAATGCAATGGTTACAGAGTATATACATGGGTGTTATGTTATATATATATATAGAGAGAGAGAGCAAAGAGAATCAATCACTATGCCAAAAGCAGTTTGTGCTCGCACACGGAAATTAATATGCTGGCGGTAGAATTGGCACCCGTTAGCACAAAGATGCCAAAGGCCGGCCCACCAACACAGATGCCGCCCAAATATGCTTGCGGACAGCTTTTTCCCCATCCAACCTTCCATTTGGAGCCTACTCCATAGGAGCTCGGGAAAAGCTCCAAAAACACCGAATACAAGGGGGGAGGTTTCGTTATTGAATTTTTCAAGGTGATTTGTAAGTTTCAATGGTTTTAAGTAATTTTAAACATGGTTATTGGAAATTTTTTGTGATGGAAATATATTCATAAAAAATCACATTCATGGATAGGAATAGGATGACTTGTAAAGACACATCTCAAAATCATGGAAATTGGTGAAATATTCATATGTTTCCTAGGTTTATCTGTAATTCTATTTACATTTTGGTTTAAATAAATTATAATAATATTTAAAGTTGGTCCGTAAATCATAATTGGTATTGAATCATTTTGTCATTACCCAAAATTAGGAAAACAACATATTTTGATATAGTAGAACAACACATGTTTCACAAAATGGACACGAACCTCCTCATAACCCTATAACTCAAGAGGAGTTCCAAGGTAGAGTAACATGTGAATTAACTAGTCAAAATATTTATATTTTATATCAAAATATACTTTTTAGGTGCACTGTAACATGTATATTCATGCGTAGAAGTTTGAAACATGTTTGAACACCTTTAGCAATTCTTTAAAATATTTGAGATGAGATTTGATGAAAAATATGTGCTGGCAAGCTATAATACTGTTCGCCAGCACAGATGGTCTCTGCTGGCAGAGACCACTCCTTTATAAGGGGTTTCCGAGTCCCAACGCGAAAATGGAATCGCGCCATGTGGCTGCAAAATTTTCACGTTGGGTCTGCACCGTTCTAGCCGCTCCTTCATCGGCGATCACGCTTGACCTGGCTCGGCCCCACTGCTCGTGTGCCGCCTCCTCGTCCTCTCTGCCCTCAGCAGCACGGGCCTCCGACTGTGTGTCGCCACTTCATCCTCCACTCTTGGGCTCACCTCTGCTCCATAGTGAATTTTGGCTGCGGATTTTCTAGCCATAGTGAATTTTGTTTAGTTATGGCCCCCCAAATCTATCCACTTTATAATACATATGACTCTTTAGAATGAACATATAACTATTAAAATTACTAACCCGTGCAGAAGAATGGATTGCTAAATAGTTTTTTTTAAAAAATCTTAATAATGATTTCTCCAAAACTAGTAATAGATTTAGAGAAATGGATGATGTTTCATGACCACATCGAATTAAGTGCACAGACAATGTTTAGGGATTTAGTATTTCATTTTATTTGAACCAGTCACATTCTAATAGTCCATATGCGGAAGACTCCTCTTGTTCCAAATAAAAGATTCTCAAGAGCAGTTGTGTATTCCTCACTTAATCAAATTCTAGTTTGAGAAAAAGCATAGTGTAATGTGGGCGTGTGGCGGTGGAGGTGTGGGTGTACCATTTCATTTATTAGAATTCAAATTCTAAGTACCCATAAATTACGCACAAGCAATTCCTTTTATAATAAGAAAAGAATATCAAACTCCAGATTATCAGTAAGAAGGATTTAAGTGTATTTAAGTGTATCAAAGTCCAAAGTACGTGGGGTACTACTGAATTAGTAAAACAGTTTACTTTATTGCAAAGAATAAAAAGTTTGGCCTGTGTATACTAACCTGATTAGGAGATGGCGGCAGCTGTTTGGTGAGCAGGGACCAAGCGTCCTCTTCATTCAGTGGGCTGACATGGTGTTGGTAGAAGGAGGCTCCCATCCGTTGGGCCAGGTCTTCTGATCTTGTAGTGATTAGGACCCAGTTCCCCTGTTGTTTCTGGCTTGCCTTTCTGATTGGGACACTAAGAACATGACTCCATGCTTGGTCACTCCACACATCGTCCATGATGAGGAGAAACCTGCCCGTGGACAAGGTGTTGGTGAGGGTCCGCGTGAGGAGCGTCTTGTCTTGCGTCCCTCCATGGACTCCACCAGCATGCTCGATTGCTGTCTTTAGCAGCTCAATCTCGTCGAAGTGCTGGGTGATGCTGAGCCATACCTTCACTTTGAAGTGCTCTTGGATGGTTACCTCGTTGAAGATCTTCTGGGCAAGGGTGGTCTTTCCCATGCCACCTGTCCCCACGATGGACACCACCTTCATATCGTGGAGGCCACCGGAGATAAGTAACTGTGCAAGCTCTCTTGTATCCTGCTCTATCTTCTCGCCAGCAATGGCTGACTCATTGAACTCGGATGTCGTCTTCTGCATAGACCTTTCGGTATCAGTTAGCTTCCTCGGCTCCGGGTTGGAACCAAGGTTGATACTGAAGTTGAACCTGTCTGCCTCCTTGTGGATGCCATCCAACCGCTGGTTCAGCTCCTTGATGCGGGTGCCTATCTTGTGGGCGAACACGGGATTCCGCATGCATAAGAGCAACGGCTGGAAGCAACCCACTGACACCTTCTTCTTCACACTGCTGCGTTCTTCAGTAGACCCCCTCCGCTTGTCAGCCGCCTCGAGTTGGCACAGGTCTATGATGTCGGTGGCGTCATACATGGCGTCCTTGAGCTTCCTCACCCATCTCTGCACACTCTGGTCAGTGATGCGCCTCCTCTCTGCATCTGCGAGGAAAGCTTTGAGGCCTTCAATGTTGCCTTCCTGCTTCTCGATCTCGCCGGAGACACCCAGCAGCATGGACACCTCTTCTTGCGCCATGTCAGAGATCAGCTTCTTCACGTAGGGTGCCAAGGCATCCAGGATGGCGGCCATGGCTGGAGCGTAGTGCCTACTAGTAGTAGTAAACCATGCATACATAACCACACCAAAATCAGCTTATTATTATCTTATACTACATCGATCAAATCGATCGATCCATGTGTGGAAGGAGTGTGCTCACCTCAATGTACGCGTCAGTAGAAGAAGCGATGGAGGGCGAGTTCATTAGGAAGGAAGCCACTCCCTATATAGGACTAGCTCCAGGAGTAGCAAGTCGCCGTTTTCTTTCCAGTAGTTATCGGATCAGCTCATCTGTCACAACTCTGTGGTCAAAGGATGGAGTGCAAAAATTAAACTGCAGCCGCGGCTTCCATGTATAGAGCAAACGGATCAATTTTTACATGTCGCTCGATGGTGCGAAATTAAGGCCGAACTGAAGTAGCATCAATTTTTACATGTCGTTCCTTTGTTGTTAAACAGATGAGCTCCCGCCCATCTAGCATTCAGTACTACTTCACAGCCAACAGCTAGCGTGGTGGGAGAGCTAAGTTTGCTCATTTTCGTTGATTGACTTGTTTCCTTTCTTTGCTCGACAGCTTCGCATCTTAGCCGATGGCCCGCAACGGCGATGCTCGTGGCATGGGGTGGCCTGCTAGAAAGGATTCGCATAGCTTCTTGCTGCCTGGTGATAAGGATTCGCATAGCTTCTTGCTGCCTGGTGATAAGGATTCGCATAGCTTTTTTCTGCCTGGTGATATGGATTCGCATAGCTTTTTTCTGCCCGGCAGCCTGCTAGCTAGAAAACACGTCAAACACTCCACTCGGAGCTTATACCTGGTGACAATAAGGATTCTTGCTGCAACCCAGCTCGAGATACGCTGGGTGTACAGCTTGGCGATATCCTGGAAGAGCCTCCATGTTGACATCCTCCAGCTCAACGCACCTTCCAGCACCTCTCCAGCTTCGGGCAGCGGACGATCCTTATCTTGTGCAACCTGGAGAGGCTGCTGATCCTCTTGAGCTCGTGGCAGCGGAACACGTCAAGTTCCAAAACTGAAGAGAATTGAAGTTCTCCACAGATGTCAGGCTGGTGAGGTCGAGTCTTGTCAGAGCTTGCCTCTTGGTGCTGGAGCGAGCATCAAGTTTGCAGCTGCCGACCAGCATATCCCCCTCCCACACAGTAAGGTTGGAGGGCAGAGCTTTTCCAACACCTCCTCCTCGATCACACTAACACTATGGGAAACAGTGAAAATACCGAGTGTTTTTTCCTTTGCTGAGTTCTATCGAGCACTCGGCAAACGACGTGTTTGCCAAGTGTCTCCATATATACACTCGGCATACAAAATACACTCGGCAAAGGACATGCGGCAAAACCCATGAAGACACTCGGCAAACTACAGTCACTCGGCAAATCTCTAGCACGTGCCTCTCGCACATGCGACGACTGTCAAGAAGTGTGCTGGACGTTTGCACTTTGCCGAGTGTCCGTTAGCGGCACTCGGCAAAGTACATGTTTACCGAGTGTCCCTCCCTAGGCACTCAGCAAAGTATAGTTTTGCCGAGTGTTTTCTATAGACACTCGGCAATTTGGTATATTTGTCGATCAGTTTGCTATATTTAATAAATTTATAGCACAAATAGGATTTTTTCGATTACAGGCAAATTTGAACTGCAAGTGATTGAAATAATAGAATAAGTTCAGTGGAAAAATCCTATTTATGTTATTGAGTCCATTCTGGGACCTTACCTAGGAAATGAAAAGAAATTTCGAACATCTTGTTCAGATAACACGACCACGAACGTCTGGCCCAACGGTTTTTAAATTCTAAAAAAAGCAAACGAAGTCTAAAAATCACGAGATTTATCAAGATATCATGATATCATATATGGAGGCTGTGGAAAAAAATTGAGAAGGTTTCGCATATTATGTCACGTAGGACCGGAGTATCTTCGAAGAAGAGTTTAGGAATTGAGAAGGATCTATTAACATTTTGAGTCAAAGTGACGGTCGAATTGGAGTTTGAATTCAAAACTTTTTGTATAGGAAATAGAAAAAATAAATTGGTTCATGTCAAATTTTGGGAATTTTTCAGATCGGTTTGATAATTTTTATTTATTATCAGCACTTATAGAATTTAAATTGATTTTGAGCTATAACTGCATGAAATAATGGAATAATATTCGTAGGAAAATCAAATATGTATTGTTGGGTGTACCTTCAAACTACGCAAAACGAATATAGCAAAACACGTTATGGGAGGAGGTGAGTAGCATGAAATACCATTTTTTTGCTGAGTGTAGGATGTAGAACACTCGGCAAAGAGAGTGTCCTACAATGGACACTCAGTAAAGGTTCTTCGCGGGCCCACTGGATAGAACCTGACCGTTATTAAAATAAAAAAAAGACTTTGCTGAGTGCCCCAGATCTTGGCACTCGGCATACCATACTTTGTCGAGTGCCCCAGATCTAGGCACTCGGCAAACAACGAATATTACTTAGACATCGCACCTACCCAACTGCCTCATCTTCACTGCCGCCGCACCGCCGTTCACCTCGCACCCCACCACCGCTGCCTTTCCACCCCTCTGTCGCCGCCCACCCCCTCTGCCGGACCGCGCCGCCGCCGGCCTCGCCCCCCCTCCCCCCCGGTGTCCCACCCGGTTTTGAGGACAAACCCGAGTGCATTACATACATGTGCGCCAGGATCAAGTTACACACATGTACGACAAAAGTGAATAACAAAGACAATATCATGTAAAGAAATAAGAGAGAATATCAGAGATTTACGCTTAATCCTGAAAACGAAGGCTCCAAACTTCACAGGCAGTCGATTGGGGGTTGCGTACGCCTAGAACTCAGCATCATCTTCAGAAACTCCACACACTTTTCTTCTGAGCAGCAGTAAGCAAGGGTGAGTACACTTATGGTTGGTACTCAGCAAAGCCATAAGAACTAACCAGAATTAACGATTCAGTCCATCTTCAAGTTCAATTAATCATGTGAGGGTCTAGGCTGCTCTTAACTATGAGCATGGCTGATCGATCAGTTTTAGACACTCTGCAGAGGTTGTACATCTTTACCCACAAGTTGCATACAAGTTCAGAAGAACTTTGGACCCAACCATGCGGTGCTAGCTAGGCACCATACAACACTTCCGAGGTGTGATTGCATAGGGACGCTACGAGGCCTTTACAAAGATTCATTAGTTAGTGGTAATCCCACCGAGGTTTGGGTGCGAGCGTACGCAAATGACTCAGCCCCGCCATACAAGTAGGATTACCCCAGAAGACTTCTAGTTATTCAGCCAAGACCAGAGCCATAATAGTTCTTGTGGTTGCACTGTTTTCCTAGGTGGTCGCTCCATGTTCTGATTAACATTAGCATCATATTATCAACAAAGCATAAGTAGAAGGATGGTTAGGGACACTTGCCTTTCTCCAATGAAAAGTTACTCTTACTGCTCTTCAGATCTCGCTTCCTTGAAACTCTTAATCTTCAAAACTTCCGAACAACGATTCTTCTACTCGAAGCGATCACCAACACAAACAAGCATACAAAAGAAAACAGTACACCAATCAATACAAATAGATAAAACAAGCTTACTAATCTATTCTACGCATCAAAACAAACACGTGAACATAAAGATCGCTAAAAACGGAGTTAGGTTGCGAAAACTACGCTCAAAACAAGCTACAGGAGCCTATCTGCGATAGAAACAAACTCCCAGGGGCTAGACTGCAAAAACCAGGGACCTAAACATAAATATGCCAAAAACAGAGGGGCTAACTCGCAAAACTAACGAGCTGGACTGCGGGCGTAATTAACCAGAAAGACAGGGGCTAGGCACAAAAGAAAAGGGCTACTCTGTAATTACTTTTCATACAAAAGAACCGCGGGTTGATTAACGAATAACTGGGGGGGCTCTTTAGCAAAATGGCGCGACGGCGAGCGGCGGCGGAACGCGCGGGAGCTAGCCGTGACGGCGATTCCGGCCGCGGCTCGATGCGCAGATAGCACGGGGAGGTATAGGGGGACGAGGCGAGCTCGTTTGCGGAGCGCGGGCGGACGGGCGGCGACGGAGGCGGAACGCGTGCGACAGCGGCGGCGTCCGGCGAACTTCATGCGGGCGAAACGGGATGCGGCCGGGGCTCACCTTCGCACGAAGCTCGGCGGCGACGAAGGTTACGGCAAGCACGACGACGGCAGGGCGACGGCAGCGCGTAGGCGAGGAGGTTGGCGATGTGTGCGTGCGGCTTCGAGGAGGCGGCGGTGAACTGGAGCTCGGTGACGAGGAGATGCGTTTGGGGATTTATAGCCGAGGGGGAGCAACGGCTCTGGAGGGGTGGAGCGGCTACGGCGCGTGGCGGAGTGGAGGCGTGCGCGGAGTGGAGGAGGTGGGCGCGTGCGCGAGGAAGGGGCGACGGTTTCGGAGCCGGGCGTGCGTTCGTGCGTGAGGTGCTGGCGGACGCGGCTGGAGGAACAGGATGACGGGCGGGTCCCGCCTGCCAGCGTCGGCGGGCGGGGAACGGGCCGGCCTGAGGTGTTGGGCCGGTGCAACGGGCCAAGCAGGCGTGGGAAGCTGGGCCGGGAAAACGCAGAGCGGGCCGGTGCGGAAGAATAGGCCTGGCGGCCAGCCGGGCTGGAAGTTGAAGGGAAGGAATTGTGGCCCAAGAGAAAGGAGAAAAGGGAGAGGGGTTTTCAAATGAAGTTTGAACTTTTGAAATTTGAATTCAAATGCAACTCAAATAATACAAAAAAAAAAATAAATGCATCTGCATGAATGCACAGACATAGAACATCATTATTTAATTTATAAAAGCAAACAATTATTTGGTCAAACAGTATGTTTGGTGAGCAGGGACCAAGCGTCCTCTTCATTCAGTGGGCTGACATGGTGTTGGTAGAAGGAGGTTTTTACTGGGACACTAAGAACATGACTCCATGCTTGGTCACTCCACACATGGTCCATGACGAGGAGAAACCTGCCCGTGGACAAGGTGTTGGTGAGGGTCCGCGTGAGGAGCGTCTTGTCTTGTGTCCCTCCATGGAGCGTAGTGCCTGCTAGTAGTAGCCAAAATCAGCTTATTATTATTATCTTATAATTAAGTTAGCTACTATTCGTACTCCTACTCCTACATCCATCGATCGATCGATCCATATATGGAAGGAGTGTGCTCACCTCAACGTAGGCGTCAGTAGAAGAATGCAGCGGCGAGAAATGCATATGCGATGCGATGGAGGGCGAGTTCAGTAGGAAGGAAGCCACTCCTATATAGGGAGTAGCGAGTAGTGGTCAAACTGTAACAAGCTCGATCGTCAGTGCTTTGTATTGCTAAACAACAGATAAGGGTAACTGGTAAACTATAACAAGCTCGTCAGTGCTTTGTAGACAGTCTCTGCACACACCATCGTAGATCTCGAGCGGCGTCACGTGCAATTCGTACTAAAAGGATGAGGATGCACCCACTGGAGGCAGCGGTCTTAGTGAGGAGGTCGACTAAGTGCAATTCGTACCACCATGGCACCATGTTCGTATGTTCTTAGTGAGCTCACCAAGAACGATCGGAGCATGCAGGTCTTTTCTTCATACTAGCTCGGACATCCAATGGCTTGATGCCAACCAGCTGGCGGAGGCCCACCATCCAATGGCTTGATGCCAACCAGCTTTCCTCCCTGCTGAGCGCACAAATATTTAATGTCATCAGTGATTGATGCATGAATATTACTGCAGCTGTATAACTAATCGTAGTACAAGCAACAGTTGGTAATTTGAAATCAACTTTGGGTACAGAGAAAGAATGCAAATGGTTTCTATCCAGCCTTACATGCAAATTGTCAATGGATCACACCGGGCATAAGTTTTATGTTGGACATTATGGCCAATGTTCTAAGTGTCTTTTGTTTCTTGAAAATGCCCCAATCTGGAACTGATAAGACCGGTTGGTGCTATGGAGAGGCCACGAACAAGGCCACTACCACTATCAGCAGCTAGCTCGTTCATCCCTAACAACCAGCATCTCTTCTACTGCCATATATTCAGCAAAGGAGCGAACTGGCTGTATTGACAGCACTCTGTTTCACAATGTATACTAAGTTGTCGCTGCTGCGTGGCCTTACCACCACCAACACTGCTGTAGTTCAACTCTAGATAGCTAAGGTGGCTGTGCACCAGACACGTTCTCTAGGTCATATAGCTAGTGTAAGCTTCCTAAGCTGAGAGAGAGGCGCCAGCTCTTGCAAACTGCACCACCGGCTGCTGCCCGCACGTCGTCCACCACCGGCTGCTGGGAACCAAAAAAATGTTCTCAGATTTGTTAACCCACAAAAACCCTTGGGTACCGCACTCACATTCGATCCGCTGATGTCAAGAGACCTCAGGTGCACAAGCTTTACAATCCTGCTAGGAAGACGTACTGCCCAATTTCTCACAAACGAGTACATAAATGTCGTCAGGTAGCCTAGATACATCAGTACGCTCTAAGTACTTTCATAGAGATACACAACCTATATCGATCGGAATCTGCACAATACCCGAAGCCAACAATCACCGCGCATGCCAGTGCAACCCGCACCACAAGTAGCTGACTGCTTGCCGTCGACCTACCACCACCACAGATTCTTCTCTTGCCATGTACTAAGCAAAGGAGCCGACCACATCCTGTGATTCCTCTTGATTAGCTCTGTGTTGCCATCTCTTCTAACCCAAGTCAAATACTTTTATCCGGTGGTTGAATAAATCCTTCACCTTTAGATATAGGAAAGAGTGTCACAACTGATCTGACAACAGATATTCACAATACGATGCCCATCTGAGGTTTCCTCCCTGTTGACGGCAACAAATATTTGAGGTATCAGTAATTGATGCAACGATGCATGGAGATTACTGTGGATACAGAGAAGGAACAGGAGTACAAACAGCACTTGGGAATCTAGAATCAACTTTATGCATAGAGAAAGAATAATGCGAGTTACCTGAACGCATAGGCTATCTTTCCATCAAGACGTTCAGTCTTCAATCTGAATCTTCATCTGAATCTTCTTTCGATGCAGTTGATGTCAAGCTTGGTGATATGGCCGATCTTCTCAAACTCGGAGGAGCTACCTGAAATAATGGAGTCATGCAGCTCCTTGCTGCAATCCAACTTGAGAAACCTTGGATTCACACATGCTAGGTATCCTGGAAGTGTCTCCATGGTGGCGTCCTTCAGCTCAATGATGTCGAGTACAGGGACATCTTGAAACACCTCCAGCTCTGGGCAGCGGAAGATCCTAATCTTGTGCAACTTGGAGAGGCCGCTAATCCTCTTGAGTTTGGGGCAGTCGAACACATCAAGTTCCACAACAGAAGGGAAGTTCTCCACAGATGCCAGGTTGCTCAGCTTGTACAGTGCCAGCACTCTTAGAGCATGCCTCTTGTTGTTGGCAAGCCCCGGTGGCAAACAGCTCAGCTTGCATTTGTCGATACACAGAAACTTGAGAGCGTGCATGGCCATGGTGCCTGCAGTCACATCCACAGTCTGCTCCTCCCAGTCCCACTCCTCCCATTCGCACAAGCCTTCCAGATAAAGATCTGTCAGATTAGGAAAAGCTGATGATGTAGATGCAATGACGCCTCCACCCACAGTTGAGGAAGAGGATGATGCCTGGAATTCGGACCCAACGCTCTTGATGGCTGGTGCATCTACAATGTTCAACCCTTTCAGACTAGGGAGCCGACACAAGCCGTCAGGGAGTTTGGTGCAGCAAGGCAGGTCCGCCAGCCTCAAAATGCTCAAGCTCTTAAAGGCACATGCTTCCACTACCATCATCCAATTTGGTAGCGTGCGACCAAAGTATCCTTGAATATGTAAATCGTGAATGCGGGGTGGTGGGCAGAGCTTCTCCAATACCTCTTCCACTACTTCCTGCTGCTGTTGCTTTTTGATCTCATCCCTCAATTCCATGAATCCACTACAAGTCCATCGTAAGTCCATGTACTCAAGGTGCTCCTTGCTGCTAATCCTGGCCGTTTCAGCCAACGAGCTGGCAGATACATCCTCGAGACCATGTAAAGTAAGCCTCCTAAGCATAGAAAGAGGCCCTATCTCTTCCAAGCTGCACCAGCCACCATCCATGTCCATGTGTACCCGGAACCCACCAAGTGTCCTTAGATTTCTTAACCGACCAAACTCCTTGGGTATTACCACATTGGCATTCGAACGATGCATATCAAGAGTTCTGAGATGCACCAGTTGTATAATGGTTCTAGGAAGATTCTCCAAATGTGCAGAGCCTTGAATCACAATATGTTGTAGGAACTTCATATTGTCGATGTCGTCTAGCAGCCTAGATATATTTGTTTCCTCTAATCCCAAGTATCTTAGGTGCCTCAACTGACATAGGGAGCCAACCAACCTATCACAATCTCCACCATGTATATACAATACCCTTAGCATAGAGAAACTATTCAACAAATCACTCAGCTCAAAGTTGATCTTGGAATTTATAAATAATGTTCTTACCGACTGTTTTTGTAGAGCAGCCAATCCAGATACCAAACTGGTTGGTCCTATGGACAAGCGACGAACAAGACTATCATTACTACCACTGGCAACTTGCATGTCCTGCACCACAAGCAACTCTTCTCTTGCAATAAATTCAGCAAAGGAGCGCACCACATCATGCATTGTGCAATCGTATGGAGTTAAATGATGTTGCGCTTCTATAAGATTCCTAGTGATTAACTCCTTGCAGTACTCAATTGCTATTTGTTCTAGTTGGTCATCATCTGAACTACTTCTGTCCGCGTGAGGTTGGATGAATCCCTCACTAATCCACATGGGAATAACATGACGCCACCGAATAAATGTACCTTTTGGGAAAAGTGAACAGTAAAGGAAGCATTGCTTCTGCTGGGAAGATAAATCCTCATAACTCAAATAGATTCGGCTGTCCAGCTCCTTAGGCAATCCAACTACTGACCATGCATGATGGTCCAAAAGAACCTCCCACTCACGCTCACTTCTGGACCTTGTGCTTAGCAATCCTCCCATCACTTTGACAGCAAGCGGTAAGCCATCACACTTTCTGACAATTTTCATCCCGACATCTCTTAGATAATCAGTTCCAACTACCTGTCAACAATCCAGAAAAATGAATTCCGTGCTTGTGTGAGTGGATTTTTATTTAAATTAACATGAAGTTTAATTGCAAGATCCAATAGTTACGTTACGATTTTTAATTAACGACTAATATGAATTCTTTTCACTCCCTGCTCAGGAAGAATAATTGGATGGCCAATATATTAAGGTTCTATTTAGCGTTGGATGTCTTTCAAAAGGACGTCAATATATGATTGGTTTGTTTTTAGTAGTAGCTTCGTTCTATTTGTGCCGGTCTATCTCACGAGGGTGCCGGCCAATAGCTTTCAATTCCATAAGCCAATTTTAGAAACCAACAGCGTTCTGCTTTCCTTAATATTACATGCAATTTAAGGAAATAAAAATTGTTTGTGCTTTTACATCTGAAGTGCACTCGAATTGAGCCATGCAAACTGTAAGTACGCACGGTGCCCCAAGGACCATTTCTGCATACATGTTACACTTTTATTGTTAATTATAGACTTTTTTATGGAGCTTCTATGTATGTGCTACAACAGATTATAAATCCTATAAATTCTGATAAAAAAAGGAAACACCATGCCATTAATGATGTAGGCTCTCGTCATCATTGACATAAACAGCCATGTTTTTTTCTAAAAAAATTACCAACCTTTGTTATTATGGAAAAAAACCTAAAGTAAATCCAATCTTGCTCATTAATTACCCAGCTCAGTGACTTTAAAAAATGATACACAGTAAATATATAACTAAATTATCCATCTAATCCCTCCATCCTTTAATACAAGGCATCCAAGTATTCAAAATTTATTCTCCAATACAATACATTATTGTAGGTACATTTGGATGATGATCATTTAATTCTTTCTATAATTAAAAAGATAAGAGTGGCTGATTTGTGGATTATTACACAAATGAGTTCCTTGTTATTTGCATCTACCATTAACTCAAGGGTACATGCGTCTTTTGCTACTTTTGCTAATATGTACTAAAATCTCTAGGATGCCTTGTATTTCAGGATGGAGGGAGTATGTTATAAATAATGTAAATCAACCCCTAAATTTTGATCTATATTGGCTGCCTCTTTAATTATAATAAAAATTTAAATTAAACCCCTATGTCTACATCTAAACCACCTGCATCTGCCATTATGATGAAAATAACCAAAGTACTCCCCATATACGTTTAATTTTTAATAAATTACTCATGTCTTCCATTATTGATAGTATATTCAAAGCAACGCAAAGTATATGTGCATAGATCATGCCATTATGCAGACCATGTAAACGCATGCATGTAGGAATTAAGCAGCGAGCATATCAGTTTAATTTCAATGGATTAGCAATAATATAAAAAGCATATAGAATAATCTCACCCGGAGGCTAGCAATATTGCAATGGTTACAGAGTATTTACATGGGTATTATGTTATAGAGAGAGACAGAGAAAGAGAGCAAAGAGAATCAATCACTATACCAAAATGATTTGTGCTCGCACGTGAAAATTAATATGCTAGCGGGTAGGATTGGCACCCGCTAGCATAAAGATGTCAAAGGATGGCAAGCACCCGCCAGCACAGATGGAGGTGCATCTGTGCTTGCGGACAGTTAGGCGGCCCACCAATAGAGATGCCGCCAAAATATGCTCGCGGACAGATTTTTCCCCATCCAACCTTCCATTTGGAGCCTGCTCGAGAGGAGCTCGGGAAAAGCTCCAAAAACAACAAATACTAGGGAGAGGTTTTGTTATTGAAATTTTCAAGGTGATTTGTAAGTTTCCATGGTTTTAAGTAAGTTTAAACATGGTTATTGGAAATTTTTTATGATCGAACTATATTCATAAAAAATCACATTCATGGATAGAAATAGGACGACTTGTAAGGACACATCTCAGATCATGGAAATTGATGAAATATTCACATGTTTCCATGGTTTATCCGTAATTCTATTTACATTTCGGTTTAAATAAATTATAATAATATTTAAAGATGGTCTGTAAATCATGATAATTGGTATTCAATCATTTTGTCATTACCCAAAGTTAAGAAAACAACATATTTTGAGATAGTAGAACAACACATGCTTCACAAAATGGACACACACCTCCTCATAACTCTATAACTCAAGAGTTCCAAGGTAGAATATCACGAGAATTAACTAGTCAAAATATTTATATTTTATATCAAAATATACTTTTTAGGTGCAGTATGTTCATGCGTAGAAGTTTGAAACATGTTTGAACTTATTTAGCAATTCTTTAAAATATTTGAGATTTGACAGAAAATATGTGCTGGCGAGCTATAATACCTCTCACCAGCATAGATGGTCTGAGTACAGATTAATCCCTTGTAAGGCGCTGGGGAGGCACCAAGATTTTTGGAGTCCCGGCGTGAAAACTGAATCACGCCATGAGGCTCCCCTGAGCACAACAGCTATCTAGAACAGCACCACCGATTCATATAGTTATGCACAGCTAGGGAGCATTGAATCAGTACAGATTCTGTGATCGTTGGGGCAACGGCTAGTTCTTGGAGTTGGGGATATAAATATCCCATTGCCCATCTATTTCACGTGGGTTAGAGCTTGTAAAAGCTATAGTCTTGATTTCCACATACACACGTGCTCTATATATATCCACCAAAAGTGCTAAGGAGAATATTAAGACAATTAGCATAAGACTTAGGTCTGGATTAGTACTAGCTTAGGCCTGTTAGTGTATTGCTTTAGGGATTAGCCTAGAGTCTTGTGAGGTTTGCACACCTCTTTGTTATTTGTGCTTGCGCACACCAAGAATTGTAAATCCGGAGCTTGTAAGTCTTGCGAGAGCCTCCAACCACGTTTTGTGGAGTGGCTGCCGGTTCATGTGAAAGGAAGAAGGGGCCCTTGGCCAAAGCTCTACCAAGTGAAGGCTGGCGAGGAGCATCCGAGAGAGGCTAAGCGGAGATCCACTTGCTTGTGAGGCTAAGCGAAGATCCACTTGCGTGTGAGCTTAGCGTAGGCAATCCCTTGAGAGGGGCTCCAACAACGAGGACTAGTGGAAAGCTTTGCTTTATGATACCTCGGTAAAACCTAGTATATAGAATTGCCATGTCTAGTTATAGGATTGGAATCTAGGGTGCAAAACTCTTTTGCGGTTGAGATAGCAACACATAGAAAAACCTACATCTAGATAGAAATTGAAATATGTTTTTATATTTTCTTGAAGCCTTAGTTTTTAGAACACCCAATTCACACCCCTACCCCTCCTTAGCTATAGGATGTCATGGTCCCTTCAATAAGCACCAGCCAGCACAAAAAACATTATGCTGGCGGCTATTGTAACCATACCGCCATCACAACATCTGTGTTGGCGGGTGACTAATGACACCCGCTAATGCAAATAGGCATTTGTGCTGGTAGAAGGTTGTTGTAGGTGTGAAACCCTCGAGCACAAACCTCTTTTGGCTGCCAACATAAAGCTCTTCTAGCCGTAGTGAATTTTGTTTAGTTATGCCCCACAAATCTATCCACTTTATAATACTCATGACTCTTTAGAATGAACATATAACTATTAAAATTACTAACCCGTGCAGGAGAATGGATTGCTAAATAGTTTTTTAAAAATCTTAATAATGATTTCTCCAAAACTATTAATAGATTTAGATAGATGGATGTTTCGCGACCACATCGAATTAAGTGCACAGACAATGTTTAGGGATTTGGTATTTCACATTGCAATAGTCCACGCACGGAAGACTCTCCTTGTTCCAAATAAAAGATTCTCAAGAGCAGTTTTGTATTCCTCACTTAATCAAATTCTAGTTTGAGAAAAAGCATAGTGTAATGTGGACGTGTGGCGGTGGAGGTGTGGGTGTACGATTTCATTTATTAGAGTTCAAATTCTAGTACCCATAATAAATTACGCACAAGCAAATCCTTTTATAATAAGGAAAGAATATCAAATTCCAGATTATGTTTAAGTGTATTTAAGTCCACAGACCAAAGTACGTGGGGTAAAACAGTATGTTTAACTGACTGTTCACTTGATTGCAAAGAAAAGAAAATTTGGCCTGTGTATACTAACCTGATTAGGAGATGGCGGCAGCTGTTTGGTTAGCAGGGACCAAGCGTCCTCTTCATTCAGTGGTCTGACATGGTGTTGGTAGAAGGAGGCTCCCATCCGTTGGGCCAGGTCTTCTGATCTTGTAGTGATTAGGACCCAGTTCCCCTGTTGTTTCTGGCTTGCATTTTTTACTGGGACACTAAGAACATGACTCCATGCCTGGTCACTCCACACATCGTCCATGACGAGGAGAAACCTGCCCGTGGACAAGGTGTCGGTGAGGGTCCGCGTGAGGAGCGTCTTGTCTTGCGTCCCTCCATGGACTCCACCAGCATGCTCGATTGCTGTCTTGAGCAGCTCAATCTCGTCGAAGTTCTGGGTGATGCTGAGCCATACCTTCACTTTGAAGTGCTCTTGGATGGTTACCTCGTTGAAAATCTTCTGGGCATGGGTGGTCTTTCCCATGCCACCTGTCCCAACGATGGACACCACCTTGATATCGTGGAGGCCACCGGTGATAAGTAACTGTGCAAGCTCTCTTGTATCCTGCTCGATCTTCTCCCCAACAATGGCTGACTCATTGAACTCGGATGTCGTCTTCTGCATAGACCTTTCAGCATCAGTTAGCTTCCTCGGCTTCAGGTTGGAACCGAGGTTGATACTGAACTTGAACCTGTCTGCCTCCTTGTGGATGCCATCCAGCCGCTGGTTCAGCTCCTTGATGCGGCTGCCTATCTTGTGGGCGAACACGGGATTCCGCATGCAGAAGAGCAACAGCTGGAAGCAACCTGCTGACACCTTCTTCTTCACACTGCTGCCGTCTTCAGTAGACCCCCTCCGCTTGTCAGCCTCGAGTTCGCACAGGTCTATGATGTCGGTGGCGTCGTACATGGCGTCCTTGAGCTTCCTCACCCATCTCTGCACACTCTGGTCAGTGATGCGCCTCCTCTCTGCATCCGCGAGGAAAGCTTTGATGCCTTCCATGTTGTCGTCCAGCCTGGTGATCTCGTCGGAGACTCCTAGGAGCATGGACACCTCCTCTTCAGCCATGTCCGTGATGAGCTTCTTCACGTAGGGTATCATGGCATCCAGGACGGCCGCCATAGCTGGAGCGTAGTGCCTGCTAGTAGTAGTAAACCATGCATCCACAAGCTAGGTTCGTTAGTTACCATTTGTACTCCTGCTCCTACATCGATCGATCGAGATGTAGAAGGAGTGTGCTCACCTCAACGTAGCGTAGGCGTCAGTAGAAGAATGCAGTGGCGAGAAATGCGTTCGCGATGGAGGGAGAGTTCACTTTGAGGAAGCCACTCCCAATATAGGACTAGATCCAGGAGTAGCAAGTTGCCGTTGTGTGTTAGTACTATTTGCCGTTGTTTAGGTCTAGAGGGGAGCAGCAAACTCCATAGCTTATAATTTTAATTTGTCATTGTTTATTGCGGCCGGTCTTTTGACACAGTCTCGGGACAAATTAAAGTCATCGCAGATCTCGAGTGGTATCAAGTCAGAATTATATATGTTTATTTGCCCAATGAGTGAGTGTAGTCACATGCACGCATGATGTTAATTTGTAAGAATTTCTAAGCATTTCTACAAATTTGTACTATTCGAAGCATTTCTACTAAATAATTATAGTAAAGTTCCTATTAATTTCCATTGACTACCTAACAAAAAAAACAAAAAAATTCCTACCAATGCAATGCGCGCGCTTGGACGGGCCGAGTTGACCGGAGCGCCCGGAGATGGATGGCGGGGGCGGCGACGGCCAGGACTCTCACTCCCGAGGCGGCGATAAGGACGGCGATGAAGGGGGAGGCAGCGATGAGGGAGCGATGGGGATGGAGGACGCGGCGATGGGGGGAGGCGGCGAGAGGTGGCACCGGCGATGGGGTTGGCGCGGCAGCGACGGGGACAGTGGAGGAGGCTGGCGAAGATAAGGGTGGTGGCGACGGGGACAGAGTAGGCCGGCGACGGGACACGGCGATGGAAGAGGCCGGCGACGAGGGAGGCGAAATGGGCCGGACTTGGACGACGAGAGTGAAAATTTTGCTAAGTGTAGGGCGCGAGGGGGGAGGGTAGAAGACGGCTGTTACTTTTATATGGCCCCCCCTTTTTATCCCAGTTTGTAAGTCAACCCAGGACTAAATGGCATTTTATCTCGGTTGTATTTACCAACTGGGATAAAAGGCCCGCACCTTTTATCTGGATTGATAGTCACTCGAGATAAAAGTCCCTCCTTCTTTTATCCCGGTTTATGATCACCTGAGATAAAAGACCCACATTTATTCCGGTTGCAAACTGGAACCGGGATAAATGGGTACTTTCAGGCAGGAATGGAAAAGTACCCTTTTAGCCCAGATCCAGTTTGAAACCGGGATAAAAGGGGGGCCTTCTCGAATTTTATTTATATTTTCACTTATTCGGGAAGAAAAAAATTAAAAATTTACATATTTTAAATATGCAAAAATATGTTAAATTAGCAAGTTTATTTACAATAAGTCTATACTATTTATTTTTGCTTCTATAATTATTTTAGTTCATCACTATCATCAAGAATTTATTCAATTATATAATTTCAACGTGCAAAAATATCAAGTGATGTATGTGGTTAACATTATTCATATTGATCAAATAAATCTTAACCTCAACCAATTTTAACACACAAAATCATATATGTTTTCAACTGGTTTGTTAAAGAAAAAATAAGAACTTTATATATTTTGACCATGCAAAACTATATTAAATTAGCAATTAGTGTGAATTAATGTGGGCCCTGGCTCCAGTTAATTCCACCTTCCAATGTTATTCATGGCACTGCAAATCCAATTTAGGATGTGACTCATGTCATTGTGGGAAAAAGGTCATGGTAGTGTCTTTGAAACATGTTTAGGCCACATCACATTATCACATGATACTTATGACCTCTTACCAACTCCTCCACCACTTTCCAAGGCAAATCAACTTATCACATGGTAGTGTCTTTGAAACATGTTTAGGGCACATCGCATTATGTTTATCAACTTATGCACAACAACAAATATGACCTTTGGAAGATAGCCCTCCTCTTCCAATAGAGGTTGATTACTGAAGATGTCCACAATGATGCTTTCTACAGCTACCAGCATCAAGGTTTGCAATGGATTTTTGCTAACTTCTAAGCTAGGAGGAATGTTATTCTTGTTTATAGATGATTAGTAGACAACACAAATTATCTTCTTTTGCACAACAACAAATGTGACCTTGGAGTTCCTAATTTCCATGTGAGACCATGACAGCTTCTGCAGATTCCTTGCCATCCTTCAGTGAACGAGGTAAAAAATCTCATATACTACCGAATTACCAGAAACATATATCCATTAAACCATCTTTCTGTTCGAAAGAGATATGAATGCATTTACATTTGGTTGATGCCTCGCTTAGTGAACATGTTTCATGATTCATTTGGTTAATGCCTTGTCTCATAGAACTTCTGTGCAAAGTTAAGGCGTTTCCTGTCTAATAGCTAACGATAAGACAAATTTTGTAAGGATAAGATAACACAAATTTTGTAAGGATAAGACAATACAAATTTTGTAAGGATAAGACAACACAAATTTCAAGAGTCTGCATTGTATGTAAGTAGAATTAGGAATTATTCATGTGTAGTACAAAATCAATTAGAAGAAAGAAATAACATTACTATGCTCAGAAGTGCTCCGTTGCTTGGATCGCCTTTTGGCGGATGATACCGGGAGTAGGGAAGTGAACTCCTACAGGACGTGACACCTTGAGGATAGGTACAGTTCTAGATGACATTCCCGCAGGACGTGCAAGATAAAACCATATTGAATTTGACAAGATAAACCGTCTAGACAAGCTAGAGTAGCATCATTGTTATACCGCTGCAAGGATACATTCTATATATGACACGTATGAGATACTAATTCTATATATCCATCACCATTCTACACATCAAGCAAACTATCAATCACTATTCTACACATCAAGCAAGTTGCCGTTGTGTGTTAGTACTATTTGCCGTTGTGTGTTAGTAGCTCGCGTTGTTTAGGTCTAGAGGGGAGCAGCAAACTCCATAGCTTATAATTTTAATTTCTCATTGTTTATTGCGGCCGTGTCTTTTGACAGTCGTCGTAGATCTCGGGACTGGCCGATCTTGATGCTGGCGAGCCCGGGTGGAAAACAGCGCAGCTTGCAGTTCTCTATGTAGAGTCCCTCGAGAATGGCTACTAGTTTAGTTAATAATGTCCTAAGTGACTTTTGCCTTTGCAGAATAGCCCATTCAATTCTACTGCTGATCTTACGGAGATGCGACGAACAAAGCATGCCGCTGCCACCACCACCACAAGAACGTAGCTGCCTGCTTGTCGTCGACCACCACCGCAGATTCTTCTCTTGCCATGTACTCAGCATCAAGAGCATGAAGGACTTGTCAAAACAGCATTCCACTCAGATTCTTTTGAAGGCAGTGAGAGCTGCTGAGTCTGAGGACAGATCTGCAAATGCACCTGATGAAGCTGTGAAAGCAGCAGCTGATGCTGCTGCCGAGCTTGTGAAGTCCGCTGCTTTGGAGGTATGGAAAAAAATACATATTTGAAGCGTATAGCAGAAGTAGCTTTTCTCAGCATCGAGCTGTTTCATACTGTTTATATACTATGTCTTGTTAGCGCTGCGGAGAAAGCTGCATCCGCTATTGTAGAGGCTGCTGTCTCAACAAGTGTCTCACGGTATCTAATGGGGAGAAATGCTTGCACACATGCATATTCTACTTCTCAATTGTTTTTCTGGCACTTCCATGTTATTTACCTGAGAGTTCACTTTGGTGGTACAGAAGCTCAAATCAAGTCGGTGAAAAAAGACCAGGAGCATTATTGCAAAGGAGCATGAAAGACCAGGAGGGCGATGATCGACCACTTAATTTGCTCTACTTCCTGATGTTCTTAAATTAATTTGTGCTTTGGCTGCCCACCGAAAATTTGTAATAGGGTTTAGGGTTCTTAAATTACGCCACAGGATGGCATAGATAACATCACCAGTGCCATTAAACTTTATTACTGTGTCTGGTCCAGGGAAGGGACACTCCTCGAAAGCTTAAACTTCCTCAGATCCCACACCTCCGAGTCTAAGATCACCTGTAAGATATCCGTGACAGAGATGATAACATCACCTGTAAGATATTGGCATCTACAGCAAATAATTTTGGTAGCAAAGCCACAATGTATATATTATTCTTCCGCACCATTTTACAGCATAATTAATACCATATGCTCTCAATGTTCACAAGAGCTAGGAGTTAAGACAAGCTTGAAAATAGCACATGCCTTATTATTCGCAATGGAGGAATCAAACTCTTAGTCACAGTACGTAATGGATAGAAAAAACTATGGTTCAAAACAAATGTTGTTGAAGTTTGTCCGACCACAATGAAATGAAGTAGGAGAATCTACTGCTACCGATCGACAGACCTTTGCGAGTAGGAGCAGGAGTTTTGAATGCACAAGGTTGGTATGTTTGAATCCACAATCTTCCTCTTAAGTGGCAGCGATAGTGGTGTTTTATGCAATGTGTCTGAATCTCCAGTATCGGGCCCAATAGGTGCAGGACTTTTAATGTGGTTGTTGCTTGCTCTATTAAGAGAAACGGGATGCGGGGAGATAGAGTTCTCTGAGAGAAACTAGATGAGAAGGTCAGTGCCTTTTTCTTAGATGAAGGCAGGACAGAATCAGATCTCTGGGCAGACTGATCTGTGGATATATTTGTTTTATCTCAGAGAAAACCATGGACACGTACAGAGGGCCACTGTTGCTGAACAGATGATGCTGCTAGGGCATGCAGAAACTTGGTGGGCTGGAAGCACTGCTGCTGTCAGTGACAAAGGTGGAAGGCCAGCCTCCTCCTGCAGCATGGCAGCAGTGGCAGTGAAACCAGACCCAAGGAGGTGTTCATGTATTAGCTGCATCAGTTCCCTACACGCAAAAAAGAAAAATGAAAAAAAAGGGAAAGTAAATAACACGAACAGCTGGTAAGCTAACACGATAGTGCAATCATACAGAAATATCAAACCTTGAGTAGTAGGAGATAGGATCGGAGTAGCAGCTGCTATCCCAGCTCGCTCAATGTGCCTCAATGCCGGAGCAGCAGCATCAGTTGCTGCTAATGTAGTTTCTTTTCCAGAATTCGTCAATACCTGCCAAAGAAAAGTGTGATCACATTACTCATTTAACCCAAGTTGCTTGTGTGGGCTGTTCAGAGGTTCTAAATACTGAAAAGTTATATCTACATTCACATAAGACGTAAGATCTTACCCCAATTAGTTCAATTGCCACTTGGGTCAGCTCAGCTTGCCATCTTCCACTATCACCCCCAGATGTCTGGGCACTGGTATCGCGGATCAGTTCTGATAATTTCTTGCCTATCTGTCTTAGCAGGGCAGATTAATACTCCCTCCCTTTCTTTTTATAGGGAGCATTAGGATTTGAAAGTCTTGAGAAGTACCATATGACCTTTAATTTCAGTTGTAATATATTATCAGCTGCTACAAAATCCGTATCCTAATCAAAGATCTGTAGAACATGAATTTATTGATACAACTTTTGTACACTAAACATGTACATTATTTAACTAACTGATGGTAAAACTTGCAAAGTTTTTTAAAAACTTAATTTTCCCTATAAAAAGAAACAGAGGGCCGGGGGTACTCAGTATGCAGTGGAATCGTATTAAGAACAGCTAAACAAGAGTTTTCACAATGGATCATATACTGGAGATGAGAAAAACAGGTGAGAAAGTGCAATTGCATCGTCTCTGGCCAGGCCAAGCAGGACACGGCAGGCAAGGGCTCGAATAGAATCAATTGCCACAGAATGTGTAACCATCCGACAACTCTCTGTAGTATCACTCAGTGAGCAATATGTTAACGTGGAGTTCTTTTTTTTAGGAATGTGGAGTGCATTTGTCGTCCAATGACTGGAGACTAGGGAAGACACCCCCGAGATAATCTGTGAACTGGTCAAACTGATTAACAGAATTTGCCTCCCGTGTATCCCACAGGACTCCATTCCAAAGGAACATTGTGTCTGAAGGACTAAAATGTATAATAGGTTGGACGTATCCGCGGCCTGAACTTGAATTGCTAGTATTATCAGGAAGGCGCTGAAAAATAGTGTGTGTCTGTGCATCGTACAATAGAATCTCCTGTTGAGCTGTATCAGTAGAAAGGGTAGCAAATGAAGTTCCTAGCAGCTTTGCAATCCTCAAATGTGTGCAAAGGCCCCCCAGATACCGAGAAGGCATCGCAGATCTTAACCTCATTTAGGCTGGATGTAAGAACGAATCAGCTCATTTCCACCAGAATATGTAGACTCCATCATTTGCCGTGTTGCAGTCAAATATTTTTAATTCACCTGTGTGGCGTTCTCCAAGAAATGCATCTCCAAATGTAATGCAAGTCAGCAGGTGATGCCTCATCACGGCATGCAAACACGACATTGCTTGAACCGACTGTATATAAAATGGCGATAGAGTTCAAGTGTCATACGCTCCAAATCTCCTGATTGTTGATCATTCACACCAGGAGGGGCTGTGGTTGTCACTGTTCCCGGTGTGCCTTGAGAATTTGTCCATGTTGTCAGTAGAAATGTTGTTGAAGTTTGTCCGACCACAATGAAATGAAGT
The DNA here is from genome assembly GCF_005286985.2 of Setaria viridis. Taxonomy (NCBI): domain Eukaryota; kingdom Viridiplantae; phylum Streptophyta; class Magnoliopsida; order Poales; family Poaceae; genus Setaria; species Setaria viridis. The sequence continues at coordinate 41,210,922 of NC_048270.2, forward strand.
AGGAGAATCTACTGCTACCGATCGACAGACCTTTGCGAGTAGGAGCAGGAGTTTTGAATGCACAAGGTTGGTATGTTTGATCAGCTGTTGCAGGGTGCTTTGCTGCTGATGAAGAATTATGAATCTTCATGTCCACAAACTTCCTCCTAAATGGCAGCGACAGTGGTGGTTTATGCAATGTGTCTGCATCTCCAGTATCGGGCCCAATAGTTGCAGGACTTTTAAGGGGATTGTAAGGGGGTTCTATTAAGAGAAACGGGATGCGGGGAGATAGAGTTCTCCGAGAGAAACTAGATGAGAAGGTCAGTGCCTTTTTCTTAGATGAAGGCAGGACAGAATCAGATCTCTGGGCAGACTTATCTGTGGATATGTTTGTTTTATTTGAGCGAAAACCATGGACATGTAGAGAGTGTTATACGCGTGCCTAGGATCTCTAGATGCATATCTAGTCGGGATCATAAAAGACATGAGGGACTTGGTGTTTCTGGTGTGTGCCAAAGGAGAGAGAGAGAGATAGGAATACCTTCACCCCTAGGGGTGGAAGCAGCAGAGCTGCTGGCCATCGCGGGTTCGCTTGGGGAAGTCTGCGCAAGGCAGTGACGCGCAGTGCCGAGTCCGGTCGCCGGTGAGGTAGCGGTGGTACTTCCCGCCGCTACTGCGCAAAACCTAGATCGGTAGGTGTGTCGGTGGGGCGGCTGGCTGCGGCGAACCTCGTGAGCCGAGCCGGGTCCCCCACCCTGTTTATATAGCGCAGCGCGACAGGGGCCCACCACCCAATGCTAGGGTGAGCGCCCCGGATCAGGGCGCGGATCAGGGTCCCAATGGGCCTTTGGGCCCATTGGGGAGGAGATCAATCTAACATTCTCCCCCTTGATCTCATCATTTACTTTTAACTTTACGCTTTTCGCTTTTATTCGTTTCATTGTAGATTAATATGTAGAGCATGTCTCATCGTCACAGCTTAATCGCCGATAGAATCAACAGCTACAACACACCTCTCTATTTTGAAACAATTCTGTTTCTTTTGGGCCTTTTCCAATCTAGGAATCATAGGCTTTCCCTTAAACCCATGCTGGCTAAGTGTTCTCTGAACACATTGGGTGGTAAGTCTTTCGTGAGCGGATCCGCAAGCATATCTTTTGTTCTTATATGCTCGAGACTTATAGTGCGATCCTGGATTTTGTCTTTCACAACATAAAACTTTATCTCAATGGTTTTGGAAGCATTGCTTGATTTGTTGTTGTGAGCATAGAAAACTGCTGGCTCATTATCGCAGTACATCTTTAGTGGTCTGTGAATATAGTCAACCACTCTCAATCCGGGTATAAATTTCTTTAGCCACATCGCCTGCCCCGTGGCCTCATGACATGCTATGAATTCTGCATGCATCGTTGATGACGCAGTTACTTTCTGTTTTGAGCTTCTCCAGGAGATAGCTCCTCCTGCGAGAGTGAACACATATCCAGATGTGGATTTTCTATCATCTTTGTCTCCCGCAAAATCTGCATCTGAATACCCTTTTATCTCTAGGGAATCAGATCTCTTATATGTAAGCATCAGTTCTTTTGTGCCTTGCGCGTAGCGCAATGCTTTCTTTACCATCTTCCAGTGTTCTACACCTGGATTGCTTTGATATCTACCAAGAACCCCGGTGACAAAAGCTAAGTCAGGGCGAGTGCACACTTGAGCATACTGTAAGCTTCCGACAGCTGAAGCATATGGAACCGTTTTCATTTGATCGATCTCGTACTGGTTCCTGGGACATTGAAAATTCCCAAAACTATCGCCCTTGACTATGGGAGCAGATGTGGCCTTACTCGCATGCATATTATACTTCTTTAGAATCTTTTCTAAATATGCCCTTTACGATAATCCAAGAACCCCATTCTTTCTATCTCGGTGAATTTCTATGCCCAAAACATATGATGCTTCACCGAGATCCTTCATATCGAAATTTGAGGACAAAAACTTCTTTGTCTCTTGCAGTAGACTGATATCACTGCTTGCAAGTAAGATATCATCCACATACAGAATTAGGAAAATGTATTTCCCATTTTTGAACTTTGCATAGACACAGTTGTCCTCTATATTCTCTTGAAACCCAAATTTCTTGATTATATCATTAAAGTTTAGGTACCACTGTCTAGAGGCTTGCTTTAATCCGTAAATGGATTTCTTTAGACGACATCCCATATTCTCTTTGCCTTCCATGATAAAACCCTTGGGTTGTTTCATGTAGACATTTTCTTCTAAATCCCCATTTAGAAATGCCGTCTTTACATCCATCTGATGTAACTCTAAATCAAAATGTGCAACCAGTGCCACTATGATTCTGAAGGAGTCTTTACATGAGACAGGAGAAAAAGTCTCATTGTAATCTATTCCTTCTCTTTGTGTAAAGCCTTTTGCCACAAGTCTTGCCTTATACCTTTCTATATTCCCTTTGGAGTCACGTTTAGTCTTGTAGACCCATTTACAGCCTACTGTTTTGGCTCCTTTAGGAATCTCTTCAAGTTCCCAAACATTGTTGGAACTCATCGATTTCATCTCATCTTCCATGGCCTCTAGCCACTTTGATGAGTGAACACTTTTCATGGCTTCCTCATATGAAGTGGGATCACCTTCTATATGAACTTCTTCTGTATTATAAACTTTATAGTAATCAGGAATAGCTGATCTTCTGACTCTTTGAGACCTTCTAGGCCCCTCACTTTCGGGCACATCCTGTGCCTCTGCTTGTGGCACATCATTCAGAGGTGGCTGCTGCAACTCTTCCTCGTGTGTAATGATGGGTTCAGTTGGCTCCTGAAGGACAGGTTCCAAAACTTCACTCATCGTTTCCACGGGTGGAATCACAGCAGGTGCCTGCACCACAATATCAGGGACTGTAGTGGGTGATTGCACCACGACCTCAGGAACTATTGGTGCGGGAATAACAGGTAGTGAGAAGAATGGTTCCTGGATCATCGGATTAGGTGCACACACCCGCTTCTCCTCAAGATCAATCTCTCGAGCCACCATGCTCCCCCTCACCATCTCATCCTCTAAGAAAATCGCGTGTCTCGTTTCTACAAACTTTGTATATCTGTCTAGACAGTAGAAACGAAAACCTTTTGATCTTTCCGGATAGCCAATGAAGTGGCAACTTACTGTTTTGGGATCTAGCTTCCCAATGTTTGGATTAAATACTTTGGCCTCAGCTGGGCTCCCCCACACACGCATGTGATTTAGTGAGGGTACTCTTCCTGTCCATAGTTCATACGGTGTTTTGGGCACCGACATACTTGGCACTCTATTCAGAATGTGAATGGCGATTTTCAACGCCTCCATCCACAGTCCCAAAGGTAAGGTGGAATAACTCATCATGCTGCGCACCATATCCATCAGTGTACGGTTACGCCTTTCAGCTACTCCATTTTGCTGAGGCTCGCCCGGCATCGAATACTGGGCTACTATGCCATTTTCCTGCAAAAACCTTGCAAAAGGTCCAGGAACTTGGCCAAATGGGGTATGTCGACCATAGTACTCCCCCCACGGTCGGATCTTACTATTTTGATTCTTTTGTTATGCTGATTTTCAACTTGAGCTTTAAATATCTTAAATTTATCCAGCGCTTCTGATCTTTCTTTAATTGGATAAATGTAACCATAACGAGAGTAATCGTCTGTGAATGTAACCATCGCCTTGAACTCCTTACCTGATCCTCCAATCCGCCTACAAACAGAGCACTATCCACCGCTAGTCTCGGACCGAACCCCGCCCATAACTTAAGTGAGCGATAAGTACGAAAGCATAGCTACTATGACTGGTGGTAAATTGACTTGGTCCTTAAGCGGCTGAGAGTGAGAACTCTACCAACAAGTATGTGCCGAAGCACCTGCAACGTACAAGTACCACACCTACTCCTCAGTAACAAACAAGGTACCCGCCACAGGTACAGGGTATAGAGAGAGTCCAGAATGCTATCTCCCAGCAAGGCACTCCTCAGTACCGTCCATGGCTCGCTCCCGCCAAAACACATCAAGGAGTCACACTCACCCAAAACACACGCGAGAGTGTTCAAGGAATCCCATCACCAAAATAATGGCATATACCCATCCATAACTTAAAAGCATGTATATGGATATATGAGCGGTGGACTAGCTAGGGGTCTGTAGCTAGTCCACAAAAATAGGTAACACAAGGAAAACAGGATAAAACAATTATCAAGGTATGGATAAAAACATTGGCTATGCAATCCATCATCATCGTGCAACATAAATAAAGCGTTAGCAACTAGGAATGCATAGGATCTATATATTTGGGAGTGACATGACACCTTGTCCATAGTCGTTTGGATCTTCCTCGGCGTAGTCGGGGTCTTGAGAGTCTTCCGGGTCATAGTTCAGGTCTAAACAGAACAAGATATGACGTAAAGTAAATTAAACGACATTACATCTAGGAAAAAACTCCAAGAAAGCAAAATTTAGAAGATTCAAATAACACCATACTAGCTACAAACAGCACGGGCTCGATTTTACTAATTTAATGCAACTGGTTTCATATTCTTCAAAGTTAAAATAAATTAGTTATAAATTTTTAAAGATTAAAGGATTTATTTAATTACTTAATAATTTCAGAAAACATTTATTAAAAAGGTGACACGCGTCAGCATCTAATTGAGCCACGTGGCAGTGTTGACCCGGTCAATATTGACTGGTCAACAGTCAAGTAGGCCCCATGGGTCTCGGACACGTCAGCGCCACGTGGCGCACTTTATCTACTGGCACAGCCACCTAGACGCCCACGTGGCAGCCACCTGGCGAACGGTGCCAGGGCGATGCAGCGCGGCACGATGGTGACCGCACCCACGATGTTGCGGTGTAGCGCGGCCAGAGCATGGCGAAAATGGGCGTTCGTGAGCGTGGCGTGGTATGAGCGCGCACAGGCGTGGTATGAGCGCGTGCACACGTCGGCCGGCCGACGCTCGGCCATGGCCACGGCCATGCGACCGAGGGCACATGGTGCAGTGTGGCAATGCGCGCGTGCACGTGGTCCCGAGGTTGGCCTTGGCCGTGGCGGCGTGCGGGGCCCCGGTAGTTCGGGCCCACAGCGGCCCTTCTTCCCCTTTCTCCTCTTCCTCCCTTCCCTATGCTCCTCCCCTCTTCTCCCCCTTGAGCAACTGGCGGTGGACAGGCAGAGCCCCGGTGGATGGCGAGAAGAGGCCCCTAGTGGCTCTACTTATAGTAGCGAGGCGCGGTCTAGGGTTTCGAAGAGGGTGCGGCGCGAGGTAGAGTTCAAGGGTGCGTCACCGGCAATGTGGACGGCCGTAATGGGTGGTGGCACGGTGTGGGCGGCGTGGTGGCGATTTGAGGCCGCCAGCGCAAAAGCAAAGGCGCAGGCGCGGAAGTGCGCTCCAGCAAGGACTACCGATGACCCTGTCCCATCCGTGCGCGCACACGCTGGGCGCATGGGTGTACGATAGGTGTTTAAACCCGGCAACCTACCAAGGGAGTACCCAAAGTAGAGTTTTGGTTGGTGGATGTTGGAAGTTGTTGACTGACGCTGCTGATCTTTTGGCACGTTTTACTTTATCTGCACATTATTATGCTCTATTTCTGAGCTATTTGCTTGCTGTCATCATCAGGATGCTCTGTTTGTGTTTCACATTGGCTTTGTAGTCATGTCAACCTGGCATCTTCCTTTGGTTTATAGTATCAAATTTTTCATTACCATTGTTCATTGTACTGGGCTCATGTCATTATAGTTTAATATGTTAGTGCCTTGAGTGGTTAAAATAGTATGATGATTTGACTGTCTCATCTAATTGGAATGTATGAAATTCTGAATGTTGTTCAGGGCAGAAGGTTTGAGCTCAGACCTTCAAGAGGGACATGTTTGCTCAGCACTCTGATTGTAGTACTGTTGCTATATCCAGCTGAAAAATTCTTTGTTAAAAATATCCATGATTGCTTGTATTATTGTTGGTACTGCTTATTGATGTCATGCTACTTGCATGCGCTGGTATGGTGCCTTCATTTGACATTTTTCTGCCGTTAGTGATCTGGCACAGTGCAGTGCTTTGTTTAGTACTAATCAGTTTTGGCTAATTGTCGGTAATTTGAGGATTTCATATTTTTGAATGTTAATGAAATTGATTACTATAGTGACACTGAGGAGCCGGTGGAGCCACAAATTGTGGCTCCTCCGGCTGCAGCTCCTCTAACGCAACAGTGCGCATGTCCTCCTCCAAACGCACCCTACTTTCTATTGTTGATACAACACGCATAGTGGTACTTGCATGATACAATGAACATATCTAACTATCAACAAGTTAATGCGTTGGAAGTGTATATATGTGTGTGCCTGTGTGTGTGTCTATATATCTATATATATATATATATATATAGAACACCACCAAGGTAGCAAGAGACTATCATCTTACCTCAGGCTGATCTGCTCTAGGGAATCTTTGTAAAGACTTCGTAGTGTCCCTATGCAATCACTCCTGCTAATATGTTCTAAAATCTCTAGGATGCCTTGTGTTTTAGGTTGGAGGGAGTATGTTATAAATAATGTAAATCAACCCCTAAATTTTGGTCTATATATGCCGCCTCTTTAATTATAAAAAAATCTAAAGTAAACCCCTATGTCTACGTCTAAACCACCTGCATCTGCCATTACGAAGAAAATAACCAAAGTACTCCCATATACGTTTAATTTTTAATAAATTCTCATGTCTTCCATTATTGATAGTATTCAAAGCAACGCAAAGTATATGTGCATAGGAGCATGGATACCTCTTCTTCAGCCATGTCCGTGAGGAGCTTCTTCACGTAGGCTGCCATGGCATCTAGGACCGCCGCCATGGCTCCGGAGTACGATCTAGTACACAATACATGATCACGTTTTAATAACTGGAGTTCATATGAGTAAATTAAACTAGCATTCCTACTCAGCACAGCAGTTCTATCTTTGTTCACCTGAAGTCCCGTATGAAACGCGACGCATGCTAGAATAAGGAGAGTAGAGTTCACCTGAATTCCCGGGGCGCAACTGTGCTCTTTGCCGTTGTTGCTTGGGCTCTTTGCCGCTGGTGCCTTGGCCTCTTTGTTCTCTATATGGTTAGGACGACAGTGCAAGTCGTTAAGTGGCTTTTCTTCGGATGCATGCAGTAGTCCTTTTCTTTCTCCTGGCTGCTAGTAATAAATACAGATTAAAAATTATACCACTCTAGACTATTCGACGGCGACGCTCGAGCCTTCCGCAGCCTGGTGTATACTGGTGCACCTGCATGCTGTGTGTCTTGGTCTGATCTATCAATCTATCTATCTACACACACATATTGTAACTGAATAAATGTGTAGCTGCACTCAGTATGGATGAATGGGTGCATGCAGTATACTACTTATAGTGTGTTGGGTCATGAATAAATGTATCATGCAGTGCTCACTGCCGTTTGTATGAATGTTGGCGTACAAGTTTTAATAATTTTTGAACTGATCTACTTGCATTATGCATTAGACTTACTAGTCCACCAACCCGTGCTCCCGCACGGGCTAACGTTTTTAGAAGCTATTGTATTTGAAAATTATTTAGAAATTAAACTCCTAACTAATAATCAAAATTGTTTACCTACTAGTCTCTTATTTTTTCAATACTTCAACATAATACTTATATAGATATGTACCTATCTTTGTCTAGTTTTGATTGTTTTTAATTAATAATTACTCTATGCACTTTTTCATCCATATTCATACTTTTTTCATTTTGTATCGCACCTCCAATCCTCCATACATTATGTTTAGCATACAAATCAATATTTTTCATCGATTCCTCACATACATGTATACATGGTCTAAATGGTGGGATTCATCATGTGTATATACTTTAACTTAATATTTTTATATTAACAATGACATAAATAGGTCATTTAGAATCATATATTAATTTACTTTTAAACGTATGATGCACATGTTTACTTTATTAGGTTATTTTTAATAATGACGTACGTGGGTAACATAAATAAAATTTTAGAATGACATTTTAAGTTATTCTTTATAATGATTTATAATGATAAGTATTAGTAACTTGGATAAAAATTATGGGGTTACTTTAGATTATTTTTTATAATAGCTGAGCTCGGTAACTTAGATATAGGTTTAAAGCTCATTTTTTAATATTTTCACAATGATAGTGGTGGATAATTTTTTAGAAAATATAATAGATCAATGGCTATGATTATTAGAATTTACAGGATTGGTATTTGATGTTTTTAATTTTTATGAGAATCTATCTCTTTTTTCTAGCTTGTCTCGTGGGAACTAATGGGGAGCCTCCAATGGAAAGAAAATGATACTACATTGCTACAAAACTATTACCATAAGCTACCTCTCGTTTGTTAAATATTCGAACACAATACTTATATAGATATATACTTAATATCTTCATCCAATTGTGATAGATTTTAGTTAGTAATTACTCTATAATTTTTTCATCCACATTTATAATTTTAACTTTTCACTTTGCATTTTGATGTTTTTAATTTTTATGAGAATTTGTCTCTTTTTTCTAGATTGTCTCGTGGGAACAAATGCGGAGTCTCCAATGGAAAAAAATGAGACTACATTGGTACAAAACTATCACCATAAGCTACCTCTTATTTCTAAATATTCGACCATAATACTTAATATCTTCATCTAATTGTGATAGATTTTAGTTAGTAATTACTCTATAATATTCTCATCCACATATATAATCTTTAACTTTTCACTTTGCATCGCAGGTATGTGCTTGAATTTGTTTAATGCACCCTAAATTTGAGATAAATTTTAGTATATAAAGCTATATTCTCATCACTTTATATCCTTATACATGGTGACACACATCATGCGTATAGACCTTAATTATTGTATCGTATACCAATAGTGAAAGATATAGACAATTTAGAATCATATATTGTTGTATATTTTTAATTAAGGTTGTTTGATCCTAACGTAGGGTTACCTCATGTTATTTTTAATAATCGCATGTGTGGGTAATATAGATGCAAATTTAAGGGGTTACTTTAAGTTTTTCAAGTAGTAGTGGTAGGCAATTCAGTTGCGAATTAGGGGATCATTTTAAATATTGTTTATAATGGCATAAGTGGGTAATTTGGATGAATATTAGGGGGTTACTTTAGTTTATTTTATATAATGGCAGAGGTGGGTAATTTATATATAGATTTAGGGAGTTACTTTAGGCTATTTTCATAATGGTATAGGTGGGTAATTCTTTAGAAAACATAATAGATCCAATGAATATGATGATTTGAATCTATCGATCGATGGTCAGATGTTTTGCTTTTTTGTGAGAATTTCTAAAATTTCTTTCTTTTTCTGGAGTGTCTACCTAGGAATCCTAAGTGGCTTCACCTGGAGGCTTCAAAAGAAGCCTCCAATTAAGTAACAGTAAGATAGTCCTTCTGTACATGGCTTGGAACGTTTGGAAGTAACAAACGAAACAGAAATCCGAGCAACCACTACAGGTGGCGCGGTTCGTCAAGGAGGAGTGCGCCCTGCGTCAGCGGGCGTTGGGAGGCGCTCTGATGGCTTCTCATATATATATATATATATATATATATATATATATATATATATATATATATATGTATATATATATATATATATTTCTGGCCTCTCTGGCAAAGCTGCAATGTAGAACAAACGTGCTGCCGTTTCAGGCAAGTTTGGTGGAGCTTCAATTAGCTCCGGCTCCACCTGATATGTTATTGTTCATGTATTGTAGCGATACTGTTTATAGGAGCTGATTTCCTCTCTCCTCCTCCTCCCCCTTACAGACGTTGGAGGAGTCGATAGAGCCACAAATTGTAGCTCCTTCGACTCCTCTAACGCAACAGTGCGCATGTTAGGAAGAGCCGGAGCCGGTCAAAGCTCCTGCAAACGCGCCCTTCTTGCTATCGATGATACAACACGCATAGTGGTACCTTGCCCGATAAAATGAACATATCTAACTATCAACAAGTTAGGTGAAAATCTTTGAAATTTGTACAGGAGTTCTAGCCATATTTCAATTGTAAAATGGTGATATGCAACTCCAAAACAACTCTCCCAAGATAATGTCACTTCAAAACATTCAGTACTTTGCTATACTTAATTGACTCTTGTAGATTAACAAACTAATTATCATGAATAAATCAAACTTAAGGCTCCGAGGGGCTCTAAAAAGTATAGAAAACGATAAGAGATTATGACACATGTAGATGCTTTAAGGCTCCGAGGGGCCCAAAGCCGAAAGCAGGGATAGCCAGTGCGTAACAATGTTTGCAGTTGTGCCTGTCTGCTCGTCAGACGATCCGGCTGTAACACAACTGACAACACTCTCTTTCACAATACGATGCCCGTCTGCATCTGTGCCTGGTCAAACGATAGCTTTCCTCCCTGTTGACGGCACAAATATTTGACTCATCAGTAATTGATGCAACGATGCAAGGAGATTACTGTGGATACAGATAAGGAATAGGAGTACAAACAACAGTTGTGAATCTAGAATCAACTTTTGGCATAGAGAAAGAATAATGCGAGTTACCTGAACGCATAGGCTATCTTTCCATCAAGACGTGCAGTCTTCAATCTTCATCTGAATATTCATGCGACGCTGCACATTCGGAGGTCATCTGACGCTGCACACTGGGAATATTCGGTCTTCAACCTTCATCTGAATCTTCGATGTCGTAGATGACAACCTTGGTGATATGGCTTATCTTCTCCCACTCGGAGGAGCTACCTGAAATAATGGAACCATGCAGCTCCTTGCTGCAAGTCAACTTGAGAAACTTTGGATTCACACATGGTAGGTATCCGGGAAGTCTCTCTATGGTGCCGTCCTCCAGCTCTATGCTGTGAAGTGATGGGACACCTTGCAACACCTCCACACTCGGGCAACGGCCGATCCCAATCTTGTGCAACCTGGAGAGGCCGCTAATCCTCTTGAGCTTGGGGCAGTCGCACACGATAAGTTCCACAATAGAAGGGAAGTTCTCCACAGATGTCAGGTTGCTCAGCTCGACCAGGTTCAGCTCTCTTAGAGCATGCCTCTTGTTGTTGGCAAGCCCCGGTGGTAAACAGCTCAGCTTGCCTTTCATGATCTCCAGACGCTCGAGAGCGTGCATGGCCATGGCGCCTGCAGTCACATCCACAGTCTGCTCCTCCCACTCCCAGTCCTCCCATTCGCACAAGCCAACCAGAGAAAGATATTTCAGATTAGGAAAAGCTGCTGATGTAGATTCAGTGACGCCTCCATCCACAGTTGAGGAAGAGGATGATGCCTGGAATTCGGACCCGATGCTCTTGATGGCTGGTGCATCTGCAATGACTAACCTTTCCAGACTAGGGAGCCGACACAAACCGTCAGCGAGTTTGGTGCAGCAAGGCAAGTACGCCAGGCACAAAATGCTAAGGCTTTTACAGGCACATGCTTCCACTACCATCATCCAATTTGGTAGCGTGCGACCAAAGTATCCTTTAATATGTAACTCGTGAATGCGGGGTGGTGGGCAGAGCTTCTCCAATACCTCTTCCACTACTTCCTGCTGCTGTTGCTTCTCGATCTCATCCCTCAATTCCATGCATCCACTGCTACTCCAATGTAATTCCAAGTACTCAAGGTGCTCCTTGCTGCTAATCCTGGCCGTTTCAGCCAACGAGCTGGCAGATACATCCTCGAGACCATGTAAAGTAAGCCTCCTAAGCTTAGAAAGAGGCCCTATCTCTTCCAAGCTGCACCAGCCCCCATCCATGTCCATGTGTACCTGGAACCCATCAAGTGTCCTTAGATTTTGTAACCGACCAAACTCCTTGGGTATTACCATATTGCCATTGGACTGATACATGTTAAGAGTTCTGAGATGCACCATTTGTATAATGGTTCTAGGAAGATTCTCCAAATGTACAGAGTCTTGAAGCACAATATGTTGTAGGAACTTCATATTGTTGATATTGTCTGGCAGCCTAGATATATTTGTTCCCTCTAATCCCAAGTATCTTAGGTGCCTCAACTGACACAGGGAATCAAGCAACCTATCACAATCTCCACCATGTAACACAACTGACAACACTCTCTTTCACAATACGATGCCCGTCTGCATCTGTGCCTGGTCAAATGATAGCTTTCCTCCCTGTTGACGGCACAAATATTTGACTCATCAGTAATTGATGCAACGATGCAAGGAGATTACTGTGGATACAGATAAGGAATAGGAGTACAAACAACAGTTGTGAATCTAGAATCAACTTTCGGCATAGAGAAAGAATAATGCGAGTTACCTGAACGCATAGGCTATCTTTCCATCAAGACGTGCAGTCTTCAATCTTCATCTGAAATCTTGGATGTAGTTGATGACAACTTTGGTGATATGGCTTATCTTCTCACACTCGGAGGAGCTACCTGAAATAATGGAACCATGCAGCTCCTTGTTGTTGTTTTTTTTCTTTTTGTTTTTTTCGCCCATTCTGGGCTTCATATTCGGCAGCTCTCCCTTCCCTGTTCGTACAAGCAACAGGGAAAGAATGCAAATTGTTTCTATCCAGCCGTCAAGTACTCCCAACTCCATGTGAATATTCCGGCGAACTTGCATCTCAATCTTCGAAGCAGCCAATATCGTGTTTTCCGATATGGCTGATCTTGCTCCACTCGGAGCTACCTGGTGATTCGTATAGCTTCCTGCTGCAACCTAGGTCGAGAAACCTTGGGTGTACAGCTTGCAGATATCCAGGAAGTGTCTCCATGGTGGCGTCACGCAGCCACATGCTGTCGAGTACAGGGACACCTTGCAACACCTCCAGCTTCGGGCAACGGACGATCCTAATCTTGTGCAACCTGGAGAGGCCGCTAATCCTCTTGAGCTTGGGGCAGTCGAACACGTCAAGTTCCACAACAGAAGGGAAGTTCTCCACAGATGTCAGGTTGCTCAGCTCGCTCAGTTGCAGCTCTCTTAGAGCATGCCTCTTGTTGTTGGCAAGCCCCGGTGGTAAACAGCTCAGCTTGCATTTTACGATCTCCAGACGCTCGAGAGCGTGCATGGCCATGGAGCCTGCAGTCACATCCACAGTCTGCTCCTCCCACTCCCACTCCTCCCATTCGCACAAGCCTTCCAGACCAAGATGTGTCAGATTAGGAAAAGCTGCTGATGTAGATTCAGTGACGCCTCCACCCACAGTTGAGGAAGAGGATGATGCCTGGAATTCGGACCCGATGCTCTTGATGGCTGGTGCATCCATAATGGCTAACGTTTTCAGACTAGGGAGCCGACGCAAACCGTCAGGGAGTTTGGTGCAGCAAGGCAAGTACAGCAGGCACAAAATGCTAAGGCTTTTAAAGGCACATGCTTCCACTACCATCATCCAATTTGGTAGCGTGCGACCAAAGTATCCTTGAATATGTAAATGGTCAATGCGGGGTGGTGGGCAGAGCTTCTCCAATACCTCTTCCACTACTTCCTGCTGCTGTTGCTTCTTGATCTCATCCCTCAATTCCATGAATCCACTACTACTCCATCGTAAGTGCATGTACTCAAGGTGCTCCTTGCTGCTAATCTTGGCCGTTTCAGCCAACGAGCTGGCAGATACATCCTCGAGACCATGTAAACCAAGCCTCTTAAGCTTAGAAAGAGGCCCTATCTCTTCCAAGCTGCACCAGCCCCCATCCATGTCCATGTGTACCTGGAACCCATCAAGTGTCCTTAGATTTTGTAACCGACCAAACTCCTTGGGTATTACCATATTGCCATTGGACTGATACTGATACATGTTAAGAGTTCTGAGATGCACCATTTGTATAATGGTTCTAGGAAGATTCTCGAAAAGTACAGAGCCTTGAAGCACAATATGTTGTAGGAACTTCATATTGTTGATATTGTCTGGCAGCCTAGATATATTTGTTCCCTCTAATCCCAAGTATCTTAGGTGCCTCAACTGACACAGGGAATCAAGCAACCAATCACAATCTCCACCATGTATAGACAATACCCTTAGCATAGAGAAACTATTCAGCTCAAAGTCGATCTTGGAATTTATAAATAATGTTCTTACTGACTGTTTTTGTAGAGCAGCCAATCCAGATACCAAACTGGTTGGTCCTATGGACAAGTGACGAACAAGAATATCATTACTACCACTGGTAACTTGCATGTCCTGCACCACAAGCGACTCTTCTCTTGCAATAAATTCAGCAAAGGAGTGGACCACATCATGCATTGTGCACATGTATTGATTGAAAGGATTGCATTCTATAAGATTCCTTCTGATTAACTCCTTGTAGTACTCGGTTGCTATTTCTTCTAGTTGGTCATCATCTGAACTACTTCTGTTCGCGTGAGGTTGGATGAATCCCTCACTAATCCACATGGGAATAACATGACGCCACAAAATATGTGTACCTTTTGGGAAAAGTGAACAGTAAAGGAAGCACTGCTTCTGCTGGGAAGACAAATCCTCATAACTCAAATAGATTCGGCTGTCCAGCTCCTTAGGCAATCCAACTACTGACCATGCATGATGGTCCAAAACAGCCTCCCACTCACGCTCACTTCTGGACCTTGTGCTTAGCAATCCTCCCATCACTTTGACAGCAAGCGGTAAGCCATCACACTTTCTGACAATTTTCATCCCGACATCTCTTAGGTAATCAATTCCAGTTACCTGTCAACAATCCAGACAAATGAGTTCCATGCTTGTGTGAGTGCATTTTTATTTAAATTAACATGAAGTTTAATTGCAAGATCCCATGGTTACGATTTTTAATTAACGACTAATATGAATTCGTTTCACTCTCTACTCAGGAAGAATAATCAGATAGCCAATATGCTAAGGTTCTATTTGGTGTTGGATGTCTTTCAAATGCACGTCAATGATTGGTATGTTTTTAGTAGTAGCTTGGTTCTGTATGTTTTTAGTAGTAGCATGGTTCTGCTTTTGTCAAAACCAATAGCTTTCAATTCCATAAGTCAAGTTTAGAAACCAATAGGGTTCTGCTTTCCTTAATTATTACATTCAATTTAAGGAAATAAAAATTGTTTGTGCTTTTACATCTGAAGTGCACTCTAATTGAGCTATGCAAACTGTAAGTACGTACGGTGCCACAAGGACCATTTCTGCATACATGTTACACGTTTCTTACTAAGTATACAATTTTTTTAGCTTCTATGTATGTGCTAGAAAAAAATATAAATCCTATAATTTTTATAAAAAAGGAAACATCATGCCATTAATTATGTAGGCTCTCGTCATCATTGACAAAAACAGCCATGTTTTTTCTAAAAAAATTACCCACCTTTATTATTATGGAAAAAATCTAAAGTAAATCCAATCTTGCTCATTAATTACCCAGCTCAGTGACTTTAAAAAATAATACACAGTAAATATACAACTAAATTATCCATCTAATCCCTCTATCCTGTAATACAAGGCATCCAAGTGTTCAAAATTTATCCTCAAATACAAGGCATTATTGTAGGTACATTTGGATGATGGTCATTTAATTCTTTCTATAATTGACAAGATAAGGGTGACTGGTTGGTGGATTATGACAAAAATAAGTTCCTTGTTATTTGCAACTACCATTAACTCAAGGGTAGATGCGTCTTTTGCTACTCCTGCTAATATGTTCTAAAATCTCTAGGATGCCTGGTATTTCGGGATGGAGAAAGTATGTTATAAATAATGTAAATCAACCCCTAAATTTTGGTCTATATTGGCCACCTTTAATTATAATAAAAATCTAAAGTAAACCCTTATGTCTACATCTAAACCACGTGCATCTGCCATTATGAAGAAAATAACAAAGTACTCCCCATATACGTATAATTTTTAATAAATACTCATGTCATCCATTATTGATAGTATTCAAAGCAACGCAAAGTATATGTGCATAGAGCATGCCATTACGGAGACCATGTAAACACATGCATGTAGGAAGCAGCGAGCATATCAGTTTAATTTCGATGGATTAGCAATAATATAAACAGCATATAGAATAATCAGCACCAGGAGGCTAGCAATAATGCAATGGTTACAGAGTATTTACATAGGTATTATGTTACAGAGAGAGAGACAGACACAGAGAGAGCGCAAAGAGAATCAATCACTATGCCAAAAATGATTTGTGCTCGCACACGAAAATTAATGTGCTGGTGGGTAGGATTAGCACCCACCAGCACAAAGATACCAAAGGCTAGCCCGCATGCACCTGCCAGCACAGATGGAGGTGCATTTGTGCTGGCGGACGGTTAGATGGCCCACCAACACAGATGCCGCCCAAATATGCTCGCGGGCAGCTTTTTTCCCATCCAACCTTCCATTTGGAGCCTGTTCGAGAGGAGCTCAGAAAAAGCTCCAAACATACCAAATACTA
Organism: Setaria viridis; assembly: GCF_005286985.2. Lineage (NCBI taxonomy): Eukaryota > Viridiplantae > Streptophyta > Magnoliopsida > Poales > Poaceae > Setaria > Setaria viridis. Next base: position 41,227,311 of record NC_048270.2, read on the forward strand.
GGTGGAGGTTTTGTTATTGAATTTTTCAAGGTGATTTGTAAGTTTCCATGGTTTTAAGTAATTTTAAACATGGTTATTAACACAATCAGCATAAGACTTATGTCTGGATTAGTGCTAGCTTAGTCCTATTAGCGCATTGCTTTAGGGATTAGCCTAGAGTCAGATAAGGTTTGCATACCTCTTTGTTATCGGTGCTTGTGCACACCAAGAATTGTAAATCCGGAGCTTGTAAGTCTTGTGAGACCCTCCAACCACATTTTGGGGAGTGGCTGCCGGTGCATGTGAAAGGAAGGAGAAGCCCTTGGCCAAAGCTCTACCATGTGAAGGCCGGCAAAGAGGATTCAAGAGAGGCTAAGCGGAGATCCACTTGCGCGTGGGGAAGGCCCACATCAGGTTTCCTATGGAGTTACTTGATGGAGGAGCTTATACCCTTGCGTGGGCAATCCCTTGAGAGGGTTTCCAACAATGAGGACTAGTGGAAAGCTTTGCTTTCCGATACCTCGGTAAAAATTATCATGTCACCGTGCAGACAGTTTGCATTCTCTACCCCTTCACCTTCCACATTTTTTAGTTCACTTTACTTTCTGTGTTTAACTTTGCTAGAATTGCCATGTCTAGTCATAGGATTAGAATCTACAGTGCAAAACTCTTTTGCGGTTGAGATAGCAACACATAGAAAAACATAGTGCACATCTAGATAGAAATTGAAATATAATTTTATATGTACTTGGAGTCTTAGTTTTTAGAACACCCAGTTCACACCCCTCCCCCCTCCTGAGCTATAGGGTGTCACAGCCCCTTTAATAAGCACCAGCCAACACAAAAAGCATTATGTTGACGGCTATTGTAACCATACCACCATCACAACATCTGTCTTGGTGGGCGACTAAAGACACTCGCCAGCACAGAACTGCTTGTGCTGGCGGGCAAGCACCCACCAGCGCAAAATTACTAACCCGTGCAAGAGAATGGATTGCTAAATAGTTTTTTAAAATCTTAATAATGATTTCTCCAAAACTATTAATAGATTTAGAGAGATGGATGTTTCATGACCACATTGAATTAGGTGCACAGAAAATGTTTAGGGATTTGGTATTTCATTTTATTTGAACCAGTCACATTCTAATAGTCCATGTACGGAAGACTCCTCTTGTGCCAAATAAAAGATTCTCTAGAAGAGTTGTGTATTCTTCACCTAATCAAATTCTAGTTTGAGAAAAAGCATGTGGCGGTGGAGGTGTGGGTGTATGATTTCATTTATTAGAGTTCAAATTCAAGTACCCATAAATTATCGCACAAGCAAATCCTTGTCAGTGTGGCGTGCATGCGTCCTTTTATAATAAGAAAAGAATATCAAACTCCAGATTATCAGTAAGAAGGATTTAAGCGCACAGACCAAAGTACGTGGGGTTTAAACTGTATGTTTAACTGACTGTTCACCTGATTAGGAGATGGCGGCAGCTGTTTGGTGAGCAGGGACCAAGCGTCCTCTTCATTCAGTGGGCTGACACGGTGTTGGTAGAAGGAGGCTCCCATCCGTTGGGCCAGGTCTTCTGATCTTGTAGTGATTAGGACCCAGTTCCCCTGTTGCTTCTGGCTTGCATTTTTTACTGGGACACTAAGAACATGACTCCATGCTTGGTTACACCATACATCATCCAAGACCAGGAGGAACCTGCCCGTGGAAAGGGTCTTGGTGAGGGTCCTTGTGAGGAGCGTCTTGTCTTGCGTCCCTCCATGGACTCCACCAGCATGCTCGATTGCTGTCTTGAGCAGCTCAATCTCGTTGAAGTGTTGGGTGATGCTGAGCCATACCTTCACTTTGAAGTGCTCTTGGATGGTTACCTCGTTGAAGATCTTCTGGGCAAGGGTGGTCTTTCCCATGCCACCTGTGCCCACGATGGACACCACCTTGATATCGTGGAGGCCACCGGTGATAAGTAACTGTGCAAGCTCTCTTGTATCCTGCTCGACCTTCTCCCCAACAATGGCTGACTCATCAAACTCGGATGTCGTCTTCTACATAGACCTTTCAGCATCAGTTAGCTTCCTCGGCTCCAGGTTGGAACCGAGGTTGATACTGAACTTGAACCTGTCGGCCTCCTTGTGGATGTCATCCAGCCGCTGGTTCAGCTCCTTGATGCGGCTGCCTATCTTGTGGGCGAACACGGGATTCCGCAGGCAGAAGAGCAACGGCTGGAAGCAACCCGTTGACACCTTCTTCTTCACAGTGCTGCCGTCTTCAGTAGACCCCCTCTGCTTGTCAGCCGCCTCGAGTTGGCACTCGTCTATGATGTCGGTGGCGTCGTACATGGCGTCCTTGAGCTTCCTCACCCATCTCTGCACACTCTGGTCGGTAAGGCGCCTCCTCTCTGCATCCTCGAGGAAGGCTCTGATGCCTTTCATATTGTCCTCCAGCCTGGTGATCTCGCCGGAGACTCCTCGTAGCATGGAGACCTCCTCTTCAGCCATGTCCGTGATGAGCTTCAGCACATAGGGTGCCATGGCATCCAGGACGGCCGCCATGGCTGGAGCGTAGTGCCTGCTAGTAGTAGTATAACCATGCATCCATAAGCATAGGTACGTTAGCTACTATTCGTACTCCTACCCCTACATCGATCGATGGAAGGAGTGTGCTCACCTCAACGTAGTCAGTGGAAGAATGCAGTGGCGAGAAATGTGTCCGCGATGGAGGGCGAGTTCACTAAGAAGGAAGCCACTCCCTCCCTATATAGGACTACTAGATCCAGGAGTAGCAAGTTGCCGTTGCGTCTTAGTACTATTTGCTGCAGATCACGGGTCCATGGCAGCAAACTCCATACGGGTCCTTATAATTTTCATTTGTCATTGTTTATTGCGGCTGGTCTTTTGACAGTCGTCGTAGATCTCGAGTGGTATCACATGCTATTCATACGAGTCACCACTCGTATGTTTAGTATGCCCAATGAATGACTTGTCCTTTGTAGTGTATTTATTTGCACGCGCGGCTTGTCCCAGCTCCCACAAAAAAGTCTCAGCACAACGCCGTAGATCTCGAGCGGCGTCACGTGCAATTCGTACCACCATGTTCGTATGTTCTTAGTATACAGGTTGGAGCATGCTCGGACATATATCCAATGGCTTGATGCCAACCAGCTGGCGGAGGCTGACGAGTTTGAGGACAAGATCGATAAGCTAAGAAAATATGAGCTCCCGCCCATGATCTAGCAATCAGTACTACTCCCTCCATTCCAAATTATAAGTTATTTTAAGAATCTTGGAGAGTCAAAGCATCTCAAGTTTGATCAAAATTATAGAGAAAAATTATAAAGATTTATGACATCAAATAGGTATACTATGAAAATATAATTGATGAAGAATCTAATGATACTTAGTTGACATCATAAATTTTCTTATATTATCATATAACAGACAAGGGCAATGGCGGTAAACTATAACAAGCTCGTCAGTGCTTTGTAGACAGTCTCTGCACACCGTCGTAGATCTCGAGCGCCGTTGTGTGTTAGTACGTAGAGAGTGCAACAATGCGTTAATATAGCTCGAGTTGTTTTAATTTTAACTCCATAGCTTATAATTTTAATTTCTCATTGTTTATTGCGGCCGGTCTTTTGACAGTCTCGGGACACAATCGTCTTGATGCTGGCGAGCCCTTGCAGTTCTTTATGTAGAGTCTCTCGAGACAAGGCATGGCTGTACTCGCACTCCTACCACTCAAAAGGCATGGCTACTAGTTTAGTTAATAATGTCCTAAGTGACTTTTGCCTTTGCAGAATAGCCCATTCAATTCTACTGCTGATACGGTATGTCCTACGGAGAGGCGACGAACAAGCATGCCGCTGCCACCACCAACACAAGTAGCTGCCTGCTTGTCGTCAACCCACCACCGCTGGAACTGACCACTACCACTATCAGCAGCTTGTTCATCCCTAACAACCGGCATTTCTTCTACTGCCATATATTCAACAAAGGAGCGAACAACATCGTGGAAGGTCCCTGCATGTAGTACTCCCTTGCTACGTTTTCTAAACGGTCATCATTATGTGAACTACCGTTTCTCTCTGGAGGTTGAATAAACCCTTCACTAATCCACATGCCAGTGATTAAACCCCGTGGAATACTTGTACCTTTTGGGAATACAAAAAGCAGTGCTTCAAGTACAGCCGGTTGTCCGGCTCCTGAGGCAGTCCATCTACCGACCATGCAGGATTGTTCAGCACAGCCTTCCGCTCACTCTCGCTTGGATATTTCGTGCTTAACAGTCCTCCTATCACTACTGGAGAAATAATCACTAGTACCGGTTACCCAACCAGTACTGACCAATCGGTACTAGAGGGGGTACCCTTTAGTACCGGTTAGGGACATCAATCGGTACTAAAAGGCTTCCCACACCACGCGGGGGGAGGCTCATTAGTACCGATTGGTATCCCCAACCGGTACTAATATTTTTTTTTCCTTATTTTGTATTCCTTAATTGTATATTCGTATTTTGTATTTATTTCCTTTATGTATACTAGTACACTAATATATGTAAAGTTCTATTTATCTGTAATATATATAATATTTGAGATAATATTATATATATATATACATATCGTGCATACACATATCATATTTACTATTCTTAACCCCTGGCCTGTTTGTGCACTAGCGGAGATCTGTCATGGTAAAACTCCCTTGAAGGATTTGTGACCTCCTCTAGAAGAAATCCACATAATTGTTCTTGTATTGCCCTGAAAATTTCTGTATTGACAAGTCTTCACATCCTTGTCATCATCTGTGTCATTGGCAAATGAATTAGAAATACTTAATCTAAATTTTTTCAACAATTGAAACTTTTTTGAAATACAAGCAAATGAATTGAAATACTTAATCTAATTTTTCTAAGTATATACACTTGGATTGGATTTTTGAAGTACAAGCAAATGGATTGAAATACTTAATCGGATTTTTCTAAGTATATACACGTGGAATGGTTTTTGAAGTATAAGCATATGAATTGAAATACTTGATCTAATTTCTCTAAGTATATACACATGGAATGATTTTCGAAGTATAATCATATGAATTGAAATACTTAGTCTAATTTTTTAAAGTATATACACATGGATTGATTTTTGAAGAATATACATATGAACTAATTTATTGTTGAAGAATATACAAACGGTTAATTTGTGTTTGCTGATATGGTTGACCAGACCGATCAAGCCGTGGATGTTGTCATAAACATCGATCGATCCATCCATACATGGAAGGAGTGTGCTCACCTCAACGTACCGTAGGCGTAGGTATAAGAATGCAGTGGCGAGAAATGCATACGCGATGGAGGGCGAGTTCACTAGAAAGGAAGCCACTCCCTTATAGGACTAGATCCAGAAGTAGCAAGTTGCCGTTGTGTGTTAGTACCTAGAAGCAGAATAATCAAATGATATAACTGCTGCAGATCAAGTCCATGGCCGTAAGCAATGCGTTATTAGCTCGCGTTACGTTGTTTAATGTTTAGGTCTAGAGAGGAGCAGCAAACTCCATAGCTTATAATATTAATTTCTCATTGTTATTTCTCCGGATGATCCCTCCATCACTCGTATGTTTTTACTTTTTAGTGAGTGTAGTTTGACATGCCTAATGAATGACTTCTCCTTTGTAGTGTATTTATTTGCACGCCCGTCCTGTCCTAGCCCTGGAATCGCAGGAAAAGTCACATGCACTATGTAAACTATAACAAGCTCGTCAGTGCTTTGTAGACAGTCTCTGCACACCGTCCTAGATCTCGAGCGCCGTTGTGTGTTAGTACGTAGAGAGGTAAGAAACAATGCGTTAATATAGCTCGCGTTGTTTTAATTTTAACTCCATAGCTTATAATTTTAATTTCTCATTGTTTATTGCGGCAGGTCTTTTGACAGTCTCGGGACACAGTCATCGTAGATCTCGGGACTGGCCTCTTGATGCTGGCAAGCCCTGGTGGAAAACAGCGCAGCTTGCAGTTCTTTATATCTAGAGTCTCTCGAGACAAGGCATGGCTGTACTCCCACTCCTACCACTCACAAGGCATGGCTACTAGTTTAGTTAATAATGTCCTAAGTGACTTTTGCCTATGCAGAATAGCCCATTCGACTGCTGATACGGTCTGTCCTACGGAGAGGCGACGAATCAAAGCATGCCGCTGCCACCACCACCACAAGTACGTACCTGCCTGCTTGTCGTCGACCACCACCGCAGATTCTTCTCTTGCCATGTACTCAGCAAAGGAGCGGACCACATCGTGCATCTGGTTATCCAGTTGCTCAGGCAGTCCAGCTACTGACTATGCAGGACTTGTCAAAACAGCATTCCACTCACTTCTGCTATACATTTGAAGTGTATAGCAGAAGTAGCTTTTCTCAGCATCTGTTTCATACTGTATATATACTATGTCTTGTTATTGATGTGATACACTTTTGCAGGTTTGGAAAAGCGGTTGTATTAGGTGCGGAGAAAGCTGCATCCGCTATTGTAGAGGGCTGCTGTCTCAACAAGTGTCTCACGGTAATGCTTGCACACAAGCATATTCTATTTCTCATTTGTTTTTCTGCCACTTCCATGTTATTTACCTGAGAGTTCACTTTGGTGGTACAGAAGCTCAAATAACTTCGGTGAAAAGCATCCGGTGGAAGAAGCTGTGCAAACCAGCGAAGATCAGGATTTAGAAACTTTTGTTTATCAGTGACCAAGGGCGGATCTTGCAACTTAGAAAAAAATATAGCATCCAGTGCATGTCTACAGATTTTGGGAGAGTATACGTTGAAGCTTTGGGTCCCGTTCTCCATGAAAAAGGTGTTGATGTTTGCCTCCCATTATTGCAAAGGAGCATGAAAGACCAGGAGGGACATGACCACTTTACTCTACGAAACAGTGGCCGGACAGGGCCATTGCTGTCCCTAGTAAGAGGTTGGCTTCCAACCGGCTAGGTGACACCGTGACAGTGTTCTTCCATAAACCATATCAGAGTTGAGAACTCACCACCTACGCTGAACTGCTTAGCATGCAACTCCCTGTTGCGTCAGTTGGCCGTGTATAAGAATCAGCTGGATTGATGGGAGCATCTTGCGGAGAGACGTTGGGGGGGCTCAGCGGGCGATTCTGGCCGATCTCGCTGATCTCCGATGAGGATGATGTTTCCTCGACGCCGGCGTCTGTGTCTAGCTCGCAGGAGGGATCACCACGGTCTTTCTCCTACCTGTGTGGGACGCCATCACCGGTAGACTGCGACTTGATGTCGCCATCGACGAAATCTCTGGAAAAGAAAGAGAGGAAGAAGCTGCTGCAGCGACAACTCGCTTCGATCATTGTCGATCATTCGGTAAGTACTTTTCCTTCTCCGCCTTCTGCAGTGAAGCCGAGGACGACGAAGACAGTGCCGCTGACGCCGACAACCTTCTTGCTGGACAACTTCGACGCATCTGAATGGATCATGGTCCGCCGGAGATGGAATAAGGAGGTGGCAGCTAGGGAAGGAAGGTTAGCCAATCGCCGGCAAGGTTCCGGTGTTGGCACACACGTACAACAAATGGACTCCTGTACGTGACATATACACGTACAGGACCTGGACACTCTACGCGACTCGGACACACGCGCCAGAAACATACCATGGCGTCTTTATTCCTAACAATCTCCCCCTAAACACGACACGGTGCAACTCGTCATCACAGCAGCGCCGGCTCCTCGTCGACGTCGGTGAGCAGCGCCCTCTCCTTCTTCTTCCGGGGGCAGTCCCTCGCCATGTGTCCGCGCTCACCGCACTCATAGCATCGCCCTCGGTAGCGGCTCCCGCCACGCCTACTCCCCGAGCTCATGCTGCTGCGACCGTCGTCGTCATTGTCGTCACTGTGGTTGTCGTTCTGGCCACCACGTCTCTCGCCGCTGCCACGCCATGCTCCTTCTCCGTCACGCACCCGCTACATGCCGCCACGCTGATGGCGACGCGCTTCCCACTGCTCCTCAGTGAGGTATAGCCGCCTGACACCGTCCGCAACTTCTTCAACGTCGGCATCCTCCGCTACACGCAGCCGGTCGACGACCTCCTCCACGGACGTCTTGTCAAAGTCCGTAAACATCTCGATCGCCACGGTGACCTGCTTCATCTTCTTCGGGACCACGCGCAGGATCTTCTTCACCACGCGGCTGTCCTCCATCGGTTTGCCAAGTTCGCGCAGGCTGGCGACAAGCCCGTTGATGCGCATCGCAAAGTCGTCGACGGACTCCCCATCGTGGAATGCGATGTTCTTGAACTCCTTCAAGAGACGTTGCACGCTTGCGGACTTCACACGATCATCGCCGACCCTCATCTTCTTCACGGCGTCCCACGCTTCTTTCGCCGACTTCTTCACTGCGAGCCCGGCCTTCATCTCCGACGGCACCGCGCGCAAGGTGGCAGCCAACGCCCCTTGATCCTTGGCGCGCTCCTTGCATACCGCCTCCACGGCATCCCAGAGCTCCATCACCTCTAGGGAAACCTACATAACCAAAGACCACTCATGGTAATTGATCTTGGTCAGCAGCGGCAACTCGATAGTGGTGGCACTCGCCACCGCGACAGGATGCAGTGAGCTGCTAGAGCCGTCGTCGTCGCCAAGGTCGATGTGCGGCTTCTTCGGCCCAAGGGACGACATCTTAGATCACCTTGGCTGTGAATACCAAATGTTGGCAGAGCCCCTAGCTAGCACTCACACTCACGAACACAGAAACGCCAGTGAAGGAAACACAGCTCGAGTTTGCCGGCGACGAACGCTGCGGAGCCATTGCTCCTGTATCCGGATCATCTTGGTCGGTTCCGGGATCTTGAGATCCCAGACGGGCGGTGATCCCCATTTCAAACTCTCGAGGTGATTGCGTGGGCCTTGTGGGCCCCATTTCAACCTCGTCTTCGGTGCCACCGATTCAGTTGCAGGGCCGAACAGGCCTCGAACCAGCAGCCTGAATCCCTCGACGTGGGTTCACTTCTGGTGGACTGCATTGCCGCCTAGGGTTTTCTTCGACACATAGCTTCATTCTAGCACCACTTGTCTAGCCTGGTGACGGCGATCGCCTGCTCTCAACGGTGATGAGTCGGGATGGAGGATATCCGAACAATCGGGGAAGGGGCTCAGGCGGAGGCCGCGGTGGCAAAACTAAGGTATCCCATTGACGACATACAAGTGGATACACCATGCACGTTGGTTATAAATTACAAAAGAAAACAAAATAAGTTTCAAGATTTTGCAACCGGCATGGCAGTAACGAGTCACGTGTTTCCAAGGGCACCCTGCCAGAATATGCCTGTGTGCAAGTTATTACGGTGTTGGATGAGTCGTGCGAGATAGATATCCCTACTGATTAGAGGATCGATATTCTCAGTGATGCGATTATCCAGTACATCCTATGGCATCACTGAGATATTATTTTTAATGCACCACAAAATCCCCATGGTCGAGCTAAGAACTACAACCCCTTCCAGAAACAAATATTGACGTTGAGCGACCAATGCTGTCACCTGTGCCAGTAACTAACAATGAGGATGAGCGGCCAACGCTGTCACCTATTCTAGAAGCTGATAATGAGGAGGTTTGGCCAAAACCAAAGGTAGGCGATGAACCACTATCGCTAGCATCTCCACCTCCCAAGAGGCCAGCGGTACCATGGTCAGAACATATGAAATTAGCAAGCCACAACACATGTTGAAAATGGAAAGATAAAAGCACAAATAGATGTAGTAGAAATACAAGTGGAGAAAGATGCTATCAAAGCGAAAGCCCACAGAGAAGAAATGCACAAAGTGTCCATCTACATTAGTCGTGTGCTGCGGAAAAGGGCTACCAAGGATTAAATCATGACTTCTTACGGTTTTGAGTAAGATCATTTTATTTGCTATATATACTAGGTGCTACTTAACGTTGTCTAACATACAAATTATTCCGCTGCTTGAAAACTCTGCAAACTCATGTTTGAATTTCTAACCCTATGATGTAATAATAATTCGATGCACTTGTTTAATTTGGATGAACTGTTGTAATCTCTGGAATCACTCACCATTGTGTGAGTTTGCTTTCTTGATCCTGTTATGTGGTTTTATCGGAAAGAATCCGACGGACGACCGAGTTGACTCGCTTAAAGTACATGATCGCGTATTAGACAACTTAAGTGTGCTTTAGTTGGGTTAATTTGGACAGTTCCGCCACAGAAGGACAACAATGTATAATAGGTTGGACGTATCCGTTCGGAATCTTCACACCATATGTACAATACCCGTAGCTAGACTACAGGAACTACGTACCAAGCCAACAATCACGGCTCTAGCTGGCTAGAATTTATAGTTAATAATGTTCTAAGTGCCGAACAAAGCATGCCGCTGCCACCACTACCACAAGTAGCTGCCTGCTTGTCGTCCACCACCACCGCAGATTCTTCTCTTGCCATGTACTCAGCAAAGGAGCGGACCACATCGTGCATCTCCGGTTCTCCAGTTGCTCAGGCAGCATGAAGGACTTGTCAAAACAGATTCCACTCACGCTCTCGGCATACAGATATTTGACAATAGGATGCCCGTCTGCGTCTGTGCCAGCCTGGTCAAACGAAAGCTTTCCTCCCTGTCGATGGCACAAATATTTGACGTATCATGGACATTACTGTGGATACAGACAAGGAATAGGAGTACAAACAACAACAGTTGGGAATACAGAATCAACTTTCGGCATAGAGAAAGAATAATGCGAACGAATTACCTGAACACATAGGCTATCTTCCCATCAAGACGTGCAGTCTTCAATCTTCATCTGAATATTCATGCGACGCTGCATCTGAATCTTCGATGTAGTTGATGTCATGCTTGGTGATATGGCTGATCTTCTCACACTCGGAGGAGCTACCTGAAATAATGGAATCATGCAGCTCCCTGCTGCAAGTCAACTTGAGAAACCTTGGATTCACACATGGTAGGTATCCTGGAAATCTCTACATGGTGCCGTCGTCGTTCAGCTCTGTGCTGTCATGTCATGGGACACCTTGCAACACCCTCCAGTTTCGGGCAACGGAAGATCCTAACATGGTGCAGTGATTGATCCTAATCGTAGTACAAGCAACAGTTGGTTTCTATCCAGCTGTTTTCAATGTATCTAATATCGAGTTTTTCGATATGGCTGATCTTGCTCCACTCGGAGCTACCTGAGGATAGGGATTCATATAGCTTCTTGCTGCAACCTAGGTCGAGAAACCTTGGGTGTACAGCTTGCAGAAATCCGGGAAGTGTCGCCATGGTGTCGTCACGCAGCCACATGTTGTCGAGTACAGGGACACCTTGCAACACCTCCAGCTTCGGGCAACCCACGATCCTAATCCTGTGCAACCTGGAGAGGCCGGTAATCCTCTTGAGCCTGGGGCAGTCGAACACGTCAAGTTTCACAACAGAAGGGAAGTTCTCCACAGATGCCAGGTTGCTTAGCGAACCAAGTGCCAGCTTTCTTAGAGCATGCCTCTTGTTGTTGGCAAGCCCCGGTGGTAAAAAGCTCAGCTTGCATTTTATGATCTGCAGAAACTCGAGAGCGTGCATGGCCATGGTGCCTCCAGTCACATTCACAGTCTGCTCCTCCCAGTCCCACTCCTCCCATTCGCACAAGCCATTGAGAACAAGATTTGTCAGATTAGGAAAAGCTGCTGATGTAGATGCAGTGACGCCTCCATCCAAAGTCGACGAAGAGTATGATGCCTGGAATTCGGACCCGATGCTGTTGATGGCTGGTGCATCTACAATTTCCAACCATTTCAGACTAGGGAGCCGACACAAACCGTCAGGGAGTTTGGTGCACCAAGGCAGGTCCTGCAGCTTCAAAATGCTCAAGCTCTTAAAGGCACATGCTTCCACTACCATCATCCAATTTGGTAGCGTGCGACCAAAGTATCCTTGAATATGTAAATTGTGAATGCGGGGTGGTGGGCAGAGCTTCTCCAGTACCTCTTCCACTACTTGCTTCTGCTGCTGCTGCTTCTCGATCTCATCCCTCAATTCCATACATCCACTGCTACTCCAATGTAATTCCAAGTACTCAAGGTGCTCCTTGCTGCTAATCCTGGCCGTTTCAGCTAATGTGGTGGCAGATACATTCTCGAGACCATGTAAAGTAAGATGCCTAAGCTTAGAAAGAGGCCCTATCTCTTCCAAGCTGCACCAGCCCCCATCCATGTCCATGTGTACCCGAAACCCATGAAGTGTCCTTAGATTTCTTAACCCACCAAACTCCTTGGGTATTACCACATTCAAACCATACATATCAAGAGTTCTGAGATGCACTAGTTGTATAATGGTTCTAGGAAGATTCTCTAAATGTACAGAACGATCAAGCACAATATGTTGTAGGAACTTCATATTGTCAATGTCGTCTGGCAGCCTAGATATATTTGTTTCGTCTAATCCCAAGTATCTTAGGTGCCTCAACTGACATAGGGAACCAACCAACCTATCATAATCTCCACCATGTATATACAATACCCTCAGCATGGAGAAACTATTCAACGAATCAACCAGCTCAAAGTCGGTCTTGGACATTATTATAACTAATGTTCTTACTGACTCTTTTTGTTGTACAGCAGCCAATCCAGGTACCGAAGTGGTTGGTCCTATGGACAAGCGACGAACAGGACTATCATTACTACCACTGGCAACTTGCAAGTCCTGCACCACAAGCAACTCTTCTCTTGCCATAAATTCAGCAAAGTCGCGCACCACATCATGCATTGTGCAAATGTATGGAGTTAAAGGATGTTGCGCTTCTATAAGATTCCTAGTGATTAACTCCTGGTAGTACTCGGTTGCTATTTCTTCCGGTTGGTCATCATGTGAACTACTTCTGTCCACCTGAGGTTGGATGAATCCCTCACTAATCCACATGGGAATAACATTACGGAACAAAATAAATGTACCTTTTGGGAAAAGTGAACAGTAAAGGAAGCACTGCTTCTGTTCGGAAGACAGATCCTCATAACTCAAATAGATTCGGCTGTCCAGCTCCTTGGGCAATCCAGATACTGACCATGCATGATGGTTCAAAACAGCCTCCCACTCACGCTCACTTTTGGACCTCATGCTTAGAAATCCTCCCATCACTTTGACAGCAAGCGGTAAGCCATCACACTTTCTAACAATTTTCATCCCGACATCTCTTAGGTAATCAGTTCCAACTACCTGTCAACAATGCAGACAAATGAATTCCGTGCTTGTGTGAGTGCATTTTTATTTAAATTAACATGAAGTTTAATTGCAAGATCCCATAGTTACTTTTTTAATTAACAACTAATATGAATTTTTTTCACTCTCTACTCAGGAAGAATATGCTAAGGTTCTATTTGGCCTGAGGCAAGGTTGCATTCAAAAAACCCTCAACGGAGCTAATTTATGAGAGGTTGACACAAATGCGGAGTCTTTTAAAGCCTGACACGGACAAAGATTAGCTAATCGCAGTGAGAAGGACCGCAAAGCACTCTAGCCATGTTTGACAGATATCATCAACATTGCCTTTGATGTAAAGCATTCCCCAACGACCAAGAAAGCTACAGGAAGCATGGCCGTTACAAGAAGAACCTTAAAAGAAAATATGAGAGGAATCGCCAAGCAGGAGTTCTTATATTTCTTGGCCAACCATCACAGAACATTGATGGTTGATCCGACACTATCCGAGGAGCAACGACAGGTTGAACCAACCATGCTGCTTTTCTAGAAAGGATTTGTTGCTTCAAGCAGTGCCGGCTCCACTGCAAACCTTAGGTATCCCATTGACGACATACAAGTGGGTACACCATGCACGTTGTTTATACCTTACGAAAGCAAACAAAATAAGTTTCAAGATTTCGCAACCGCCATAGTAGTAACAGGTCACGTGTTTCCAAGGGCACCTCGCCAGAATATGCTTGTGTGCAACTTATTACGGTGTTAGATGAGTAGTGCGAGATAGATATCCCTACTGATGAGGGGATCGAGATTCTCAGTGATGCGATGATCCAATACATCATATGGCCTCATCGAGATATTATTTTGAATGCACCACCAAAATCTCCATGGTCGAGCCAAGAACTACAATCCCTTCCAGAAGCAAATATTGACATTGAGCGACCAATGCAATCACCTGTGCCAGTAACTAACAATGAGAATGAGCGGCCAATGTTGTCACCTATTCTAGAAGCTGATAATGAGGATGATGGGCCAAAACCAGCGTTAGGTGATGAGTGGGTAGAGGATTTAGGATGTAATGATCCAACACCACTATTTGTAGCATCTCCGTCTCCCAGGACGCTAGCGGTACCATGGTCAAAACATATGAAATTAGCAAGCCACAACACATGCTGAAAATGGAAAGATAAAAGCACAAATAGATGTAGTAGAAATACAAGTGGAGAAAGATGCTATCAAAGCGAAAGCCCACATAGAAGAAATGCACAATGTGTCCATCTACATTAGTCATGTGATGCGGAAAAGGGCTACCAAGCATTAAATCATGGCTTCTTACAGTTTTGAGTAAATTCATTTTATTTGCTATATATACTAGATGCTAGTTAACGTTGTCTAACATACAAATTATATTAATATAATACAGTAACCATTGAATTTGCATCATTATTATGCCAAAGCTAGAAGGAGCAATGGTCCTTGACTTTAGCCAGCTATGATAGAGATAGATACAAGGGTTTCATAGGCATTATACAAATAAGACACCATGGATGTTGACATTCTACATACCTAAATTTGTTTTACTAACTTTTGTCCTTATATCTTAAAGTGCGTACTATCTTAACATACAAAGAGGGAGCACCACAATCCAAATAGGCCAAAAGCTATGAAAATAATATATCATAAATACCTAGGAATGTAAACACTTTGTTTTTTCATATTTTAGCACTTGTCATGAATAATAATAACTCATTGCTACATCATTTTTATATATGTTTGCAGTGGCACAAGCAACCTCCCGGCTCTGTGCTATGTGGATATTATGTTTGTGAGTTTCTTAGAATCAATGGGAGCTATCAGAAGAATCATGAAGACGTAAGTCTCATATACATACTGCTATGTACTGACTACATAATTATCTATGACAAATGTAATGATAATACATCTTAATCTTCATTTATTGTTTAATTGCAGATGCCTACCATCAAGGGTAGAAGAACCAAGCTCGAAGACAAAGGCCTAGACAACATTTGTATGGATATGGTAAGGAAAAAGGAGCCTTCTTGGATCCTGTTGGTGTGCTAATAACAGACGAGTGCACACCTCTTCATAGTTGCGCATAGTAGTTTAATTAGTATGGAAAAGAACAATAGGAATAATTCATATTTCTTTAATATTAATACTATTATGTATGGTAGAATTTTTAATAATGTGAATTATATATTATTCATGTTTGTTGTGTCATGTTATTTGGTTGGAGATACACATTTCAATTTGGTGGATCAAAACTGGCAGGAAATAAATATTAAATAATTCATGGGAAATAAGTAATAAAAGATTGCAAAAATTTGATTTTCCTGATGAGCATCATAACTGTAAGGAAGATGGCCCTAGCCTATAGTGATTTTGGTGATTAATGACAACATAGTTATTGCGATTAATGTGTTTGCAAGATGTACCTTTGTAGATGTTTTATAAGTCTCAAGGATGAATTACAAAGCCATCAAAATGAGAAGAAAAGGAAAGACTTAGAAGAATTATATGCCATCCAACTGACGGTAATGAAGCAAAGACACGCAAAGTCTTGAAGCAAATCCTACTAAAATTCTGCATCGACACAACTTACCGATTCATACGGTGATGATTGGAAAGGTCACAGTTGGTGACAAGAGGAACAACAGTAGGGCCAAGCACATGCAGTGTGCACATCAACCCATTCAATGGACATAGCTAGTTGATCACCACCGAATGAGTCGGTGTGATCGCTCTGCATCAGCTCAATTTTGGCTCTGGATGTTTTTGATACATCCACCAATTCATATGGCGGTAAGAGTAGTAGGTATCAAATCAGTCAGTGAACGAAGGCAACAGGTCAGATGTATCACTGAATGATAAAGTGGCACCGAATTATTCAGTGACCATCGGGCCCGAGTGTCGGTAGCACAACAGCTACCTAAAACAGCACCACCGATTCATATAGTTGTGCACATCTAGGAGCATCGAATCAGTCAGTGATCACAAATTCTGTGGTCGTTGGGGCAACGGCTAGTTCTTGGAGTTGGTGATATAAGTACCCCATTGTCCGGCCATTTCATTTGGGTTAGAGCTTGCAGAAGCTATAGGCTTGGTTTCCACGTATACACAAGTACTCTATATATCCAGTAAAAGTGCTAAAGAGAATATTAGTACCGGATGGAGGTTCCACCCCGTACTAATGGGTTACCTTTAGTACCGGTACTAAAGGGGGTCACGGGGGGCTAGTAGAGAACTGGCTATTAAACCCGGTACTAATGCTCACATTAGCACCGGGTCAGAAACCAACCGGTGCTAAAGGCTATGACCAATGCTCAGTTTTCTAGTACCCATAAATTACGCACAAGCAAATCCTTGTGTGTGACGGTGTGTGGTGTGCATGCATGGTGCGTGTGTCCTTTTATAATAAGAAAAGAATATCAAACTCCAGATTATCAGTAAGAAGGATTTAAGTGTATTTAAGTGCCCAGACCAAAGTACGTGGGGTACTACTGAATTAGTAAAATAATATGTTTAACTGACTGTTCACTTAATTGCAAAGAACAAAAAATTTGGCCTGTGTATACTAACCTGATTAGGAGATGGCGGCAGCTGTTTGGTGAGCAGGGACCAAGCGTCCTCTTCATTCAGTGGGCTGACATGGTGTTGGTAGAAGGAGGCTACCATCCGTTGGGCCAGGTTTTCGAATCTTGTAGTGATTAGGACCCAGTTCCCCTGTTGTTTCTGGCTTGCATTTCTTATTGGGACACTAAGAACATGACTCCATGCTTGGTCACTCCACACATCGTCCATGACGAGGAGAAACCTGCCCGTGGACAAGGTGTTGGTGAGGGTCCGCGTGAGGAGCGTCTTGTCTTGCGTCCCTCCATGGACTCCACCAGCATGCTCGATTGCTGTCTTGAGCAGCTCAATCTCGTCGAAGTGTTGGGTGATGCTGAGCCATACCTTCACTTTGAAGTGCTCTTGGATGGTTACCTTCTTGAAGATCTTCTGGGCGAGGGTGGTCTTTCCCATGCCACCTGTACCCACGATGGACACCACCTTGATATCGTGGAGGCCACCGGTGATAAGTAACTGTGCAAGCTCTCTTGTATCCTGCTCGATCTTCTCCCCAACAATGGCCGACTCATCAAACTCAGACGTCATCTTCTGCATTGACCTTTCAGCATCAGTTAGCTTCCTTGGCTTTGGGTTGGAACCGAGGTTGATACTGAACTTGAACCTGTCTGCCTCTTTGTGGATGCCATCTAGCCGCTGGTTCAGCTCCTTGATGCGGCTGCCTATCTTGTGGGCGAACACGGGATTCCGCAGGCAGAAGAGCAACGGCTGGAAGCAACCCGCTGACACCTTCTTCACACTGCTTCCGTCTTCAGTAGACCCCCTCCGCTTGTCGGCCTCGAGTTGGCACTCGTCTATGATGTCGGTGGCGTCGTACATGGCGTCCTTGAGCTTCCTCACCCATCTCTGCACACTCTGGTCAGTGATGCGCCTCCTCTCTGCATCCGCGACGAAGGCTTTGATGCCTTCCATGTTGTCCTCCAGCTTCTTGATCTCGCCGGAGACGCCCAGCAGCATGGACACCTCTTCTTGCGCCATGTCAGCGATCAGCTTCTGCACGTAGGGTGCCATGGCATCCAGGAAGGCTGCCATGGCTCTGGAGTACGATGTAGTAGACAATACATGATCACGTACGCGCGTTTTAATAACTGGAGTTCATATGAGTAAAATAAACTAGCATTCCTACTCAGCAGAGCAGTCCTATCTTGGGCGGAACAACAAACTATGCATGTTAGAATTAATAAGGAGAGTAGAGTTCACCTGAATTCCCGGGGCGCAACTGCTTGGGCTCTTTGCCTTTGTTGCTTGAGGTCTTTGCCTCTGGTACCTTGGCCTCTTTGTTCTTTATAAGGTTAGGACGACGGTGCAAGTCGTTAAGTGACTTTTCTTCAGATGCATGCAGTAGTCCTTTTCTTTCTCCTGGCTGTTAGTAGTAAATTTACAGTGTGTTTCCTAGAAACCTATCATGAAGAATTGCTGTTCGAAGGGGACGCTCCACCCTTCTGCATGCATGGCGTGCCCATGCCGCCAGCTGCTCGCTCATCTGTCCACTAATATTCCGATGCATGCATCATCTGTCCACTATTTTGTTCCCGAGGATTTGCACCCACTAATTTCATAGATATTTTACACGAACAAAAACGAGAGGCCCAGCCTCATATTTCTTAGTCAATAATCGTGGGCTTTTCACTGGGCCATTCAACGGCGACGCTCGAGCCTTCCGCAACCTGGTGTATATGATCCACTGGTCCTGGTTGGCACCTAGCCTTCTTCGGAATTGATTGATTGATGGTGAGATCTTTTACGGTACACAATACTAGCATATACTAGTATTCGAAAAGAATTAGTATAAAACATCTGACGGTCAAGATTAATGTATTCTGAAATCTTTACCTGTAGTATGGGTAATATACAAGAGTAGTAATATATCACTTTTTACAATGTAATAACTAAATTGTGTATAATAATGAATAGTTGGATCTTATATATACTGTATACTACTAAGTAGTATTATCTTGATGGCAGACCAACGGAGACTTTCTCCATCAGCGTTGACTCAATAATTCCGGTGCATCAATGCCATGACCATCCGTCCATGTGTCCTCAATATCAGTCATCACCATCCACATATGGATGTGGATCGAGCACCAACCAAAGGCAACTAGGCAAGCTTCAATACGTATGACTAGCTAGTAGGCAACTAGGCAATCAGTTGCAAGGCCACAGCCCAGGCGAGAGAGGGTTCCTTCGATTTGCAGGTGCTTTGTTCCTGCTGCCCTGTTCAACTCCTCCCTGGACTTTGCAGCAGCAAGCTTCTAGATACTTGTGGGGTAGTAGTTCTAAATTCCATAGATTTTTTACAGGACCACAAACGAGAGGCCCAACCTCATGTTTTCTTGGTCATTGTTCGTTGTCCTTGGCTGTTCGAAGGAGACGTTCCACCCTTCTGCAGCCAGGTTACTGGTTGGCTCCTAGCTTAGAAATTGATTGATGGCTCAGCTGGAAAGATTCTTTAATTTGTGGTGGAACCTGATTTGTTGCAATATGTTGGAGCCCAAAAGTGGCAGGCTTGAACAGATCTGGTCTGACCTGTTCAGACCGGTCTCCCAACAGATCAGACCGGTTTGAAAAAAGTTCCCAAAATGCAGATTGGACTTCACCATGGTGTAGCTCTTATCGAGATGATCAAAATTCATATATGGAATATTTGATTTGGACTTCGGACGAGAGAGTTATGCCCTCGGGAAGACCAGCACCCTGTGCAAACAGGTCAGACCGGTTTGATCAAAATACTCCAAATAAAGATTGGACTCCACCATTGCGTAGATCTCATCTAGTAGATCAAGATTAATATATATAAAACGTCCGATTTGGAGTTCGGATGAGGAAGATACGATCTTCGCAAGATCTGCACTCGGGCAGATCGGTCAGACCGGTTGCCTAGGCCGGTCTGACCGGTCTGAATCTGTATAATCCGAGTAGGAGTTGTAATTTAGCACGATTTGTATTAGGGTTCGACTCCTGCGTGGGGAAGACCTTCCCTCCCTATAAATATAAAGGGATTCGACCGATTGAGGACATCCAACCCAATCGACAAAAACCAATCTATCTTTTATCGTTTTACCTTTCTTCCTCGTTACCCTACTTTTCTAACCCCATGTGTTGTTCTTCTCCTGTCTCCATGGCATGAGGAGGCGTCCTAGCTGGCCTGCCGAGCCTAGGGCAAACTAAGGTGCGCCTGCCCTGACGGGGTCCCTCCTGGGCGGGCGTTCGTTGGATCCTCGTCGGGCTCCCTAGCGAGACCGGTCTGACCGGCCTACCATACCGGTCTGACCAGCCTACCATACCGGTCTGACCGGCCTCCGCATCGATGCAGCAAGGAGCGTCTTTGCGGGCTGCATGATCGTGCACATTCATGTGTTGGCCCAAAAAAGCGTCAACACAATATTTAATCAACGATATTCTTTCAGTGATATATGATGTGCCTATCGACAGTTTCCTAAAAAGAAAATATGTGAGTGCCTTGGTGGGAAGCAAAAACCTGGTTCGCTTTGCGTCAGAAATATTGTCGTTACATTGTTGTAACTGTCTCGCGTAATTTGAATATATAGTCGAATGTTAATGAAATTGATTACTGTGGTGCACTTACGTACAAGTCATTAAACACTAGTAGAGAATTGGCCTTTAGTCCCGGTTGGTAGGGTGCATATCTTCCGAAAATCCATCCGGGATAAACCAACCGGGACAAAAGGGGGGGTCTTTAGTCTCGGGTAGACCCCCCCTTTTGTCCCGGTTGGTAAAAGCAACCGGGAGTAAAGGGCGCCCCTTTAGTCCCGGTTGGGTTTCCCAACCGGGAGTAAGGGGTTACCCTTTAGTCCCGGCTGGATTCCAACCGGGACTAAATGGCGCCCTGCATGGCACCTGCCTGGCGCCTGAATTTTTCATGCATGCATCACGTACGTAGTACCGCGGCCCTTTTGTTAACCTTTAGTAGTTGAGATTTTTTAAGAATGAAATTAACTAGTATTTAAACGAATGGGATTTGTAATTATACAATTACTATATATATACACAATTCTTATACACAATTCAACTAGTACAAATCGATCATAATTAGCGCGTATTATATATACAAATAAATCAAAGTATCTATCTACAATCTTCCCGTCGAGGTGTTGCTGATCGGAGTGTCTAATTGTCATCCATCCTAATAAAATTCTCCTTTTAGATCTACCACCTCGTCCATTAGGAATCCAATGAGACCTTCACATATTGCCGCTACTCTTTCTTCCTTCAAGAGTCCTTGTTGAATATTTAACATCTATAATTTGGAAATTTATGAATGTTACACGAACAAATACATATAAGGAGCTAGAAAATAATTAACTAGTAATAGTTTTATTTTACGTACTTTAAAATTGTGCGGCGTCATCTTTAGTCCCTTGGGTCCCATAAAACTGTGCATGTGCTCACAGATGTAGTAGCCACATAGATTATTCCCGGGTTCCTGTCTTAAGCACTTCAGTGCGGAAAAAAATAAGTTATGAAATATTCTTGTTATACAATGTAATAAATGTGCAGACTTCATACGTACCGGGAAGTCTGTGTTCCATGTAAGTTTTTCTTTGAATGGACCTTTGTGTGTCCTTATGAATTTTTTCCATGCGCTGCGGATTAGAATAATGAATGATATAGTGTAACAGGGATAAAATTTAGGAAACAAACTTTTGCATAGAGATAAAGGTCCAGAATTATTACAAGCCTAGCATGTCTTGCATTTCTTGGTACTCCACCGGATCTTTCCTCAACGAATCGAAGACAGTGACGTGGCTTCTTTCAGGCTCAATTATAATAAGGATCCAGTGGAAGCTGCGTGCGTAAAATGTTCATGCATATTAGAGCTAACTAACATGTAGAGATAAGGAAAAAGACATCGAAAGTATACGGTATACACACACTTACTTGAAGTTGTATGGAAGTAGTATGAAATCCTTGAATGTTTGTTTGTCTAGGAAATTGTATACTTCCACCAAGGTTTTTTCCGGCGCTAATTGTATCTGTTGTTGGTTAACTACAGATGGATCCATGAAGCCTATATGTAGGTACGCCTCTCGGCGGCATGTCTGAATTAGCATCCTATATGAAATGGAAGACGAAGTTAGTATGGTGACGCACGCTAAAATTTACATGTAGAGATAAACGGACACTTACAGAACCCAAGCGCTGATCAGAGAGACGTCCAGGGCATCATAATGGTACACTTCGTATATATCCTTGAAGTCTAGCCACAGCACTTTCTCGCCTTCGCCGTGAAAATCTATCGGTTTTACCTTCAGGCCGAGCATCTCCTTCGAGTCGGCGGATGCCATCATGTACCATTGATGGAATGCGTACATCTTTGTTGATAGCTTCCATACCAATGAAGGCTTTACTAGAGGTTTGCCTAGCTCATAAGGCCATCTCGGCTCAGGGGGCGGTGGAGTTGGCGTCTCAACTTGCCCTAGGCATTCATCAAGTCCCAGACCTGTTTCTTGCATGAACTTCAATACTTCTGCTTGTTGATGCAAGGGCATTGCTTTTACCCGTTGAGCGTCTTTTTTTGATAAATGGCTGAGGTCGGGGACAGCACCGCTGGAAGATGACTTTCCTTTCCTTTTATCCTTTTCATCAGCCTTTACTAAAGCCCGTTCATATTTTGATAAGAGTGGTATCCTTTTCTTGGATCCTTCTTCCATCCTGATAAAAAAGTTTAAATCTCTTCGATTTACTGGCGGTGGCTCCATCTCCCTTGCTTTTTTTCTTTGGCTTGTTTCTTGAACCACTCACTGGCTTCTCGTTGGATTTCTGCCCACTGTTCAGCATGAGACATTGCCTCCCAGCGTTCCTTACGAGTCACTTCAGGCTCCTTTGTTTTCTTCTTTCTCTGTCTTTGCTTGGGAGGCGGTGCTCGTGACTTCTTTAGTGCTGGTGCAGGTTCCTTCATGGGGGCCGCTCTTGGTGCCGGCGACGGTGATCGGGGAGGGGTGTTGTTATTATCGTCGTCGCTCCCACCACCAGGATGTGGTGGAGATGGAGACCTTGATATAGATGGAAGGGACGGTCCTGGAGCAGATTGTGCAGGAGATGACGGTCTCGAGCTATGAGGAGAAGGTCGCTGCTGGGGATCTACGGGGAGCGGTCTTGAGCTTTGAGGAGATGGCTCCGTGCCGGGAATAATGATCCCATGAAGCGCATCTGCCAGTGTCTTTTCCCCGTCGCCTCCCGGGAGGTTGAGCTCTAGACCTTCATATTGGGTATCAACTATTTGCTCTACGCGGACGCTGGCGTAGCCAGGTGGAATCTCCATGCCATGATTGTTCTGCCCCGCCAGGGTTGCTAACGCACTCTCGTACGCTACCTGTACATATAGCAGAAGTAAACAAGTTAAACTCTGATCTCGAGGCGTGGATCAATTGACAAGATTGCATAAATATTATATATAAGTATACCTTAATAGTGAGGTTCCCGACCGGTGCATGCAGCTCACATGTGGTGCGTTGCGTGATGGCATCCACGGGGAACCGTTGCTCCTCCACGGGTAACCTGGGCGTCTGCGCATAGGGGACCCCTGTAGAAGCACAACTGCTCAAGAGACGTTGAGAAGGGCTGGCGTTGTTAGGATTCGGCAATGCTCCATATTGGGCCAACTCCGCAACTGCGTGG
Organism: Setaria viridis; assembly: GCF_005286985.2. Classification (NCBI taxonomy): domain Eukaryota; kingdom Viridiplantae; phylum Streptophyta; class Magnoliopsida; order Poales; family Poaceae; genus Setaria; species Setaria viridis. The sequence continues at coordinate 41,250,769 of NC_048270.2, forward strand.
GCCACTCGACGATTGATTTCCTCCATCATTCTTTGTTCATGTGCCTGCACTTTGGATTCTAGCATCTGCCGCCAGCTCTCCTCGATCTGTTCCTTTCTTCGCTTCCGGCTTCTGTACGAGGTGTTGTCGCCTCGAAAATCAAACTTCCACGGAATGACCCCGAACCCTCGGCAACGTCCTGGGTGCTCCGGATTACCGAGGGCCAATGTGAGCTCATCATTTTCTCGGTCCACCTTCAACCTCCCAGCCTTAGAATCTTCAATGTTCTTCACAAGATGTTCGGCCTTCTCACATATTGTGTCATTGAAAATCAACGTCCCATCCTCTTGGCTCAGGGAGTCTCCATGAGCGTAGTACTAATTTTTTGATCGTTCGGGCCATTCAATAGTTGCAAGTACGATTCCCCGTTCGATCAGATCTTGTTCCATCTTCCTCCACTTGGGAATTGCTGAGCCATACCCACCTCGCCCCAGATGATGATGGTAGCCTTTCTGACTAGCATTTGTTGTGTTGGTCATGATCTTTTTCACACCGTCTTCACTCCTCTTATATTCAACAAATGCATCCCAGTGGTCCCTCAACTTTGGCCACGCGTTGAAGTCTGGAGTTCGGCCCTTCTTAATGTAGTGGGTATCCAGCATCTTCTTGAATGTCTGGAATTGTGTAGCCATCTTCTTAAGCGTCCACGCTTTCACATCCTTCTCAATATATCCTTCAGGGAATGTGAAATGTCTCTTGACGTCTTCCCACAGCATATTCTTTTCTGTCTCCGGGAGGGCGTACGGATTAGTGCTTCTACCCTTCCATTCTCTGATGCTGATAGGCACGTTGTCCCGGACGATTGCCCCGATCTGACTCACGTACTTCTTTGCTACTTTCTCGGGAGCAACCGGCCTGCCCTCTTCTGTCATTTCCGTGATGACAAGCCTCCCTTCCATCACCTTTGTACGACCTCGGGTCTTCTGCCCTTGCGTCGATCCAGAGGGCTAACAGTTCAAGATTCGTTAATTAGTACGTAGTAGTAATGGTGGCGTGAAACAATACAAGAATCGTTATATATACCTCGCCGGAACCTTCCGCCACGGCAAGGTGTTGCTGGGGCTCTTGCTCTTCATTCCCATCGGCGGACATGTTGAGGAACATGTCCGCCTGGGTGCCCTCTTCATCCGTGTACGATAGTGGAAGGTTGTCGCCACTACCATCACCAGCGATTATCTGCTCCATGATATACCTTGCGGTCTCATCGTCTGCCATTTCAACTATTGATTGAAACATACATGGAATCATACATGACAGTCATAGAAATTGCCTTAGTTATATGTACATAAGGGTATATACATGAAATCATAAAATAACATGAATCCCACAAAGTCCGGAATATTTATACAAATTTCTACAAATTAGTAGTACTTTGTGACGAATTAATCACATGAATTTGTACGAATTTCTAGCAATAACATGAATTTTGTATGAATTTCTAGCAATAACATGAATTTGTACGAATTTCTAGCAATAACATGAATTTTTACGATTTTCTAGCAATAACATGAATTTTTACGATTTTCTAGCAATAACATGAATTTTGTACGAGTTTCTAGGAATAACATGAATTTTTACGAATTTCTAGCAATAACATGAATTTGTACAAATTTCTAGCAATAACATGAATTTTGTATGAATTTCTAGCAATAACATGAATTTTTACGAATTTCTAGCAATAACATGAATTTGCGGAGGCTGGGGCGGCGGAACGGCGGAGGCGGGGACGGAGCGAGGTGGCCGCAGCAACGATTAATTTCTACCAAATTTCTACTAATTTGTCCATATTTATTGGAATTTCTAGCAATAACATGAATTTGCGACGGAGGCTGAACGGCGGAGGCGGGGACGGAACCACAGACGGTGCCTAGGTTGGGACGACGGCGGTCAGGGCGGCGGGACGACGGAGGCGGGGACGGAACCACGACGAAACACGATTCATTTCTAACCTAGGCGGAGCGACGAACCTAATTACTACTAATTACTACTAATTTACACTAATTTGATTTTCTAACACATATACAAAAATCTATTGAATTTCTACCTAATTACTACTCCTTTCTATTTATTTTCTAACCGGCTTGCGTCAGCAAGGCGGTACTCCCGGCGCCAATGCCGGCACGGCGGACCTCGCGCGCGGTCGACGGTGGCCGGGGCGACGAGGTGGCCAGGGTGGCGGGACGGCGGCGGCCGGGGCGGCGGGACGGCGGAGGCGACGACGGAGCGAAGGCGCGCGGGACGGCGGGACAGCGACGAGGCGGTGACGAGGGGCGATGAGGGGCGACGAGGCAGCGACGAGGGGCGACGAGGATGGAGGTGGCGACAAGGCCCGCGATGGAGGTAGCCGGCGGCGACGAGGTAGGGGCCGGGCGCGACGGAGGAGGATCAAGGCGGGCCGGGGCGATGGAGGAGGAGGATGTCTGGGCGCAGTCGGGCGGCGGGACGACGACGGCCGGGGTAATGGGGGACGACGGCGGCGGCGGCCGGCGAGGGAGGCGGACGGGCGGCAACGGAGCAGAGCACGCGCGGGACTTGGTGAAAATTTTGCTAAGTGTAACTGGCGTGGGGGTAGAAGGGGCTACAGTGCCTTTTAACCCCCCCCTTATCCCGGTTCGTAATGGCACCCGGGACTAAAGGGCCTTTTGTCCCAGATCCCATCACCAACCGGGATAAAAGGCCTCCCCCTTTTATCCCGGTTGGTGACGGGACCCGGGACAAAAGGGTGCGTCCGCCAGGTGGGGCTAGGAGCCTACCCTTTTATCCCGGGTGCCACCACCAACCGGGATAAAGGGGGGCCTTTTATCCCGGTTGCAGTTGGCAACCGGGATAAAAGGGTACGTCCAGGCGGGAGTCGAAAAGTACCCTTTTATCCCGGTTGCAGTTTGCAGCCGGGATAAAAGGGGGGCCTTTTGTCCCGGTTGCTGTTGCCACACGGGACAAAAGGTCTTTTTCCTAGTTTTCTTCTCTCGCCTGTTTTTTGGAAATGAATTTTATTTATCTTTTCACTGTATTTTAGGATGAAAAACAAAAACCTTCACATATTTTGTACATGCAAAAATATATTTAATTAGCGAGTAAATTGACAATAAGTGTGATTTAGTCATTAATTCTATACCAGTTCATTTAGCCTCTAAAATATTTATTTTACTGCATCGCTGTGATCAAGAAATTATTCAATTAAATAATTTCAATGCGCAGAAAAATCCATGTATGTATGTGGTTAACATTGTTCATGTTTATCTAATAAATCTTCACCTAATAAATTTAAGAACACATGAAATCATACATAGGGTAAATTAAAAATTGTATCAATTAATACACAAAGGTCATGTAAATTTAGCGCATTACAATACAACGTTGTAAAATTTCTTCTTCACGAAAGTTCCTTGATCATGATCGCGGCGTAAGTACGGAGCCTCTTCTTTGGATAGCAGGATGCTTGGATCAACTTCAACGGTGAATGGAGGCATGCCATCAAACTGATCATAATCATCCGATTGGTCTGTTTTATCCTCGACTCCCACGATTTTTCTTTTACCTGGAAGAACTATGTGGCACTTTGGCTCCCATGTCTCTTCTGGATTTCTCTTGGGTTTGCTACACATGTCCTTCACATAGAACACCTGATGCACATCATTGGCAAGTACGAATGGGTCATCACTGTATCCAGTCTTGCTCAGATCTACTATTGTCATTCCGTACTGATCTTTCGTTACGGCAGTTAGCTTCACCCAATTGCAAAGAAAAATAGAGGGATGTACAGCGGTCCGTATTCGAGTTCCCATATCTCATGTATGAAACCATAATACGACTTCTTGATATTATTTCTGTCCATGGCATCTATGCGGACACCACTATTCTGATTCGTGCTTTTCTGGTCCTGGGCTCTCGTGTAAAATGTATAACCATTTATCTCATAGCCTTGGAATTTGACGATTGTGCTAGCAAGTCCCCTGGCTAACCAGGCAAGCTGTGGGTGAATCTCAGAGTTACCCATAAGTTGTTGGCGCAACCAGGAGGGAAAAGTTTCCATGTGATGACGGGTAAGCCAAGCATCGGATTTGGTCGGGTTTTTGGAAACTACCATCTGCCTGTGCTGCTCGATATACGGAGACACAAAGGATGACTATTGTAGAATAGTGTAGTGTGCCTTGTCGAACAAATCAGTATCATTGCTCAAACTTGATTTCCTTCCAAGGGTGCCCATTCCTCGGAGCCTCCCCTCGTGGCGTGAAGTTGGAACCCCAATCGAGTCAATTGAATCAATAAAATCAACACAAAACTCGATCACCTCCTCTGTTCCATATCCCTTGGCGATGCTTCCTTCTGGACGGGCACGATTAAGAACATAGTTTTTTAGGACTGCCATGAACCTCTCGAAAGGCCACATATTGTGCAGGTATACAGGTCCGAGAATACCAATCTCTTTTACTAGGTGAACCAGTAAGTGTGTCATAATATTGAAGAAGGATGGTGGAAATAACAACTCAAAACTGACAAGACATTGCACCACATCGTTCTGTAGCTTTGATAGCTTGGATGGATCGATTGCCTTCTGCGAAATTGCATTGAGAAACACGCATAGCTTTACAAGCGGCAACCGGACATTTTCTGGTAGAACACCCCTCAGTGCAACTGGAAGCAACTGGGTCATCAACATGTGGCAGTCATGAGCCTTGAGATTTGAAAACTTCTTTTGTTTCATATTTATTATTTCCTTTATATTCGAGGAGTACCCAGACGGGACCTTCATACTATTCAAGCATTCAAACATTCTATCCTTCTCTTCCTTGCTGAGAGTGTAACTGGCAGGACGTAAGTAGTGCTGTCCATTATCTCTCTTTTCCGGATGTAGGTCATCTCGTTACCCTATGGCTTTCAGGTCCTGTCGTGCTTCCAATGTATCTTTTGAGGTCCCATAAACACCCATGAAGCCTAGCACGTTCACGCAAAGATTCTTCGTCAGGTGCATCACGTCTATTGCGTTGCAAACCTCTAGGATTTCCCAATAAGGTAGCTCCCAAAATATTGACTTTTTCTTCCACATGGGTGCATGTCCGTTATCGTCGTTCGGAACAGGTTGGCTACCAAGACCCTTTCCAAAGACTACATTTACATCCTTCATCATCTCGAAGACACGCTTTCCATTACGGTGTGAAGGTTTTTTACGATGGTATGGCGCCTCTTTGAAATGCATCCCGCTCTTTCTCAGCTGGTGGTGAGCAGGGAGAAATTGATGATGACCCATATAAACGACCTTCTTACAATGCTTCAAATACATGTTGTCTGTGTCATCTAAACAGTGGGTGCATGCCCGATATCCCTTATTTGTCTGTCCCAAAAGGTTACTCAATGCAGGCCAATCATTGATGGTTACGAACAACAATGCTCGTAGATTAAAGATCTCTTGTCTATCCTCATCCCACACACGTACACCTTCCTTCCAGAGCTGTAAAAGGTCATCAACCGACAGTCTTAGGTACACGTCAATGTCGTTGCCGGGTTGTTTTGGGCCTTGGATAAGCGCCGGCATCATAATGAACTTCCGCTTCATGCACAGCCAAGGAGGAAGGTTGAACATACAAAGGGTCACAGGCCAAGTACTATGGCCACTACTCAACTCACCGAATGGATTGAATCCGTCAGTACTTAAACCAAACCTTATGTTCCTTGCTTCACTTTCAAAGTCCGGGAATGCTCTATCAATTGATCTCCACTGTGCCCCATCTGCGGAGTGTCTTAGCATCTCATCTTCCTTACGGTCTTCTTTGTGCCATCGCATCAACTAGCATTCGCCTTGTTCCTGAACAAGCGCTTCAAGCGTGGTATTATAGGAAAATACCACATCACCTTCGCGGGAACTCTCTTCTTGGGAGACTGCCCCTCGATATCATCAGGATCATCTCACCTAATCTTATACCGCAGGGCTTCGCAGATGGGACAAGCATCCAATTTCTCGTATTCATCACCACGATAGAGGATACAGTCATTAGGGCATGCGTGTATCTTCTGAACATCCCATCCGAGAGGGCAAATAATCTGTTTAGCTTCATATGTTGTGGACGGTAATTCATTATTCTCGGGGGGAATCTTCTTGACAATGTTCAACATCCCCTGAAATGCCTTATTGGACACACCATTTTTTGCCTTCCATTGCACAAATTCTAGTGTCGTACCTAGTTTTTTATGGCCCTGCTGGCAACCTGGGTACAACAATTTTTGGTGATCATCTATCATGCGCTGCAACTTTGCTGCTTCCTTCTCAGTTTCGCAATCTTTGTATGCATTTCGTATCACCTGACCAAGGTCATCAGTAGGGCCATTTTCTGCAAACTCGTCTTCATCAACCTCGCCCATTATAGTACCTGCAAAAGCTTGGCCTGCAACCCAGTCCAGAATATTGTCATCTTCCTCCTCCTCATCGCCATCTTCCATTACGACCCCTAGTTCACCGTGCTTGGTCCAAACCAAATAGTTAGGCATGAAACCGTATTTAAACAAGTGGTTGTGAATAGTCCCCCAGGAATCCTTTGAATACTCCTTCTTGTTATTGCATTGGAAGCATGGACAACATACGAACCCATTCTCTGGCTTGTTCGCTTTGACCACTTTGAGAAAATAATGCAAGCCATCAATAAACACCTTGCTCCGCCTGTCTGCATTATACATCCATTGCCGGTCCATCTGCATCGTATTACGCATGAAAATGGATTACACTTGACAATGGATTACGCATGAAAATTGATTAAAGATCCAAACAACATGGTACAATACAACAACATGAATATCCAAATACACATATTTAAATTAAAGATCCAAACAACATGATACAATACAACAAGCCATCCACTGGTTATTATCTAGGAGGACTTTAAGCATCCTTGGACGGTGAAGACGAAGGTTCCGCTGACCTAGCCTCATCCTTAGGTTTATTTGTGCCGCCTTAAACGGTAGTACTAAGTGGATGTGAAACACCCGGGACTAAGGGTGGAGCATAACGACCACCAAAAGGAGGTTCCTGACCCACAGCAACAACTTCTTCATGACGTTGCTGCAAATAACGAAGCATTGCTTTTTCCAGCGTGCTCTTTTTCTTCGACTTATGCTGAGGGCCAACTATGATTTTCCCCTTGCCAAAATAGGAACCACGATCGCCCCCACCATCGCCACTTCCTCCAGTAGCAGAAGCCATCTATGTACAAAAATTATTACCTTAACACTGCATAAGTTGTTGAACTTTAAGACCGTGATCATCTCGCGAGCATGTCCTCAACTTGGCGGCACCGCACTTCGTCATGAAAGAGGTTCAATTCTACGGAAAAGGGGACACGGTCACGATGTCCGTATCCACTCTTTCTCGTAGAATCGAACCTTCTTCTTGACATACGTTGCTGCTCGGTGGAGAACATCATCGCAGAGATGAACACGGTATGCAAGTTCAACAAGTATGGATTTGAAAAACCATATTGAATTTGATAAGATAAACCGTCTAGACAAGGTAGCATCATTCTTAAACCACTGCAAGAATGCATACTATATATGACACATCAATCTCCCTCACATTCTAACTCAAAATACCTCTCCATTTTCTACTTCATCACATTCTAGCAAATAATCTTTCCATCTCCAAAGCATAAATCAAAGCATAACACGAGAATGAAGTAGCAAACCTTACACAACACTTGTGTTGGCTGAGTGAAATTCCCATGAAAATGAGGGAAAAAACTTCGGGCAGCACCTCCCTTGCTTCGGCACCACCGGAGAGTAGGTGAAGCTCAACTCTCTGTCAATGTGCTGGACTGGCTCGGGCTAGAGGAGGAAGAAAGTCCTCTGTCTTGGTATATAATGGGGATGAGTTTTTATCCCGGTTAAAAACTCCAACCGAGACAAAAAGGAACACCTTTTGTCCCGGTTGAAGGTTTAGTCCCGGTTGGAAGCTCCAACCGGGACAAAAGGGACACCCTTTTATCCCGATTGGAAGCTCCAACCGGGACCCTTTTATCCCGGTTGGAGCCTCCAACCGGGATAAAATGGTGCCGCCACCGACAGCCCGCGACTAGCCGTTGCAACCGGGACTAAAGGGGGCCTTTAGTCCCGGTTGCAATTACCAACCGGGACTAACTCTCCCCTCCATTTTTACCTATCGTGGCGCACCCCCTTTTATCCCGGGCCAACTTTAAACCGGGACAAAAGGGGACGTATCGAAAGCCAATTCTCTACTAGTGAAAACTCGTACTCGACGCCTCTAGCTAAACGTAACCTCATAAACTATTATAAGCCATCGGAGGGCCTCCGATCCCGTCGTCTCCTAACGCGCAGGGCGCTTCGCTGCTGATGAAGAATTATATATGATCCTTCATGCATGTCCACAAGCTTCCTCTTAAGTGGCAGCGACAGCGGAGATAGGGAGTTCTCTGAGAGAAACTAGATGAGAAGGTCAGTGCCTTTTTCTTAGACGAAGGCAGGACAGAATCAGATCTCTGGCGGACTGATCTGTGGATATATTTGTTTTATCTGAGAGAACCATGGACACGTCCAGAGGGCCACAGATGATGCTGCTAAGGCAGAAACTTGGTGGGCAGGAAGCACTGCTGCTGTCAGTGGCCAAGGTGCAGGCAAGCCTCCTTCTGCAGCATGGCAGCAGTGGCAGTGAAACCAGACCCAAGGAGGTGTTCATCATACAGAAATATCAAACCTTGAGTGGTAGGAGATAGGAGTAGCTGCAGCTATCCCAGCTCGCTTAATGCGCCAGTAGTTTCTTGTCCAGAATTCGTCAAGACCTGCCAAAGAAAAGTGTGATCACATTACTCCTTTAACCCAAGTTGCTTGTGTGGTCTGTTCAGAGGCTCTAAATACGGAAAAGTTATATCCACTATCACATAAGACGTAAGATCTTACCCCCAGATGCCTGGGCACTGGTCTTAGCAGGGCAGATTAATACTCCGTCCCTCCCTTTCTTTTTATAGGGAGCCTTAGGATTTGAAAGTCTTCAAAATTAAAGTACCATTAGACTTTTAATTTCTGTTGTAATATATTATCAACTGCAACAAAATCCGTATCCTAATCAAAGATCCGTAGGACATGAATTTATTGATATAACTTTTGTACACTAAACATGTACATTATTTAACTAACTGATGGTAAAAACTTTGCAAGTTTTTTAAAACCTTAATTTGCCCTATAAAAAGAAACAGAGAGGGTACTCAGTATGCCGAGAATGGAATCCACAAGCTGAAGGAGATGAGCTCTAAGGTATTGCCGTAGTGCAACACATGTATGGTATGCAACTTGCTTCTCTGATGCAGTCAAAACTTCAGCAGGCGACTGATCATTCCACTGATTTGTATGAGAGGATCCTAGTCCTCGAGAGTTACCACTAGACCTTCCAGATGCACATCCATATAGGATATCAAGAAGCTTTTGCATCCCATCCCGTGCATCAAATAAATCCAGAACAACTTTGAACACAAAAGCAGTAGCGAAAAAAATGGCAGCACTTTTTCTAGCTAAATCTTCATGCAGATGCTTCAAGGCTCCGAGGGGCCCAAAGCCGAAAGCAGGGACAGACAGTGCGTAACAATGTTTGCAGTTGTGCCTGTCTGCTCGTCAGACGATCCGGCTGTAACACACCTGACAACACTCTGTTTCACAATACGATGCCCGTCTGCGTCTGTGCCTGGTCAAACGAAAGCGTTCCTCCCTGTTGACGGCACAAAATATTTGACGTATCAGTAATTGATGCAACGATGCATGGAGATTACTGTGGATACAGATAAGGAATAGAAGTACAAACAACAGTTGGGAACCTACAATCAACTTTCGGCATAGAGAAAGAATAATGCGAGTTACCTGAACGTATAGGCTATCAACACGTGCAGTCTTCAATCTTCATCTGAAATATTCATATGTAGTTGATGTCATGCTTGGTGATATGTCTGATCTTCTCACACTCGGAGGAGCTACCTGAAATAATGGAATCATGCAGCTCCTTGCTGCAAGTCAACTTGAGAAACCTTGGATTCACACATGCTAGGTATCCTGGAAGTCTCTCTATGGTGCCGTCCTCCGGCTCTATGTTGTCGACTACAGGGACACCTTGAGACACCTTCAGCTTCCGGCAGCGGACGATCCTAATCTTGTGCAACCTGGAGAGGCCGCAAAATCTCTTGAGCTTGGGGCAGTCGACCACGACAAGTTTCACAATAGACGGGAAGTTCTCCACAGATGACAGGTTGCTCAGCTTGTGCAGTCTCAGCTGTCTTAGAGCATGCCTCTTGTTGTTGGCAAGCCCCGGTGGAAAACAGCTCAGCTTGCATTTTATGATCTCCAGATACTCGAGAGCGTGCATGGCCACATCCACAGTCTGCTCCTCCCAGTCCCACTCCTCCCATTCGCACAAGCCTTTCAGAGCAAGATGTGTCAGATTAGGAAAAGCAGATGCCGATGTAGATGCAGTGACGCCTCCACCCACAGGAGGAAGAGGATGATCCCTGGAATTCGGACCCGACGCTCTTGATGGCTGGTGCATCTGCAATGCCCAACGTTTTCAGACTAGGGAGCCGACACAAACCATCAGGGAGTTTGGTGCAGCAAGGCAGGTCCTTCAGAGTAAAAATGCTCAAGCTCTTAAAGGCACATGCTTCCACTACCATCATCCAATTTGGTAGCGTGCGACCAAAGTATCCTTGAATCCCTAAATGGTGAATGCGGGGTGGTGGGCAGAGCTTCTCCAATACCTCTTCCACTACTTGCTGCTGCTGCTGTTGCTTCTCGATCTCATTCCTCAATTCCAAGTGTCTACTGCTACTCCAATATAAGTCCAAGTACTCAAGGTGCTCCTTGCTGCTAATCTTGGCCGTTTCAACCAATGAGCTGGCAGATACATTCTCGAGACCATGTAAAGTAAGCCTCCTAAGCTTAGAAACCAATATCATAAGCCAATTTTAGAAACCAATACCTTTCTGCTTTCCTTAATTATTACATGCAATTTAAGGAAATAAAAATTGTTTGTGCTTTTACATCTGAAGTACACTCAAATTGAGCCATGCAAACTGTAAGTACGTATGGTGCCCCAAGGACCATTTCTAATTATAGACTTTAAATTAAAAATGATCCAATCTTGCTCATTAATTACCAGCTCCGTGACTTTAAAAAATGATACACAGTAAATATATAACTAAATTATCCATCTAATCCCTTTGTCCTGTAATACAAGACATCCGCAAGTGTTCAAAATTTATTCTCAAATACAAGGCATTATTGTAGGTACATTTGGATGATGGCCATTTAATTCTTTCTATATTTAACAAGATAAGGATGACTAATTGATGGATTATTACAAAAATAAGTTCCTTGTTATTTGCAAGTACAATTAACTCAGGATGGAAGGAGTATGTTATAAATAATGTGTTATTTGCAAGTACCATTGACTGAAATACATGCGTCTTTTGCTCCTCATGCTATTGTAACCATACCACTATCACAACATCTGTGTTGGCGGGTGACTAAAGACATCTGCTAGCGCAAATAGGCATTTATGGTGGTAGAAGGTTGTTGCAGGTGCGAAACCCGCCAGTGCAAACCTCTTTTGGCTGCCAACATAAAGCTTTTCTAGCCGTAGTGAATTTTGTTTAGTTATGGCTCCCCCAAATCTATCCACTTTATAATACTTATGACTCTTTAGAATGAATATATAACTATTAAAATTACTAACCCGTGCAGGAGAATGGATTGCTAAATAGTTTTTTTAAATCTTAATAATGATTTCGCCAAAACTATTAATAGATTTATTGAGATGGATGTTTCATGACCACATCGAATTATGTGCACAGACAATGTTCAGGGATTTGGTATTTCATTTTATTTGAACTAGTCGCATTCTAATAGTCCAAATAAAAGATTTTCAAGAGCAGTTGTGTATTCCTCACTTAATGAAATTCTAGTTTGAGAAAAAGCATATAGTGTAATGTGGGTGTGTGGTGGTGGAGGTGTCGGTTTAAGATTTCATTTCACTGTTGGGTAAAGGGCCTTCGGTACCGGTTCCTAACTTCTCTTTAGTACCGGTTGTGCAACTGATATTGCTACTTCGGTACTAAACGTCCCCCAGTACTAAAGGGATATTAAAATAAAAAAATCCCACTGGCACGATTTCATTTATTAGAGTTCAAATTCTAGTAAATCCTTGTGCGTGGTGGTGCGTGCGTCCGTTTATAACAAGAAAAGAATATCAAACTCCAGATTATAGTAAGAAGGATTTAAGTGTATTTACAGTATGTATGTTTAAATGACTGTTCACTTGATTGCAAAGAATAAAAAAATTGCCCTGTGTATACTAATAACCTGATTAGGAGATGGCGGCAGCTGTTTAGTGAGCAGTGACCAAGCGTCCTCTTCATTCAGTGGGCTGACATGGTGTTGGTAGAAGGAGGCTCCCATCTGTTGGGCCATGTCTTCTAATCTTGTAGTGATTAGGACCCAGTTCCCCTGTTGTTTCTGGCTTGCATTTCTTATTGGGACACTAAGAACATGACTCCATGCTTGGTCACTCCACACATCGTCCATGACGAGGAGAAACCTGCCCGTGGACAAGGTGTTGGTGAGGGTCCGCGTGAGGAGCGTCTTGTCTTGTGTCCCTCCATGGACTCCACCAACATGCTCGATTGCTGTCTTGAGCAGCTCAATCTCGTCGAAGTGCTGGGTGATGCTGAGCCATACCTTCACTTTGAAGTGCTCTTGGATGATTACCTCGTTGAAGATCTTCTGGGCAAGGGTGGTCTTTCCCATGCCACCTGTGCCCACGATGGACACCACCTTGATATCGTGGAGGCCACCGGTGATAAGTAACTGTGCAAGCTCTCTTGTATCCTGCTGGATCTTCTCCCCAACAATGGCTGACTCATTGAACTCGGATGTCGTCTTCTGCATAGACCTTTCAGCATCAGTTAGCTTCCTCGGCTCTGGGTTGGAACCGAGGTTGATACTGAACTTGAACCTGTCTGCCTCCTTGTGGATGCCATCCAGCCGCTGGTTCAGCTCCTTGATGCGGCTGCCTATCTTGTGGGCGAACACGGGATTCCGCATGCAGAAGAGCAACGACTGGAAGCAACCCGCTGACACTTTCTTCTTCACACTGCTACCATCTTCAGTGGACCCCCTCCGCTTGTCAGCCTCGAGTTGGCACAGGTCTATGATATCGGTGGCGTCGTACATGGCGTCCTTGAGCTTCCTCACCCATCTCTGCACACTCTGGTCAGTGATGCGCCTCCTCTCGGCGTCCGCGAGGAAAGCTTTGATGCCTTCCATGTTGCCCTCCAGCTTCTCGATCTCGCCGGAGACGCCCAGCAGCATTGACACCTCTTCTTCAGCCATGTCCGTGATGAGCTTCTTCACGTAGGGTACCATGGCATCCAGGACAGCCGCCATGGATCCGGAGTACGATCTAGTATACAATACATGATCACGTACATTTTAATAACTGGAGTTCGATCATATGAGTAAAATAAACTAGCATTCCTACTCAGCACATCAGTCATATCTAGGACGGAACAACAAACATCACCGTAAGAAACGCGACGCATGTTAGAATAAGGGCCTGTTTGGTAGAGCTCCAGCTCTGAAAAAATAGCTCCAAATCCATAGATCCAGCTAGCTCCGCCATAGAGCTGCTCCACCGTGGATCTAATATCTCAAAAAGCGTTTGGTACAGCTCCATTCTTGTCTTTATCTCACTGGCAATTTGGGCCCATTCATCAGAATAAAAAAATATCTCCTTCCTGGCGCTGTAGCACGCATGGTTGAGGTGCTGGCGGGCACGGCCTCGCTGGCGGCCTCGCGCGCGCTGGTGGGCGCGGCCACGCCGGCGGCCAGGCGACCTCGCGCGCGCGGGCGCGCCGGCGGCCAGGCGGCCGGGTGCGGGGCGGGGCTTCGGCGGGCGGGGCGGCGGGCGGGTGGGCGCGGCCTCACCGGCGGCCGGGTGTGGGGCGGGGCTCCGGCGGGCGGGACGACACTCCGGCAGGCGGCGTGCTGGCAGGCGCGGCCCCGCCGGTGGCCAGGCGGGTAGGTGCGGGGGGCTTCGGCGGGCGGGCGGTGCTCCGACGGGCGGAGCGGGGCGGCGGGCGGGCGCGGACTCACTGGCAACTAGGACGGCGCTCGAGCGGGCGGGGCGCGCGGGCCGCCGGCGAAGCGAGACGGCGCTCCGGCGGGCGGGGCGGTGCTCCGGCGGGTACGGGGCGGCGGTCCGGCGGGCGGGGCGCGGCGGGGCTGCGGCGAGCGGGGCGCGGCCATGGCAGCGCGAGAGGAAGCTGTGAAGAAATAGAACGAATCAGTCATTTTCCACTAATGAGTGGCAGTGGTGGGTAATTTCCTCCAACTCCACCAAATTTGATTTCGTGGAGCACCCCCTGAGGTGCTCCACCAAATCCATGGATCTGGGGGTAGATCCACCGTTTTCGTGGAGCAGATCCGTGGTGGAGTTGCTGGATCTAAAACCGTTTGGCTGAAAAATTCTAGAGCAGAGCTATTTTTGAGGATCTGGAGCTGCGTGGAGCTCTACCAAACAGGGCCTAAGGAGAGTAGAGTTCACCTGAATTCCTGGGGCGCAACTGCTTGTGCTCTTTGCCTTTGTTGCTTAGGCTCTTTGCCTCTGGTGCCTTGGCCTCCTTGTTCTCTATATGGTTAGGACGACAGAGCAAGTCGTTAGGTGACTTTTCTTGGGATGCATGCGGTCCTTTTCTTTCTCCTGTCTGCTAGTAATAAAGGGGGTGTTTGTTTCATAGGGCTAAACTTTAGCCCCTGTCACATCTGATGTTCGGATGCTAATTAGAAGGACTAGACATGATCTAATTATAAAACTAATTGCACCACATTGTCAAATCATGGATTAATTAGGCTTAATAGATTCGTCTCGCGAATTAGCCTCGAGGTTCTGCAATTAGTTTTATAATTAGATCATGTTTAGTCCTTCTAATTAGCATCCGAACATCCAATGTGACAGGGCTAAAGTTTAACCTATGATATCCAAACAGCACCTTATTGCTGTTCGAAGGGGACACTCCACCATTTGCTAATGATGGATTAACTAGGTTTAATAGATTCGTCTCACGAATTAGCTCAGGGATTCTGTAATTAGTTTTATAATTAGCTCATGTTTAGTCCTCCTAATTAGCATCCAAACATCTGATGTGATAGGATAAAGTTTAGCATATGGTATCAAACAGTCCGAAGGGGACGCTCGACGCTTCTGCATGCCAGCCCACGCCGCCAGCTGCTCGGTCGTCCTTGTCCACTGCTCTTAGTCTACGACAACTTCCGCGTCTTCGTCCTTCCCCACGTCGGGCTGCCTCCATAATTAATATTCCGATGCATGCCAGGTCTATTCGTCATCACTCATCACCGCCCGTTCGGATGTGGATCAGGCACCAACTTAGGGGGTGTTTGGGAGGTATGTGCTAAATTTTAGCACCTGTCACATCGGATGTTTGGACACTAATTAGGAGTATTAAATATAGTCTAATTACAAAACTAATTGCACAACCCCTAGGCTAAATCGCGAGACGAATCTATTAAGCCTAATTAGTCCATGATTTGATAATGTGGTGCTACAGTAACCACTCGCTAATGATGGATTAATTAGGCTTAATAGATTCGTCTCGCGATTTAGCCTAGGGGTTGTGCAATTAGTTTTGTATTTAGGCTATATTTAATACTCCTAATTAGTGTCCAAACATCCGATATGACAGGTGCTAAAATCTAGCACCTGCTATCCAAACACCCCCTAATAAAACTCGCTATGATCACATCAATAAATTTTGCCTCTGTCAAAATGAGTCGACCTGGCTGCAGGCAGAGCCCAAATTCATACTCCACTACGCCACGAAGAATTTGTGCTGGCAGGTATCGCACGCCGGGGCGGATCCACTTGGTTTTAAGGGTATGCAATTGAATACTCATTATTTTTGCAAAAGAAAATTTATATATATAGTGTATCCTATGCGTATGCATAAATAATAAAAAGAAATCCAATCAAACAAAACAAAAACCCACTTCCTCCTACTCCCGTGTACCCCACGCGGGCCCAACAGCCCAACTAGCCAAATTGGCCTAGTCGGCCAACTCCCTCCTGGCCTCCTCTCAGAGCACTTAAATCCGATCCTCCTCTTCCCCGTGACCCAGTTCCTCAATCCATTCAACGCCAACGCCTCTAACCCTAACGGCACCAATGCGCCAGGTCGACAGCAGCGAGGTCGCTGGCAGCGGCAATCGGCTAGGGCGGAGGCGGCGCCGCGGAGGCGCCCTTGGCACAGGCGCACCGCGCACGGCAGCCCGCGCGCGCAGCTCCACAACAGCCGGAGCCCGGCAAGGCAGCAGCGGCGAACCGACGGTGTCGGAGCACGGGAGCTAAGCAACCAAGCAGCTGAGTAGGTGAATTGGGTGAGTATTTTTTATTGTCTGTAAAATTGGGAATTGGGATTGCATAGTAATTTGTTAAATTGGTCAATTTGTTATTGTAATTTGCCAATGCTTGTGAATTCATGGCAATGTGAGTATGTCACAGTCATCAGCAGTAGCATTAATATATGTTGCCACTTTGATATGTTGATCATTAGTAGCTGGACAATTTCAAGTTGTGATCAATTTTATTAATCAATAATGCTGCCACTTAATTATGTGTTATAAACTATAATTTAGGCTGTCAAAAAAAATTTTGCCACCTGGAATTTTGAATACCCATGGTCCAAATCCTGCGACCGCCTCTGACACCAGCAACCTTGAGTTAGCATAGACCGCTATATGCTGGTGGACGATGTTAGCCACCCGCCAACATAGATGCTTTCCGTGCTAACCACCCACTAGCACAGATCGTTTCGGTGCTGGCGAGTGCTTATGCCGCCCACAAGGAATATGTATTTTCCCATTCAATATATTATTTCTCTGAGTTGTTTATAATTTATATTTCCCACCCGGTTTTAGCCATCAAATTGAAATATGTATCTCCCACCACATAACAACAAACTTGAATAAAAAATAATTCACATTATTCAAAATTGCATCACACATATTATATAATTCACATTATTAAAAATCCAACATTTGGAATAGAGCTATTGCCACGCTAATATTAAAAGTACTTCGCCCATCTTTATCAAATATTGTCAATCTGTTTGTCTTCGATCGTGCTATAATTTCAGTTGATAGTAGGCATCCGCAATTATTACATGCAATTTAAGGAAATAAAAATTGTTTGTGCTTTTACATCTTAAGTGCACTCGAATTGAGCATTTCTGCATACTTGTTACATGTTTATTACCCCCTCCATTCCAACAAATTATATGTCATTCCAAGAATATTGGAGAGTCATAACATCTCAAGTTTGACCAAAATTTTAGAGAAAATTATAAAGATTTATGACATCAAATAGGTATACTATGAAAATATAATTGATGAAGAATCTAATGATACTTAGTTGACATCATAAATATTATTATATTATCATATAAATTTGGTCAAACTTGAGATACTTTGACTCTCCAAGATTCTTGGAATGACTTATAATTTAGGATGGACGGAGTACTAATTATAGACTTTATTTGGAGCTTCCATGTATGTGCTAAAAAATTATAAATCCTATAAATTCTTATAAAAAATGGGAACATCATGCCATTAATTATGTAGGCTCCCGTTATCATTGACAAAAACAGCCATGTGTGTTAAATAAATCCTATAAAAACACATGTAGCTGAAGGTGTATTCAACGATGTGTGTACCTGTCAACAATCCAAACAAATGAATAACAGCCATGTGTGTTATAAAAATATAAATCCTATAAATTCTTAAAAGTGATCCTTTAAATTTGCATCTATATTACGGACATATGCCATTATTAAAAAAACTTGAGGTAACCCTACATTTAAATCCAAATCACCTTAATTAAATTATACAACAATATATGATTTTAAATCTCTATTTCTTACACTATTGGTATATGATATAAAAATTAAGATCTATACACATGATGTGTGTCACCATTTATAATGATATAAAGGAAGTGACGAGAATATAGATTTCAATGTTAAAGTTGTAGGTCAAACTCAAGATCCATTAAATAAATTCAAGCGCATATCTACGATGCAAAGTGAAAAGTTAAACATTATAAATGTGGATGAAAATATTATAGAGTAATTACTAACTAAAATCTATCATAATTGAATAAAAATAATAATTATATATCTATATAAGTACTCCCTCCATCCCGCAAAGTGTATCATTTTAGTTTTGTCCTAAGTCAAATCATCTTATGTTTGACCAAATTTATATAAAACTATATCAATGCTTTTGATGTCTAACAAGTTTCATTAGATTCGTCATGAAATATATTTTCATACCATGCTTTTTTGTCTTATAAATATTGATATTCATTGTAAACTAATAATTCTAAATTATCTATTTATGTCATTATTAATATAGAAATACTAAGTTGAAGTATATGCACATGATGAGTGTCACTATTTAGACCATTTATACATGTATGTGAGGAATTGAATGAAAAATACTGATTTTTCATGCTAAATACAATGTACGGAGGTGCGATACAAAATGAAAAAGTGTGAATGTGTATGAAAAAGTGTATAGAGTAATTACTAATTAAAAATAAATCACAACTAGACAAAGATAAGTATATATCTATATAAGTATTATGTTGAAGTATTGAAAAATTTGAGAGAGTTGTTGGTAAATTTTTTTGATTATTAGCTAGAAATTTAATTTCTAAATAATTTTCAAATACAATAGCTTTTAAAAGACATTAGCCCGGGTTGATGGACTAGTGCACTTGTAATGAAAATTAACCGGCTCATCACGTGCCGCTGCAACTCCGGCCGTGCTATGGTTGGCTTGCTCCTGGGGCTGGTACTCTCTCGGTTCCCTTCTTGCCGAGAGCTGTGGATGTTCTTACTGTGATGTGTGTGCCGAGAAACCAAGTCAATCAACTTGCATCAAAATAATGAACTACTCTGTTTTTCTTGGTGGTACTGACTGCTTTCAAACTTTTCCGCTGCTTCCGCTTGCGAATCTCTGTTTTTTTTTAGTATGCAACATTGCAACTATCTCTCTAAGATTAAAAGGACAAGATGGCTGACAAGTACTATACAGTGCAAGTGACAGCCGAATGAAGGAAAAATCTCACCTCAGACGTGAGGACGCATTAGTGCTGTTACACAATGCCAAGTTGCCAACCATAAGCACATGCTAAGAGCTCATTTATGTAAGTGCAAGTGACAGCCGAATGAAGGAAAAATCTCACCTCAGACGTGAGGACGCATTAGTGCTGTTACACAATGCCAAGTTGCCAACCATAAGCACATGCTAAGAGCTCATTTATGTAACTCCAAGTCAAGCATTCAAAAAAATCTTGCACACACATATAGTTCGAGAACATTTCAAGACAAAGAAAAGATGAATGATTGGAATTAAGAAACCGAATGAAGGTAAAACATGAATGTCTGATACAAACGACGACGAAAGTGAAGACTCAAAACAAAAATTAACGAAATCATAACTTAGTCGTCACTACTCCAGCTCCTTCAGACTATCCACCATCTGTAATATCATCTCCTGCGACAGGGTTTCATCCATCATTTCACCTAGTTCTTGGTTCATCTTATCCATTTCTGGTTTGTAACACGGAGAACACATGGTGTACTCGATGAGTAGCTGAAGGATTGAGGCCGGGTAGATACAGATACTAGAACACATGTACCTGAAGGTGTATTCAACGATCCTCTCTTCCTTATCTTGAGCTCGATCATACATGTACCAGATCCCATCATATTCTTCTTCTTTCGTGTAGTAGACGCTGTTAGCGTTAATGGACGGAAAACTATCAGCATGGATAATTATGCACCTTCTGCCGACGAACAGAGCACGGCCGCCGATGCTGTATACCCTCTCCCCTTTCCTCCCAGCTAAGCCTGAGCTCTTCCTGAAAAGCTGGACGCCTTGCGGTGGGGACCTGTAGACGCGCAGCATTTCGCCAGCAGCAAGCTTCACAGCGAGACAACGCAGAACCGGAAAAGAAGTCGCTATTGGACACAAGGCGACCTCGGATGCGTCGGACTCAGCCTGGGTGTCAGTACCAGATTGCAAAGACGGCGCGAGCTCAACGGAATCTGACACGGGCATTTGCAGTTGGGTTTCCAGTTGCTCCACATGAAATTACTCACTCTCAGGATGAGCATGGAAGAATCTGAACTCATCTGATATTCTGTTAACCACGACAAGGGTGGGGGAGCTGCCCACCACATCAGCAGCCATATATAACGCTCGTCAGGCATGGGCGCCTAGAAACGAGTCAAGGTGCCCGTGAAGGGGTTGAAGACCCGCGCGGTGTGCGGGGGCTCCCTCTCTGCCAGGATGACGAAGCCGCCGGTGGTGGAGTTGACGAAGTGGTAGTCGCGGACAGGGCCGGTCCTAAGATTTGGGAGGCCCGGGGCAAAAGTAAAATTTGGGGCCTTTTAATATAAATATTATACAAATATATATAAAATATTATCAATACATAATTAAACGTATCTAAAAGCAATATTCATATCAAATTATTTATACATATTACCTTAAAAGTTTCTTCTAACATTCCTCGATGCAAAGTCACTTATGATAGAGTTTATGTCAATCTCATCCAACAATTTCTTCTCGATGCATAATGTTGCCAAACTATTTAACCTCTCCTGAGTCATTGTTGACCTCAAATTGTTCCTCAATAACTTCAACTTTGAAAAGCTTCTTTCAGCCGATGCGACAGTCACAAGCACAGTAAATAAGAGTCGGTAAGCAATGGAGACATTAGGATAACAATCCACATCTCTGACATGCTCAAAAATCTCCATAGCAGACATTACGTCATTTGGCAAAGTGAATTTCATAATCTTCAATTCAGAAATAAGATCATATACCTCAACATTAGATGAACCATCAAAAGAAAAGGTTTCTGCAAATTTAATGCAACATTCTTCAAGTTCATTATCATTTAATGACTTCAAAGTGCTTGAGCTCATCAAAAATCCAAATATATCTTTAAACATCATGAGTTCTTCAAATCTGTTCTTCAAAGAAGCGATTGCCATATCAACCAAAACAAAAAAATATTCAACTTCAAAAGCCTTCTCAGCTTCAAGAATTTCTTTTTGGCAATTACTTTCATCAAATTGTTTCTTCCTCGTAGCACGACGTTTTTCAGGAAATGATGCCTCCACACCCATGTCTGTTGCAATACCTTTGGCGATGATCAGACTAGAAGAAAACCCCTCATTTCTGTAATTCTCAAAGTATTGCATTATACCTTGCATTTGCTTCAAAGTAGAGTCAATGCATATGGCTGGTGATTGCAACTTCTTGCTCACTTTATTTACAGCAAATAAAATATCATGCCAGATAACCATACCAATTAGAAACTCAAAGCTGCCAAGTGCATCAAATAAATTTTTTGCATCACTTCTATCCCTAGGTTCAACGTCAGAATCATGATGTAACTCAGACAAAGCAGATCTTAACTCAGTAGCTTGATATCTTATTGCTGTAACACTTTTGATTCGACTCTCCCAACGAGTATTGGATAATGATTTCACAGTTAGACTAGGAACATGTTTAAGCAAAACATTCCATCTTTTCGTAGAACCAGCAAATAACACATATATACGTTGAACAATTCCAAAAAATGAAACAGCTTTCCCACTAGATTTTGCCATATCACAAAGAGTAAGATTTAGACTATGGCACGCACATGGCATATACAATGCTCTTGGATTGATATCAAGTAACCGTGTTTTTACCCCTTTGTATTTTCCTTTCATATTAGAACCATTGTCATATCCTTGACCCCTTATGTCACTAATATTTAGGCCAAAGGACTCCATAGATTCAAGCAATACATTAAAAAGCCCCATACCAGATGTGTCATCCACCTTCAAGAACCCCAAAAAGTACTCCTCAATTTTTATCTTGCCATCAGACAAATTAACACATCGAACTAATAAAGTCATTTGTTCCTGATGACTGACATCAGGGGTACAATCTAGGATAACAGAGAAATACTTGACCTCTTTAACAACCTTTATGATATAACTTGTGATATCAGAAGCCAAAAGAGAGATCAACTCATTCTGAATTTTGTGACTAAGATAATGATAATGAATTTCTTTTTTCTGAATACGTCTAAGGTGGTCTTGCATTACCAAGTCAAATTCTGCAATCATCATAACACAAGCTAAGAAATTACCATTACTATCATTATAAAGCTGCTCACTGCTTCCTCTGAAAGCCAAATTGCGTTTACCAAGAAATTTCACAATGGCTATTATTCTTAACAAAACTTGCCTCAACCATTCTTTCTCCTTTGTGATTTGCTGCTGCAATTCTTTGTCAATTGTTGCCTTTTTCCGCAGTCTAGCCCTTAATTCATTCCAACTATTCATGTTACTAATATGCTCAACACTATTTTCATGTTCTTTAAGCTTCTCACTGATATGCTTCCAATTTCTTAACCCATCACCTGCTAAGGAACTAGGACTCTTGCTAGTGCTAGACTTGAAGATCTTACAGCAGAAACAAAAAACTTTGTCAACATGCTTTGAATAAACTAACCATTTTCTATCATGTACCTCTCCATTGCTTAATTTTCTAGAATAATGAGCATATGAAAAATGTCTTGAGGTAGCATCTAGAGGAAATTTGATATTTTCTTCTCTTATAGGCCCTTTCTCGACTAATATGTCTCTTGCTTTATTATCAAGATTATCCCAATTTCTTGGATCATAAATATCTGAAGTGTAAATTGGTTCCTCATCAACATTAGCAGACTGTGCATGTGCACCTGATGCATTTACTGTGGTCTGAGAGTCACTTACATTGTTATCATCGACATTGATGTTAACATTTTCTTCCTGATTCCCATTAGTTGGTTCATCCGCAACAACTATTGCCAACTCATCTGGGTTCGTCGAGGCGCCCGTATTACTCTTAGAGCCATGATAACTCTTGCAAAATTTATCCATAGCTCCTCTCTGTGATTCTATCAACTCATCCACACATCTTTTCTTTTTCCTTTTCTCGCAGCCTAATTCATATTTTCTAGACGACATGATATCCCAATTCCCACTGTGCTGAAATTATTATAAATATACAATAGTTATAAATCAGTTGAGATTAAATAACTTGTGAATTAATAATTAATGATATGGAGAATTGGGGTATTGGTAATCGAGCAGCGTACCTGTGTGCTGACGCAGTCGAACAGGAACAACACGCGCACGACGGCATGAGTCACGACGAGGATCGCGCGTGCATGCGCTGGGAGCGCGAACGCAGGCGCGCAGCACGCGTGCGGTGGCGTCCCTGGCCGGCGCTGCGGTAGTGCGGCGTGCCGCGTGCGGCGGCGGCGCTACGGTACCAGGAGGCTAGGATGCACTGCCTAATTGCGTGCGATCTGCTGTGCGTACCTAGGTGACCTATCGTCCGAATCACTAATTACGTCGCCCGGCCAGCCCAAAGGCCAAAAGCACTCGAGTACCTGGACCTCCTGCACTCGAGTACCTGGACCTCCTGTAGTCCTGCTACCTAACCTGACACCTGGACAGGCCTGCACCTGGGGTGGGGCCCCTGGGATTTGGGGGCCCAAGGCAGCCGCCCCCCCTGCCCCTCCCAAGGGCCGGCCCTATCGCGGAGGAGCGGCAGCCTCATGCGGAGGAAGCGGCCGGTGGAGGCGTTGACGAAGAGGCCGATGTCGCTCTTGGAAGATGTAACACTCAAAATTTAAGAGAATTCTAATTCACTAAAAATTGCTCACTTAGGATGTCATTTAAATTTCTAGGTATTTAAATTTGCATTTTCTCAAATTAAATTAATTCACCATAGGAGTTTATTGTGCATTGCATGCTGGTGCATTTATTTTGTTTGATTGTGTTTGGTCTAGTTCAATTTTCAAATTCAAATTTCAAGTTCAAACTCAAAGTTTCCAAGAATTCAAATCCATTTCTCAAACTCAGTCTATCTCGGGCTGCATCCCCTTTTATTCTTCTCTACAACCCGGTCCAACTCTTTGTGCTCAGCCCAACTTCCTTTTCTTTCACTGTCCACAGCCGCACCAGCTCGCTTGGGCCGTTTTCCTTTTCTCCGGCCCAGCTGCACCGCTCGTCCGGCCCAGCTCGCGGCCTCCCTCATTCCTCTCGCTGGCGCGCGGACCCCGCCTATCAGCGTCGCCTCCTTCCTTTCCTTTCTTCCGCGCCCGAGCCTTCCTTCTACCCGACGCGCGCCGTCCGCATCCGAGTCGAGGGCGGGCCGTTTCCACTCTATATAAGTCCCCCCCCCCCCCGACCTCAAGCATCCAGCAGCAGCCGCCCCAAACCCTAGCAGCACCACCACCCAAGCTCCGCGAGCTCGCCGCCGCAAGCCCGCCACCAAAAGGTGAGCTCCGCCGCGCCGTGTCTCTCATCGAAGCCCCTAAAAAAGTTCGTTGCACGCCCCTCATGCTACCCGTGTTCCCCGTGTGTTGAACCATGGCCGGAAGCTCGTTTTCAAGCAACTGTGGCGGAGCGCCGCCGCACGCCGGCCATCTTCCGCCACACACTGCCGCTTCTCCACCGCCAAGCAGCCGCGGCCATCGGATCTGGATCCGACAACCCGCAGCGAATCAACCCGATCGCGTATCGGTCAATCGCGTCACTTTTGCATTTAAGCCCTCGTGTTCTTCGCAAATCAACTGGCAGTCCAAGCTAGTTCAAAAATATTTACAAGCCAGTCCTGTTTTCTTCTTTTTTAAACCCTGTTCTTTTATAAAATCAACCTGCCATCCTGAGTTGCGTTTTTGCATGTTAAACCTTCGGTTTATACGTGCAATTACGTATAAGTCCTTGGTTTTTCGCATTTTAGCCCTGGAAGTTTTGTTTTCTTGTAGAAAAGCTCCTGAAACTTGTTTTAATCGTATCTTTTGCATCTTAACTCCGTTTTTCACGTTCTTTATATCAACGTGTTTGTTTTAAAGAGTAGATTAGTTTTTCAAGCTTGTTTTCTCTGTTTATTATGATTGGTGTACTATTTTCTTACTTTATGCCTTTGTTTGCTTGTATGTGCTCATGTGACGCGTGTAGACGTTCAGCAGTTCGAGGGATTTGAATATCAAGCTTTCGAGAAGTACGAACAGCAAGAGCAAGGTCAAGAAGGCAAGTTGTGTCCTTGATCACTTCTTTAAGTCCTATTCACCTTTACTTTCATGTTCAATACAACATTGCTATGCACATGATAGTTGTAATCTTGATGCGTCCCAAATAAGGTTCGCCTAGATTTAATTTACCTTTGCCTTGACCAACTGGGTTTACTTTTATGTTGGGTAGCTCATGCTTAGTGCTCAAATATGGTTATGGTGGTTTAGTATGAATCATTATTAATTTGGTATTATTTATGCTATACCTTTCATTAAGTCAAGATCACAAATATTTAATCAGAACATGGAGAACCATTCACGAAAACAGTGCTACTACAAGACTAAATGGCTCTGGTATTGGCTGAATAATTAGAAACCTTAGTCTGCGGTAATCTTACTCGTGATGAGGAAAGAAGGGGGACTGAGTCGTTGCATTAGCAGCCTGTGATAGGTTGTGCATGCCAGACACCGAAACCTTAGCGGGTTACCACTGACTAATGAATCTTTTTAAAGACCTCGTAGCGTCCCTATGCAATCACACCTCGGAAGTGTGGTATGGTGCCTTGCAAACACCGCATGGTTGGGTCCAAAGTTCTTTTGAATTTTTACGCAACTTGTGGGTAAAAATGTACGACCTCTGCAGAGTGTAAAACTGATCGATCAGCCGTGCTCACGGTTAAGAGTGGCCTGGACCCTCACATGATAATACTATCAAAAGATGGACTTAAATTATTGTTACTTTATTCATGCAATGTTGTTTACTTTATTTCTGTTCTTCATTAATTTCGGGTGGTATAAACTTACACTTAGTCAATTGCTAATAAAATTTGACCAACCTAATTAAAGGCTGATGCTAATTAAGCCTTAGCCACACCTTGATTTTTGCCTTACACTACACTATTTCCCCACGACTTGTTAAGTACCAACCATAAGTGTACTCACCCTTGCAAAACCGCAGTTCAGACCAAGATAATCTGGCGGTATACATTGACGACTTTGAGGAGTTCTAGGCGTATCGTTCTTCAATCAACTGCATGTGGTGTCGTCGTCGTCTTCGGAGTCCGCTGTGTATTTACTTAAGTTCATACTTATTTGAGACTTTCGGTCATGTAGTAATGTTTAAGACTCTCTTTATTCGCTTTAGCACTGTCTTTGTTATTCACTTATGTCATGCATGTGTGTAACTTGATCCTGACGCACATGTATTGAATACACTCGATTTTGTCCCTAAAATCGGATGTGACAGAAGAGAGGTCGTTGAGCACGATCCACCGGGTGGCTGGTCTTGGGGTCGGTGATGGAGGAGCGCCAGCCGTGGCAGACGGCGCGCAGGTCCACGTAGCAATCGACGTCGTTGGTGGCGAGGAGGCAGTCGGCGACGCGTGCAGTTCACGAGGTCCGCCGGAAGCGACGACCTGCCCTGCGCCTCCATGACCGGCCGGGCAAGGTTTCAGAGCTTTCAGGGACTTGCTTTGTGTGTTTCCTTTCGTGTTGAGGCAGCAGAAGAGAGCATTGAGCGGTGGCAACTGGCAACTAGCACCAGCTGTGGCTCAAATAGATCGAGAGAGTAGCAGCCCCAGCCCCAGGAGCAAAAGCCAACCACAGCACGGCCGGAGTTGCAGCGGCACCAGGTCTTGAAAAGAAAAATGACACCAGTAGATCATCAGCCAACGAACGAACGTCCGGAGCGCCGGCGTTTTCTTGTCTGTTTCGCAAGCAGACTCTGGACACAAAGCATCTGGTCCTCGGTCAGCCCACGACGACCTCGTTAGCTGTGTTCGCTTTCTTTCTCTGTCATTGTCAGTTTATCACAGCAATCAGTACATTTTTCACACGACTTGACTTGAGCGCACCTGCTCCCATTTTCTCTGCAAAGTGATACTAGAGATTTACAGAGATCTCCCATGGGGTGGAGCTTGGTGCGCTTGGTTTCCTGCAGCGAGCGAGCGAGCGGCCGGAGCTGGGAGGAAGAGCACGCATGGGAAGTAGAGGCAGCGAGATGGAGAGATCGAGCGGACGGGTTGGTCTTGGCGTGATTTGGTGCTGGCCTCGCCGATTTGGGGGAAATGCAGGTGGCAGTGGGGAAAAGGAGGAGACAGAGCCCTGCCGCGGGTCGGCCCGAGCACAACGAGGCCGTTAAGGCCTGTCGGGCTAGCGTACCGGCACGGCCCGCCTAAGAAGGCCGTGAACCATGCCTAGCCCCTCCTTCGGCACGTGGGCTGGCACAGCCTGGCACGATTACTGTGCGGGCCTAATCTTGCTTGTGCTCGGCTGGATCGGGCCGCCCGTTTAGCCATTAGCTGGGAGGAGCCGAGCGTGGGGCCTGTTGCGGTGGCTCATGGGACGGGCCGTATTCTAAATACAGAAAAAGGCCCCCCCTGTGTGCTCGCAGGCCAGAGCTCAAAATATTGGGCTGGGGAATACGTGGGCCTGCGGTTACGTTTCCAGATTTTTTTTTCTTTTCCTAACCGCGCGCTTGTTTTTTTAAAAAAAATAAAGGTAGGCAAAGAATGACGAGTTTATACTATGCCTCAACTCCCATGGTGCCATTTTTGGATAGGATTTTTGAAAACATTTTTGGATAGGATTCATAATGTGAGAACATGCGCATCATCACCGCACTTGCTTTTGCATCGCGTTTCCATGAAATGAAACCTCGCAAACACTTGCCAAAACTGACGGTTCTCCCCTGAGAATACATATGCCCTGACAAGTGGAAGAAATCCACCACACACACCCACATACGCACAAGCGCAGCAGATCAGCTAGCCCACCGCCATGCCTTGCACACCATTCTCCCGGCAAAAGAGGGCTCGTCGTGCTGATCCGCCGACGACGACCCCGACGGCGGCGGTGCCCGACTGGACCTCGCTCACCGACGACCTCGTCCGCCGCGTCGGAGACTGCCTCCTGGCAACCGACGACATCGACTGCTACATGGCCTTCCGCGCCGTCTGCCACGACTGGCGGCGCTCCGCCGGCACCAAAGACGACCACCACCCCAGCCGCCGCTTCCATCCCAGCAAGTGGGCGCTGCTCGACCGGCGCGACGACGACGTCCTCACGCTCGTCAACGTCGAGACCGGCCGCTTCCTCCCGCGACCGCTTCTTGGTCGGCGCCACGGCCGGCGGCCTCCTCCTCCTCGGCGAGTCGGCGGACCCCTACCAGGCCCGCGTGCTCAACCCCTTCACGGGCTCCCTCGCCCACTTCAAGGCGCCCGTACCCGTGGGACAGGCTAGGGAGGTTGCTGTCGTCACGACGTCGTCGTCGACCACGATGAGGGTCTTCGTCTCCACCGCCCTAGGTGCCATCATGTGGGCGGATCAGGACAGCGACTACTTCCACAAGTGTGATGCTCCTTTCCCCAACCCCAGCGACCTTTTATGCATGGTCCCCTTCGCCGGAAACGTGTACCTCACCAACCGCCAAGGATCCGTGCTCTCTATCTCTACTGCCGTCGACGGTGTCGCCGGCCAAGGACAACGGCGGCGGCGCTCAGCGAAAACTATATCCTCCATGGCCGCCACCACCACCATTATTCCGGCATCGGTGGAGGGTGGCCGTTCCTACTACCTCGTGGAGTCCGGGGGAGAGCTTTTCCTGGTGACCAGGCGATGGCACGGAGTGCCCGGACAGCTAGAAGTCCATAGGGTGGACACCATGAGGAAGGCGCTTGAGCCGGTGAGGAGCATCGGCAACCGCGCCCTCTTCCTCAGCCATGTCAAGTGCCTCTCTGTCGACACCCACAAGTTCCGGACGGTCGAAGCCGGTTGCATCTACTTCGTGGATCAAATCGTAGCCGGAGGCAGCTACTTCGATCAGTGTTCGTTCATGACCACCGTTCAGTTCCCTGACGGAGTGCAACAGCCTGGGTTGGACTTAAGTCCGGTACAGCAAGGTTGTTTTCGCCCATTCAGCCTCTCCCATGCTTTTGCAAATTACTGCAAGTTCATCATCCAATATTCTGAACTACGCCGCAAAATGATCGATGACGACGACGAAGATTTCTCAGATGACTATGGTTATTCTTCTGACGAGGAAGATTTCTCAGATGACTATGAATCTGACGATGGAGGATCCTCTGAATCCGACCAGTGAAAAGGGCTAGCTATATGTTGCAAGCTTGTAACTTTTATTTCAAATGTCATGAATTCAAATGATATACAGTACAGCACATGGGTGGCTCATCAGATCAATTGCTCAAAGTATTGGCTCGTCATATTGTTGAGGTAGCAAAAAGAGAGGTTGCATGCAAACATATAATCGATTCTTCGATCATTTGAAACTTATGGTTTATGGGGGTGCAGCTCTAGATCATTCTTGTTTAAGACAGTGGAACCTCTGGGGTGTAGGTTTTACCCTTTTAAATGGAGCTTAATTTTACCAAATAGAAATCATAACTGTGATTTTTTCCCTTTTTTTGGTCTCGCATATGCGTACTATGGGGATGTTTGGTTCCCATGGACTAAAGCATTTGGACTAAAATATGCACTTTAGTTGGACTAAACAGCCAAACACTCGACTAAAAGTAGACTAAAGTCCTTTAGTCCTTTAGTCCACAAAATTAGACTAAAATGGACTAAAAGGTGTTGGGGACACCCTTGCCCCTCATTTATTGCACTCTCTCCCACCTGGCTCCCTCCCGCCCTCCCGCCCTCCCGCCCACCGCCGGCCTCCCTCCCACCCGGCCCCCGCCGCTGTCGCAGCCGGCGTCCCTCTGCCACCGCCACTGCCCTCCCGCCCGGCCCCCGCCGCCGTCCCGCCCGCCGCCCGTGCCCGCCGCGAGCAGGCTCCTCCGCCATCCCCTCCGCGAGAAGGCTCCCCCGCTGCCTCCTGGAGCCCCGCCCCCTCCCGAACCTTAGCTTCACCCCGCCGCCTCCTGAAGCCCCGCCTCGCCCCAAAGCTCGAGCCCCGAGTGGATCTGGGCGGCCGAAGCTGATCTGGCGCGCGAGGAGGTAGGCGGCGCCAATGAGCTCGTGGGCGTCGGGCTTAGGGCGGGTGCGTGCTCTGGTGCTTCGGGGAGAGAAGAAGGTAGGGAGGATGGAGAGTGCGGGGTGTGCTTATTTGTTCACGCGAGGACAAGGGTACTTCTCAGGGGTAAAAGTGTCTTGGTTCAATAGCATTTGTGGACTTTAGTCCATTTTAGTTCATGGAACCAAACATCACTTTAGTCCACTTTAGTCCATGGACTAAACTTTAGTTCATCGACTAAAACCAAACAGGGCCTATATACCACAAGCAGATAGGCTAGCTAAATCGGGGGGCATAGGGTATGACAAGGTCATGAAGTTTAGATGCCTTTCCCCTTTTCTATCAGTTGGATTAAACTCCATTCACCAGGAAGCGTTATTAGTAAGATAATTTTGCACTGACAGACAAAAGGTCGTTTTGTCTTTGTGTTTAGATGTTTTTGAACGGACATTTGTGTTTAGGGGTAGATAAGCTGGAAATGTTTAGTTGACTTATTAAAATCAGTGCCTTCCGAAAAAGACTTATCAACATCAGTTCTTGATGGAAGATGTGTGATGAAGTGAAAGAACTTGAGTTCCAGTTCTTATATATGCATGGTTGAACCTTATTAGCTAGATACCAAACCTAGTTATTAATTAACTAGCATAGTATTTTATCACATGATATATGCATCAATGTATTCGTGTCTTGAATGTATTAAGATTAAATGTCATCTCCCGCTTGTATCATGGTTGAACACTACTATTTTTTGGGAAGTCATGAATATATATTTTCATTGTTTGGCATTATAGAGCTTCCCAATTTCCTGCCCTATATGTACTGGTAGAGTAATTTAATTAGGTGATTTTCAAACACATAGATTAATTAGTTATCCATTTCTAGAGTAGAAACATAGAGTTTTCATTAGAATTTAATAATGTTATTACAAAAGTTTTGGCGGATCGAACTTGTGTTAATTTTATTAATTCTGTATAATTACACATTATACAGTGCCCTGCAGTCATGTATTCTAATTAATTTTAGCTCGGTTAATTACTTTGGGTGTTAATAGTTGCACAATATAATCTTTAATCCATTGTGTACATAAGTTTATGACATTTACTTACAAATCACATACAACCCAGCTGCGTAATCACCTATGAAACTAACAACATATTATCATGTCGAACTAGAACAAATTTCATGTTTAATTGCACACATTTTCTTGACTAATGTTTAAGAAATTGCAATGGTAGGTTTGCTTTAAGATACATCAATTCAAGGTAGCTCTTATTTTCAGTAGTTAGACTTCTAATAAACTAGATTTTTATAATTTCGAAGAGGCCCACAAATATTATAGGGGAGTGAAATACAAAATATGTACAAAATTATTATGTGTTCAAGAAAAAAAATAAAATTATAACAAACCTTTCTGAAAATTTGTTCTCTCGTGCTAAGTAAGTATTGATCTATTGTTTATCTTTACAGTTATTAGTTGTTTTAATTATTCACTTGACTATGTACAGTCATTCTTATAGTTTTCATATATGCTAGCCCCTTCCAGATTGAATATGTTGCTCGCTTGTGGCTAACTATTAAGCTTTTTATTTTTGTCAAAATATGCTCCATTTTCACGGCCTCTGATAACAACTGCCCGCAAAATATCACCAGCTTTAGTGTGTTTTTTTTCTTTTAGTACTACTACTAAACCAGAATCTCTAATTGGTCTCTTGTGTCTAAAGGATCGACTTTCATTTTTTTTATATATCTATCTTACATGAAAGACCAAATTAAAGGTCTTCCTCACAAATCTAAAAATACATGCAACAACATATGACTATAAAGTTCCACGCAAATATTTATTGGTTTTAACACACAACACAAATTTTGCACTGCCCTGTACCCTCTGATGGAGTCAGCATGTGTACATTCCCTAGTATTCAATCTTTATTTACATGTAACGTACTCCCTCCGTCTTGTAATACAAGACATCCATGCATTTAAATTTTTTCCCTCAAATAAAAGGCATTGTAGACACATTTGGAATGATTGCTCATTTAATTCTCCACGGAATTGACAAGATAGGAATGGTTGATTGGTGGATATTAGTAAAAATAAGTTCCTTGTTGTATGCACCTGCCATTAAAAGAGCCGGACAACACAACTCTCCACATCTAACTCATGGGTACATGCGTGTTTTTCTACTCATGCTAATATTTTCTAAAATCTCTAGGATGTCATGTATTTCAGGATGGAGTGAGTATTCAGTAGTATGTGAAGATCATACTTCTACGGATAAACTACAAAAGTTTCTCAGCATAGAAGTTTCACTACTAGAGAAAATGTCATCACCACCGGTTTTTGCCAATCTGGTGATAAGTTATCACCGCCGATTTTTAACATGACCAGACGGTGATAATATCCTATCACCACCGGTTTGTATTACGAGCCGGCGGACCGCCGGCTCGTAATACAAACCGGCGGTGATGGACCCGAAAATTCTATGGACTTCAATTTTATTTGACTCCCCTGGCATCTGCTCCCCTGCCCCTCGGGCACCTCAACCTTGTCCGCTCCCCCTGCCCAACGCTCACCCTCTCTCTCACCCCTTCTCCTCCCTCCACCACCTCCTCCGTTCCCTCCCTTCCTCTACTCCCTCCGCTGCCAGCTCTCTCCCCTTCCTCCGCTCCCTCCCTTCCTCTCCTCCCTCCCCCGGCTAGTTCTCAACCACCCCTCTCCTTCCACCTCTGCTCGCGCCTCACTCACCGGTGAGGAGCGGTGGCAGGGTAAGGAGTGGGAATGGTGGCGCAGATGTAGCGGCTGGCAAGTGCAGGCATAGTGGCGCGACCTCGACAGTGCGGCTTCAGTGGTGTGGTGGCGCGGCCTTGGTGGGTGGCTGCGGCGGTGGCGGTGCGGCGGCGATGGATCTCCCTCTCCTTTGGTATGCCGCCTCCCTCCCTCCCTCTCTGGGTCTGACGGCGGTGCCGCCTGAGGGGGCACGGCGACCAGATCCGGCGCCACCACGCCTCCTCTCTCTCTCTCTCTCTCTCTCTCTCTCTCCGTGCCGGATCCAGCGGGGCCGTGGCGGCCAGCTCCAGCGAGGTGCGGCCAGCCGGATCCGGTGAGGCAGCGCGCGACCAGGGCGTGCAACGGTCGTGCAGGCAAAATTTTTTGTTGTTTTTTAATAGGCCTTTACCGCTAGTTCTGGAACCGATGGTGATGGGTTCCCCCATGTCGAAAGTCATACGCTGGATCCGAAACCGGTAGTGAAGGCGGTTTTGGAGCCGGCGGTGATGGGCTTATGTGGAGTAGTGTTTCTTCTAGCTAGTTAAGCTGGGTTTCTTGCTAGAACACATCCAGGAATTTGCCAAGATAAGAGCAAGGACCAAAACTTTGTATATCATGCATGCGTTTAAGGGGCTACATTTGGATCTAATCATACAACCAGTATATGACCCTGATGATTCATGATAACATAAATAGCGTGTCTGGGGGTGAAAATGTAGTTCTTATTGGCCGTTTTCAAAACAAAAGGACAACTATACAGCCCAGTAGCCATCCTTTCACTACTACGGTGGCAAAAGTAATGAAGTAGCAAGCATACAACAAGTGTGACATCTTATCTTAGAGATTTAAAACAACATAATATAAGTATTGATGACAAAACCTTACATTTTTTTAGACCAAAGACAAAACCTTACATTGGACTCACACATGTAACACGATGTATACATATCACAACGAAGGTTTAACACGAGCAATAATGCCATAGTATATGAATTACAAACAAGACAAGATAAACTGATGGGAAGGATAAAGCAGCTAGTAGCCTTTTAGTTGGAGCCTTCTGATTCGACGGCTCCATCCAACTCTTGGTAATCTTCAGAGTCATCAGCAGCCCAGTCACGGCCATGATAAAGTTCCATTTCATGCTCTGAGGTGTACCTGCAGTGATCTGCAAGGACTTCAACAAGTGTGGGAGGGCCGAAATTGTAGTTACGTCCTTGGAACCCAAACTGCACAATGTCTTCTTTCCTTTGGTCCACGAGTCGAAGCGAGGATGCAATGATGCCATGCTTGACCACGGTAGCTAGAGGTTCCACAAAGTAGATGCAGCCACCTTCAACGGTTGGGAACATGCTGGCATCAATGGAGAAGGATCTGACGTCGCTGATGAAGAGTGCACGACTGTCGATGCTCACCACGGGCTCGAGGACCCTATTTACAGTGTTTAGCTTGTGAACAAGCACAGGCTGACCTGCAATGGTAGGCCGGGTCACAAGTAGCAGCTCACCTGCAGACTCCACGAGGTGATAATCTACCGAAGCCGCAGCAGATCGTGATCGTCCTCGCAGAGCGTTGGGTTCTTCCACCATCAGCAATGGCATCTTCAGTGGAGCTGATGGATCCATGGCGATTGACGATGTAGATGTCGCCGGCGAAGAGCCGCATGTCGGCAACGAAATCAGGGTGCTGGATCCTATGCAGTTCAAAGTGACGGCTGTTGAGATCCGCCCACCCCACATAGTTGAACATGTTAGAGGCAAAAAGCATCAATGGCGATGTATCCACGGCCACGGCCCGGATCCCTGCAGCAAATATGGGCACCACGAAATAGGCTTTGAAGCCCGTGAAAGGGTTGAGCACAAGAGCACGGTAGGTCAGCCATGGCGGCAGGCCTCCCTCCCAGAGGACAAGGAGACCTCCATCCGTGGCGTTGATGTAGCAGTCTAGTTGTTGAGCATGGGGATCTCCATGGTGACGAAGCGGCAGGTCTTGAGATTCACCATGGTGACAACGCCGTTGAGACGGGGGCTGCCGAAGTGCCTGCGCACAGCCCACGCCTTGGGCTGGAACCGCGGATCGGCGCCGTCCTTGGGGTCGGGCGTGGCGCGGCGCCACCGGCCGCAGACGGCGCGGAAGTCGTTGTAGCAGTCAAGGTCGTTGTCGGCGAGGAAACGGTCACCGATGTGGACGATGACGCGGTCGTCGAGCAGACTCCAGTCCCGCCGCTCCGGCGTTGCAGACGATGATGCATCGGAACGACAGGCTCTCTTACCCGCCGCCGCCCGAGACAACATGGTGGATTGGCCGGCCATGTTTGCTTCGCTGCTCGTGGATTTAGTTTTGTAAGCGATGCGGCGATATATAGGTGGCTATGATATATATTTATATCCGCAGTTTAGTTCGGGTTTAATTTCTAGCCTCAGTTTGATTTCAAAATGGCCGCCGGCGTTTTGTGTGAAAGCTTCACTATGGGAACAGTAATTTTGCCGAGTGCCCCAGGCACTCGGCGAAGATCCAAAAACACTCGGCAAAGTGTTTGCCGAGTGTACCACTCGGTATTCAGCACTCGGCAAATTTTCCATCAGCAAACAGGTGTTTGCCGAGTGTCAAACATCAGGCACTCGGCAAAAGGTTTGCCGAAGGTCAAAAAAACACTCGGCAAAGATAAACACTTGGTGACAAGGGCGGTAACGGCGTCCAGGTAACGGCAAGTTTGCCGAGTGTCAGACGGAAGACACTCGGCAACAAATTAAAGTTTGCTGAGTGTCAGCCGCGTGGCACTTGGCAACCACCTTAACGTTTGCCGAGTGTCAATGGCTCGACACTCGGCAAACACGTTAAAGTTTGCCGAGTGTCGGGATCGTGGCACTCGGCAAACATGGGTCACCGGGAGCATTTTATGCCTTCTTTGCCAAGTGTTTCAGCCAATACACTCGGCAAAGAAGCACCAGAACGTGGTGCAACTGCCCCCTTTGCCGAGTGTTAAAGCCAAAACACTCGGCAAAGTTCCTCTTTGCCGAGTGTAACACTTGGCAAAGTTGATAGTACCCCCCTTTTTTACCTATTTTGTCACGTATAACGGACCCCTCTCAATTCACAATACACATCATCACAGGCATTTATAATAAACAATCACATGCATAATTCACAACCACCATTACAAGCATTATTCATAAACATCACAGACATAATCCAAAGTAAGCATGAAACAAGCCATAAATCCAAGTTCAAGTCACAACTAAGTTTCATCCAAGTTCAAGTCACAAATGCAAAGTCTAAAACCGTGGAGGCCAAGGAGACCACTGCGACAAATCTTGGTCTTGAGTATTCGAAGCCGCCGATTGATTCTATACATAGGATAGGACATTCTGAGCTAACATCTAAAGTTGTCAAAATTAAAGTATTCAATCTTAAGCACAATGTGTCAAGTGACTCATAGGAGTAGTTGTGGGTGGATGAGGTGGAGGGAACAGCATCGGTGGCGGTGGCAAAGATTGACCCATGCTCGAAGCAAAATTCTGCATGTATTGGAACATCTGGTCCATCCTCATCCGATTTTCTTCCTCCATCCTCTGCCGCTCGACCTCTATCCTCTGCTAAACCATCTGCTCCATCCTCACCGCCATCTCCTCTTGTTGCTTCCTTGCTGCTTCCACATGGGCCTACAATATTTCATTGCAATGTTACAATGCAAAGCTAAAGTACATAACAACCAACGAACGATGAATGGAAGAGAAAGAACCTGGAGAGCCTCCATCTGGAATTGTGCAGTGGTTGGTCGTGGCCGTATCGCCGGGCTCGAGTCTGTGCTCCTTGCTCGGATCTGAGAGAGAGTGGGAGTAGAGGCCGTGTTGATTACGCCATCGCCAATCCAATACTGGCCATGCTTCTTGCCTCCTCCCACTCTCATCACGATTTCTCCATCAATATCCTCGGAGCTTGGATCGAACTCTAGCTCGTGAACCTCCCTTGCCATCGTTGTATACTCGGTGACACGGCTGTGGATGCTGGGATGGTTGTACACCTCGGACGGGCCCTCCGGGTCAAAATCGATGTCGGCCGTCGCCTTGCCCTTTTTGGACAGAACCCATGCCTTGACCTGGGAGCAAGGTCGGCCATCATTTGACGACGACTGCGGCAAAAAATACAAAATGATTAGGAATTATGCAGAATTGAGCGTTAGAATAAAGAATTGAATTTGCATACCCATTTTTCCCTATATTCATCAAGGCTCGGGCTGCCTTGATGGTGTGGTGCACTTGGCATCTACAAACGCCGCTGCCAGCAAGCAAGGTGGTTCTCCAACCACCCGGGCTCCAACCACACGTCCACCATCATTTCCCAGCACCGGATATACACACGGCACCACCACAGAGGCACCTACATCATGAAGCATGTGACATATGAAAAAAGAAATTGAGCCTAATTAATCTTAAATAAAGTAAATATCAACGTTCTTTACTTACCCTCATGAATTGGTCCTTGGTTAGGTTCATTATCCTTGCCTCCTCTTTTCTAACATTTATCCTTCTGTATTGAGCGTAGAATTCGATGATGGCCTGGATGCGCGACTCGTAGTGCATGTCCTTCACAAGCTTCTTGGTGGCTACTTCAAAGACGGACTTCGTCTTGGCCTCGAATCCCTCCTGGCATCTATAGAAGTCCTACATATAGACGCGATGTATACAGTTATTATTTCAAGAATGTCGAACGTAGATGATGTATTAAGCAATGTAGTGCGAGGAATACTTACCCACAGCTCGGCCTTCACCCACTTCGTTATGTTCAAGAATCTCCTTTGTTCACGATCAGGGACGTCGAGGGCGGTGATGTAGTGGTCCGTGTAGGCCGGCTGCTGCTGTTTGGCGTACACCACCAAGCTAGGGAAGTGAAGCCTGCACAAAAGGTCAAGGATCCCGTTGACCTTGCGGTTGTGACCACCCCCACTGAGCTTAATCCAACTCCTGCACAAGTGATTAATATAAATTATTAGTTTTTTTTAACTTTCAACATAACAAAATTATTGAGAATATTTAAAGTTACTTACTTGGTCCTACTCGGTTTAATCAGCGGGCGTAAATGCTCCGGTATCGGACGCTTCGGGAGGGATGAGGGACCTCGCAACCATATCTTGGACTAGGCATCCCCTACCTCCCCCTCCCCCTCCTGCTCCTGCTCCTCCTCCTCCTCCTCATCCTCTTCCTCCTCCTCGTCACCAGTTGCGTGTGCGGAAGGTACCTCCTCCTCCTCCTCCTCCTCCTCCACCTCCACCTCAGGTCCAGGCGACGGGGACCTCGCCACTTTACCCTTCCCTTGAGGCCTCTAGACCTCCTCCTCCTCCTCCTCCTCCTCAACCCTGTGTCGAGGCCTGCCTCGATGCCTCCCTCGACCCCTCCCTGAACCTGACCCTGAACCTGAACCTGAACCAGTCCCTGTAGCGACCAGTCTCTCGCAAATCACCGTGAGCTTCCTCATACCGCCCACCATTGCTCAATGACCTGCAATTAAAAAGAGTAAACCAATCAGCATAGATAAACAAAACATAATTAGAAAGATATGCAAAATAACATGGTATGAAAAATAATAAATAAATTAGTACGACTCATACATGTATTAGAAATAATCATCATGATCGGGATTAGCTGGATTATAAGTCTCATCATCACTATCATGCGTGTCGATATAATCAAGCCCGTGCTCCGAAGGAGGAATGTCATCATCACTATCATTGCCTAACTGCAATCGTTGAAGTAATTCTAAGTCCTTCACATTCTGAACCTCGTCTCCAACGTCCTCGTCAGCAACCCTTTCGTTGTCTACTTCCATTCCGATCGCTTCGGTTTAGTCTATCACAAAACTCCCTTCGAGCCCATCTTCTTGGAATAACTCTCATTCGTATGTGTTGGGGTCTATATTGTAATCTTCATTGTTTGGTACAGGTAGTTTACCGTGTGGCGATACCTTGTACACAACATCCCAACTCTTAAGACGGCTGTCGGTTTGGCACGGGTATGACAAATAATAAACTTGTGTGGCCTGTTGAGCCACAATATAGACATCGTCTCCTGGTAACACGAATGATTTTTGAATTTTGACTAGCCCAAGATTAGGAGCCCGTCTCACGACAGATGGATCAAACCAATGGCATTTGAATATGGCTGGATTAAGAGGTTTGCAACCATGAAAAGTTAGTTCGTATATTTCTTCAATTCTTCCGTAGTACTCGATCCCATCAAAGCCTGGCGTAAAAACTCTGGTATTTGTGGTTCTTCAATTGGGCCGACTCTGCTCATGCCTTGTTGTGTGAAAGCAATATCCATTGACGTCATAACCGGTAAATGACATGACCCTATAGTCACAGCCATCGGCAACCTGTCTCAACTCGACATTCATAGACACATCGGTTCGGCCCTGCAAGTTCAAGCAGGGTGGTTCGTTATATTATTCGCATGTATGAGAATTGACGATGAAATTGGACTGTACCTTCTATTTGAACCAAGAAATGAAATCGGACGTTCCATTTCCCGCACCCTCTCTGAGAAGAGTCTCAGCTTCGTGCGGGTATGGTTGCTGTGATTTACGCCAAAATTGACAATGCCTATTTCATTTTTCTACTAATATTATTCCATTATTTCATGGAGTTATAGCTCAAATTGCATTTATATCTATTAAATTTATATAATTGCAGTTAATAATTAAAAATTATCAAACGGATCCAAAAAATTTCCAAAATTTGACATGAACCAATCTATGTTGTCTATGGCCTATACAAAAAATTTTGAACTCAAACCCAAATTCAAGTGTCAATTGGACTCAAAATCTTACCGGATCCTTCTAACTTCTACGAATCATCTCCGGAGATGCTTCGATTTGTAAGCGTCATACATCAAAATTTGTGCGAAACCTTCTCAATTTTTTACCACAGCCTCCACATATGAAATCATGGCATCTTGACAAATCTCGTGATTTTCAGACTTCGTTTGGTTTTTTTGAGAATTCAAAAATCATTTGGCCACACATTCGTGGTCGTGTTTTCTGAACAAAATGTTAGAAATTTCTTTTCATTTACCGGATGAGACCTCAATTCGGACTCATTAACATGAATATGATTTTTCCACTCATATTATTCCATTATTCCAATCACTTGCAGTTCAAACGTGACTTAAATCAACAAATTACTCTAAATGAAATTAATTCATTAAATATAGCAAACAGACCAAGAAATAGACCACCTTCTAACATGTAGTGCCAAATGTCGTACGTGGGGAGTAGAAAAAGTGTGGAGGGTGGAGGAGGGAAAAATAGTTTTGGTTTTGCCGAGTGTCGCAAAAAACACTCGGCAACCATTTGCGTTTGCCAATTGCCGAAGAAAAACACTCGGCAAACACTGGCTTTGCCGAGTGTCGGTGACGGACACTCGGCAACGGCACGCCCCCCTAACGGACGTCGCACGTGCCGGTCACGTGGTGAAGATTTGCCGAGTATCAGTTGCTTGTTGAGTGTCGATTATGACTTTACCGAGTGTTTTCCATTTGACACTCGGTAATGGGAATTTATGCTGAGTGTATAATGTTTGCCGAGTGCTTTCACAAAGACACTCGGCAAATACCTCCTTTGCCGAGTGCCCGAAATAAAGCACTCGGTAAATAAAAAACACTCAGCATTTTTACTATTTCCCCTAGGAGGTGCAATATTGAGCTGTTGTACATGACAGATTAGCAGGGCCAACGTCTTATTACTTTCAAAGCGTATCTCAACGTTTGGAATTTTTGAAAAAAAAACTTGCTCATTTTGAAATACGTGTGAATTGAGTCATCTCTCACGTTTTCACACGAGAGGGTTCTAGTAGCTAGTGAACGGCTATAAATTTAAAGCCCACCTAGCCTAACAATTGCAGCCCACCAATCTCCCACCCTTCAATATTTTTTTACATTTGATTGTGTCAACATTTTAGATAGGCTAATTATTCAATATTTCATGGAAATCAAGTTCATTGCAATGTTTTCTTACAACCAACTGATTCAATCTTTTACGAGATCAGATAATAATAGTCAAGGTTGGCTCCCCTCGTCCAAATCTTAACCACACCCATCTTTTTTCGATACGAGGCTCGCCCCATTTTTATTTTCACAATGGAAATACCAGAGGTTCGAAACAAATTCAAGCTAGATAAAGCCCATAAGGTCCGAGGATTCTTAGGAGGAGGCACTACACGCCCTATTACTACAAGTCTCATTTCTCACGACTACTTCATGTATACTATTAACCTCAGCACATATCTAAAACAGTAGTATAGTTTCACAAGAAAAAACTTACAATGGATCCTTGGGCCGGGCATTATTGCATGTCCAAATCTATTTTAGCCATCAGCTTCGTATTAAATGATATTTGAAGGCCTCCTCGGCATCCCATCCAGCCTAAGAATTGATATTTCAAACAGCACAAACACTATACATAGGTACAGGGTGTACTTCAATTAGATAACCTGCCACTTACTACCTGCTACTCCTAATTTATTGGTTGTGTACTCTGTCAACGGCTCAGCTTTATCAAAAAAATATCAAGTAGTCACGAAAGCTAACCTTCAAGGTGCAATATTCCAAGGAAAAGTTTGCATTTTTTTAGGTGCACACCACATCATCCCTGAGACATTGATGTTCACGTGTGGACTGAATTAATTAGTCAGCATTAGGTGCACCTGATTTGGGGTTACTTTATATTTTTTTAATAACACACGGGTAATTTTACAACAATGTATACAGTACCCGAGTGAATATGAAAGGATGGGGGTATACAGTACCCAAGTGAATATGAAAGGATGGGCTTGTCGCTTAGAATGGCTGTACTTGAGACTTGACTCTCTTCAACGAGATGATCTACAGGCCGAAGCAGAGCAAAGTACAAGACGTTAGATCAAAAACCAATTGACTAGCCTGCACATCAAATTAAACTACGGTCTGATCACTGATGGGTTTGTCGCAACTGCTGTTTTTTTATATGTGTTCCCTCAAGCTCTGTCTGCCTTTACTATCAGAGCCTGCTCATCTGAATTCTACGAGAGCAATGCCCCAATCGAACTAGCAGAATACGCATGACAGCAAGATGCGGTAAAAAGCGAGAAAAACTACTGAAAATAAGAAACAAAATGAGGAGGACAGCATAATATATGTCCCAAAGTTGTTTGCACGACGTCCATGACACAGCCAAATGGAAGAAACCAACAAACCAGCAGCTCAGATATTATTACAGGTCTGAAACAGCAGGAAACTGAATTGCCTAGTAGATCAACCGGGCACACAGTTACGCACCTCCAAACGTTAATTATCCATTGCCATGGTTTGTGTCGTTGCTGAATCATCAATTGATTTATCTTGCGTAGACAGATTACAGCAAACAGTATGTACAAGGTAAAACTATTAGCAACTATCGGCTTGCAAGGCAGGATTGGATATTCATAAAACAGAAGCAGAGTCGGACGGTGACTAGAAACAGAGTCCATTCAGGTAAAGCTATCGATCAGGCCTAATTGCACACCAGCAGACACGTGCGGTCAACTAACTTTCCACTGTTCCAAATCCGACAACAACTTACCATGGTCTCAGCAATGCGTATGGGTAGTCCCTCCTCTTTTTTCTAGGATTGGGACCAGCTATGCGAAATTAAGTATTACCTTAAAATTGGATGAGATCAAGCACCATGTCATGAACATGATAGCCATATACTATGCCTGTGTAACTTGACCGCCTGGATCATGCTTCTATTTATGAGCTGATTGAAGTATTCCTTTCCCTGCTAAAACAAGTTGGTTCCTGTTTTCTTCTCCATGAAACCTTCAGCTATCCATTTCCGTATCAAAGAATCTTTCTCAATCCCATAGTCTTCAGGATACACAATTAGATACAGTAAGCAGGTCCTTAGATAAGAAGGCAGATCATAGTAGCTAAGAGATAATATCCATTCAGTATCATCTACTTGTTGGTTACCCTTACCACGATAGAAACCAGGAAAGTTGCACACAACAACCCAATCTTCTCTTACCCACCAGCAAACTGGCCATTGTGATGATAGCTAATGGTACACCACCACATTTTTTCAGTATCTTTTCAGATTCCTCCGCAGGGTGATGAGTAGGATATTCACCATTAACACCGAACAACCTCGTTTTGAATAATTTCTCTGAGTGATCAGGGGAAAGTGTGCGTAGCTCATAAACCTCCTCCCTGGTGGCTACATCTCAATTGCGAGTAGTTGTGATTACTCTACTTCCAATGTCATTGTTAACCAAAGCTGATTTGATTATGTTCCAAGTTGTTATGTCCCATACATCGTCAATAACGATGAAGTACCTAGCAACATGATAGTACAGATCAATACCTAAAGTTGATAAACCGTTGAGCATGTATAAAAGAAAAGAAGAGTGACAATGTATAGGATAAAATCTTAAAATGCTAGCGAAAATTTACTAATGTAATGTATTTTATTATCTGGAATCTACTCAATATTTATGATCTTGATGTAAATATTTTAGTTTATAAAGTAACATTATCTTTATAAACACAGGAGAGTTTTATCTACAATAGAGTCTCATTCCTTAAAGTTTAATTGTCTTAGTATAATTATAGATAGCATATCAGGGAGTAGCTTTAAATGTCTACAGCCAATAGATAGCATATCAAAGACTACATTGGAATTGTCGATGGCTACGTGTTAGTTAAGGAATAGCAACCGCATGGTGCTCACGTTGAAGCCTCCAATTTGTGAAAGTTGTGCTCAACTAAAAATTCATAAGGAAATAGAAACATTTTCATAACTCTACAATGTAAGCTTCCAATGGCAAACACACAAGCTTCCAATGGCATAGAAAAAGATGAAGCGGAGAAACT
Organism: Setaria viridis; assembly: GCF_005286985.2. Taxonomy (NCBI): domain Eukaryota; kingdom Viridiplantae; phylum Streptophyta; class Magnoliopsida; order Poales; family Poaceae; genus Setaria; species Setaria viridis. Next base: position 41,294,615 of record NC_048270.2, read on the forward strand.
ACTAATTTGATGTGATATGCTTGTCACCTAGCTAAGAGCATTAATATGAGTGGCTACTAATAAATGCATACCTCTTGTTTTGGAGGAATTTTCGGAGTTCTCCAATGAGCAGGGATTGGTCCTTTACATTGTGAATGTTCGTGTATTCGTTTTTGTTGAGAAGGTACAATATGTTGCTGAAGACTTGCGCCAGGTCAGGTGTCCGACCAATGGGAACAAAGGCTCTACAGTCATATTGCGATTGAAGCTCATCGTAAACCGCCTTGGCAAGAGTCGTCTTGCCCAGTCCCCCAACTCCAACCACAGAAACTATCTTCATCTTCCTGCTGCTGCTGCTGCCAGCAGAGACGTCAGAATCTCCATTGCCGTGAGACGCCGGCAGAAGCATGACTATGAGCTCCGCCCTCGCATTGTCGATGCCGATGAGCTGCGCCGCTTCTTCTTTGTGCATGTCCGCAAGGCGGGGATCCTGCTTCGTCGCCGGGGCAGGCAGAGCCACCGCAAGGTTACTAACTGGAGGGACAGGGCTAATTTCATTAAACGTCGAATACAGAACACTTGTGGACTAGTTTCATTAATCTGCTGCTATAGTATATCTTAGTGAACAGGGGGTGCAAAAGGGAGATATATGCAATAAACATTACAGTAACTGATGACTATGGACTCACCCAGCTAGCATGCATCAAGTTGACACAAGTGCAATCCAGTATCAATATATATGTGTAAGAACGGTAGCAAGGTGGTAGCAATAGTGTGTCACTGATACTAGATCTCTACGTACGGGCTCTAATAAGGAGCAATGAAAAACAGCAGCTGTGATGATTTTGATTACATAGCAGCTGTGTATCCTGCCAGCTAAGATTTAAATCACAAATAATAATTGAAGCATGGAAACGAGAAGTCAGAAAATTAAAAATAATGCGACTGAGGACAATTCATTCAAAAGAAAGAAAGAAATCTAGATCGAGGCCACTAAGCAAGAATTATAGATCATAAGATAAGGGGAGCCAAATTAAAGACACGCACCTTGCTGGTTCAGCTCTTCGATTGTGCTTGAGGAAAGAATGAAGGATTGATGGGTGGTTGAGTTCAAGATGAAGCGCAGCTGGTCAGTGAATGAGCCAAGCACTACTGCAGCTTGTCCATGTGGTAGCTGCTGGTGAAACAATGCGTTATTAGCTCGCGTTGTTTAGGTCTAGAGAGGAGCAGCAAACTCCACAGCTTATAATTTTAATTTCTCATTGTTTATTGCGGCCGGTCTTTCGGGACACGTACAGTCGTCGTAGATCTCGAGTGGCGTCACGTGCTTTGTAGAGACAGTCTCTGCACACCATCGTAGGTCTCGAGCGTCCTCACGTGCAATCGTACCAGGCATTTTTTACCGGAACACTAAGCACATGTTCCCATGCACCGTCTCTCCATCACGAGCAGAAACTTGGTCGCAGATAGGGTATTGGATAGGGTCTGCATGCAGGAGCATGGACTTGTCTTGCTCCCCACCAGCATGGCTGATTGATCTCGCCGGAGCAGCATGGACACCTCTTCTCCTGCCATGTCCGTGATGAGCTTCTTCACGTACTTTATGCCTTGCCTAAATAAAAGTCTCTTTGCTTTGTTTTGCTTTGCTTCTCTTTTGGATTGGGCCTACCTGAAGAGAGACGCCTTTGCTTCAGTTTGAGTGCAAGGCAAAGGTTGTGACGGAAGTCGTTGTTGGGCGGGCCGGCAGGACGCAATAAGAAGCCCAAAGATTTCTGACAAGATAAATGTGTTGTTATCTCATAGGAGCATAAATGGGATGTGAATTTGCTAACCACGTTTACCAACCTATCTAATATTTTTCAGTTTGTGCATCCGTTTGCACGTTTTGCAAATTGTTGTATTGTGGATGCAAATTACTCTATAATACCACATGGGAACTAGTATCCCTTCTTAGTTGCTATGTCATAGGAGCATAAATGTGTTGTAAACTAGAATGGTTCTTTTGAGTCACGTAGTATATATACTGGCACATTAACCTTGGGCAGGAAATAAAGTTTACTGCAATACCACTAGCTTGAGAAGAAAAACATTTGACCATTTACTAGATGCCATGTTGGTTTCGTTCATTCTGAAGACGGGAAATTCCATGCAACTGTATTATGCTCAGTGAAGGTAAATCTTGTAAGAAGGTCCAAAATTGGTGCTGCGAATTTTTACAATATTTACAGGTCGCTGTCACGTAAGCCCGTCTAGCTCAGTTGGTAGAGCGCAAGGCTCTTAACCTTGTGGTCGTGGGTTCGAGCCCCACGGTGGGCGTTTATCATTTTTCGTTTTCCTTTTGTTTCGCCCTTCTCATTCTCATCTCTAGTATCTGTTTTTTTTTTTTTTTTTGGCTACCATCTGCATCATCAATCAGACATTTTCTTTTTCCTTGTTAGGACTTGATGACAGTCCATTTTTTCCCCCTACATCATCGTCAAAAGCAAACTCCAATATTGTCACTAACAATAGCCATTTTCCTATGGATAACTATGTTTATTTTCGTCCAAATTAAAGTTTGTCGACGATCGAATCGAATTTGAAAAGCATAATGCCATTTTGTTCCTGTGAAGGTTTCGATGATACATACGAGATCGGTAGCAGGCATGGAGCAGATAACATTTTTAACTGACAGTTGACAGCAATATGTTTCTGTTTGAAATTCAGGCATGAGCATGCCAAGCTAGTAGCTACCTCTTGGGCGAGCACTGTGTAAAGAATAACGAGCAACAACAGTGTTCTAAATTCCAAAATAATAAGGTCAATAGCTACAAAGAAATCTGGTGTTATCCGATTCAAGAGTCGATGAACACATTGTTTTAGGTTCCTTGAACAATGAAGTAACAAGGATGATGGTGACAGAGCCTTTGTTAACGTGAAGCGATAACATTTCTCATCTAGATTATATGATGGTGTTTTATTGTTGTCTCAGTCAAAGCACATCGGATGTTCGGATACTAATTAGGAGAACTAAACATAAGCTAATTATAAAACTAATTGCAGAACCCTGTATTAATTCGCGAGATGAATCTATTAAGCCTAATTAATCCATCATTAGCAAATGGTTACTGTAGCACCACATTGTCAAATCATGGACTAATTAGGCTTAATAGATTCGTCTCGCGAATTACACTCCATCTATGTAATTAGTTTTGTAATTAGCCTATATTTAATACTCCTAATTAGCATTCAAACATCCGATGTGACGGGTGTTAAATTTTAACACCCAGAGCCAAACAGGCCCTAATATTAAGGAAGTACTTGTTCTTGCAATAATAACTAACCTACACAGATATTTCTAAAGCCATCAAGTGCCTAGCAGCTTGTTCTTCTAACAAGTGTGTCCTGGACCAACAAGTATTGAGTATCTCTGAAAGCAACCTGTGCTTTGAATTGGAAAGGAAAAATTCGACAAGGAACGAACAAAGGAGAGGCACATTTCTTGCCGGCTATGAGAATTATTGGGTCTTTTTTGCATCCCTGTGAATTGATGAACGTGCTGGTGTGTGCCAATGATGTCCATGAGATGGGAATACAAAGTCAAGCACGCCTTGTTACCTTATTGTGTGGCTCTGTCTGCAGAAAGCAACCGGGTGCATTTTCTTCCGATACGGTGGTTACTTTCAAATTGGAAGACAGAGACGCAGCTCTCCTGCGTATTCTAGAAAAAAGAAGATAGAGACGTACACACACAAGGCAATAATTCAGGGAATTTTTCCATCCATCCACTTGCTATAAAAGGCGGTGTTGGGGTTGGGTCTCTTCAGTTCAGTGTGCTCAAGCAATCTCAAAGAACTTGTCTTCTCCATCCACACCGGTTTTCGGCTTCTTGACTTGAAGATGTCTTGCAGCTGCGGATCAAGCTGCAACTGCGGCTCTAGATGCAAGTGCGGGTACGTTGCTGATGCTTCTTGCAAATACTTTGTTGATGCTTGTTGCAAATAGTTCTAAGGTTCCATGATCTCCTTTAATTTCTTTGACGGAAATTAAATCATTCCATGATTATGCTCAAGCGTCGTCGACTGAAGAATAATCGATCTGTTCGTAGTAGTTCCTTGTTTACAGCTGCTAAGATTTGGCGTTTTGACTACTTGTTGCAGCAAGATGTACCCTGACCTGGAGGAGAAGAGCGGCGCCGCCCAGGCCACCGTCGTCCTCGGCGTGGCCCCGGAGAAGAAGGCCGGCCAGTTCGAGGCGGCGGCGGAGTCCGGCGAGACCGCCCACGGCTGCAGCTGCGGCGACAACTGCAAGTGCAACCCCTGTAACTGCTGATGATTGCCTTCTTCCTTGGAGTTGGATGATGCATGCTGCTACTACTCTGCTTGTCTTGTGTGTGATGACTGATTGAACAACAATAAGGATGAGCCAAGTTCATGTGTGTATCGGTTTGGCTCCATCTCCAGCATGCATGTGTGTGTTTTGCTACTATACCTTGTGCTCATGTATGTGTGTATGTGTGTGTGTTGATCGTTACAAATGAAATCATGTATGCATCTCTGTATGTGCTCATGTGTCTTTGTAATGGTCAGTCCAGAGTGATGAATACATAAAAACTGGTTTGCTTTTATGTGGTTTGCGCTGCACGTTATTTTTCTTCTTAATACAAAGATACGCAGCTCTCCTGCGTGTACCGCCACTAAGCAAACCAAGCATTCGAAAACAGCCAGTCCACAAATTGGAGTCACCCGCCAGAAGAAAACCAAACAAAAGAACCGAGGTGACTAGGGGCCAACGGACTGGCTTCACAGGTTGCCAAAGAATTCAGCCACCTACCAACGGTGCCCTCCAGGGGAAGGAATGGAAGCCTCAGAGGAGGAGCAGAGGCCACCGAAAATTAGTGACCAAAAACAATCAAGCAGAGAGGAGGAATTCGAGCCGGCCAGCGCAGGGGGGCAAGAGCCGACAACCGTGGGAGGAGAGGCACGCCCAGGGGTAGGAGGAGGCGCGACCGGAGAGGTGAAGAAGCCGCCGCCGGGGAAGATCGAAGAAGGGCCGGCCACCGCAATATCCTGCTCTGGTCTGGTCTGCCGCGCATGCATGCTTAATGTGCTCGATCAGTTGTCGGATATGCAACGAGCAGAGATGCATCAGTTGGTGACAGGAACTTTTTTTTTTAAATACGTAGGAGAGCTGCGTATTATTATATCAAGAAGGATTAAACAAATATTACAAGGCGGGCCTATGCGCACGCACATCTACCTTCGTGCATCTCAATTCGGAGTTGGTGACAGGAATCATCAATTCGTGCATCATACCGTCTTGTGGTAGTAGTAGGATCCAATTAAACACAGACGAAAGGGATATGCATGCATGCAGATCAGAAAACGGATGCTTGCAAATTGATGCATGCTGATGCGATTGAGCTGATTGAGCAAATTGATACCTTCTTGTGATTGACCATGACTAGATTTTTTTAGATCAAGGGGAAAAAAAACACTATGGTATGGTCTAACCATCTACAGTTCTCAACTGCTAACCCATCTACGCTGCTGTTCCAGCGACATCATCACCGTCATCATCGCAAGCTACCTATGCTAACGTCCTATGTATGACTGCATCTCCACACCTTTTTCCACCCAAGAAACCGCAAATCGCAGCAAGAATCTGACCACTGGACAGGCATCGCTTCGCTGCATCTCATCCCCAAGAAAAGAAACCACCATGTTCTCTAATTCGACATCGGAACATCAGATCCTTAATTCGACACTGTAATGGCAAAACATATGTCAGACTTATTAAACTGATTAATGTAAAAACAAATACAGCAACATGGGAATACAGCAAATACTCAAAGTAAATAAACTGATTGATGTAGAAACAAATAGATTCAGAATTCAAGGGGGGGAAAAAAGACACCAAGTACCTGCTGTCGCTGTACATCACCTAGAGAGTGGAGATGAAGAGGTTGCTTCTGTCTACAAACTCAACTTCACAGGTTGCCTTGTTGTGGCCTGTTTGCTTGCACCTGCTGCATAGCCTTACAAGAGTGCTTGTCTTGTTGGGGTTAGACCGCTTCCTTCTTGGTTTATCCGATGCGCGTTGCTTGGGAGGCGGGATTTCATTCGCCCCAGCACTAAAATCAAAGCTATCCATGTCAGGTATCGGGAAGATTGTACCTGAGTAAGTTTCCCGGTACCTTTTCACTGTCAAAAACTCTGAGCAGTAGTCATAGAAAGAGCACCCAAGCCTGTTGCACACAGCAACGGCGTGCATGCAGGGGAGGCCGGACTGCTGCCACCTTCGGCACGTGCACTCACGAGCCGCAAGGTTAACGACATAAATCGCATTGCCCCTCACTTCGAACAGAGTCTCAGAGGAGCACAGCACAGTCATCTTGCCGGCCTTCAACATCTCATCCTGCACTTTGTATTCCATCGTGGGTGTTAAAGGCCCCTCCCACGCGTTGCAAGCTTCACGCCTTGATTCTATTACTTCCATGATTTTCATTCCCAATGAGTCTGTCATCAGCACTATGGAACTCTCCTTCTTCGTTGGTATCCAGTTATTGAAGGCATCAACAATGTTCAGGGAGAAATGATCATACCGGCGGCCTGTGAAAAAGGCATCCGACCAATGTTCTGGCTGCCTTGCAATGATCCATTCAGCAGCTTCACTGGATATATGCCTTATGTTTTCGATGGACACATTAAAATCCTCGATGCTACAAGCTTGGGCCGCACGAGTAAAATCCTCAACCATCCCCTCCCTTATTTGTTGCGACCACGGTCCTTTCCTCAGCTCTCCTTTGAATTCCTCCATGATATGATGCAAACAGAAGGCATGTTGGCTATCCTCAAACACTTGAGAGACAGCAGCATCTAGACCCTTTTGTCCACTGGACAAGAATGTCATGTCGGTGCAAGGGTAGTTGTGTATTTGGAGAGCCATTTTCAGCTGCATTAAGAACCAACCCCAGCTATCATAATTTTCATCTTCAACCACATTAAATGCCACCGGAAATACACCATCATCGGCATCAACTGCAGCAGCCACAAGCAACTTGTACTCGTTTGTCGCTTTCAGTGGGACCTTGTCCAGAAATATGAGAGGTCTGCATCCATTTACAAAGCCATGCAAACAAGCATGGAATGCAACAAAAAAGCGACGGAATTTCGTATCCACCACTGGAGACAGCACACTTATACTACCTGGGTTGGTCTCTTCAAGCCTCTGACAATACCAGGGTAAATGACTGTGAGTCTCCCTGATAGCATGATACAGCTCTTTCTGTGCTACTTCTTTACCTCGCCAAACCTGTGAATATGTTAGTGTAACTCCGTATTGTTCATATAATTCCTTTACAAGGTCCTTTGGCTTAAACGTTGGGTTCTCATGCAGCTTCTCCTTAATGATAGTAGTCAGCCACTGTCTTGTTGCTCGACGCTGACCCTCTCCACTTCCTCCTCCACAAGTATGTTCATCTGTCATTTTCTTGATAACAAATTTCTTGTTACGAGATGATTCGGACGCATGCAACCGCCAGGTGCAACCCCCCTCCGCAGCACATTTTACAGTGACACGAGTGGTTTCATTTTTTATGAATCGGTATACAAATCCTTTCACGATGGCATACTTGCACAACTGAGCACGGAAGTCCTTCACATTATCAAATTCTTGACCAACTCCTTTGATAATGTCATCCCACAACAGAATTGGATTGTCAAGTCCCTGGGGAGGCTCTTCCATGATCTCAGAACCATCATATGGAATGACTGCACCATCAAACATACTAACTGCTTCCCTGAAAAAATCATGAAAAAAATCTGTAAAAAAATATCCTTTTCAGGAAACACTTCAGAGATAATGATATGAAATGCATAAAAAGTTACCTAGGCATATTATCAACAAGAGCAAGATTTTGCTGATCCAGAATGTCTGGTGTGAAGGAAGCACCTCCAACTGTGGTGGTAATTGCGATGTCATTCCCAAATTCCAACTGAAAAATCCTAATTTTGAGAAAGATGAAAACTGTAACTGGGAATGGACAATGAAGTAAAAGAATAGAAGCATTGACTAGTGAACAAAGCAAGTAATGATCCATGAGACTGCAACAGCGTAATGATGTATAATAACGGAACTGCAAAAGAAACATTCAAGATGAACTAGACCACAAGTGCACTCTAAACTTTATTTAAATAAACAACAGGTAAGGACCATACTCCATAAAAGCGAAGATGTTTTTAAAATGGGGAATAAATAACTTTAATCTAGAGCAGTAACTATAAAAAACTACAGCTGAAATAGAGGATCACATAGGGCATGGAACCAGTACATGAAATCATTCGCGGTGGTATTGACTGGTTGGGGGAAAGGGTCAGAGGACCAGAGTAAAGGTTAGATTGTTGTCGCCAACATTGAGCTTGATACCTGTCATCATGAGCTCGGCACTTATTTGTTTTATTTCTTTGGTTGATCCCTGCAGGATATTATGTTCTTTGTATGTAGAGAAGTCTCCAACAAGACGCGCTAGCCAACTAACAGACAATGCATAGATATATGCAGCTAACAGATAAATGAAGGAACTAACATGTAGTTATCCAAGTATTCGTAGTGCCTACAGCATATTTCTCAAATTTTACATCGAAAGCAGTTCATTGCAGATTGCACATAGCATCTCGGAGCAAAGAAGACATGTGAAGATTTAGCAATTGTTTGTATGTCGATTCTGCACCTGTTGTCTTCATTTTCAGTAAAAACTGAAATTGGTTGTCCCACATTATTGGCGCTAGCTTGAACTGCGTTGCCAGGAGAGTTGGTAGTCTTGTTGTTACTTCTGATTACCCTAGACAGAGATAGCATTGATTGTTATGCTTAAGAGTATGGGTTGTAAATAATATTGACAAAGAAAACTAGAGTAATGTGACACACTTGTTTTTGGAAGCTGGCCTTTTCCTTTTGTCGCCACTTGCAATAGAGCCAGGTGTAGGTCCAGAATGAGTTACAATACTCCTGGTTATCCAAAATGAGAGAAAATCCATCACCTCACCATATGCTTGATGTTTGCTCTTCCACTTGAACTATAAGAAAGTTAGATGAAAATGTAGAACAAGGCATACCTGTTCTCTTCTCTACTTATCAGAAAAACATCCACTTGTGCGGCACTGATAGTAAAATCAACCATCCTTTGCAAATCCAGGTCACATGATATTGTAATGAGTGTCTTGTTATTATTTGGAAGAAAGTACTTGAGTGACATGTCAGTGACATCAACATGGAACACCTTGGACACCTCATCCTTGAAGCTCTCAAGCGAAAAATCACGAGTGACATCAACAGCATGTGCTTCTCCTCCTTTGTATATCAGATTACCATTGGGCCCAGAGGTGAATTCTCCACCGTACTGGCATATGGCTACCACAATACCCCCATCCACCATGCTCCCTGAATTACCGATCATATAGTCAGCATAATGACACTACAGTTTAGAAAATCCTGAATCGAATGTGACATATACTGAATCGAATAATATATTGAATCCTGTTCTATTCAGCTTCTCGGATGTGACATATACTGAATCAAATAACATACAGTCAACAATTAAAATCAGAAAAAGTGCATATGAAAGGCAACCATGTAGGTTGAATTACACATGATATTTCAGACAAATATATCAGTTAGAAAACTAACAGATAAAGCACTACAATAGAAACAGAGGGATCAAGTGAATTACAAAATGTCCTCCCATATTATTGATAACAAAAACTCAAAAAGGTCTCCTGGTTGAGCCACATCATCACCAAGTTAGGAACTTTTGGAGCTTTTTATATTATCCTAGCAATGCAACTGCAAATCTGCACTTCCAGCAGACACAAAAACTGTCTTTTCGTTCCTAACAGTTGTCATGAATGGCTTTGGAATTGACAAAAAAAAATTGAGGGATTGAACAGTATGATGAACTATGCTACAAATCAGAACCCAGTGATCCAACTTGATGGAGTCAATTAACCGATGTGTCTGTCTGTCTTTATTTCAATACCCATATTGTCAGGATGCCTGACACATATAGGGTGATAACTGTCACATGAGCAAAAGATGAGGATGGGGTGTACTGCCATTCACTCCAAATTGCGGGGCTGCCATGACAACCGACACCAAAAAGCAAGGTCGGAACTGAAAAAGAAAAGAAGGGCAAAACGCAAAAGGGGGGAATTTGTTCAAGAATCCCCTACAATGTGCGCAAATCGCATCGAGAGCACCCGCTAAATAAACAACCGCAGAGAGAGAGCGCAAGCAAAAAAAAAAAAGTGTTAAAAGATGAAGTCTCAGAGGAGGCGCTGAATTCACTTAAAACCCCCAATTTTTTTGCGAAATAAACTGCGCCCGCACGGTGCGAAATCTAACGCTGAAGACGAACTCGAGAGAACTATGGATCTGCGTGGAGAGGGGAAGGATCTGGGCTCGACTGAGAACGAAACGGAACCCTGGCTTCGCACGGACTCAGGAACGTATTCAATCCAAGCGAGCAGGGGGGGGTTAGGGCACATACCAGCTCAAGGTGGAGGAGCTACCAATCCTCGCCCGACTGGACCGAACGGAGAGAGGAGTCGGGCGACCTCGGCGGCGGCGCGGCGGCAGGCGTCAGCAGAGGGGGAGGGGTAAGGAGGAAGAAAGGGGATCGATTTGTTAGGGCTGCGGGATGAGAAGGGTATCTTTGTTATTTTCTTGGCCACGGAAAACTTGGCCGGTTCTTTTTACAAGTTTGCCATCATGTTCCCGTCTTCCCTGCTGACTCTCGGCAATTCGTTGAGGTCTCATACGATATATTGCACGCCAAAATCTTTTATTCTTTCCAACCCTAACCAAATCTTTCTGCGTCGTCAGCAGCAAATATCAAATCTTTATAGAAAGAAATTGCTAATTATTTGTCATATGTTTAATGTTCAACTACTTAAAAAATATCGATACATTACCATAAAAGATATAAATGTTGTAGGCATATAGGCATAATGTGAGAGTAAAAGTTACACAAGATAAGTCCCGCGTGAGTGACACGGGCGGACGCAACCCTAGCCGGCGCTGCCCCTTCCTCCACCTCCCCACCGCCCAAGCCAACCGCCGAAAGCCCGCGCGGCTTGCGAGGACGGCGGTGGCGGGGTGGCCTTTGTCTCCTTCTTCATCCCTTGTCAAGCGCGGCCGCCATGGCTGCTGGAGGGATCCGCCGGCGTCGTCTCTAAAGATCCAACTCGGCTTGAGGCAGTGTTGGTCCATTGGTCATGGGCAGCAATAGCCGGTGGTGGCAATCTCGCCGCGTGGCAAGCTACACAGGTGTTGCCAAGCCCATGTGGAGGCAATCATAGTTATGGTGGTGGCCAGGGGTTGTCAAATTTGGCTGCTTGCAGCGAACCGCGGCGGCTGGCGTTGTTTAGCAATGGTCGTGGCGTGGGACTATGTCGGAGGACGGCGCTTGCGGCAACGGCATCGTGGGACGACTAGGCTTACAGCGGACGGCGGTGGGTTCCTCAGCTTGGCTGGGCCATCCGGTGCGGTACATCGTCGGAAGATGGCGCAAGCGACTTCTTTGGCTCACTGACACGGCGGCGGAGGCTATGTGCGCGGGTGAAGCAACAAGGCGAGGCCGACCTGCGGCAGCAGCTTGGTTGGTTGATGGAGATCTGGAGAAGCGGGGCAACATTGCTCTCCACCCTGATGGTGCAGTTGGAGTTCTGGATCAGCGTCCTGCTCACCATCCTCGGCTACCTCCCCGGCGTCCTCTACGTAATCTGCTCCGTCGGCCCCCCACCGCCACGACGACCCCGACGACTACGTCTACGTCGCCTGACCGCCGGATGCGTCGCCGATCCGCCGTGGTGTTCTGGTGTGCTCCCTACCTACCTACTCCCGTGTGTCTCTCTGTTGGGTTCGTAGACTAAATTTAAATCATTTCCGTGATTGTAAATTGGTGTATCCAATCTGACAATCTGGACGAATTCATCTGGTGGAGATCTGGAGTTGTGGAGTTTGTGCAGTCAATTGGGTTAATTTTGGTACCTGGTCCAGTTGCGGTTGTGAATTGGCCCCTTTGAATGAGTATGGTTCTTGTGTCCTTGAGTAATTTGCCTCATTCAAATTTTAGATCAGTTTGAAACATCTTAATGCCTATCGTCAATAGACGTGTATTAGGTTTTCTTGAATGCCACTTCTTCCAAAAACAGGGTGCGGATCCATTTCACAAGGTCTTAGGTTCTGTACAGATATAGTGATTCATATTGCCTGATCAGATCTTCTGTTAGTGCCAGAGCATGTGATTCGAATATCTAGAGGATCTGAAAATCTTGGCTTGTGTTCTGTACATCGCATATCTAAGTTCAGAGCTTCTGTTAGCTGTTTGTTAGTAGCGTAAGTTTTGAAGCTGATCTTACAAGTTCAACAGAGGTGGCACACTTTGCATCAAACTAAATGCTAGCACATAAGAGGCCTAGCGTATAAGATAGTAGCATAGTACGTTCCCAGAATCACATCTGAGATGCCGCGTCAAATCGAGCAGATCTTGAGGACTTGTGATTCATAAGAACTTCTGGATTTCCTTCTTCAACCTAGATTGGACCAATGAACGAGTTAGATAATATCTAACATTAATTGGATAAGAAGGCATCTAAAAAGATGTTAATTGATTTTTTGTTTGCCACTTGTTTTAACACATGTTTTTGTGATATTGTGTTTTAATAACTCTTCCAAACAAATGTGGAGTTTCTCATTTGTATTGTTGTCATCATATCATTCTTGTAAAACATTATAGTCTGAGTTCATTCCCTTATCCTATCTGTTTTCGTGTTTTCGTGAGTCGGGCAAGTAAAGCTTCTAGGATTTTTTTACATCATTGACCAAGTCAAAGGTGTGGAACCGGCCGCTGGTGTTGAAAACTAGGGGAAAACCGGCCTATACGCATAAATCTGGTATGGCATGGAAAACAAGAAAACCGGCACCCTGCCTGCGGACCGGGAAGAACCGAAACCGGAAAAGCCCCCCACCCTGCCCGCGAAGGGGGACAAGAATCGAACCCTGACCCACCAGCTAGCAAAGAAGCACTCCAACCACTTCAGCTAAATTTCGTTTGTGAGTTGGAAACACAGTCTTGCTTATTATTAAACCTCATAGACCGCAGCCATTATCACCTGCCACGTGGCATTGTTTATAAGTATGTTCCTTTTAATATCATGGTAAAAGGATATCCCTGCAAAGATCATACACGTATCCATGCATCAGGTCAATAGTTTTAAATTTTTAGCGTTTTCGAGCTATTTGTTGCTTGAGAAGAACATGACATTTATGAGGAGCCCAATACGTGCTAGAGTAGAAAAATTGCATAGAGCGATAAAAGTTATCACATATTGAGCAGGGGCGGTATAGAGTAGCTGCACACTGTACACACACATATGACGCACCGTGTTCTGACCTGTACACACACATAGATGATGGATCTCCTTTTTTTTTTCTTTTCTCGAATTTGTTTGTCCGTCATTGTTGAATCTGAACAAGTCTGAACTCCCATCGAACATGCCGACAGGTTCGGCATTGACGAGCTGAACCATGGAGACCAGACGCGTAGCTCTCAGACTCTGAACTGCCGCTGACACTGACACTTATCTGGCTGACTTGATCCGGTCCGATGGGTGTATGATTGTGCAGGTTCATCGAGAGGTACGGGCCGGGACGCATGTGGTCGTGGGGCTGAGCATGGACGGGCAGGACGTGGTGTACGTGAAGCAGCACGAGTCGTCGGCGCTGTCGCCGTCGGAGATCAAGGCTCGGCGACCAGCTCTTCACCGGGGCCTGCAGTGTGGTAACTTCAAAATGACTACTGCAGTAGAATTCTCACGGTGAAACACTGAAATGGTGCCAGATGCCGGAGGCCTTCAACGTGTTCGATGCCCAGGTAGCACAGCAGCGGCTTCAAGCACAGGGATCACACCACGCTGGTATCTTCCAAAGAGGTAACAGTTGTTACGATCTTGTGACCAAAGTAGGCAGAGAGCATTTCGCTGAGGTTATGAGCTGGTTCTTCTTCAGGGCGTGACGGTGATCTACTCCAAGAGGGGTGGGGAACACGACGGTGGGCAGCCGCTCATCAAGGGCGTCGCCGGCGCCGGCTACCTCTCGCACGCCATGAACCTCTATCTCAGATGTAAGAACACCATTGCCATCTGCCATACACATTTGGGTCGCACAAGTGGCCATCAGGTTTAGTTAACAAGTAACTAGTAAGAGTGCGATGAAATAGTACACTGAGATTGACTTTACCACAGAGCTAGGCATCACCACTGGGTGTGCAAGAAAGAAGGCATGGTGATGAGGATGTCCACGCATGTGCACCAACCGCGCCAACTAACTGGGAATTCTACTAGAATAAGGCTACAACACTAAGGCCACGGTTGGAGATAAGATAACAAATCATTGATGATGACCCATCACAAGCACAAGCCTGTGCTGCTCCTAGTTGTAGGATTTCACTGCTGCACCTACAAGCTCAGCTTATAATTTCGGTGAAAAGACAAGAGCACATGCGTCTTTTTTCAGCTTATAATAACGAATCATATTTGACATGGTTTTCAGCTGGCAGCAGTTTGGAGAATCTTCTTCTACGGGGTACCAACTTCTCAGGTGAAATCCCAAGCTCCATTGGCAATCTCAAGTCTCTCAAGGAACTAGACCTTGCTGAAGCTGGAATCTCAAGCTCAGACGGACGTGGTTTTTCTGGAACCCTTCCCTCTTCAATTGGTAAGCTCAGATCCTTGGAGTTGTTAGCCTTATCTGGATTTGGACTTGTAGGATCCATGTCACCATGGATTGCGAATCTAACTTCCTTGACGATCCTTCAACTCTCCAATTCTGGACTCTCTGGATCGATACCTTCATCAGTGGGAGGATTAAAGAAATTGAAAGAACTAACACTATCTAATTCCAAATTCTATGGAAACATTCCTTCATCTATCTCAAATTTAACCCAACTGAGTACCCTCAACCTCCAGTCCAACAATTTTTCTGGAACAGTACAACTTTCATTATTCATGGGATTACCAAACCTGTCCATATTAAGTCTATCAAATAACAACTTGTCTGTAGTAGATGGAGAGGACATCACTTGGTCACCTGTGCATACAAGAATAAAGTCCTTAGGTTTAGTGTCATGTGGCATGGAGAAATTACCAAAATTGCTGAGGTATCTAGGTCGTAGTCGTACAAACTGGCTTGATATTTCACAGAACCGAATCCGAGGAGCCATACCTCAGTGGGCGTGGGAAAATTGGTCAGGCTCTCACTTTCATTATCTCAACCTATCACACAACTACTTTACCGGCTTTGTTGGACTAGAGACCTCTCTTCCCTTTTCTATTGACCGTTTTGATCTTAGTTCCAATATGTTTCAAGGACCAATACCTTTACCCCAAAACCTCAGCCAAGGCGCGTTAGAACTTGATTACTCAAGTAACATGTTCTCATCCATAGCACTTCACTCTTCCACTAAAATTTCCATTTTCAAGGCCTCCAGAAATAACCTCTCGGGAAGTGTTCTAGCATCTTTTTGTGGCGTCAATAATCTAGAAATCCTTGATCTCTCTTACAATAACCTTACTGGTCCAATCCCTTCTTGCCTGATGGAGGGTACCAATGAATTGCGGGTGATAAATCTGAAAAAGAATCGACTTCACGGAGAGCTGCCTCATAACATAAATGAAAGTTGCTCATTAGAGGTGCTAGACTTTGGTGACAACGACATCAAAGGAAAATTGCCTAGATCTCTAGCTGCTTGCTCTGAATTGGCGGTCTTCGATATTCAAAACAATCAGATCAGCGATTCTTTTCCATGTTGGATGAGCACACTTGGTAGGCTTTATGTTCTTGTGCTAAAATCTAATGAGTTCTTTGGACAAGTGGGACCTTCTGCAGAAGATAAAAATAGTTGTGAATTTCCACGCATAATGATTCTGGATCTAGCCTCAAACAACTTCTCCGGCACGCTGACAGAGGAATGGTTAGCGAACCTGACGTTCATGATGGGCGAAGCTGGAGCCTTGGCACTGCCTGCGTTGACAACTCAGTCTTATTCTGATGAAACACGAATATATGAAGTTACAAATGAACTCACATATAAAGGGTCAGACCTCACAATGGAAACGGTATTTCGGGTCCTTTGGTTCCTTGATGTCTCAAACAATGATCTTCAGGGAAGCATCCCTGCGGCTATTGGGGAACTTGTTGAGTTAAACAGTCTCAACATGTCGCACAATTACCTAACAGGGCCGATTCCTAAGTTGGGTAATCTGAAATGGTTGGAGGCTTTGGACCTGTCTTCCAATGAGCTGTCTGGAGAGATCCCTCGTGAACTAGCATCACTGGACTTCCTCACAACCCTCAACTTGTCAGACAACAAGCTGGTGGGGAGCATACCAGAGTCACCTCATTTCATGACATTCAGCAATAGCTCATTTCTTGGGAACAGCGGGCTGTGCGGAACTCCGTTGTCAAACCAGTGCATGATCAACAGAACAATGCAAAGTGCGGTGCCATATCATTCCAAGAAGAATCCTGTGGACGTGATGCTGTTCCTCTTTTCTGGGATTGGATTCGGTGTAGGGTTTGCAATTGCGGTTGTAGTGGCATGGGGAATACCCATCAGGAAACGGTCTTGAGAAAGAAAAAAAAAGCAGGAAGCCTTGTTGAATTATGCATTGAAATGAAACAAAATTTCTTGTGCAAGGATCTGCAATCAGTACAGTCCTGTAAGCTGCAATCACTTTTACTATTGCAAGTTTACTTGGGGATTCATTTGAAACAAGAAGGCCTCATTTCACTCTCTTAATTTCCGGCAATTTGTGTTTCTACATAGAATGGAATGGAATGATAAGTTAAATCACTGCTAAAATGATATCCATTCTACCCCTCTCAACCCCTCCAACTAAATAAAAAACTGGGTCGAACCCAACTCCTCAACCAAACATGAAATGGGTCGGAATTTTTGTTTCTACATAGAATGGAATGGAATGATCAAGTTAAATCACTGTTCCTTCACTACACAAGAAGAAAAAAAATTACGCCGCACGGCCAAACCAGATTATTAAACACAAGCTACAACCAACTGGGGTAGTACACCTCCCTCGTGCTGAGGGATAACAATGGTGGATCTTCTAAGAACTAGTAGGTATGGATAGCAAGAAGCATGAGTGTCAGACAAGAGTATAGAAGTATTTGGCGCAAGCCCGGCAGTATCAACCTCCCAGCGTTGCCGCGGCTCGAGCCTGGAGGATGATGTGGACTCGAGGCTGGTGCCCCTGCCACCGCGCTGCCTGGACTTGCTGCGTACCGTCAGGAGACGTATTTGCAACTTCCGTAGCCTGCAATTCAGATTATTCACAAATGCATGGTATATCAGTTTCAGTTCAGAGTCAAATTCAGAAACAATCGATCGTCGTGAACTTACTGGGGTCACTGGAGGTGACCATGCCGGTGCCCTTGAAGTCGCAGTCGTAGTCGTGGCGCCCATTGGCCTGGTAGTACGCGTTCATCACAAATGAAGCATGGGACTGCACGTTATTGGGGTCGAAGCACCCACCGCCACTCTGGATAGGTTTACAGTCCACATAACCACAGGCGTAGTTGATGTTGTTTTGCAGGGTCGTCACATCTGCACCGGTCTTGGCCACACACCACTTCCCTCCGCCAGAGGGTGAGGGGTTCGGTGACGGGTTCGGGCTTGGCTTGGGAGATGGATTCGGCGAAGGGTTTGGAGATGCAGACTGCAATGTAAGCAAAACATAGTGCCAGATAGCTCAGGTCAGATTAGTTTTCAGCATCAGAGTAGAGTATATTAATGCACAGAAGTATAGGCATGAGGTTAAGCAGCATTTCTTCAATCTAATGCTTTCCTAGTATTAGTGAAACTTTCAGCTGGGATATAATCATTTAGTCAGTACACTATTGCACGTAAGAATTTGTACAAAACTTTAGCCTGACAAGACTGTACATGTACATGATTAAGCATTTGAAAACAAACACACACACGGTCTCTGCAGTCAGGACTGGCACCGCCCAAAAGGCCAAAACATGGCCTGCCTAACCTGATCGCCCACCTAAGATTCTTGAGTCAGTCACTAATAAAGGTCCCACCAGAATGCTAAACAATACAGACAGCCCCATCTTCTCCACGTGATGCACTTTCCTAAAGCACCCGCAAAAGCAACAAGTTTGAAATGGCTGCTTGTTCCCTGATGGGCAATTGGAGAAGCTACACCAGATGCGCACCAAGTATACAGATCAAGCAGGAAAGACGATTACAAGATCCAAAAGATTGAAATGGCAATGCAAGCATTTGAATTTAGAATGATTGGAACCTAAAGGGAAAGCCGCATCTGTAAAGATGCCTAACTTGTCGGTGGCGAACACCTATTGATGAATCCTCATTTGGAAGTATCCTGTAGGCATCCCCCTTAAACCATATAACAAGTTTCCAGGCCTACATCAAGGATCTCATGCCAATTCCCTTTGCTTGAAGATAGCTACTTGGTGCATGCAAGAAACTATAAGCGATTCGCTAAAGAAATAGAAGTAACACCAAAGGATGACGATCATGCATGCCTATGTTTCATATATGCAACCCAAGTCAGGGCCTGTTAAGCTAGAATGATGCTTCACTCCACAGGCCCTAGCCATATATCTGCAGTGTATGGGATTAAGCTGCATGTGGTCCAATCTAGAAAGCAACAAGAACCTATAAAAATCAATTTGGCACAAGACCCTTGCATACTTAAGAACCTTGCAGCAAACCAAAGCAAGAATCAACTGGAAACGGCAATCATCCTCAACCAATTTATTCAATGCACAAGCTTGTAGTCAGCCTTCTACATTGGGACAGTATTTATTTTCAAGACAACTGACACCAGAATACCCCTAGTTTCTTAGATTTTTTCAGTTTTACTCTGGTAACAAGTACCCTGTAAAAAACTGGGAATTGCCCTGTGCCAGCTAGCAACTGATTTGCAGCTGTAGCATCTCATCACATACTGCAAGCAACGTGTGCATACAGATCTAATCAGAGCAGCCGCAGCAAAGCCTAGAAAAATTGAGACGTGTCCAAGGCCTGAGCACATGGGATGCCAGCACTGGACCCATGATGGGAGAACAATGTTGTAATCTACTAATCCATTGACAACAAGATGCCATCATGGAGATGGGAGAAGAAAAGTTGGAAACGAAAGCAACCCCTTTCCAGAGAGACCGGTCCAGTCCAGTGTGCGTGACTACACCCCTGATAATTCAGCGTGAACCAAACAAAACAATCCAGCTGAGATGGAGGACCAGCCTCCATCAGCAGTACGTGAACAAAAGTCTATCGGCATGGCTTGTTTGAGTGACACGAGCAAAGGATATACCGATGATCCATCAACAAGGAACACTAGGTAGCAGAGAAGCAAAAGCATCACGCAAATAATATGTGCAAGATCTATTGCTACTTGCTGTGACATTTCTGTGTCAGGAAAAAGTTGGGTTTGCTTTCAACGGTCTGAAACGGTCGCATGCCACGGGAGAGGAGAATAGGATATTAGCCACTGCCACTGGTTTTCGTAAAAAAAAATGCTATCTTTGACACTACTAATGTGAACCTCTGAACTCCTGAAGACATCCTCGAATTGGAAAACGCGGCGTTTTGACACGGCTACTGAAACCGCGTCCCATTTCCCCCTTTTATTTGCTATTCTTTTCAGAGGCATAGTCAATTTTTGGCACCGGGTTAAGTTTGTGACTCTTGCAAGTAAATTGATTGCAGATTTCAATAACAATTCCCCCCCAATTCCAATTCCAACGAGATTGGCAAAGTAAAGCACTCAGATTTGGGGACAAAATTAAATTTTTATAAGAGCAGAGATAGAGAGATCAACTGACCGATCCTTGGCGGAGGAGTCCGATGTCGTATTTGGGGGTGAAATCCGTGTTGAAGATGCCGAAGTTCCTCTCCGCAATCGGCCCGGGCTTCTGATTCTCGTCGAACAGGGAGAAGATGTAGGTCTCGAATGTCCTCCCCGGCATGGCCGGCGTCCCCTTGCCGCCGCTGCAGACGCGAATCATGCCAGCGTTGAAGTCCCTGGCCTCCTCCGGCCCGACGCCGACCTGGCCAGCCTCGGCCTGCGTGGGCCAGCCCGCCTCGCCGACGGCGATCTGCACGTCGCCGTATCCGAGCTTCTTCATGGCGGTGTAGATGGCGTCCATCTGGGCGTCGAACATGCTGGTGTAGTTGAGCTTGGTGGCGGGGTCGTAGATGCCGGCGTTGGGGCGGAAGATGGCGTAGTTGAGGTTCTGCGCGTTGTAGCTGAAGTAGGGGTAGGCGTTCACCATGAGCGGCGACCCGGTGTCCTTGTGGAACTTGAGCATGGGCGCGAGGACCTTGTTGTCGAATCCGGGGCGGAACCGGGCGTTGGAGGGGATCCCGTCGGAGGGCGCGAGGATGCCGAGGTAGTGCGGCGTGGTGACGCGCACCTGGGGCAGCTTCTCGAGCTGCAGGGCCTGGCTGAGGCGGCGCATGGCGGGGAGGAGCGCGACGACGAGGTCGGGGACGACGACGGGGCCGAGGATCTCGTTCCCGGCGAGGAGGAGCGTGACGTTGGCGCCGTTGGCGACGTGGGCGGCGAGGTTGTCGCGGACCCAGCCCCGGGCGGCGTCGAGGCCCGTGGCCTTGTCGGCGAAGGAAGGGAGCGCGGAGTTGGGGATGGAGACGGCGATGGAGATGGAGGGGGCGTTGGCGGCGAAGGCGTCGAGGAAGGCCGGGTTGGCGTCGAAGAGCTTCACGCGGTTGATGGTGGTCTTGGTGGCGAGGAAGGTGGCCACGGCGGCCGGGGAGGGGAGGTTGTCGGCGTTGGCGCCGTAGTTCACGCCGATGGGGAACGACGGGAGGCCGCCGCCCTGCGCCGCCGCGCCATGGGAGGCGGCGGCGGCGAGCAGGAGGTGGAGGAGGAGCGGGAGCATCGGGAGGGGAGTGGATTTGGAAGGGAGTGGATTGATTGGCAACTCAACCAGCCGTTGCTTGCAGGTGTCTTTTTGAAACCTCTGGGAGGGAGGGCTCGAGGAGGACAGGACGGCGCCTTCCTATTTTTAATGGCGCCATATCCCTGTAATTATGGCGACCTGGCGGTTTCCAGGGCGCTTCCACTGCACCTCTTTTCTTTTCTTTTTGCATTTTTTTATTCATTTTTATTACAGTCTCGATACTACAACTATTTTTTTTCAAAAAATTTTGGTCTTGTAGCACCCAAAAGATAACCACTCTACCCATAAAAACATAGACTCCTCAAGTGCATTTTTAGTTCATAAACTTGTTTCCACAAGTGTACTATGCATCTTCTCTTGCAGCCCTCTCATCTTCCTCTCTCCCTCTAGCATTTCATCGAACATGTGGTGGCGGCACGGAGCTCTTTATCTGCTTCACATCCCGCCCCTCCGCCGCATCCGCTGACGCTCCATCCTCCCTCCAACACCCTCGTCTCCTCAACTAGCACAATGACGGCTCCCTTCCCATCATCGTCCTCCTCCTCCTCCTCCTAGATCGCACAGGCGCAAGAGCTGAATGTCTTGAGCGCCTCGCAGATGTTGATTAGGATTTGGTACACCCAACCCTGGTTCTACTATATGCTTTGGTGGAATTAACATAACGGGTGGAATTGGTGCCAAGTGAGAAAAAGAGAGACAAAATGCAATGTTACATGTGTGAGCCGCGCGAAATGTAATTAGTGGTGTTTGCGATTTGAAGATTTTATTCTGGTTTGAATTATTATTATTATTATTCCAAGCCCTTTTGAAAAGAGGAGCAAAAGTTTTGCAGGACGAAAAAATGCAAGGAATTTGTTCCATGTGCCCCAACGTGCATGAAAGGTGCCCATACTGGTTTGTTGTGGTGGACGCGTGAGCTGTGAGAGAAATAAAGTTTGATAGGAAATCAATGAGAAA
This sequence comes from Setaria viridis, assembly GCF_005286985.2. Lineage (NCBI taxonomy): Eukaryota > Viridiplantae > Streptophyta > Magnoliopsida > Poales > Poaceae > Setaria > Setaria viridis. Next base: position 41,316,563 of record NC_048270.2, read on the forward strand.
TGGGGAGAAATATAACGTGTGGTGGTGTTTTTTAAAGTCGCCGGGTTTTTTTCTTTTGTTAAGTAACGGTTCATGCATATTTTACTTCCACATCCCATTTCTACTTTGTCAAAAGAGAGGCAAAGTTTTTATTTAAAAAAAACAGAGACACAAAAGTTTCTGACAAAAGAATGCAAGTGAGTTGCTCATGCAAGATACTTGTAATGTCGGTAAGTGAGGACAAAATAAAACGTACTGGGGCAACGAGGAGAATGCATCGTTGCTTTGGCAAATTCAAATGTTTCCCGGAAAATATGGAACGACCCTCTTTTGAGAAAGGTGCAAAGGAAAAGGCACTTTTTTAGGGGGGGATTTGGTTTGGTTTGGTTTGGTTTGCTCCAAAAATAATTGGATAGTGTGCATCTCGAGGAGCCTTGTAATATAACACAAGGCATAAATCCTTTTGGCAAGCAATTATCGTAAAGAAATAGTATAGGGCATAACACATGCGAGAACTTTGAGCTGGAAGAATTTTTTTTTTTAGGAAAAAGGAGGGTCCCAACTCCCAAGCAGCCAGGCGAAAAAAGACAAGAAAAGGTGGTGGAGCCAATAATCCTACAAGAGTGTAACCACTCTTGAGTTGTGTGACCCGTGAGGGCGTGTTCGTTCACGTGTGGCGTGAATTGTGTACGATGTCTGCTAGGTGATGCTCTCTTCCTGCCTGCTGCTTTCGTTGACCTCTTGGTTGAGTCAGAATTTGGGAGCTGCCGCGTGGGGTGCGTAGCGGGGTCCGCCCGACCGACAAGGCGCACGCGTAGCAAGGACTCGTTGCCGAGGATGAAAGGAGGCAACAGCAAGGCGCCTTAACAACAGCGTCTAGTAACAAAACAGAGTGGCAGCGCGTAGGCTTGGCGTCCCTGCTTCGTCCATCCACATCCTGCCCGCACACATGCCCTCCTTGCTACGCTACTGGTGGATCATAATCGCGCGGCAGCCAGCCAATAGCAACACATGAATTCAAATGCCAAATCAACTTCAAACACCAAATAGCTAGGGTCATCACAACTCAAGTCCCTTAACAACAAAAGTACCAACACCAGTACTACTTGGTAACCGTCTCTTGCCAATACCCAGCCTTTCAAACCTTCCATCCTTCTTGCCGCTCGTCGTACCTTTCAATCTTCTCCACGTCAAAACATAACAAGCTTCTACCAGCTAACCTTCAACCAACATCACACAGATGAAGCGACACACTTTCGACCGCCACTTTCTATCGGCGGCACATCAAACCCGTTTCACATTAGCCGCTACTGGCAGGCGATGCCGACCTGGACCGTGACCCTGGAGGCGACACCGATGGGCGGGGCGACCTGCGGCGACCACCACGGGGCTCCTCGTCCTCCTCTGCTGCTGCGACTGGAGACTTCCTCCTCCTGTCAGACATTTACAATGTTACTACCGCCGTGCATAAACAAATGCCAAAACGAATCACACTCATATGGACCACCATGTAAATAATCACCTATTTTAACCAAACATACAAGGTAAAACTGATCCAGATCAATAATTGTGACCCTAGATTAACCCATAACCTTACTTCAGTTACATGACTCAATATGTAGAGTTAAGACTTAAAACAGCTCAGAGTTTAGGGTTCACAAACATGTTGGTTCATATGATTGTCATTCTTTTTGGCATTCAGCAGCAGAGAAGGAACAGAACTTACTCATCATGACCATTGTCTGCACCACGACGATCATTCCTATCCTCAGGTGTATATGATCTCCGCTTCTTATCACCATCATGTTCTTTAGGCTGCTTCGATGTCCTTCTGTGCTCTTCCTTAGCCCGTGCTGGGGAAGCAGAGTAATCATCACGCCTTCTGGGGGCTGGAGAGTATGACCTGCAGCGTATGTAGCATCATTTTCGTCAACCTTATTGCACAGGAAACCATGGTCAAAAACATCATAGAAAAACTAGTTAGTTGACGTACCGGGATCTAGCACGGCCACGGGGGCGCGGAGAGCGTGAACGTGAGTATGAACGAGAACGAGACCGACCTGCACCAGACATAGCAACTTGTCAGCAGAGGAAATCATGGTGTTCAAAACGGCATCCAGGATCATATCAATTGTCAACAACACATTTTGCTGCAAGCAGGTGCAGTCTTCAAAGATGGAAATAAAATCTTGGACATGATAGAACAGCATCGCATGATTCATCAAGCATGATATTTAATGGATTACGACCAAACCTATAGTCTTCCTGAACTTCAGAATTAATCAAACAGCAACAGCTAAGCATGGACAAGGCATCTTTCCTATAAATAGGATAATGGTGATGTAAACTAGACTAGCAGTCAGATGTGCAGCTCAAATAACAGGACACACAATAACTCAATAAGCACAACATCTGGGAATAGTAACTTAGATTACCACGGCGAGAAGGTCGACGCCCTTCATGATCAGAATAACCTCTGCAGAGATACCACTCAAGTCATCTCAAATGAAACACAGATGGGAGCTTACTAAACAGCAATGTGTAATGGCATACCTTGGCCCCATTCGTCTACGCATGTCCTCAGGCCTTTTCCGTGTATCCGCAGCAAGAACAACAGTGATCTCACGCCCAGAAAACATCTGGCGGTTCATGTGGTATTGCGCCTCAGAAGCATCATAAGCATCAACAAACTCCACGAATCCAAACCCCCTTGGCTCCCTAAATGATGAAAAAAAAAGCTTTGATGAGTAAAATTCACATAGTATGGCATGGTAAACAAAGAATATAGCACATATTGATCATGATAGCATGTGCCCCACAAGTTACCACCACAGTTTCATAGTATCAGTGGATCCTCTACAATTATCCATGAAGCACAGCTAACAACTTACAAACATGTTCATCAAATGGTAGCAAGCCTCTCAAAAAGCGGTTAGGAGCCCAGGCTCATCTTAGACCCAAATTTTCTTGTGTGCATCTTCATAAAATGATTCGCTTCAAGTTCTTCAAGCGTTTGAAAAGTCATGAAAGTGCTTGAAACCAACTTCTCTTCATTATATCTTCCCATGGAAGACACGGTTAAACCCTCTTGTCTTGATGAAATTAATTTTGTCGACAAATTGAACCTTGTCTTGATAAGAGAACTTCATTCGCACAATACTCTATCTCACCAAGCAAATGAACGATTAGGACTGTTCAGGGCTTGTATTTACTTCAACCAAATACAATCCTGGGAATATATTCAAGAGAGTAATTCGTACCAGAAGAAAGTAGCATCATATATAAAGTAAATATATCCTGTACAGGAAATCCATTTCAAAGTTGAAGACTTCCAGGAGTTACTAGGCGTACTCCTACAGGTTTTGCATTAAGTTATCCTATGATTTATAAATTTTGCAACATGTGCTTATACAAACAAGAATAAAAGGGTAGGTCAGAGTCTTTTTATGCAAAATTGTTAAACTAGGACAATTTACTCACAGATTGGCACTTCATTGAACATTTGTGACAAGTGAGCCTATGACTGAGAGTACATGTCCAGCAAACTCTACAACCCGGGAAAATGTTTGGATTCATGCAGACATCAACAATCGAATTTCTGTATGAGGGTATAACAACCCAAACATCTTAGCTCTTAAATTAAAAAGCAGCAGCAGCAACACCTTATATTAGCTGTATATAAAAGCTGCAGCAAGAAGGAAAAAAAAGGAGGTTTAAACTCGCACGTGCTTTTGCCCCCAAGCGTTTCGACATGTTTAAATATTGATATCCGATCATCGCATGCAGATGTAACGGATAGAATAAGGATGGCACGTAAACCAACCATATACAAGCCTTGTGGCTCCATTTAACACTTACCCAGTGTGATAGTCTCTTGGCAGGTACACGTCCCTCACAGGACCGAACCTTTCAAAGGGAACTCGGAGCTCCTCAGGCCTGCAAAGTTGTGTGTTAATGAACCATTAGTACTGAGCCAATTTAACAGGCAACACGCCGAAAACAATCGGAAAGGAGGATGGCAACAAGGCCAGAGTGTGCATACCTGCATCTCAGTGGGATGTTGCGGACCAGGAGGCTGACAGAACCTTGGTCACCGCCACGCCCACCACGGCCGCCGCCGCCGCCGCCTCCGCCACCGCCACCGCCGTACCCTCTCCTTGGCGGCGGGCTTCTTCCCCTGCCACCATGTCCTCTCCTAGGAGGGCTATGGTACGCGGGGCTGTACCTCCCCATTGCTGCTGGTACCTGCACATATGCATTGCGAATTCATTGTCGCGGCTCTTGGAGATGATGGGCAGGAAGCAAATCCAGGATGGTGCGTATACGCATCACCATCATGAAATGAAGGAATCAGGAACAAATCAAGATTCGGGCACATAAGTTAAGGTTGTGGATTGAGGAGCTACAGTGCGCGCATCTCTCAATCGAGCCAATTCATGGTAAACGGATAGATCGACGCGACCGCTGAAAAATTAAAGCGGATTCCTGGCAGCTAACGCCGAGTCCGCCCGGCCATCAACCGCATCAAGAGCGAGGCGCTGTTGGGAAGCATTCGAATCACAGGGGCGGAACCCTAGGTCATGCGCTTCTACCCTGGTTCCTAGAGCGCGCGGAATCGCCGCGAAGCGCGGACGAGAGAGGGGAGAAAGAGGGAGAGGGAGAGGGGGGTTACCGCTGGAGAGCCGGTCGACGCCGCCGCCGCCGCCGCAGCCGGTGGAGATGCGGGAGGGAGGGGATTAGGGCAACAGGAGAGGACCCGTGAGGTGGAGAAGGGGCGAAGGATATACTAGTCTGGGCCTCCTTGCCTTAAATGGGCTTTATGGGCTTACTATACACCTTGCTTTTTTTAGTAGGCCCCGTAACAACACACTGTCCTCTGTGTACGGTGATACGGGCTTTGAGCTTGTGCTTCCTTTCTTATCAGGATCACCTAAAATAAGGAGGAGCCGGAGGAGCAATATTTTATTGCACCGGCTCCTCCAGTACTTAGAGGTGGAGTTACTGTTTAGTAGAGCTTTAGCTGGAATCGTAAGAGAAGTCGGAGGTGGAAATTATTCGATAGCGTGTCACGGATGTGAAGAAATAACCTGAGTTGTGCAAGGCACCACCAATGAATGGAATGGAGATGGCAATGCTCAAATGGTGTACTGGATGAACCCTGCATCTATTCCTTCATCATGTACACAAAAGAATGACAAACGTATGGTACACAGGGCATCAGCAAAGAATGGCAAACAATGCTAGGTGCAACGCTGTCGGCAGAGGTCGTCCCTGCGGTCCGGTGACGCGCCGCCGGCGCCGGGGATGAGGAAGGTCCGGTTCCTGCCGTTGCCCCCCTCGCAGACGAGGCTCAGCGTGTTCCCCCCCTGCACGGTGGTGGTGCTACACTAGGTCGGCGACGAGTCGCACTTCCAGCGCTTGGTGGGGACGCAGCTGAGGTAGCGGCACCAGGAGCAGTGCTCGTTGGCGTTGTAACCCCGGAACAGCAGCACGGTCGCCACCGCGAACCCGACGACGAGCAGCACGGCGGCGGCCGCCCACAGCACGTACTGGTACGTCTTGTGCTTGCGCTTCACCGCACCACCAGCAGCACCAGCTGGAGGAGGAGGAGGAGGAGCACCACCAGAAGCAGCAGCAGCCGCCGCCGCCGCCGCCACCATTCTCTGGTGGTCGAGCCATGCGAACTGGGGGCGGACGAGGAAGACGAAGCCGAGGAGGAAGCCGGAGACGAGGCCGCCGATGTGGGCGAAGTTGTCGACGTGGGGGAGGATGCCGAGGGCGAGGTTGACGGCGATCACCAGCACCAGCGACGCCAGGGCGGCCGCCTTGTTGGCGTAGAGCGACCAGTTGGTGATCAGCTCCGACAGCATCGACCCGATCAGGCCGAACAGAGCACCCGACGCGCCCACGGAGACGACGCTCGACCGGATGAACAGGGCGGACATCAGGCTCCCGCCGAACCCGGAGATCAGGTACACCAGCCCGATCCGCGCTGCAAGCATCACGCATTGTGATTCAGTAAGATTATCTTGCTGCTGCATGGAATTCTTTCTTCAGCAAAAAAAGAAGAAGAAGAAGAAGAGTAAAAGTACTTACCGAACCCGAATTCTTGCTCCAGCCGTATGCCGATGAACACGAGGCAGAGCATGTTGATGAGCAGATGAACAACTCCGGCGTGAAGCCACATGCACGTGATCAGACGCCATCCTTGCCGGCCATGGACGACCTTGTACACATGGAGAGCGCCCATCTTCACCAACCTGCCATTCAGTTTTTTTTTTTAAAAAAAGAAAGTTATTTTTGTTTTAGCCTCTATATCTGTATTATTATGTGATCCAAACAAATTAGTAGTGCCACTTAAGAATGTAAAATAACAAATTGTTAGCATAGGTAACGAGATCATTTTTTATTCCTCTGAAAAACGGGCTGAAAGTGAAATCCTGAATTTGAAGTCACAAATGGCATCACCGTTCACCTACTCTTCTTTGACCTTGCAGTTGCAGTAACTACTCTGATAAGTTCAAATATTTGGTTGTATTTTTCACGAAGTAGCAAAAGCGTCAGTTTCCGATAGCGATGTGACCCGAAAAGTCATCAAATTACAAACTCAGCAGCATAGCAAGGAAGGCTACTGCACGCTTTCAGCTTTCAAGGTGAAAGTTCATCATCAGTAAGTGAAGAAAACGGTAGGTTCCTAACGAAACGTGTGGGCAAGGTTTTCTTTTTGTTCTGGAAATGTCAATGTGATCATAGTGGCAACCGCAGCAGGAGAAGAAGGGAATTGCTGAACAATTTGGCGACAGCATCCATCCATTCATGTATCTAGAAGCCAGGCTTTGCTTGTCCAAGAATGAAGGAACCTGATGGCTTTGCTTGCAAGCAGGCTAGCAGAGGCCGGAAGAACTGAAATGGAATTGGAAAGCAGAAGAAAAAAAAAACAAGAGTAAGTAAACGTACGTTGCGGATGAGGGCCCGAGGAGCGGGTTCTCCTTGAGCGGCTGGAAGGCGAACCGTCCGAGGAAGCCGGCGGCGCAGTTGGAGTTGTGCTTGGGGCAGTCGTTGACGTACATGGTGACGAGGAAGAGGGCGACGCAGGCGACGGTGGCGGCCGACACGAGCCACGGCGACCACCGCCGGTAGTAGGGCCGCGCCCTGATAAGTTGTTGCCCCTGCCTGGGAACGGGATGGTGATCGGGGGGGCGGCGGTTCTCGTGGGAGTAGGGGCGCTCCACCAGCACCTGCACGTCCTCCTCGCCGGCGCCAGGCTTCATCATCGGATTAATTGGTCGGCTGGTTGATCGGTTGGATCGGAGGAGGAGAGGCGGGGGCGGCCGGAGGAAGAGGAGAGGATTGGAAGCAGGGGACGGGGGGAAGCGTGGGTGGCGAGCGTGAGGAGGAAGGAGAAGAAAGGAGAGGAGAGGAGAGCAGGGGAGTTGGCGTGTTGACGGCCGGCTGGGAGAAGAAAAGGCGGCGTGCAGCAGGAGGAAAACTGGTGAGCAGGGGAGGCTTTGCTTTGTCCCGGTGGCCGGTGGTGGTTCGGCTGCGCGTTCCTTTTTCCCTCACCTCCGGCCCGTCTGGGTGAGCCGCTGCAACCACCGCACCCAGTCGCTCGCTCCATCCATCCCTCTGTGGTTTCATCGCTTCGCGTGGCATTTAGTTCATAGAATAATAATAATAATAATAATAATAATAATAATAATAATAATAATAATTTTTGGCTGGCAGCGTGTTTGGCTGCTGCTGCTGCTCGGCTCTCTGTCGCAGTAGCTGTAGCACGCAAGCTACAGCAGGCAGCAGCTCTCTGCTGCAGCAGCAGCCAGCTGCAAAGCAGCCAACCGACGAGCATAATAATAATAATAATAATAATAATAATAATAATAATAATAATAATAAGCGGAGGAGAGGAACGTAACGTTGTTAATTAGAGTCCTAGGTTGATTGAACTGCAGCATGTCAAACTAAGTACATGTCACCTAGGTAAGCTACACATGCATACGGTCGGGAATAATATTATCTACTCTATCTAACAAATTAATGATTAATATTGGTTCATTAATTTTTACTTTCCAGGTCGTAGCCGATGGATACGCACGCACCTGCTGCATCGGACGGGATCGTTTCAACACTTTGTGCGCTTGACTTTTGGACCCCAGCTCGCCGCTGGCTGCTTCCTGCGTCACCTCAACCTCTCAGCGTGTGCAAACGCAACCAATCTCAGCGTCATCAAGACCAATAGCTTGATTGAACGGACCCAATGCAATTGCAAATGGTGACACAAGTCAATGCTCGTGCGGCCTAAGCAAATTCATCGAATCAAACCCATGGCCCCATGGATTCTCTTTCCATCTCCCATGCATACATCTGTCTCCTAGGTTGTTGTTTTAGCCCTTCCCTGATCTTGCGCTGCAAGCAAATGAAAAGAAAACTATACCTCATACATGAGGTCATTCAACCTGTTCGCTTCAGCTTATCAGCCACCAAACAGTGTTTTTCTTTCACAACAAATCAGCCGTTTCAGCTTTTCAGCCGGTTTATAAGTCCAGACGAACAGGCTTATTCTCCCTCCATCCCAGACTATAATGAACCACCGGAACCTTCACGAGATTTACAGTGAAAAAATGGGCAATCAAAAAATTACACAAAATCAGAAGAAACTTCCTCTGAAAGGGGCAACCGAGATTGACGGGGCACTGTCGATCAAATGGGCCAATGTAATTAGCCTTAAGAAGACTAGAGAATTGGGTACTCTTGACCTAGAACGATTTAGTAGGGTCTTAAGGAGGCTAAGGTTGTTGTGGTTCTAATGAAAAGACCTGACCATCCATGGGTGGGCACTGAAGCTCCTGTTATTCAGAGCCAGCATAATTGTAACTTTTGGAAATGGTCTCAAGGGAATTCTGAAACTCAACATGATTGGATGGCAAGGCCCCGGGAGATCTTGCCCCTAATTTATACAAGCTGGCTTGAAAAAAACACAAGAAAGTACATAAGGAAGTTGCTGATCACAATTGGACAAGAGGTTTATGGAGAATGACCACTGTGAATGAAATGTTTTAATTTGTGAATCTCTAGGACCTTATTCAGGGCATCAATTTCACCAACACTCCGAATGACACTGTGTGGAGATGGACACCAAATGGTGAATATAGTGCTAGGTCAGCCTATGCAATCCAGTTGAAAGGATCCTACTGTACTTTTGAAGCTCAGGCAATTTGGAAGGCACGGATGGAAGGAAAACACAGATTTTTCGCTTAGCTCCTACCGCAAAGTAAGATTCTTACAGCTGACAGATTGATAGCAAGGAATTAGCCATGTAACCCACTATGTGCTCTTTGCCAAGGGGCACCTGAATCAGCTGAACACCTCTACATCCAATACCCATATGCAATGCAGATCTGATAGCTCATGTCAAACAACTTGGTTCCACTACCACTGACGGATGTTGGTCTTCAAGAGTGGTGGCGACTATCATTGCAGATGGTGAGCAAGGAAAAAAGAGAGCGCTCGCTGCTATCCTAATTTACACGAGTTGGAACATGTGGAGGGAAAGAAACAAGTGCAGTTTTTAGGAATTAAGCTACACCTCAAATGGTTTTCGAACTGATCAAGGATGAAATTAGCATGCATCAGAGAGCATGTGGAGCACCGATTGTTAATTAATTTAACGATGGCAATGATGTATAACCAGAAATTAGAGCGTAACAATGTAATATCCTTCGTGGAATTCTGAAAACTCTGCCCACTTTACGTTTAAAAAAAACCTTCACTAGCTAGTTGTATCACCACATTCACATCACATGGCTAATCCCAGAATAGTCGTTGACTGAAAGTAGATTAGTGAAGCAACAGCAAAACTTTGCTTTCGTTTTCCTTTCTTTGGAAGATCATGAAATTGTTCGCGATTCCGTTGACATGTTTGGTGACAAAAAGTCGGGACCAACACCAGCACAGGAAGCACGTCGGTAGTTGGTACTGGATGGGTCAACCGTCAACCGGGGAGGATCTCCTTGGCGACGCCGATGGACGGACGGTGAGGTCACAGGCGCAATCCGACGGCTCCGGGGAGCCCAAGCGCCTCCCCTCCCCTGCCCAGACACACGGCGAGGGCGGCGCCGCTACGGATTTTGCTTTGCTGCAGAGAGAGAGTCGCAGTTGCGCTTCGCCTTGCTCTCCTCTCCTCCACTGTACTGCACGGCACGGACCACCTGATTGATCCGGTCGCCGCCGGGTCGCCTTCCGGGAACCTTCCCTCCGTGTCCCTCATCCCCGGCGTGCAGTTCCGTCAAAGCTCTCTCCCTGCCCTTTTACCCACCCGCCCCATCCCATTTCTCCCCGCACCCAGCAAGCAAATCAGCCAAAGCTCCGATTTTTACCGCCGCCGCCGCCATGTCCGCCACGCCGGAGGAGTTCCTGGGCCAGGGGGCCTACCTCGCCGCCCCCGAGCCCTTCTCCCCCTCCGTCTTCCTCGACCTGCCCCCGACGCCCCGCCCCGACGCCGACGACCCGGACGCCTCCGACGACCTCGTCCTCCCCTTCATCTCCAGGATGCTCATGGAGGAGGACATCGACGACAAGTTCTTCTACCAGTTCCCCGACCACCCCGCGCTCCTCAACGCCCAGCAGCCATACGCACAGATCCTCTCCGATACCACCGCCTCGTCCTCGTCCGACTCCGCCGCCACCAACACCACCTCCTCGGGAACCGCCGCCAACTCCACCCTCTCGCCGCCCTCCTCCGACGCCCCCTCGTCCGCCGAGCCCGCCTGGCCGTACGATTCAATCGAGCTCTCCCAGCTGCTCCGCTCCCCGCCATATCCGGACATGGGGGTGGGCCTCGACGACTTCACCGCCGACGATGTCGACGCCCTCTTGCTGCAGGGGCGACAGGAGGGCGCCACCGCCGGGTTCCACCAGAGCCCGCCCGTCTTGGATACCGGCGGCGGCGGCGGAGGCCAACGGCAGGGGGCCTCCCTCGCCACCCAGAATGCCGGCAGTGGCGAATCCCAGCGGCCGCGCGCTTCCCTCGCCGCCCAGAACGCCGCCGGTGACGGATCCCAGCGGCAGCGCGATTCTTTCGCCGCCCAGAACGCCGGCGGCGGCGCGGGCATCCGGAGTTTGCCTGCGGATGAGCAGGAGACCAAGACGGCAAACGCCACCGCCTTGCCCGCTGCCGACACTGACCACGCCACGCTGGCCTCGGCATTCTTCGGCGCTCAGAATGGGGAAAACATGGACATGCTCAACATGGCATTCCTCAAAGGCATGGAGGAGGCCAAGAAGTTCTTGCCCACCAACAACAGCCTCCTCATGGATCTCGAGGCCAACTCCGGGCAATCTACAGACAGCAAGCCGGTCACTGGCTTTACTGCTGCCCGAGTGAAGGAGGAGGAGGTGGTGGATGGGATGTTACTGTTTGGAGGAGGAACCACTAATGGCAGGGGCCGCAAGAACCGCTACACCCAAGAGGATTTGGAGGCCGAGACAGGCAGAAGCAGCAAGCTGATGATGCCGGAACAGGAAGAAACTGGCGCCAGTGAGCTGTACAGCGAAATAATGTCATTAAACTATGAGGAATTCATGAAGCGCATGAGCGACCTGCGCATTGCCATGGATAGCGAGTCTGAGAAGAGTGCGAGGAAGGTGAGTGGGAAGAAGGGAGCGAGGGGGAGGCAGCGTGCAGACGAGGTTGTTGACCTGCGTACCATGCTCATCCATTGCGCACAATCGGTGGCAACCGGCGATCGCCGAAGTGGGATCGAGCTGCTGAGGCAGATCAAGCAGCACTCATCCCCGAAGGGGGACGCCACACAGAGGCTGGCCCATTGTTTCGCAGAGGGACTGGAGGCACGACTTGCAGGCACAGGGAGCCAGGTGTACCAGTCGCTCGTGGCGCAGCGCACCTCGGTTGTGGATTTCCTCAAGGCATACAAGCTGTACATGGTAGCCTGCTGTTACATGAAGGTGAAATTCACGTTCTCCACCGCGACAATCTGTAATGCTGTGGCAGGGAGGAGCAAGTTGCACATCGTGGAGTATGGTGTGCAACATGGATTCCAATATCCAGGTTTGCTCTATACACTGGCAAAGAGGAAAGGTGGACCACCAGAGGTGAGGGTCACCGCAATTGCTGTCCCACAGCCTGGGTTCCGCCCAGCCCACCAGATAGAGGAAACAGGTCACCGCCTCAGTAACTGTGCCCGTGAGTTAGGTGTGCCATTCAAGTTCAACGCTATTTTAGCACAATGGGAGACCGTCCGTGCTAAGGACCTCAATATTGACCCGGAAGAGGTGCTTGTTGTCAACAGCGAGTGCTTTTGGGGCAACTTGATGGATGAGAGTGTTTTGGTGGACAGCCCAAGCCCTAGAGATATGGTCCTCAACAACATCCGGGAGATGCGGCCCAACGTGTTCATCCATTCTGTGGTAAATGGCACATTTGGTGCTCCATTCTTTTTGACACGGTTCCGGGAGGCACTGTTCTTTTACTCAGCGCAATTCGACATGCTTGATGCGACCATCCCCAGGGACAATGATGAACGGCTGCTGATTGAGCGGGATGTCATTGGGAGGTCTGCCCTGAATGTGATTGCTTGTGAGGGTGCAGACCGGGTGGAACGCCCTGAAACTTATAAGCAATGGCTAGTGCGGAACCACCGGGCTGGGCTGAGGCAGCTACCATTGGATTCAGAGGCCGCCAAGGTTTCCAGGGACAAGGTCAAGAACTATTATCACAGAGACTTTCTCATCGATGAGGATAACCGTTGGTTGCTGCTGGGATGGAAGGGACGGGTACTCTATGCCATGTCATCATGGACGGCTGAGGATAATAAGCCCCTCTTTTAGTGTGTCGCTCCACCAAATTCCAGAATCTGACTAGGTGGTATTGGTAGTTGATATATAGTCTATGTTTAAACCACGATCCAGCACCTGTGGTTTGGTGGACGTCCATTTCTAGGGGGTTCGATCACTGAAACTTGTAAGGTATAAGTAGATGATTAGAGGAGCTACATAGTTTGTAGATATATAGTTCTGGATATTTGCAGAGTTGTAATAATGTACACCAAAATTTAAAACCCTGTAGCTGACAGGCAGTTTTATGGATTACATGTTTGACCTTTCATGGTTTGAAGGCTTAATGCCTGAAAATTATCTGCCTTATGAACTTCTGCTTCTGTTGTAGCATCAGACTGTTGTCATTTCCCTCAATTCTGGGAGTGACTCCCCAGTTCTGTCACGGAGTTTTACTGAATATTTTGCATTATTTTCTCATTCAGATATTGACAGCTAAAAGGGGTCACCAAATTCTGGATTAAGTGTTGTTTCTGTAATTTGCGTACTAAACGTTGTTTGTGCAGTTTGTGGAGAGTTGATAATAGCTGGCATGTGCTCGATGATGCATAATATGAAGATTACAGTTTTGATTGTTTTGCAGATTCCTGGTCCACGGTAGAGGCAAAACAGGAGTCGCAGGAGGCAGGCAGGCTCCATCATTCAGAGTTGCGTTTGGACTTGTCACCTGCCTCTCCTGCTCATTTGGCGCCGCCGCCGTCGCCGCATCAGAAATTCAGAATCCTTCCTTCCCGGCGCTTTTCATTCTTCTTCCCCGGACTTTGGGGGGCCGCAAGAACCGGCACAACATCGATTTCGATTGGGGGGATGTCCTGGAGGCCGAGACAGGCAGGAAAAGCAAGCTGATCAGCATGGACAGCGAATTAACTGAGCAGAGGAAGAAGAAGATGAAAGGACAATCCCCCAATGGAACGGTGGACTTGTGCACCATGCTCATACGCTGCGCGCAGGCCGTGGCGGCTGACAACCGCCGGAACGCCACCCGGCCAACTCCTCAGCCAGATGAAGCATCACTCCTCGCCGTCCGGAGACGCAACGCAAAGGCTGGCACATTGTTTCGCCCAGGGATTGGAGGCACGGCTGGCTGGTCCAGGAAGCCAGGTGCAACATCCGGCCGATGTGTTCATCCTTTTCACAAGGAGCGGCTCGTATAGCACGCCGTATTTCGTGCCACGGTTCCGGGAGGCGTTATTCCATTACTCCACCATGTTTGATATGATGGATGCCACAACCCCGAGAGAATGTCCAATATCAATATACATGTGTAAGAAATTTTTTGAATACATGTTGATGATATTGATATCAATCCCAAGTAAGCCACCGGTTGAATTATATTATACACTAAGGCAGAAATGATGCACATGCAAACTTATCACAATGGCCAACAGCTCTAAGAATGTTAAAGGCCATTTTATCCGTGGCCTGACGGCATGATTGAAAAAATATTGACTCACGAATCCACCCGTACGTCACTGTTGATTAGCTGCCGACCGGCAACAAGCCCACTTGTTGATTGTTCTTCCCTTTGGTCTTATGTCCTTGGTGTATATTGGTATCTTTGTGGAACCAGCAGAGCCGATCATGCCAAGCCAGACATTCATCAATGGGTACTTACCTAACCTGCCACTTACTACTTGCTACTCTACTCCTAATTTATTGGTTGTGTACTCTGTCAATAGCTCAGCCTCATCAAAAAAATGTCAAGTAGTCATGAAAGCTAACCTTCAAGGTGCAATATTCCAAGGAAAAATTTGCATTTTTAGGTGCACGCCACATCATCCCTGAGATGCTAATGTTCGCGTGTGGACTGAATTAATTAGTCAGCATTAGGTGCACATGATTTGGGGTTACTTTATGTTTTTTCCATAACGCGCGGGTAATTTTACAACAGTGTATACAGTACAAAAGTGAATATGAGAGGATGGATTTGTGGCTTAGAATAGCTGTACTTGAGACTAGAAATATACATTGATGATATTGATTATGTAAGAAAAGGTGTTACTTTATCAATATCAACCCCAAGCACTTGTGTCAGAAATTATTTGAATACAAGTTGATGATATTGTACATTACCACATTGTCTCCTAAGTTTCAAATTCCCTAGGTAGCTGATGAAGGCAAGTACAGCTAAAGGAGGTGTCCATATCAAGATTAAGTGGTTTTTCTGCAATTTGGGGAATGCAGAGTGCTGATGGATAACATGTTGAATGAAGTTTACAGATGTGATGGTTACTGAACATAGATGGACAAATTATGGCCATTGTAAGTTTGCAATGATCCTTTATCACATAGCATCATCAATCATCACAGTAACATTCAGTTACTGGTGGTTACAAGGTCCACAATTTCTTCACTTCTGTGAAATACCCTGTGAGTTGATTGCAACAATTACGGAACCTGTTGGTACGGACTTTGAACTTTATAGTCATCAGAGTAGTAGTGGATAATCCTCTCTTTATATTTCATATTTTTATTGCTTTCCTAGCCATTTCATTCCCTATATGCTCTCCTTTAGGCAATTTCTTTATCTATATTCCTGTCTCACTGAATTGATAATATTTCATTTTTACAGCTGAGCAAAGTCATGCTATTTATCGATATTTCGTGTATTTCTTAGCCAACTTAATTTTGGTTCATGAGCCTATGTTTGGAGCAAGGAGAAGCATAAACGAGCCTTATAATTCTAGGCTGACAAGTGTATATTTGAAGGGTTTAGCAATCAGGTGTAATATGTCTATTGTGCTTTCCTTTTTGCCGAAAGATAGCTAATTGTTTCGCTTATGTGGGCCAAAGAATATATGCACATTGCTCTGTTTCTTTGTGCCATGTGTTTTATTTTGGTTGTTGTTTATTAAAAAAAAGGAAGAATGAGCCATGTGTCTGAAGCAGACTCTTGTGGTCTTGTTAATGAATTCAGGCCATGGCAGGGATGGGTGCATTTCTTGTATGACCGGTCTCTGTAAGTTTGATCAAGATTTCTCCTGTTGTTAGTGCTCAGAAAGAATATTTGCAACCTGCATTTCTGTCTGGTGATGGCTGACAGAGTCTGTATCTCATCTTTTTTCTTAAAAAAAATGCTGCATGTATGACTGCATCTATTCCATAACTGAGGGTAAAACATGAGATTTTTGGCACTTCCCTTTGGTGCTTCAGCCTTGAGGTAGGCGAGGTCTCTGGTCAATGGCAGCAGGCAACATATATTATAACTAGCATTGCGGTGGGTTGCCTGGGAGGTTGGACCATGAGTGCTCTGCTCTGCTATGCTCAGCTGAGAGAGACTGCAGTTGGTGCAAAGGGAGCCGGCGGCCGGCAGTTGCCTGGAAGCTGCTGCTGCGACTGAGACTTGAGTGACCATGATGAGACGAGAATAACCACATCAATGGATGCTGCTGCTTTTCTTGCATTTGCTGCACAAGTAGTGGAAAGTAGCTGGTAGCAGGAAGAAGCAAGAGCTCGATATGTCCCCGGCGATGGCCGCCGCGCCGGAGGAGTTCCTCGCCGTCCACCCGGAGCCGCCGTCCCCCTCCGTCTTCCTCGACCTGCCGCCCACGCCTCCCCCCCACGATGACCCTGCCGGCGCCTTCGACGACATGGCGCTCCCCTACATAGCCCGCCTCCTCATGGACGAGGAGGCCGCCGATGAGGCCAGCTTCTTCTACCAGTACCCGGACCACCCCGCGCTGCTCAAGGCGCAGCTGCCCTTCGCCCAGATCCTCTCCGGCGCAGCTGCGCCCGACGACGACGACAGCGGCCACACCACCACCTCGCCTTCCTTCTCCGCCGACACCGACACTCGCGGTACCTCCTCTCCCGGTGGCCGGGGCGGCTCTGACTCTGACCACTCGCCCACGCTCACCTCACCTAGCACTAGCTTCATTCCTGCCGCCGACGATGCGGACATGGTCACCTCCGCGTTCCTCAAGGGCATGGAGGAGGGCACCAAGTTCCTCCCCACCAACGACGCCATCCTCCTCCTCGACAACACCAGGCTCGATGCCCGGGGCCGCAAGAACAGCAGGCATAATGCTTCCCCGGAGACGGAGGCGCGCAGGGCCACCAAGCTCATGGCGGCGCCGGAGCCGCTAGACGCATCCGACGCCCGTAAGATGTTCGACGAGATGATGCTCGGCGAGCGCGACATCTCCATGAAGGGCGTGGAGCAGCAGCAGCAGCGCGTCATCGCCGACACGGCCAACCACAAGGCGGCGCCGCGGCGGCGGAGGCGCCGCACCTCCAACTCCAACAGCACCAACAACAACGAGGCGGTGGACCTGCACGCACTGCTGCTCCGGTGCGCGCAATCCGTGTCCACGGACGACCGGCGCGGCGCGCAGGACCTGCTGGCGCAGGTCCGGCGCCACTCCTCGGCCACCGGCGACGCCGCGCAGAGGCTGGCGCACTGCTTCGCCGAGGGCCTGGAGGCGCGCCTCGCCGGCACGGGCAGCCGCCTGTACAACTCGCTCATGCTCCAGCCCACCTCCGCCGTCGACTTCCTCAAGGCCTACCAGCTCTTCATGGCCGCCTGCTGCTGCAAGAAGGTGGCCTTCGCCTTCTCCAACAAGACCATCTTCGACGCCGTGGCCGGGCGCCGCCGCCTGCACATCGTCGACTACGGCATCGGCTATGGCTTCCAGTGGCCGGGCTTGCTGCGCGGCCTCGCCGCCAGGCACGGCGGCCCGCCGGAGGTCAGGATCACCGGCATCGACCTGCCCCAGCCCGGCTTCCGCCCCGCGCACCAGATCGACGAGACAGGCCGCCGCCTCATGAACTGCGCTCGTGAGTTGGGCGTGCCGTTCAGGTTCCGCGGGATCGCGGCCAAGCGGGAGGCCATCTCTCCCGATGACCTGGACCTGGGCATGGCTGATGATGACGAGGTGCTCGTGGTGAGCAGCCTCTGCCATTTCAGACACCTGATGGACGAGAGCGTCGTCGCCGGCCGGCCCAGCCCCAGGGACCAGGTGCTCGGCAACATCCGGCGGATGCGGCCGGACGTGTTCATCCACGGCGTCATCAATGGCGGCTACGGCAGCACCTACTTCCCGACGAGGTTCCGGGAGCTGCTCTTCTTCTGCGCGGCGCATTTCGACCTGCTGGACGCGACGGTGCCCCGGGACAGCCCGGAGAGGCTGCTGATCGAGAGGGACATCTTGGGGCGGGGCGCCATGAACGTCATCGCGTGCGAGGGCGCCGACAGGGTGGAGCGCCCGGAGACGTACAGGCAGTGGCAGGCGAGGAACCAGAGGGCGGGGCTCAGGCAGCTGCCGCTCAGGCCGGAGGTCGTCAAGGTGGTGCTGGACAAGGTCAGGGACAACTACCACAAGGACTTTGTCGTCGACGAGGATCAGGCGTGGCTGCTGCACAGGTGGAAGGGACGTGTGCTCTATGGCCTATCCACATGGGTTGCACAGCGATGATGCTACCAATCCAATCCATAGAGATGCAGGAATGTCTTGGCATGTAAAATCACAAATCTAGGCTCGTATTTTATCTTTCTTACCATTTCGTAACTACAAGAATGAGAAGCAATTTCAAGCCCAGTCAATTTCAATAATTACTGGTCCTAGACACAAAAAAAATAGACATATTCCTCAATTAACACAAAAGTTCAATTCCAATCGAAACTTAAGAAACTCCAACCAGAATTTAAGAAACAACAATTGAAACTTTTTATTCGAAAGGGTCAGACTCATATATAAAGAATGTAATCTAGTTTTGATTCTTGTGTTTGTTATAAGAAAGAAAAATGGGAAAATAATAGTTTTTTTATTTATTGCAACATGCTCGTTGATTCCTACTGTCGCTAAGGCCGGAAATAATTCAATTTTCTAAAAAAATATCGAATTCAGATATTTCCCCCCTGAAGAAGACATAAGTTTTAGAAATTCAAAGATAAATTTAGGCCTATAGCTAATCAAAATTGTTTATCTTTGCTCTCTCTATTTTTTTATATTCTAACAATGTACACATATACATGCTTTCTTACTTGTGATGGTTTTGTTACCAATTAGCTTATATATTTTGCGTCGTTACTCATAGTTTCCCCTTTGCATCGTACCTCTATGAGTTTTAATTTGTCATGCATCTAATTGAAACATAACTTTATGTGTTCGATATGAAACATCGATATGATTATCGCTTTGTGCATACATATGATGGATTTTCCCATGATGATTGTTTTTCATCATGATTATTCTGAATCTGCTATTCCGTTTCTATGTTCAGTTTGATCATGTTACAAAATCCATAGTTTTCTTTGCTCTGTTTATGTGTATTCACCTGCAGGTTTTAAGTTGCACAGGTATACTTCCTACCAGCTGCGAAAAACATTGGCAATTCCAGAAAAAAAAATCGACATCAAATTCGACATTGGCTTTGCTGAAACCCTTTATGAATGGAACAGACAGAAATATAGAATTCTAAAATTGTTCTTCTCCTTTCTAAAATTGTTCTAAAATTTTTCAATATCCTTCTTGGATTGGATCCCGGACAAATAATAAAATGTTCACTTGGGACAGAACCTATCCAGGCAGCATAGATATGTTGCAGCTAATGAGTTAAAAGTTCTGGTAATGCACTTACTTCTTGTTTAGTACAGTATAATGTGCCGGTTTGAGAAAAAAAATTAGTCTTAGTAGCCAGCCATATCGTCTCCATTATCCAGGAAACGTGGGATTATAGCTAGCCATCGTCTCCATTATCCAAGCAACATTGGGATGCTGCAGCTTTAACACTTTTTTTTTGGAAACTGAAGGCCTGTTCACCTATAGCTTTGGACCAGTCACCACTCTCACCATCTGTCTTCCTTGGCCTTCCCCAAATGGACAATGGTGATTTTCAGAACTCACGATCTCCCCTGCTGACATGGTCCTCTCCTACGTCGTCTCGCGTGTTCTCTCATGGAGGATGATAGTACTGAAGACGAACTCCTCTGCTGATCACCCTGCACTTCTCCAGGTGCAGGAACCCTTTGCCCAAATCCTCTTCTCCCGGGGGACTCACCTGCGCGCGGAGCTCCGGCGGTGCTACGGCGACGCGAAGGGCGACGACGGCGCTATGGGCGTGGAGAAACGGCGGCGAGATTGAGATAGGGAGACTGGAGCTTGGTGTGGGGGAAAAGCTCGGCGGCTGGGGGTATTTATAACCCCGGGGGAGCAACGGATAGGGACGGCGGAGGCGGAGGCTGGCGCCAGAGACGTTGAGCGAAGTGGGACGCGGGGGAAGTGGAGGAACTGGCGTGTGCGGGAGGTGGCGAGAGATTCGGCCGGCGGTTTCGGAGGCGTGCGGGTGAACAGCGGCCGGAGGTGGAAGATGACGGGCGGGTCCCGCACGTCAGCGGCTGAGGGAGGAGGGCGAGCGGAGCTGGGCCGCAACGGGGAGATGGGCCGGGGAATGCAGGTGGGCCGGGCGAAGGCGAGAGCTGAGCTGGGCCGCCTTTGCTGCTGTGGCTGGTTGCTATCGGGCCGAAAGCAGGAAGAGTAAAGGAGCTGCCCCAACAGACAGGTAAAGGAATAGTGTAGTCTAGCCTTTTTAAACTCAATACAAAATTTGGAATTTGAACTTAAATCCAAATTCAAACCACTCAAAACAATGCACCAGCATGCAATGCATAAAAGAACTCCTAAGGTGATTTAAATAATTCGGAAAATATATGCATGTGCCTAAAAATGCAAAAGAAACCTTAATTCATTTAAATTTAAAATGGTTCAAAATTTAGGCTGTTACAAAATGTTTGGATGCTAATAAGAAGTATTAAACATAGACTAATTACAAAAATAATTGCACAGATGGGGTCTAGTTCGCGAGACGAATCTATTAAGCCTAATTAGTCCATAATTTGACAATGTAGTGCTATAGTAACCATTTGCTAATAATGGATTAATTAGGCTTAATAGATTCGTCTCGCGAATGAGTACAGGGTTCTGCAATTAGTTTTATAATTAGCTCATGTTTAGTCCTTCTAATTAGCATCCAAACATTTGATGTGACATTAGCACCTAGTATCAAACACCCTATATTTCCAATAAGTTAAAGAAATAGGGTTTGTTTGGGTCCGTTTGGTTTTGGGACCATGTGGGTTGGGTTGGAGCCAACCCACTTTTCTGGGTTGGAGTCGACCCATCTCTTGTTTGGATGAGAGGGTTGAAGAGGGATGGGTTGGACCCAGTTTTTTGTTTGGTTGGAGAAGTTGTGAGGGTTGGGATGGATGTTCATGTAACACCGTTAATTGTGGGCCCCACATGTCATCCTCTTCTTTCTATTTATTTTTTTCCTCACTTCACTCTACTTCCTTCTCTCCTCCCCGCAAGCACTCCTGACGCCGCCCCTGCTACTCCCCGGCCGCCAGCGCGCCGGCCCCCGCCGGCGGCTCCTCCCCGGCCGCCTCCGCGCCGACCCCTGCCGCCGCCTCCCGGCCGCTCAGTCTCTGCAGCGGGTGCGGGGCCATGGGGCGTCGCGAGGCGGAGCTGCGCCGCCGGGCAGGCGGCGGGAGGGGGCGGGCAGGCGGCGGCGGGAGGGCGCCGGGCCGGTGGGAGGGGGCGGGCAGCGGCGGCGGGAGGGCGCCGGGCCGGCGGGAGGCGGCGGCGGATGGCTGGCCGGTGGAGGGCGGTGGCGGGGTCGGGTGGGCAGCGGTGGCGGGCAAGCGTCGGGCGAACGGAGAAGAAACGGAGAAGAAGTAGGTTGGAATGATTCCATCTTTTTTTAGGGATGGGATGAACCCGGATCAACTGGGAATATTCCCCATCCGGGTCGGCTCCAACCCACCTCTTCTCCAACCAAACATGGGGCGAAGTGGGTCGGCTCCAACCCAACCCACTTCGACCCAGAACCAAACAGACCCTTTATTTCTTCAATGGTCCTCTATGATCAGAAAAAATAATATCATTGTGCTCTCTGTGCAGTAGCTAGCTTTAGCAACCATCCAAAAAGCTAAGCATCGGGAATATAGCTAGCTAGCCATCGTCTCATCAATCAAGCAGCATTGGAGTTGAAGAAGGAAGACATCGTCTTCTCGAATCATCTGGCACTTTCACACACATTTTTTTAAGGAGATACTCACACTACACTACAATAGCCATGACGATCACCCCAGAGCTGGAGGACAAGCAGCAGCAGCAGGGCGTCATGGCGGAAACCACACAACAACCCTCCCCCTCCGTCTTCCTTGACGACCTACCCCTGCTGGCACCCTGCATCATCGACATCGACGGCGGCAAGGACGACTCCTCACCTGAGGACGACGGCAACCTTGTGCTTCCCTACATCTCGCGCATGCTCATGGAGGACATCACCGGTGAGTTCTCGGACCGGTACAACCCGGACCACCCTGCCCTCCTCAAGGCCCAGCAGCCCTTCGCCGAGATCCTCTCCAATGCCATCCAAAAGTGCCCCTGCAAGCAGCTCTCCCAGCCGGCGCCGCTGCGCATGGACACCGTGGAGGCCAAGAGCTTGCAGCTGATGACAGCCAAGGGCAGCAGCTGCGTGGACGTGGTGAGCATGGCATTCTTCAAAGGCATGGAGGAAGCTAACAAGTTCTTGCCCATTCCCACAGACAGTGATGAGACGGTCTGGCCCAGCTGCAGGCGGAAGAAGAAGAGGCTTGACAGGGATGATGAGACGACGGCGCAGGCACAAGAGGTTGGCATGAGCACCAGCAAGCAGATGGCAGCATCGCTGCAACCAGCTGAGACGGAGGAGGAAGCAGCTGCACGCGAGATGCTGGACAGGTTGATGCTTAACGGCTACGACCACCCAAGCCTTGCCGCCGACATGCTGGAGCCGCCATACGTTGCCATAGGGATGATGGGGAAGACGACGCCACCGCGGGGGAAAAGGCACGCAGTGGACCTGCATACCTTGCTCATTCGATGCGCCGAAGCTGTGGCCAGCAACGATTACCGTGGAGCAGCTGACCTGCTAGAGCGGATCAAGCACCACTCATCGCCGACGGGGGACGGGACCCACCGATTGGCGCACTGCTTCGCCATGGGGCTGGAGGCACGGCTGGCTGGCACAGGGAGCCAGATCTACCGGTTGTTCATGGACAAGCTTACCTCGTCCACGGTAGGCGTCCTCAAAGCCTACCAGTTCCACATGACTTCCTGCTGCTTTCTGCTGGTGCAACACCTCTTCTCCAACAAGACCATCTACAACGCTGTCACAGGGAGGAAGAAGCTGCACATTGTCCACTATGGTCTAGGCCGCGGGCTCCAATGGCCAGACTTGCTGCGGTGGCTTGCACGCAGGGATGGCGGGCCGCCAGAGGTGAGGCTCACCGGTATCGACAACCCACAGCCTGGGTTTCGCCCGGCTCAGCACATTGAGGAGACAGGGCACCGGCTCAGTGAATGTGCACGCCGGATCGGTGTGCCGTTCAGGTTCCGTGGCATTGCAAAGAAATTGGAGGCCGTCCAGGTTGAGGACCTGGATATTGATCCCGATGAGGTGCTCGTCATCAACTCCATACTCCATTTGCAGAGTTTGATGGACGAGAGCGTCTTTGTCGAGAGGTCAAACCCCAGGGACATGGTGCTCAGCACCATCAGGAAGATGAGGCCATCAGTGTTCATCCACGCCGTCAACAATGGATCACACAGCAGCGCGTTCTTCATGACACGGTTCCGTGAGGTTCTCCATAGCTACACTGCACTATTTGACATGATGGACGCCATCGCCCCGAGAGACGATGACAAGAGGCTGCTGGTGGAGCGGGACATGTTCGCAGCGTGCATCACGAACATCATCGCGTGCGAGGGCATGGACCGGGTGCAGCGGCCTCAGAGCTACAAGCAATGGCAGATACGCAGCCAGCGAGCAGGTCTTAGGCAGCTACCATTGGACCCTGAGATTGTTCAGATGCTCAAGGACAAGGTGAAGAAGGAATATCACAAGTCTTTCGTGATCAATGAGGATCAACATTGGCTTCTCCAAGGATGGAAAGGACGGGTGCTCTATGCGCTCTCCATGTGGACGGCAGATGATGACAGATCTGTATTGGCACAAACTTGATCATGGTTTATGGTATGTAGTCCATCAATAGCTTTTTGTCAGTGTAACAGCTACTAGTTCCACAAATAAATTGATCCTAAGTTTTCAAAAAAAAAAAAGATGCACGAATTTCCTGCTGCGCGTCCTGAGTGTTCAAGAAAAGTTCATTTCTGAAGATACAACTTTTCTAGTGTAAAATATTATAACTTCATACTTGGGATGAACTATTTAAGAATAACATGCACCAGGTTTTATATCTAACATAATGGATAGAAGGGTGCACCATCACTTTTTTGTATGTACTTTTGTTTCCTCTAGACATTAGAGAGTATATGTATACCATTGTAAATAAAACCAGACAGCACAATAATCCTTGTGCTAAACCTTATGACTCCTCAATTGTATTGATAGACCAACGAGAAGTGGAATACTACTAACAAAAAAGAAGAATAAAAGGTTATGGAACATGCACATACATTTTTCTCCAATCGGGCAGGTCCATCTAAGATTTCACATTCATAGACATTGATAAGAACATTCAATTTTATAGCACCTTAGCACGACATGACTGTGACGTTAATGCAGATGTTCAAGAGAGGAAGCCTTGGGGTGGATAAATAGGTACTTAGAGACAAGGAAGGACAAAGCAAGCGATAAAATGTGGCGAGGTTATCAAACGATGAAATGTTCAAATACACCAAAATATTGAAAGGGGACACAAGACTGACAAGAGCACAAACAGCGCACCAAGTTACAATACTAAGAATCCAACAAGCACCCACCGTATACGAGGGCATGTTCGCCTAGAGCCCTAGACCCAAGGCAATATGACCTAAGACAAACATCAAATGGACAGGCTTGAGGCAGTTTCCATTGAAAACCAAGTATCGCATGGAAAATGGCAACCACAAACTATGCAAGGATGAATGACAGCATGGATGTTTTTACAAGCAATGTTGACTTGGCTAGAGAGCAAAGAGAAGCATGGAGGATGTCCATTCTCCTGGAGTCCAATTTTAGTGCAACTAGGCAATGAGTTCAGAATATTGACAAGTATCAGAGAATGTATTAGACACTAAATAGTCAATATTGTTCGCTTGAAAGGGGTTGCAAACAATTTTACAATTAAAATAAAATATATGTTGTGATAAGCTACTAACCAGTAATTTCTTTTCCTCTTGGTGGTGGTGATGGTTGTTTTGCCATGCATGTGAACCCTGATTGATTATGGCCTGATGGTGGAGCCATCGAGCCTGGAATATGAATATCAATTATACTGATAGACCGTTCAACAAGTAGCTTATCATAAGCATCTTGGGCGTCTGAGATCTCAGAAATCCAATCATGTTCCTTGACACTATAGTTGATAGATAGGCTTTCCCTTGAAACTACCGCACACAGTGGCCAGGAGCCCATGACCTGAAGTAAAAAGAGAAATGAAGGGATAAAGAAAACATTAGCATGGATACCAATTACCAAACCATCGATATCAACACCACTGAATACTACAAAAAACGAAGAGGCTTGACCAATGATAGGTCCATTGGGATATCAGCATGGATGTGCCAAAATATCCAAAATCCACGCAGCATATACCTTAAAAATATTAGTATGGGACAAGAACAAATATGATACCCCAAGTTACAGCCGGAAAAATCCAAGAAACAAGCACCATATACGAGGATATGGTTGTCTGCAGTCAGATGAGCTGACTTAATGAAGATATTTAATGGACAACAGGTGCAGTATTTACAATGAGGCACAGAAAGATTATAACTTGGTACAGACTTCAACTACAAGAGTACAGTAACCCTTAACTCCTTAACTACAGTTAGTAGTTTTGACCATTTTTAACTGTCCTCAAGTTCAAGAGTATGTCAATACTCATCCTTCAGATGGTTCCACAAGAATTTGGGCAGTCTATGCGTCTAATAAGATTTGGTGACTAAGTCGAAATGCAAGTCTTATAACCATGCATCTGTTTGTTTCATTGACAGATTCTTTACAGGGTGTAGAAGTAACAAAAGACAGTTGGGTACTAACACTAGCAAGCAGGAGGAAATAAGATGTAATTCTGGGTGTTAAACTGTAGGTAACAAAAGAATTTCGCTCAAACAATCACCTAGGTGGAGTCGCACAATAATAAGAAAAGGACATCATAGGTAAAGCCACCACAGGCAAAAAAGAAAAGGTACATGCTCCTTGACAGAATTTCATAGATAATGCAGATTCTTTTCCTTTCATTTGTGGAATGGGTCTAGTTTCAGTTATTTACAGAAATCTGCTGCAAGTCCGCAACTGAAGATTTGCATTGCCTATATTGCAATTACCAGGCATTATTCCAGAGGTAGATCTTCTTCACCAAACCATCTTGGAGGATCATACCCATAACCGCCTGCATGTACATCAGATAACACAGGGCTGAAGTCCCATAAATATGATATGATGCAGACCTGAAAATGTCAAACAAATAGTAATAACTAAGCACCAATAGAACAGCATACCAAGAGGATTACAGCGGCACAGACGCCAAGCAGTCAAGATTGTACCCTTTACAACACCATATCTTTTGTATGCCTGCATAGAGTACTCACTGCAAGTTGGCACATAGCGGCAGCTTGAAGGCAGTAAAGGTGATATTTCCCCTGTTCACATGGAGCTCGGCTGATGAGCAATCAATATAGAGATGCAATTGATCTTAAAAGCAAGCAGAAAACCCACTCAGGCTGCAAGCTGCAAATATGAACTTACGTTTATAAAACTTTAGCATGGATAGTGCCACATTGACTCCCAAATCCTTGACTTCCTCTGCTGAGAGTCACATGTGCACAGACTGTAGTCAAACAGACCTATTATATAGTTCTACGCAAAAAACACAACTACGTTTCTAATAAGAAGCAATGTTCAATGTGTTACCATAAAAAATGTCTCTTATATATAACAGGGCGTGCTCCCATTCCTAAATTCATGTTTTAGAAGAGCCTACATGTGCGGTAACTTTAGAGCACAGTTTTCTGTCAGTGGTTTACATCAGATAAGATCCTAATGCACATTAACCTCATGCACATTTTTAATATCCTTGCCATTGATTCACTTGGGGGAGAAAAGCCCAAGCAAAAATAGGATCCAAGCAATACACCTCATTCACTGGAAACTACAGGCTGGACATGAACTACAGTGTAGGTCTAGAATGGAACAATGGAGGCCGGTGTAAGGTAAGCTACTATTGACTAATTAGTTAATCTCAAGATGTCCTCAAAAAAAAAAATCTTCAGATAGGAAATTAAAATTGTGACCAAAAGGAAATACAGCACCAAGTACTTAAAAAAAACCCCCATCAGATAACCATTCCTGAGATTTCAGGAAACCTGATGTCACTACACTGACCTTCGTCGTCAGCAGCACATCGGACTCTCCGCGCCGGAATCTTTCTCCTCTTCTGGTACGAAGCACCGAAAGAAACTAGAGATCAAAGACAAAGAAGCAGGCATGAGATTATTATGGAGAAAACTTTGTGTTCTGGAACCGATTGACCGAATAAATCTTTGAACTCGAGTAACCGGAGCGTGGGACGAGGGGTTCACCTGTGATTCCGGCAAGAGGTTGCGCAGCCCGAACAGGCAAGAAGGAGGCGGAGGTGGAGGGGGCAGCGGCGGCCATGGCGACGGCGGCGCGCCGGCGCGGGAACACGAGCGGGTGGTGGTTGGCGATTTCTTGCAGATTTTCCTTTTTTTTTTTCTTTTTTTTTGTTCTCTTACTGGATAATAATAACAGAGTTTGGATAGACTTGTTCGCAGGCTTTGGGCCTTTTGGTGTCTCAACTTGCATGGGCCGGGCCTTGCAAAGAATTTTTGGGCCAACTTCGTCGGCTTGGCTGACCGGTGATGAAATTAGTTTTCCTTGATAGCATGACTGAGAAAGCAACGAATACTGCAAGTCAATTGATTAACAAAAATTTTAGATGCACAAAATATTTTCTGAAATTTTAGATGCTTCAGTTGAGATTTGTGTGTTAAAAATGTGATCTGGTTAGAGAAATTTCTTCAAAGCAAATAAATAAAAATCATTTTCGCCGCCGCCGTGAAGAATATATATTCTTCAAAGAATATAACTACTCGTAGGTTCAAAAAGAAAGAACATGCATATACACATCTAAACCTTACATGGATGCCTGCAGGTTCACTGAACCCTGCAGGGATCAAATTAATAGAATGGAATATGTAATGATAATGCTGCTTCCTAGGTTCATGCAGCTACCCTCTCATCTCCTAGCAAAGCAGATCGAGCTAGGGAACACCATTTGCAAAAGAAAAAAAAATGTCCATTTTGTAATCTTCATCTATAAGCCAAAGTCTAGCTTCCAATGCAACCAGCAACTAATAAGAAGCCATTCCCTTTTCAACTCCCAACTAATAAAACTGAGCATTAATTCCGGCCCTGCTAGTTTAGAGCAGCTTGTTGAAGTCAGTAAATAATTTTTAAGAAATATGAAAAAGTTTTAGTTGCACATGTATGATTAGGCTCCTTGAACTTTGCTACTAATAGCATATACGAAGATTATGTACACTGTTAATTACCAGTGATAATTTTTAACTAGCCGGTTAAGTTACAGACATGAAAGGAAAATGAAGGTGGAAGTGAACTAAAGCATATGCATGCACCCTTGAGCAGCCATGTGCTCCCACAGTAATTAACAGACGCTGAGGCAGCGATTAATTAGATGCTGCCGGCGTCACCCAGCGATTAGATGGGTGGTGACCGGTGAGATGCCAACTACAACAAATTAGAGAGAGCTCTCCAGGCCGGCTATAAATAGACAGCTGCTGCTGCTGATGGAAGCCGTAAGGCGCCGTAGCCAAAAATATAAGCAAGTCCCCTGCCTCTCGATCCTTCTGCTAGCTAGCTAGCTCGCGGTTGTGTATTGTGTCTTGTGTGTGTGAGGAAGGATCGATCGATCGTCGGGCTCGGAGCTGAGGAAGAAGAAGAAGATGTACGGCGGCGGAGGCGGCGGCGGTTGCAGTCCGGACGACGACAGGATGGTGTGGAACGACAATAATAAAAAGCTGGCGACGAAGCACATCAATGGAGGCGGCGGCGAGGAGGCAACAGCAAAAGGCGAGAAGCGGAAGCTGCGGCGCTCGGTGTCGATGACGACGGTGGGTGGGCGTCTGGCGAGCGCGGCGAAGGAGCAGCGGGCGCGCCTCTACATCATGCGCCGCTGCGTCTCCATGCTCGTGCGCTGGAAGGACTGACTGTTTGGGCTGCTGTGGGTGTGGGTGTGTGTATGGGCCAGGCCCATCATGTTTCCTATGTTTGGGCTGCTGCTGGGTTGCTTTGCTTTTGCTTTTCGAGAGAGAGAGAGAGATCTGAGATGGGCCTCCGTTGTCGCAATTCTGTCTGTTGTGTTATGCTTGGGCCGTTCATTGCGTACGTAGGTGCGTTGGCCGTCTGAATTAATCATCTCAATCGACTATTCTCTCTGCGATCCAATCGGGGTTTTAATTTCTTGGTTTACAGCAACGTAACCTACCCATATATAGCTAGCTACCTAGGTGCAACGACGGAAGTGGAATAATGGATCCACTGTACAAATAGATTTGTGAATGGAAAGAGATAACACTTGAAAGTTGTGGAAAAATAATGGATCTTCCTTTATAACAGGGTAGACTCCCCTTTTACAATGACTCGTGAACCACTTTACATTCCGAAAATGTGCTTCCTCAAACGCTACATTCCTACTATATGCTGTACATAAAGGTCATTGGGGGTAATGTGTACAAATTGAAATCCTCCACGTAGTCACGTTTCTCACACCTCCATCCCTCTAACCTTGGAACTTCGCCTTCATGCCAGATCAACTTGTTAGCTTCGTATCATCACCCTCAGCCCGAGATAAATGCCCAACCTCGTGACGCTCGTTAGCTCCCCTATAAAAGGCGGGGGTGCGGGTCACTCAGGGCTACCCTCGCATCTTACTGTGAGTTTGCGCTCTGTTTGCTGGTGCTTTGAGATTCGCACTTTCCTCAGTTGTTTTTGTCCGTCTTCATAACTTCGAAGGTATTGTTCTTATGCATATTTTTCATTCTTGTTTAGCTCTATTGTTTTGCTTTGATTTACTGTTTATATGTTGTTCAGCTGGCTTGGATTATGCAAACCGTGAGATTGATGACTCCTGAAGAATTAGCATTGCATGGTCACGCTCCCGAAGGACAAGAGGCTCGCGAGGGTTCTAATCATCTGGAGGAAATCATGCCATGTGTCCACATGCTGGCCATTGATGTCTATGGAAATTACGCGGTCCAGAAGGTTAAGTTCCTCCAACTCAATCCAATATATTTGCGGCATGGTTTCTATTTAACTAGAATTTGCATTGTGAAGCATGTACAAGAATATAATCAATTGAGCATCAAGTCCCGTATTAATTGATCCATTATTTGTTTCTCCATCAGGTTCTTGAGTATGGACCGGAATCTTACAACAGGAAGCTCATCGGCTATCTTATTGAGCATGTGTTACCTACCCCTAAGCTTTCATATGTATGGTTGCCGGGTCACACAGAAGGTAAACCAATATTTCATATTCGAAAATGCATGTGTGTGTGTGTGTCTTGTTCTGTTCCTGTGTCAGAGAGTGTTTTCCTACTGCAACAACCTGGAGATCTACGACACGTTGGCGGCAGAGATCATCGAGTCTGTTAACAAGCTGTCTCGAGAGAAATTTGCAGACTACGTGGTGCAGTACCTGCTGGAGCACGGCGGCCAAGCTAAGCGGTCCATGATGGTGAGCAATTTTGCCGGGTACGTCGTGAGCATGAGCTACAACAAATTTGCCTCCAATGTGATCGAGGCATGCCTGACCTTCGGGAGCCAGGAGGACCGGCAGCTCATCACCAACGAGATCATCACGAGGAAGATGGTGTCCGTTGCGGAGGAGCAGCAGGTGGGCGTGCTGGTGGATGTGGCCAGAAGCAACGTGGCCTATCTAGTCTGATGAGGTTTAAGTATGGCGAGCACGTCATTGCCGCCATCGAGAGCTTCCTCAGCGCCAAGGGTAAGACGCATTCCCTGCCAAGCTAGATGTTCCTCAGCACCAGCAACGCTAACTCATGACATGGCTCCTCCTCCACTCCCGCCCCAGTGAGATCTGGCTGCTGCTAACTGCCTAGTGAAGAAGACGAAGAGGAGGGAGACTGTGCCGCATCATCCATCTTGAACCGTGTCGTTGGATCGATCACTACTTATGAATAAACGATCAGGTTTCAGACTTGGATCGAATCGATGGAATGTTTCCTTCGTCGATCATCCCAACAGCATACTGTGACTGCTGTCAGATCAGATGCTGCATCATCGATGGAATGTTAGCTGACTGACTGACATGCAGTGACCGTTGTGGTAAACTAGGTGTTATATATGTCATTACATGATCGATTAGGTTCAGATGCTACACATATATAGTCTATAACTCTGAACAAAAAGCTTAAAGCACGAACAGAACATACATAGAGCACAAGGGAACATGCATGGATGAGTGTACTAGCAGATGATGAACTGTTTATTTCCTGGATGTGGGCGGCGGGCAGAAGGTGATGAGGTATCGGCTGGCCTTGCAGCGGTTGAGGGAGGTGGCGTCGTCGTAGGCGTAGCTGTAGGCCTTGGGACAGACGGCCTTGAAGACGTGGGCGAAGATGGTGGGGCGGCACCTCTCCGGCGACGCGTAGTCCCCCGTGCAGCAGTACCTGTCGCCTCCCATGGCCCTGCACGCGCTCCGGCACCCGGCCACCTTCCCCTCCCTGTCCCTCACCTCCAGCGCCGACGGGCAGCAGACGTTCATGTCCGCCTGGCACCCGGCCACGCCGCACCCAGCGCCGCCGCCCACCGGGGACATGGACACCGGCGCGTTGAAACCGTCCACCAGCGACACGTCGTAGAAGTGCAGCGCCGACCTGGGGGTGCCCAGCGTCATCTCCACCACGGTCGCCGGCGTGGCGCCGGGGCGGCCGTCGCACCGGAGCACGCCGCCGCAGTCGCCCGTGGCGCAGCTGCCCCGCCCGCGGTCGTCGAAGGAGCAGCCGCGGCGAGGCCACACGCGACCGGACCAGCCCAGCGGCACGTCGAAGGCGGTCTCGTCTCCCGGGGCCAGGTGGAAGCCGCCCGACTGCGGTGTCGGGTGCCCGGCGGTGCCCAGCAGGCCAGGCCATATCGACTCCGCGCAGTTGTTCACCAAGATCAGCTGGATGCCGCCGCCACCACCACCACCACTCGCGCTAGTCACTAGTAACGCCGCCATGGACAGGAAAATGCTGAGGAGCTGGAGCTTAGCCATGGAGCTCTCCTGATCTGTCAGCTATAGCTGCTGCTAATCATATCGAGTCTGCGGTGCTTATATGCATCTGCAAGGTGCAAGATGCTACTCTACGAAGAGGATTGTTATTCATCGCTACACACAGAAAAGATACAAAAGATGCAAAGCATTGCGCCGGCCAGGAGCGAGCTATTACTTAAGTAGTGATCTTATCATCAGCTTTGGCAACTAAAAAGTTTTGATTCTGGCAATGCAACAAGCAGTGTAGTGGCTCCCATGATTCTGTCGAGCCCCGACTCGATCGTATCGATCGTGCAGTTTATGATAGATACCAGAATATTACACAAGACAGAATTGTGGTTTCCTGCTTGCATTAGTAGTACTTGCCTCGCTCTAAAGCTTTTCAGGTAAATCTGATGAATTAGATTATACAGGATTTTTTTTCCCACCATGACGCCAATGTAGACTATATAGCAGTCCATGTAGGGCAGAAGTCAGTAACAGCAACCATACTACCTACAATGAAGAACTACTCAGCTTCTTCAGTCAGTCAGTGATGAACTTCCTATACATGCAACCGACATATACATTATACCTGCTGACATAAAGGTCAGAGAAAGCAAATTAAAGGAGAGGAACTGCTGGCATAAAGTGGTGTGTTGCCCTCCAACTTAGGACGTCCGGAAGGGATTGCAATGCAATCTCAGGATCTATTCCTTGCTTTGGACTGGGGTTAGCTTCTACCTCGCGTATGTCTATATAGTATTTGGATAACCAAAAGAATAAGCCCAGCAGCAAGTTGATGCATGGATCGGACACTTTCCTTCCTACAAGGAATATCTGTCTGCTCCTCCATCCCTTTTGCTTTTCCATCGCCATGCTTTTGTCGAGGCAATCTTGTGAAAAGGGCAAGCGTGTTGCTTACACATCTGATGAAAGCATCATGCATGTTTGCTCCGGTTATGAACCTTGCTTGAAGGGCCAAATTCCAGCTTGACCGGCCCGCTGACAAATTGGGCCTCTCAATTCTAGAGTACTTTTGGCCCAAAGCATAACCTATAGTACTTTTGGTCACTACTAAATAGTGACTAGTATTCTCATGAAAGGAAATCAATAAAGTAAGGTGGCCAACGTAAATTACACAAGAGATTTATATATAATGAAATGATCCACACATAGTTCCTTGTACAAAAGATTAAGAAAAAAAGAAGGCTGAAACTAAACACCACGCACAACACAAATACATGTGCGTGTGCTTGCAGTTGCATTGTAGTGATAAGCAACCAATGCAAGGAGATTGCAATGAACGAATGCAATAGCTAATACTATATAGTACAGTAGTAGCAGTACACACAGGTAGCTAGTTAATGTGCAGGTAATCAATAAGTTTGTGGGATTAGCTAGTTAATTACTGGTACTAAATTAAGTAAAGGAGCAGTAAAATTAAGAGTAATGTGTGTGAGATGTACGCATGTCTTGATGATGCATCTCGTGTGTGTACTTGATTTTAATTTGGTGCGTCAATTATTACCGCCATCGTCGTCCTGTGTAGTAGCAGTGCTGCCTTCTTGGGGTGGTGGTGTTGACGATCCTCCGCCGAACAAGCGACGACGGCTAACCGCCGACCTGTTGATGACCGTATTGTGTGTCACTGAAACTGGGCTGCACTGCTGCTCGAAATCCAAGGAGCAGGATGCGTAGATTGCCTGCATCATCCTCAAGCACTCATCGGCGTCTTTCTCGTCCTGCATTGCATGCATGCTAGTATTATATTGAAGAAACAAAAATGCAGTACTGATCTACTATACATAGTTGAATGGAGGTAGGTGCTGAAGAATGATCGATGGTTTACCGTTGGGCAATGTGGACGAACAAGGCGGCTGATGATGTCGCCGTGCAGCAGTTGGTGACGATCCTGCTCCAGCTGGTTTACGCACCGAAGCGCGGAGGCGGCGATGACGGAGGGATCGAAGCGGAGAAGCAACGAGGGCTCTGCGAGCGAGCGGATGAGGAGGCGAGTTGCGCAGGGAGCGGTGGTGGTCGTAGTAATAATGAGCTGGAGGAAGGAGTAGGGCGTGACGCAGGCGAGGCGCCATTGGAGCGCCTTGAGCAGCGCGAGCTCCATGTCCCGCACCGTCGCCGCCCGGAACCAGTGCCCAAGCACCTCCTCCATCTGCAAATAATCATTTATTCAGAAAAAAGTGTCATGCATACAAGCAAGCAAGCATGGGCATGTGAATGCATGCAATGCGGTCATGTACGTAATAGTACCTGGAGATCGTGGAGCGATGGGATATTGACTTCGTCCAGCTTGCACGCGATGGACAAGCAGGCCACGCTCACCAGTTCAACCATCCACGCCTCCTCCCACTTCTGCTTCATCAATTCATTCATTCGTTCGTTGCATTGCATCAAGATCGAAGAAGAGGAGGAGGAATGAATGACATGAACTCGTCATCCGGCAAGCTAAGCTAGCTGCAGATGATTACTTACCAGATGGCAGTTGATGGAGAGGAATCTGTCCAGATAGTTGACTGCGTTGAACGCCGTGGCCGCCGCCAGCCCCAACCGACCAAATGCCTTAGCAAATTGAATTGCATTCGTCAGAAATTTGAAGCAATAATAGATGGAGATAGATAACGTGTAATTGAAAAAGATCAATTTAAAGATAATTACACATTATTACATAGATGATGTAGTGCACTCCTCTTGAGCGAGCGGCGGCCACACCTGCTGCACCCTGCTGCCGCCGCAGATGCTCCAGGTAGCCTCTGCTCGGCGCGTAGCATCCCTGCCTGCCCATCATGTGCTCCAACAACGCAAGAACCTCCTCCTGTTCTGCTGCACCTAATTCCTCCTCGTCTCCTACTCCGACGACTGACGCCGCCGCCGCCGCCGCCACCGGCCCACCACCATTACCATCAGCTGGAGGAGGCGTGGAGACAAGGAGAGGGTCCTCGTCGCAGTAGAGAAGATCACTAGCGTCGTCGTGGAGCAGCATGCTCCCCTCCTCGTCGTCTTCCATCCCTACCGGCCCTACATATGGTATGGCTCTCCCCGGCCGAATCGAATCATCCATCAATCGATCGACGATCCGGCCCCCTGTATATACATGGCAAGAACGGAACGGAACGGATCGGAGGAGTTACCCGGCTCGTGCGTACGTCGTGGATGGTGGATTGGTGGTTGGTGCCTTAAAGCCCGGGAGAGCAGCCTCATGACCATCCATGACCGCCGTGTAGGCTATAGCTGCATGCATGGCCATGGCCGGCCGCCCGCGCGCACTCAATGCATCATGCAATCCGTCCTGTACGTACTGCATACTACTCCTAGCTGGTGTATATAGCAGGATCGACGCGCATCCACGTACGTACATCCACTTGCTCTGCCATCACGTACGTGCATGCATACCAAGAGACTAGCTAGAATCATGCACTATTGTGCAATCAGCCAGGAAATACTTAATGCGCCCGGCCATTCAATGCCATCCATCCATCTACCTGGAAGAACCAAGCTGCTGCTGTCGTTTAATGCTTGCATGCATTCTGTTCCTTCTGACCGCCGCCGGAAAAGGAAATATAATGCGAGCAGCCATGACATCCTATGAATATCACCGACGTACTGCCATGGCAGGCAGTCATTCAGTGTCAGTACGCCAGTCTAACTCATATCAGCTTGCTGACCAGACCAACAACGCCCATCCATCCATTTACACCGTACTTAGCTTTTACCATTATATTACAATCCCTCTAACGTGCATGTACTCATGTAGTACATACTAGAACAAGCCATATATCATCGATATAAAATAATCACTGGGACTCAAAAATAACGACGTCTGCCTAAAAACAACAACAACAATGTCGTCTACTTCATATATTATATGTATGCAACCCAAAATTTACTTTTGGCAGTGTTGTCACAGCTTATTATTGTTCAACCCTCCGTACTTTTTTTCCCCATCTTTTCCCTCCCCCAACCCCTAGGACGCAGGACGGGCGCTTTGTGTATGTGTTGGCTGCAACGAGTGGTGATGTACGGCACGCGATGTGCGAGGGATCACAGGGAGAGGTCTCTTTCCATATGCAAAGCTGATTAACTAAGGTCAAAGGGGTCAGTATGGAACGAGAGCTTCGAAATCTTGGTTTTACTCCTCGCTAACGCACTTCCACAGCTTGCTGGAGGTGCACCCCTATTTAATCCGTCGCTGTGATGTTGCTCAAGGATACCACTGCGTGCGAGTGCACTACAACACCGTCTAGGAATGTGTGAAGTTGGGAAATTGCATGCAGGGTTAAGGATTTGAGAAAGAGAATGAATTTTGGGAGAATCAAAGAGGGAGATGTGAGAGCCTGAACCTGAGTGGGATGTGATGCGAGCCATGATGAAAGAATTTGCTGTGTCCACAGTTTAGCACTTTTGGTGGAGCGAAGTAGGCCTTAGCATGGATAATGCTGGTTGGTCCAAGATGCATGTAGCTCGTTTTACATCAGGGAAACAAGAATTGCTGAATATCTTCCAATAAATTAGTATACACATGTATATAGCACATACATAATTGATTCTTACTGGAAAAATCTTGGGTATTCCCGAGAACACAGAGGCATCAACGTGCCTCTGCCCCTGCCGTATCCTCTCTCTTTCGAGGAGAGTGAGATGGATAAAAATACTACTAGGAAAAATGCCATTAGTACCGGTTGGGAACCCCTTTACCCGTTTCGCAACCGGTAATGGTGGTTCGGTACTAAGGGTCCTTTAGTACCGGTTGAAATAACCGGTACTAAAGGGGTATTAAAAAAATGAAAAAAATTGAAATCCCCGTCGGGGCCCCACCCTTCCCGGCACCCGTCCCGTCACTGGCCCCGCCCCGCTGCTGGCCCTCGCTGCCCCCAGCCAGCCGCCCGCAGCCGCTCCCGCCGTCGCTGCCACGCCCCGATGGCCACCGCCGATCCTCGCCTCAGGCACGAGGTGAGGGGCGAGCGGAGAGGGGAGGAGATGGGAGGCTGTGGAGGGAGGAAGGGAGGGAGGGGGCCGGTGGAGGGAGAAGGAGGGGCTCCTGGAGGGAGGGAGCCGAGGAAGGATGAGGGAGGCGGAGGGAGAGGATAAGGTGCTAAGGTGTGCGGGAGAGGATAAGGTAAGAGAGCTGGCGTGCCGTAGAGGATAAGGTGAGGGAGGCGGAGGGAGGGAGAGGAGGTGTGGATTACTTTAGTACCGGGTGGTACAAGGGGGTCAAGGGAGGCTCCTTGGGGACTCTCCGTTATGCTCGGTACTAATACTCATATTAGTACTGGGTTAAAATGCAACCGGTACTGAGTCTCAGGATGAATGCTCATTTTTCTAGTAGCGAAAGGACTGAGAAAAGATAATTGGGAAAGATGATTAGTTGGAGCTGTAATGTTTGACCTTAGAAGATTAAGGAAAAAAAGATATCGGCAAAGGAGGACAGGTGGAAAATCGTAGGCAAGAGAAAGAAATGGACAGAGGTACATGGGCTGCAGATTAGCAAAGTGTGCGCTGTCCTTTGTTGCACAGGTTCTCCTCAGAGGCCCAACGCTAGATAGGCCAATATCTAGGCCTGCGGATCAAATTCCCCAACGGGCCTCAGCGAATAAAGCTGGGCTCGGTAATTGGGCCTCCTCTTGGTCCAGCAACGCTTCCGTATCTCACTCAACAGATCGAATCGTAGCCGCAATCTCCCGATCCAACGGTCAGAAATACCCCAGGCTGGGACGGTAAGTGAAATACCGTTCACCCCGAGCCTCTCTGGCGCGCGCCACGGTGCTCGCCGCGCCGTCGCGCTCGGCATCGCCGGCGCCCGCGACGCAGCAGCACCCTCCCCTAGTGTCATCTCAGCAGCCTTCGGCCCCGCCTGCTCCCCTTCCCGCGCTCCTCCACTCGCCTCCACTTGCGGCGGCCGATGTCTTCCCGTGCCGCCCGGGGCGACACCGCGCAGCCCCGTCGCGCTGCGCGGCTGCCTGCTGGTGTGTGGCAGGTGGCGAGCAGTTGGGCAACCGATCATCGCATTGCCGGCCGACTGGCGTGCTTGGTCTGGATCTGCGTCTTCTTCCTCTGTTTCCTTCCTTCCTTCTTCCAACGCACCCTGCCTGTACTATGCGCAGGTCGAAATCAGTGCTCGCGTTGCGCTGCATGCTGGGTGTTTGTCAGAATGCCTGCCTGGCGTCCTCCCTTTTCAGCAGCGGCACTAGCTAGCTGGGGCTGAGAGAAGCAAGGGCACCCGATGGCCTGCCGTCCCAGACCATGCATTTTCATCTCCTCCAATCGGTACATTCTCGTCCTCACACCAAAATTGATGGATGGATTTGATGATCTCGAATAATTTCATTTGGCTGTCACATCCATCTCGTTCTAGTGCCTTCCAGTGTGCAGCAGCATCAACCTTAGCTAGATCAGTAATTTACGGATGCTTTTGCATTCAGGACAAAACTACAGTTGCATTGTGCCCACAAAGCCTGCCATAACTTGTTTGTTCAGTTAACAACCACAAACACATATCAAATTTTGTGAATCACATAGTGTGAATGTTCCAAGGAAACAAACACTGCCACCAATAATGTTCTTGCCTGCTTCTTGAAAACATATATAGTTAATAGCCAGTGCTGCCCCCAAAATTGTGTGGCTGCGAGTTGTAATTCTGAAAATGAGCTCATGGAGCTCTTCTTCCGATATATCTTTCCATGTTGGACTGTTGGTAATGGGCTTGGTCATTAGACGACCTTGATAACCAACTGGTTTCAATTGTAGCATAAAATTTACTGCCCTCCCTTCCCTTTTCTGAAACTGGAGGTGATGTTTAGTTATATGCCGCATGATTCATCTGTGGAGCCTATTCCTTTATATCTGAACCTGAAACACCAATATCCACCTGGTTGGCTGGTTTCATTTATCTTTGACCTCTAGATTTTGTTGGTTCTCACTGGGTTTGAAGCACGCTGTTGTTTCGTTATATAGTTTGGTTTCAGAAATCTTCTGAATTCAGTAACAAGCAGAGTTCACATAGGCGTTGATATGATAGACGACATTATGTTATACTCTTTTGTACATCATACCAAATCATTAATGTAGCTTATATATGTTGAGTTATGTAAGTTAGCAAATAAGTAAGAGTATAGAGACTTGAATGTAAAATTGTTTATAAAAGGAGGAAGAGGGGCACCAGCTCTGGAAGCTCTGAGAAATTCCCCCATTTGCTTCTCTTCTATCTCATCTCCAAATCCCCATTGAATCTCTCTAAATCCAACAATATATATCTTTACATTGACAAAAACTTTTCATGCCCAGCTATCACTTGGCCAGATCTGGTATCTTAGTACAAAGGGTAGAACATGGATCGGATATAATAAAAATGGCAAGCTTGAAAGTTGTAAAGCAGCTGCCACCGTCGATCCTCGCCGTCGGGTCCAAGTTGCACTGGTGGCACCCGGGACGGTGCAACCTTGGGTACGGTAGACTTGCAATTCGCTGCTTTACCTGGAAGATATGTAGCAGGCTATTAGTGTCGTATATTGCAGTACCATACTGTATAATATAAAAAGTTGAAGAAATTAAAAGAGAAGACCAAGTTGCATTATGTTCACCTCCTCCTATGCCGGCCGCCTAGCTATAGCAAGAGGGTGTGTGTGTCCTGGTTTTCTACTTGAAGAAGGCGCCGGTCTTCATGGCGTCCTCGTTGGCCTCACCAAGAGCCGCCTCGCTGAGGTACTTGTCAGCAAGCTGCACACGCTTGACGTTCTCCTGCTCCTCCACCAGCATGTGGCCGTACTCCAAGAGCTTCTCGATCGTCATCTTGGGCTGGTCGAACGTCGGCGGGCCGTCCTTGGAGTTGACGAGCTTCTTGCCGATGTTCTCGATGCCGGTCTCGGCGACCCACTTGCGGACCTCGTCATCGTACACCCGGGCACGCAGGGCGCCGAAGAAGTCGATGGACTGGCCGGGGAAGGTGTCGACGAGCTTGACGACGTCGGCTTCCGGGACGCCGTCGGTGCGGAAGATGCCCTTGCAGACACCGATCCGGTCCTCACGGGTGGGAGCCCAGTAGAACTTCTCCATACGGCCGTCACGGATGAGCGGCGCGTACAGGGTGGAGAAGTCGTTGCCGGTGACGATGATGGGGACACGGGGGTTCTCCTCCTTGTTGTACATGCCGGGGAGCTGCACGTTGGTGGGGTTGTCGGCGATGTTCATCAGGGTGGCGTTCACCATCTGGTTGTTGACGGTATACTGGGTGGTCCCGCCCATGCGACCGGCACCGGCGTCGAGATCGTTGATGAAGAGGCAGCACATCTTGCCCTTCTTGATGATGTCGGCGGCCTCACGGTACCGCTGCCTGATGAGCTTGGCGGGCTCTCCGGCGTTGCCGCTCTCCAGCTCTCCGGCGCTCATCATGATGGGGCTGCGTGTGTGTGGGGAAGATGGTCATTTATCTTATCTGCTGTATATATGAAATCAAACCAAAATTAAAGATTGTTGCTTACGTGATGCCCATCTTGGCGAAGACAAGCTCACACTGGAAGGATTTCCCTTGACCCTTGCCTCCCCAGATACCCAGGATGAGGGGCACCTTGATGTTTGGCAGGGTCATGAAGTTCTTGGAGAGGTGGACGACGAGCTTGTCCATGAAGGCCGGGGCGATGTAGAAGCCATCCTTCATGTTGTCCCACCCGGTGTAGTCCCTCAAGCCCTGGCTGAGGTACTCGTAGGAGCTGAGCACGGCCTCGTGGGTGCCGTCTCCCATGGGTGCCTGGAAGAGGGAGTCGACGAAACCCTTGCCCCTGGTGATGTCCTGCTGGTCGTCGGAGATGTCGTTGACGAGGCCCCTCCACCTGTCTTTGTCGGTCTGCTTGGTCTCGTCGACATCCTTGGCGGCCATGACCTTGAACCTGTTGGCGCTGGAGCTCTTGACATGGTAGTTCACGGCCGCGGTCGCTTGCGTCGACCTGAGCTTCTTCCCGAGGAAGCTGGCCGGGGTGGAGGCCTGTATGTACGTTGTCAAGGATGCACTTTAGTCGTCAGGCGACTCTCGCATATATGATCGATGCATGAGATGATGGAAGAGAACTCACCGGAGCTCCGACGGTGGAGGAGAAGGCGGCCGCCATCTCTGCGCTGCTTCTTCTTCCTCCTTGGGCGACCTTGCTAGGAAGGGCACGAGTGATCTATCACTGATGGCCGCCGCTGCTGCTCTTCTCAAAGTACTGAGGCCGAGCCTTGCAAGGCATTAAATAAAGGAGCACGTGTGGTGGCCGTGTGTCTGCCGCTGCGGCTGCCATGGCCTGTGGTCGGGATCGGAGGTCAGGGAAGAGCCGCAAGCCGCGTGGTTGTGGATCAGCTCCCACATCTCTCGGAGGCCACACGCTGAGGATGGGGTTTGGCAGACGTGGCGACATCCCGGCGGGCCAATGGGATGGCTTGCTTGCACTGGCAACACTAAGAGAGTAAGAGACCATCTCTTGGCTTGTGTTGCATGACACTGATAGGCCCCCGGGCCACAGGAAGGCTGCTCCGCCTGCAGGATGGATGAGGCATCCAAATTTTGTATCCGCATGCAGGTTTTCGGGAGTTTCTAATTTATTTGTAATTCACTGGTACTCCCTTAGTTCCAAATTTTAAGTCATCCTAAATTTCTTGGAGAGTCAAACTATTTTATATTTGATCAAAATTATATAGATGATTACAAATATTTGTGGCATCGAATAGATATACTATGAAAATATATTTAATGAAAAATCTAATAGTACATGCTTTATTTATAAATTTGATCGTTTATACTTTCCAAGAAAGTTGGAATATACAATATCTACGGATTCAAGAATTTAGCATTTTGCCCTAATTTTTCTTGTTCACGCAAGCATACGCTAGTTAGTCACGGCTATAGTAATTATTATGCAACTACAATAAATAAAAGCGAATAGTTTATGAAAGTGGTCAATGTATCTTTATCATTTAAATTTCACTGTGCGATCCTTCACTATATTGAAATCATCAATAAAAAAATCAAATTTGTCGTGACCTTCATTGCAATCTCTTTCTCAATATGAGACAAGAAATTAGAAATCGGAAATAGTTTAGGAGACATGGATTTGCCTACATTTGGTTTGAGTCGGAGGAGGAACATCAAGAGCAGAATGCGCGGTTGATGTTGCTCTCCATCGCGGCCGCGACCACTTGCCATCGTTGGCGTGATGCCGCAGTCGCAGAGCTAGAGTCCGTGGCGCTGAGCGCGAATGTCAAGTCCACTGCAACTGCGAGATTGAAAACGAAACATAGCGAGGACGAGATCTTGTCATCTTAGCGAGCGGCTGCAGGTGGCTGTATGCGTTGGGCAGTTGGATTTAGCTCCTATGATCTACTGACCATTGGCTAACAAAGGGTAGCAAACATTTTTTTTTTGGTTGGGTGTGACCATGGTCCCTGCCCAGTTCCGGGCCACAGGAAGGCTCCTCCGCCTGCAGGATGGATGAGACATCCAAATTTTGTATCCTAGCTAAAGTGCACCACAAATATTAATATTAATATTCTCGTATATATGCCTATTACAAACTTGTTTCTTGTTAACGCCAAACATGAATTGAAGGCAGTTTACAATTAATTTGCAAAAAGATAAAAGAGGACTGTGGGCAGAGCATCATCAGTTGTAGACGCAGCTGCCGTCGTCGCTTCTGGCTGTTGGGTCGAAGTTGCCGGCCTTTGGGTCGGTGCACCCCTCGGGCACGGGCACGCCCACCTGCTGCGCCGCCTTGCCGTAGTACAAGTTGCCGGCGGTGATGGCTTCGTCGTGGTTGGCGTCGCCGAGCGCCGCCTCGCTGAGGTACTTGTCGGCCAGCTGCACGCGCTTGACGTTCTCCTGCTCCGCCACCAGCATGTGGCCGTACTCGAGCAGCTTCTCCAGCGTCATCTTGGGCTGCTGGAACGTCGGCGGGCCCTCCCTGGAGTTGACGAGCTTCCGGCCGATGTTCTCGATGCCGGTCTCGGCGACCCACCGGCGCACCTCGTCGTCGTACACCCGGGCTCGCAGCGCGCCGAAGAAGTCGATGGACTGCCCCGGGAAGGTGTCGACGAGCTTCACGACGGCCTCGTCGGGGACGCCGTCGGTGCGGAAGATGCCCTTGCAGACTCCTATCCTATCCTCGCGGGTGGGCGCCCAGTAGAACTTGTCCATGCGGCCGTCGCGGATGAGCGGCGCGTACAGCGTGGAGAAGTCGTTGCCGGTGACGACGATGGGGACACGGGGGTTCTCCTCCTTGTTGTACATGCCGGGGAGCTGCACGTTGGTGGGGTTGTCGGCGATGTTCATCAGGGTGGCGTTCACCATCTGGTTGTTCACCGTGTACTGCGTGGTGCCGCCCATGCGCCCGGCGCCGGCGTCGAGGTCGTTGATGAAGAGCACGCACATCCTGCCCTTGCTGATGATGTCGGCGGCCTCGCGGTAGCGCTGGCGGATGAGCTTGGCGGGCTCGCCGGCGTTGCCGCTCTCCAGCTCGCCGGCGCTCATCATGACGGGGTTGATGCCCATCTTGGCGAAGACGAGCTCGCACTGGAAGGACTTGCCCTGGCCCTTGCCGCCCCAGATGCCCAGGATGAGGGGCACCTTGATGTTGGGCAGGGACATGAAGTTCTTGGCGATGTGGACCACCAGCTTGTCCATGAACGCCGGAGCGATGTAGTAGCCGTCCATCATGTTGTCCAGGTTGTACTGACGGAGACCCTGGCTGAGGTACTCGTAGGAGCTGAGCACGGCCTCGTGGGTGCCGTCGCCCATGGGCGCCTGGAACAGGGAGTCCACCAGGCCCTTGCCGCGAGTGATGTCCTGCTGGTCGTCGGAGATGTCGTGGGCGAGGCCCCTCCACCTGTCGCTCTCGGTCTGCTTGGTCTCGTCCACGGCCTCCTTCTTACTATTGCTGGCCGACGCCGCCATCGCCATGACGACGACTCTGCTTCGACGGTGCTGCTTCCTGGTGGTGATGAGCTTCTTCTTCTTCTTCCCAACGCCGAGGAAGCTGCTCGGCGTCGAGGCCAAATTTAAAGCAGCAGCAGCAGCCATCTCGATCGATCGATCTCAAGATTATTGGACGTACAAATTGAATGGGATTGAAGATGATGACGATGAGTTGTAGTATATATAGCAGGGTAAAGATATGCAGCTGCTAAATTGATGAGCAGGCAGTAGCTAGTGTGGTCTGGATCCTTCCCGATTGCTCACTGGATCTCCAGAACGTTAACGAACAAGTGTGCAGTGGTGGCCTGGTGGGTACGTGAGGCTGATGAGTGGCCAACATGTTAGTACGTCCATCCAAACACTGCTATCCCAGCCTGACATGCGTACGCTGTCGATCGGATGGGCCGCGTGGGCCCCCACCCTGGATTTAGCATTTGAGTACCGCTCTATCCATCCATCCTGTTTTAGCACAGCTTTTTTTAAGTGTTTATAATAATTCTTACTATATATCTTGTATGTCTAAGAAAAAAAATCAAAACAAACTACAGTTTAAAATGGAGGGAATATTTAGCAAAAAAAAATAGGCCATGTTTGGACCGCATATACCGGCTCCAGGGATCGCCAAAATGATTGAGCAAGAACCGAGGGTTTACTGAACCCTTGCATTAACCCTCAATCTATGAG
This sequence comes from Setaria viridis, assembly GCF_005286985.2. Classification (NCBI taxonomy): domain Eukaryota; kingdom Viridiplantae; phylum Streptophyta; class Magnoliopsida; order Poales; family Poaceae; genus Setaria; species Setaria viridis. The sequence continues at coordinate 41,361,312 of NC_048270.2, forward strand.
CTTAGTGCGCTAAGGTCGTTGGGTTGGGGAAAAAACTCATCTTTAGTCGTACTTGCATTGGATGGTTCTTAGCGATTTCAAGATTAGCCGCTAGACGATCGCATAACCTTTGATCTAACGGATGACCACCGGGAGCCTTGTTTCTACTCTTTTGTCACGTTTTAGATACTTGAGTCTCGAGGCTTTTGTCAAGAGAGAACGAATTGAAGGATCCATACAGCTTTTACAAAGCATGAGAATCGAAATTGGTGATCATCTCCACGGAAGGGGAGAAGACGACAGGGTATGCATGGCGAGCTCAGCAGCTGGCTGCAACGAGCTCTCTGCCGCAGCACGCAGCAGCTGGCGTGCTCCTCGATCTAGATAGATTGTAACGTTTTCGTCAGCGCCCCTCGATGCCGCCCTGGCTCTCCATCGGAGTTCCTTTCTCCACTTCCGGTCACATCAATCTCCATCGGCGGCTGTGGCTCACGGCTTCGCCGGAGGTGCCGGAGAGTCCATTTGTCCAGGCCTCGCCGGCGTGGAGCGAGCGAGCGACCGACGACCTGGGGACGTCGGCGTTCACCCGGAACGCCGCGTGGGAGAGGAGAGGCGACAAAGAAAAAAAAAAAAGGGAAGCGTCAAGAGTACTGGTCGTTTTCTCCCTCTATCTGAGGAGTGTTGAAAAGAATTATTGGAATGGAACAAACCAAAAAATATTGAAAAAAAGAAGATGCATTTCCAATACTAGTCGTTTTTTTGGGAAAGAGAGACCTTTTTTTTGAGGGGGGAAAAGAGAGACTGATGCTCTGAGGAATTGAGGAAACACAGGTACCAAAAAAAGAAGAGGGAGAAAACACAAGCCGGGCCTTAACGGGCGGCCAGGCTATGGCCCGCTAAGGCACGGCCCGTTAAGGCCCGCTCGGGGTCCCCATCCCACCACGCGCCCCTCCCAAGCCCATGGGTCGTGGCTGGACTTATGGGGGGATCATTCATGGGGCAGCAGCTTCTCATTTCTAGGACTCTGTTTCTGATATTGTTCCCGCTGCATCTGCTCATCCCCATGGTGAATGTTGCTGTTGATCTGTAGATTGGATTTGTTGGTCGGTAGTTTGATTAGATTTGTGCTGAATCATAATCTCTGCCTGTGATATTTTTCTTCATTGCGGATGTGTGCCGAGTATTATCCCCTTTGTTCATTCTGTTGGCTTGCTTTCATTGATCTTAAGATAACTGGTGTCATAAATTCACACTAGCTGATGCACTTGCAGATAGCTATGTAAATATGAAAAAGAAGTATTTTTTTTTATCCTTTTGTTTTTTTTGCATCATATCTGTTTAAAGGTACAGCATTAGGATTTTTTTTTGTTTCTGGGGAATCATATCTGCTTAAATGGTATAGAAAATGCTGAGCGTACTGTCAAATAGATTTTCCAGCAGTCTGCTTTCAGTTGTTTGCCGCGCATTCACTGGGGAAGCACGCGCCAGGCATCACCAGGCTCCTCGTGCCCCTGCTCTGCTCCAAGGACTCGGTGCTTCGACGCGCTGCTTTCCCTGTCATTGTTATGTTGATATTGGTTTACACGTGTCATTCACCCCAAATGGTGTTGCAAGGTTGAACCTATTGTGGGAGGCTTTTGGTTTCCCTTGACCAAGTATCACTAGTGATATCACTGCGTTCTGGTTATGTATGAAACACTTGTCTTTTTAAAACCTTTCTGAATTTAGAAACGAATTTGAAACCTTGGTTATTCATCATGGGTTCACAGATTTGTTTTTCTTTAAAAGAATTGGGAAGTAGCTTTCTTTCTGGGTATATGTGGGGAAATGCATATGCAATCTTTTATTTATTGAGGTGACTGTAAAATTCTTGTCTGACTGAATATGCGATTTCAACCTACATGCTATACTTAGGGAAATTTGTGAATCTCCTAATGTGGCTTATATGTGTGGAGTCACTTAACCTATGCACTTGGACCTCCACGTTTTATGAACCTAATTTGACAGCCTGCTCGTCTTTTATTTTCTACCAATCAGCTAGGAACGAACATGGTGATGTTTGCATCTCTGCCATCAATGGCTTACATGTCATTATGTATCACATTAGCAAGTCTTGTTTTGTTATTGGGCGGGATGACGGGGACACTGGCTGGAATTAAATCAAAGTGGTAGATCACAGGGTATTCATTGCCATGTATTTCTGCAGTTGCATGGACTTGCATCAAACGGACCTCCCTACTTATGTGATTGTCCTATATGATCTCCTTTGATTTCATTTGCATAGAGCTATGTACACTGTAATCACATTAGCTAGAACACTCGCTTTTTGCTTCAAATTTGAAATTCATACCATGATGGACTTGAACGCTGAATTTCTTGATTGCTGAGTTAGTAATCACATTGTGGCGCTGCCACAGAAGCTGGACTCTTCATTGTTGTTGCCTTGTGGGCTGCCGTGTGCAAAGAACAAGAGCGCACGGTATTATAATAGCAGAGCAGAACACAGACAAGCGACAAGGAGCGGAGCAGAGCAGAGCACAGCCAAGCACAAGCAGTAGAGTAGAGCAGAGCAACCGGGAGAGGAGAGGGCACATATGCAGAGTAGAGCAGAGCCAAGCGCAAGCATTCATGCACTCAAGCATGCAGCAGAGGTGTAGCAAGGCAAGCACAAGCAGCAGAGCAGAGGGAAGGGAAGGCTGGGAGATGAATAGGCGAATAGTTAGTTACCTGGACAGAGCAGAGGGAATGGAGATGATGCAGATGCTTCCGGAGACTGGAGATTTGGAGAGGAACAAGGCCACGTTGTGAACAAGGTCTCCTTTCTCTTCTCTATTTCCCGTGCAATACTCGTGCATAGTGGCTGCCTCATCCTCCAGGACGCCCACTTCAACCTGAGGCGGGTGCCACAGATATCCTGGCTAGGCGACGGCTATCCCCAGCACGCCCCAGCGCCTTACGAACTATGATCCTAATACTATAAATTGTCACGTACTCACCTTGTAATCTTGTTTCAAGCATGCTCTATATGTCAACCTGTAAGGTTAACTTCGTTTTTCCTTTTCTGGGTAGGGAAGTGGATATTGCTGTTATTTATGTTATGTTGATATTGGTTTCCACATGTCATTCATCCCAAATGTGTTGCAAGGTTGAACCTATCATCGGAGGAATTTTTTTCCCTTGACCTTTATATCACTACGCTCTGGTTATGTATGAAACGCTTGTCTTCTTAAAAACCTTAATTTAGAAACGAATTTGAAATATTATCTTCGTTTACATCCTGTATATGTGTTCTCTACCTTTTGTCCTATATTACCTTTTGTCCTATATGATCTGCTTTGATTTCATTTGTGCATAGTTTTTTCAATTCAGACCTGGTGATTTCTGAGGTTGATGTGTCACACCCGATTTTAAGAGTGCATTAAATACATGTGCGCCAGGATCAAGTTACACACATGTACGACATAAGCAAATATCAAAGACAGTGCCATAACGAAATAAAGAGAGTATTAATCATTATTACATGATCGAAAGTCTCAAATAAACCACAAAGTCTATTTATTATGCAGCGGAACTCCTAAGATAGCAACGTCTCCATAGGCAGCTGACTGAAGAACTGTACGCCTAGAACTTCTCAAAATTGTGCAGGTACTCCTCCAAATTAGCTTGGTCTGAATAGCGGTTTTGCAAGGGTGAGTACATTTATGGTTGATACTCAACAAGTCGTGGGAAACAGTGTAGTGTAAAGCAAATCAAGGTATGGCTAAGGCTTAAACAGCATCAGCTTTTAATTTAGTTGGTCAAATTTTATTAGCAATTAACTAGATGTAAGTTTATACCACCCAAAATTAAACAAGAACATGAATAAAATAATAACATAACCATAAATGAAATGACAATAATTTAAATCCATCTTTCGATAGCATTATCATGTGAGCAATTTTTTCCCCTTGACCTTTATATCACTACACTCTGGTTATGTATGAAACACTTGTCTTCTTAAAAATCTTAATTTAGAAACGAATTTGAAGCATTATCTTCATTTACATCCTGTATATGTGTTTTCTACCTTTTGTCCTATATGATCTGCTTTGATTTAATTTGTGCATAGTTTTTTCAATTCAGACCAATTTCTGAGGTTCATGTTGTGCTGATAAGCAGCCTACTATTCAATAACACTTTCATGTGGCATGTTCATGTTAGCTAGCTAGAAACACTGTGCTTTTAGCTTCAAAATTCAAATTCATGATATTATGGACATTGACAATGAATTTCTTGATTGCTAAGCTATGTACACTGTAATCAAATTGTGGGGCTGATAAAATAAGTAGCGTTGAGACACATAACAATTGAATCTTAAGCTTCACACAGAATCTGGACTAGTCATCCTCATTCTTGTCATGCTGGAAATGTCTTTGATACATTTCAATCACAGGCAATTGAATTCGTACTGGGGAGGATGGCAATGGTGCGTGAAGAGAGATCAATGTGGCAAATCTCACACTGTTCATTACCAGGTATCTCTGATTTCTGGTTATTTTAAATTTACCTTGACATGTGACTTATTGAGGTAGTGTATTTCATCTAATGGTAGTTCTGAATTTATGGTAACCTTGGATGGGGTTTGTCACTTTATCCACGCACGGACTTACAAAGGACAGCAAATGACTATTTTTACAGGGCTCCTGTCTAACCATGGACTATACTTTATGTACCCTTTTTTGACATGGTAATTTGAGGTTAATGGAAAAGTAGCATATTTTCCCTGTAGTTACCTTGGGTTTACTTTCGCATTGTTTTTTTACAGAGTTTGCAACCAGTGTTTCATTATCAGATGAACGCAAGCAGAGGGTATCACTCGTGGAGAGCCTTGGCGTTGCAGAGCAGTCCCACTCCAACTTGTAGATAGTATATATTCCCTCTGTTCTAAAATGTAAGGTATTTTGATTTTTTTAGATATATAGATTCTACTATGCTAACCTGATAACCCCATAATCCATCCTGAGGAAAAACCAGGCTAAGAATAAGTGCTTTCATGACATTTAAATGTCCTGGAAAGTCTTGTTTTGTTTATATGCTTAAGCAAAGTAGCTCTGGAGGGCATGAAAGAAAAGCATCGTGTTGATGAGTATTGCTGGATGTTTAACTATTAGTATGGTATATTTAACTGAACAAGGCCTAGGACAGCACAAGGATGGCCTTTAGGACAGCATTGCTTTCTCGGCCTAATTGGCGCCTTACATTTGGCGACCATACACGGCCCGTTAAGGAAATTTATGCCCAAGTTTGCCGAAGCATTTAAGGCACAAATGTTTTTGACTTCTGATGGCCTGTTTTTGACCTCCCATGGCCCAGTAGCGACCCTAGTTTTTATCAGCAATGACCAAATGTTAGCCCAGTTTTGCCCCATCTTAGGGTCTAATCATGGACCAATAAAACATGTGCTAGACTTCATGGCCACCGGATGCGTGTTCGGCCACGTAATCGTGTGCTATAGCTCACGGGAGGCTGAAAATGGCCTGAAGGGGCACAGTGGATGAAAACGTTAGGGACGCTCGGAACACAAGAAAATGACCACCAGATACGTGTTTGGCCATTGTAACTGTGCGCTATAGTTGATAGGTCGAAAGCGGCTTGAAGAGGCATCAGTGATGGAAACATGGGGGATGGTCGGAACACTTGAAAATGGCACTGGATAAGTGTGCTTATTCCTTGCGGGATGCTGAAAATGGCTTGGAAGGGTCATCTAGGATGGAAACTAGGTGGACAATAAGTGAAAATGGGCAGCGGACACGTGTTCGGTCATGTAACCGTGTGCTATAGTCCACTAGAGGTCGGAAAACTGCCCTAGGGACTCTAGAGATGAAAATGTGAGGAACAGCTGAAAGGTTACGTGTTTGGCCATGACAGCCCTATTAGGAAGCGATAGAAGTGGAAAGATAGCTGGTTTCATATTGGCATCCCATCTCTGAACTTTTGCTTCCCCCTTCCCTCCGTAATCCCGGGGCATCGAATTAAAAAGTATACAAATCACTTTCAGATGTAATTGAGGGTAAAGAGGGGAGGTTTCACGAGACTCTACAATGTTCAAATCATTCGTTCGTTAGGATGCCTCAGCTTCATACATTGTTGCACTTCCACTTGACACCTATTTAAATGGTTCGTCTCGCTGCTACAAGGTATCATCAGATATAGAAGAATCAGAGACCGGGGGTAATAGCAAAAAAGGAATATAACTCGTCTGAGGAAGTGGGCGCAGGGGCAGTGGGGTAAGGTAATTGAAGTAACTAGCCAGTTTCTTCCCGAAACTTTCCAAGAAAAATTCCGAATTGGATCCAAAATTGACGGATTAATCAACCAAAATAACCGTGAGCAGCCACAATGTTATAAATGTTATAAGTCCCTTCTTCTTGACCAAATTTGTAACTCTTATTAGCAGACTCATTTTTAGTGGTTTCCCTGATCAAACTAGAGGTTACCAAGGAACCGTGTGCTATAGCCCACAGATGCCTGGAAACAGCTAGGAAGGGCTTCGGGGATGGAAACAACGTGGACGGTCGGAACACGTGAGAATGACCACGGGATACATGTTTGGCCCTGTAACAGTGTGCTATAGGAAGCCGGAAATGGCTAGGAGGGTCACCAGGGATGAAGATGCAGGGATGGATGGAACATGTGAAAATGACCACTAGTGGTTAGTGGCAGGTCTAGAGAGATATCTCATCAAATTGGTGAGTTATATCCGGTTTAAACGAGGATAAAAATGGGTGTATTTTCCACTCATCATATTGTCTTTTCGTAGCTGTACCGCCTTTCGTGTGTTGTATTGTTCCCCAAACACTAAGTCTCCGAGGCTTGAGAAAATAAGGAAAGTGATAGCAGCCCAAAAATTGACCAAGTTTCTTTCCCCCTCTGGCTTTCTACTAGGATTCAGAATCCTCTTTTCCATGACAATCTTAATTATCTCCCATACTCCAAAACTCACAAAAACATCAAGAGTCCGCTGAGAATAAATTTAAGTAAAAAACATGCACACATAGATCCACATCCAATGGCAAGGAAAGGGGCGTCAGACAAAGCCCAATGGCAACTGCTGACATGCGATTAAATTCAGATCCACATCCGGCCATTCAATAATACGGTTGGAGTTGTGGCACAGATATATTATTGCATGATCATCAAGATAAGATCGTACAGTGACTGAGTGAGACAATAAATAGCCAAGTAAACTATTTTATCCTGCTGCAAGCTGCATTCATAAGTTTATTTCACCTTTGATCACAATACTCTTCACACACGTACGTCTCAGGGAGATCTCACTTCCGCTGGACTGCTCACTTCCGCTGTCGTCGGTACTGCCAAAGACATAAGCTCACATCTGCTATTGCGGAGCAGGCCAATTTGCTGCGGAACTTCGGCGACGACCTGAAGGACATGAACTCGGTGCTGGAGTCCATCTCAGCAGCGCTCTAGGACGCTGACACCGGTAGAAAAACGACCTTCCATCGTCAACAAAAATCCCGGTAGCTTTTTTACTCGGTACTAAAGAGGTTTTAATCTCGTGCAAACACCTTTAGTCCAGATTGCTATTACCACGCAACCCGGACTAAAGCGTCCCCCGCGAGTTAGTATATAAGGATTGCATCCTTTACTCAGTCAGATATAATATGTAGGTGAGATGGTAAGGAAGCTATGCGTGAGGCTTCAGGTTGTGGGTTCGAATCCAAGTGGGTGCAGCTGTGGCTTAAGCGGCTGAGGCACGCCGCCATAGACATCTCAGATTTGCTCGAAGACTACCAAGACACTAGTGAACCCTTAACAGTAAAGGTGAGTACTTATGAATGTCAGCATCCATGTTGTCCATGCTTCCAATGTAATAACAAGATGGACTACTCTTCCTAGCGGACTCTTCACAACCACTCGTAAAGCTATGCGTTTCTCAATGCAATTTCGTAGAAGCCAATCGATCCAACCAAGTGACTAAATCATTCGTCCTTTCCAATGATGTGCATCAGGTTTTCTATATGAAGGGCATGTCTAGCAAACCTAAGATTTCAGAAGAAAAAGAAAAATCATTGGAGCCAAAGAGCCACATAGTTCTTCTAGGAAAAAAATCATGGGAGTCGAGAACATATCAAACCAATCAGGGGATTATGGTCAGCTTAATGGCATGCCTCCATTCGATGTCGAAGTTCACCCAAGCATCATGTTAGCCAAACATCAAATGTTCGTGCGTTGTTACGGTAAAGATCAATTGTGTTTTTTAAACTCTTGGAATTTTTTTATCTAAGTTTTTATTTACACTTATTGGATGTCTACACATTTGCTAGAAAACTAAAATAATTTGGACTTAATTATTTCTTTCAACTGAAGTACTCACTAAATTTCTACCTTTTTATTTAAGCAAGAGAGTTGCTAAAAAAAATGGATACGTAACCATGTTGTATCATACAAAGTAACCACGTTTCACATATAGTCCGGCTTAGCAAACACCATTGTTTTCTGAACATAGCGTACATGAGTTAACAGACATGGATTTATTTCTATTGCAAGTAGCATAGCGTACAACCTGCCTGCACCGATGCAGCTCAATATGCGATAATTTTTATCTTCCCATGTAATTTTTCTACTCTAGTACATATTGAACTCCACATTAATGTCATGTTCTTTCGCGCCCCAGAAGGTTCCTAAAGTTTGGAAACTTAATAGATAGCCAGAATTTTTTTTAAAGATATTTATATGGATACTTGTATGTTCTTTCCAAACTAACAATATTGTTTACCAATATCAGAAGGAATATGGTTAGGAGCCATTGCCGCATATGGCAGGTGATGGTAGATGGCGTATGGGGTTTCGTTAATTTAATGGTATAATAAGCTGAAATACATTTTCTATTTGCAAATGAATCATAGCTGAAATTGGTGGGATTGTTTTTTCGCCGGTTTAGCATCCTGTGCACCAGTTCAACCGGAGGGAAGCTGTTTTTTTTCTTTGGTTTTCCACCGGTTCACCGAGACCGATGACAATTTTATGGCAGAATCATTACTTGTTTTACTATTAGGTGAAGATTTTAGCGTTTAGGTATCTCACATTAAACGCAACTTCAACAATCTATTTCTAGTGTATAATGTAGGAGACCCCGTAAAGAGTCTACACACACATATATGTTGACTATGAATGTAAGTTTGTTGGTTTTATGTATGTTCGTTTGGAGTTTATGTAAATTTTACATTTTATAGTTTTGTGTATATGACGAAGATCCATGACTTGCATTAATTTAGCCTTTCTTCCAACAACTCTTATGCATGCTGTTTCTAGGCGAGCGTACTGGTTGCAATTTTGGTCCCCGATATAGTGTGAGGACTTAAGGGACACGTGCAGGTCGTAACCTTAGATATTTTTGCTGAGAATGGATGAAGAAGCAATAATATACTTTGCTTCTGATTTTCTCCATGTCATTTGCTTACTCTTATCCCTTTTATTTATCATTATAAGATGAAAATATTGTAAAAACTTGGCTACGTGCGGTCGCAGAAGCTAGAGACTAAAGCGTCCCCCACGAGTTACTATATAAAAGGATTGCATCCTCTACTCAGTCATATGTACTGTGTAGGTGAGATGGTAAGGAAGCTATGTGTGAGGCTTGAGGTTGTAGGTTCGAATCCCACGCACCGCGTGCGCATGCGCATATTTTGCGTGAAAAATCGCATGACTTGTGGTCGGCCAAGGAGAAGTGCGTGCGGCTGAGGCACGCCGCCATAGACATCTCGGATTTGCTCCAAGACTACCAAGACACTAGCGAACCCTTAACGGCAAAGTTGAGTACTTACGCGTGTTAGCATCTATGTTGTCCATGCTTCCAATGCAATAACAAGAAGGGCTACTCATCCTAGCGGATTCTTCACAACCACTCGTAAAGCTATGCGTTTCTCAATGCAATTTCGTAGATGTCAATCGATCCAACCAAGCGACTGAATCATTCGTCCTTGCTAATGATGTGCATCAGGTTTTCTATATGAAGAACATGTCTAGCAAATCCAAGATTTCAGAAGAAAAATAAAAATCATGAGAACCAAAGCACCACGTAGTTCTTCCAGGTAAAAAAAACAATCATCCACTGGGATGACACACAGTAGCGATCCAAAACGTCCATATTAAGACTTTTTGATAGCAGAAAAAACATGAAAATGTCTAATATTTGTAGTATTAAAAGGAAAAATAATATATTCACTTGACCTTTTTTTCGTAGCAACGCACCGGTGCGTAGTCAGACTTAGGCCACGTTTGGATACTCCCTACTAAAGTTTAGCACCTGTCACATAGGATGTTTGGATACTAATTAGGAGTATTAAACATAGGCTAATTATAAAACTAATTGAACAGATGGAGTCTAATTTGCGAGACGAATCTATTAAGCCTAACTAGTCCATGATTTGACAATGTGGTGCTACAGTAACCATTTGCTAATGGTGGATTAATTAGGCTTAATAGATTCGTCTCGCGAATTAACATAGGGTTCTGCAATTAATTTTATAATTAGCTCATGTCTAGTCCTTCTAATTAGCATCCGAACATCTGATATGATACTGCTAAAGTTTATCACCTAGTATCCAAATACCCCCTTAATGCACGATGCCTGTGCATCCACTGGGCCTACCCTCGTGGATCACGCGCTCGTGGATCACGCGCACCATGACATGGCTCATTAGCTAGTCGTGCTAATCCTTACCACCAAATTAAAAACTAGCATGTGTTGTGTGTTTGTGACCCTAAACGACTACCACCTTCCCGAGTCCACCGGAGTTGCCAGTTCACCACTAAGCTGACTCTCCGAGCTTCATGTCACTGTCACCGCTCCAAAGACCTAGATCGGTTCGCTGTGCACCCCGCTTCGTCCTGAGCTAAATCCCATCACGAAAGGTGACCGGATGCTCGTTTTCGAGCGAATTCTAGCGAGATTGCCACCACCTTTCCCCTTCCAGCCGATCGCAGCTGTCTGATCACAAACCGACAGCCCAGATCGGATTTGACCAGGTCAATACCGGTCAAGCCGAGATGCATGCTGCTTTTGCAAGAAGGCCCCTATTTTTCTCTCTTTTTGCACTTGAGGTCCTACGCAGTTCAAAAGTAATTAGATCTAGATCCTTTTTCTTCTGTTTTAGCCCTGTTCTTTTATAAAATCCCACCCGCCATCCTGTTTGGTATTTTGACATGTTAGACCTTCTATTTATATGTTTAATTAGGTTTTAGCCCTTGGTTTCTTTAAGTTTAGCTCTTGGAAGTTTAGTTTTCTCGCAGTTAAGCCCCTGAACCTTGTTTAGTTCATATCTTTAGCGTTTTAAATCCGTTTTAAGAGATTCTTACGCCCATAAGTTCGTGTTGATGCATAGATTAGTTGACTTATACGGACCTTGCTGATTCAGCTCCTTCATTGTGCTTCAGATCTCGCTAGTGAAGAATAATGGATGGGCTTTGGTTGAGCTTGTAGATCGACCTGCAGTTGCAGTGAATGTGCTGAGGACTGGCGGTACCAATAATGGGAGGCCGCTGCTCTGCTTGCTACCAAGGCCTGCGACGCTTGGACGCCATTCAGAGTGCATAATTTCCAAGGATCTCAAGGGCTCCACACCACGTTCCAAGTGTTTTTTCTTTGCCGAGTGTTTTTAGCTCGGCACTTGGCAAAGAGCTTGTTTGCCGAGTGTCCGAAAAAAACACTTGGCAAAGAGAAAACACTCGGCAAATTTGATGTTTCCCGTAGTGATGTACTATTCAAACTTGAACTGGGATGCAGGCTTCAGTACCAAAGAGAGCTCTGGGCGCGGGTGAGCAGTGAGCTGGCCGGGCAGGGAGCTCCAAAGCGACAGCAACAAAGAGAGAAATGCTAAGAGTAAGAACGACACACGAGGTCACTTCACATAGATAATAGCAGTACGAACCATACAATATCCTCTCTCAGTTTCACTCCGCCTCACACACGGCTAGCACACCATGCATGCCGATTTCATATTATTAATATTATTTTTTGGATGGTTGTTGAAACTATATATATAGTTAGTCCAATCTCACGTTTCCGATTATAAAAATCAACGTAAAGAGATCGGTAGGGAGAGCCGGCATAATGAAGCCGACGCGTGTAATAAGCACCAGAGCCGGCATTTATACAAACTGGTACGAATAGTAAAAAACTAGAATTTATAAATAAAAAAATGATTTGCACATCTATGCAATAATTAGGGGTTAGTGGCAGGTCTAGAGAGATATCTCATCATTATATCCGGTTTAACGAGGATAAAAAAGAGTGTATTTTCCACTCATCATGTTGTCTTTTCGCAGCGGTACCACTTTTCGTGTGTTGTATCGGTCCCCTAATACGGAGTCTCCGAGGCCCGAGAAAATAAGGAAAGTGATAGTAGCCCAGAAATCGGCCAAGTTTCTTTCCCCTTTGGCTTTCCTACTAGGATTCAGAATCCTCTTTCGCATGACAATCTTAATTATCTCCCATACTCCAAAACTCACAAAAACATCAAGAGTCCGCTGAGAATAAATTTAAGTAAAAAACATGCACACACAGATAATAATAATAATCATGTTTCCATAAAATTGCTAAGTCCAGAGATAATACATAAACATAGTAGACTGTTCATGACACATATCACGGTGGACAGTGTTTGTGTCCTTATTACAAGCAACGAGAGATGCTCGTCACCAACACGCGCGCGCACAGATGCACGACATACATATAGTAGAGACCAACAGATGGTCGTCCCATATGGTGAACAATTTATTGGAGATAAATATTAACGTAACTTGGCCATAGCTTGAAGCATAGCAACATATGCCTATGAGTGGCATTCATGCTATCGTTTTAGGCTTGTCCAGCTCCTTCCATCTTAGCAAGCACTTCCATTTCTACCATCTTAGCAGCAACTGTCAAATTGAGATACGGAAATCCCATTAGCGCATGAGTTAATTTTGCAGTGGAAATAGAGTACAAGATGTCTTCATGATGTAAGTAATATGCCTGAAGTTGTGAGATGGGAAGTGAAGTCAACAAATTACATTAACGGAAATGCATGGAAGGCCACACATACGTATTAGTCCATGATATGCTACAAAGCTTGTATGTACATATAGCAAATTAAATGCATTAATTGAATAGAGTGTGTTTAGTGAATTTACCAGAATCGTCCAGAAAACATGGGAAACAGCAAGTGTTCTTGCAGACTGCGTCGGAGGCACCCGCACGAATACAAAGCTGACAACATAGTTTTGCCTGGGCGGATGCGCAGCAGCCGCACTCCGCCGCGGTGGGGTTAACATTGAGGCTCAAGATGACCAGGCACATGATCACCATCAAAGTGGTAGTCCTCTTTCCCTCCATTGCCTCCTCTTAGCTTGCTGCTACCTTCCTTGGTTACCTAGCTAAGTTTATTGGTTTTGTGTTGAGAGGTGTGATTCTTGAATGGACGTTGCCGGCGGCAATTTATAGGCAGCTGAGCTATGTGATGATATGGACTAGGTGCAAATGGGTGGTTAATGGCAAGGAAAGGGGCGTCAGACAAAGCCCAATGGCAACTGCTGACATGCGATTAAATTCAGATCCACATCCGGCCATTCAATAATACGGTTGGAGTTGTGGCACAGATATATTATTGCATGATCATCAAGATAAGATCGTACAGTGACTGAGTGAGACAATAAATAGCCAAGTAAACTATTTTATCCTGCTGCAAGCTGCATTCATAAGTTTATTTCACCTTTGATCACAATACTCTTCACACACGTACGTCTCAGGGAGATCTCACTTCCGCTGGACTGCTCACTTCCGCTGTCGTCGGTACTGCCAAAGACATAAGCTCACATCTGCTATTGCGGAGCAGGCCAATTTGCTGCGGAACTTCGGCGACGACCTGAAGGACATGAACTCGGTGCTGGAGTCCATCTCAGCAGCGCTCTAGGACGCTGACACCGGTAGAAAAACGACCTTCCATCGTCAACAAAAATCCCGGTAGCTTTTTTACTCGGTACTAAAGAGGTTTTAATCTCGTGCAAACACCTTTAGTCCAGATTGCTATTACCACGCAACCCGGACTAAAGCGTCCCCCGCGAGTTAGTATATAAGGATTGCATCCTTTACTCAGTCAGATATAATATGTAGGTGAGATGGTAAGGAAGCTATGCGTGAGGCTTCAGGTTGTGGGTTCGAATCCAAGTGGGTGCAGCTGTGGCTTAAGCGGCTGAGGCACGCCGCCATAGACATCTCAGATTTGCTCGAAGACTACCAAGACACTAGTGAACCCTTAACAGTAAAGGTGAGTACTTATGAATGTCAGCATCCATGTTGTCCATGCTTCCAATGTAATAACAAGATGGACTACTCTTCCTAGCGGACTCTTCACAACCACTCGTAAAGCTATGCGTTTCTCAATGCAATTTCGTAGAAGCCAATCGATCCAACCAAGTGACTAAATCATTCGTCCTTTCCAATGATGTGCATCAGGTTTTCTATATGAAGGGCATGTCTAGCAAACCTAAGATTTCAGAAGAAAAAGAAAAATCATTGGAGCCAAAGAGCCACATAGTTCTTCTAGGAAAAAAATCATGGGAGTCGAGAACATATCAAACCAATCAGGGGATTATGGTCAGCTTAATGGCATGCCTCCATTCGATGTCGAAGTTCACCCAAGCATCATGTTAGCCAAACATCAAATGTTCGTGCGTTGTTACGGTAAAGATCAATTGTGTTTTTTAAACTCTTGGAATTTTTTTATCTAAGTTTTTATTTACACTTATTGGATGTCTACACATTTGCTAGAAAACTAAAATAATTTGGACTTAATTATTTCTTTCAACTGAAGTACTCACTAAATTTCTACCTTTTTATTTAAGCAAGAGAGTTGCTAAAAAAAATGGATACGTAACCATGTTGTATCATACAAAGTAACCACGTTTCACATATAGTCCGGCTTAGCAAACACCATTGTTTTCTGAACATAGCGTACATGAGTTAACAGACATGGATTTATTTCTATTGCAAGTAGCATAGCGTACAACCTGCCTGCACCGATGCAGCTCAATATGCGATAATTTTTATCTTCCCATGTAATTTTTCTACTCTAGTACATATTGAACTCCACATTAATGTCATGTTCTTTCGCGCCCCAGAAGGTTCCTAAAGTTTGGAAACTTAATAGATAGCCAGAATTTTTTTTAAAGATATTTATATGGATACTTGTATGTTCTTTCCAAACTAACAATATTGTTTACCAATATCAGAAGGAATATGGTTAGGAGCCATTGCCGCATATGGCAGGTGATGGTAGATGGCGTATGGGGTTTCGTTAATTTAATGGTATAATAAGCTGAAATACATTTTCTATTTGCAAATGAATCATAGCTGAAATTGGTGGGATTGTTTTTTCGCCGGTTTAGCATCCTGTGCACCAGTTCAACCGGAGGGAAGCTGTTTTTTTTCTTTGGTTTTCCACCGGTTCACCGAGACCGATGACAATTTTATGGCAGAATCATTACTTGTTTTACTATTAGGTGAAGATTTTAGCGTTTAGGTATCTCACATTAAACGCAACTTCAACAATCTATTTCTAGTGTATAATGTAGGAGACCCCGTAAAGAGTCTACACACACATATATGTTGACTATGAATGTAAGTTTGTTGGTTTTATGTATGTTCGTTTGGAGTTTATATAAATTTTACATTTTATAGTTTTGTGTATATGACGAAGATCCATGACTTGCATTAATTTAGCCTTTCTTCCAACAACTCTTATGCATGCTGTTTCTAGGCGAGCGTACTGGTTGCAATTTTGGTCCCCGATATAGTGTGAGGACTTAAGGGACACGTGCAGGTCGTAACCTTAGATATTTTTGCTGAGAATGGATGAAGAAGCAATAATATACTTTGCTTCTGATTTTCTCCATGTCATTTGCTTACTCTTATCCCTTTTATTTATCATTATAAGATGAAAATATTGTAAAAACTTGGCTACGTGCGGTCGCAGAAGCTAGAGACTAAAGCGTCCCCCACGAGTTACTATATAAAAGGATTGCATCCTCTACTCAGTCATATGTACTGTGTAGGTGAGATGGTAAGGAAGCTATGTGTGAGGCTTGAGGTTGTAGGTTCGAATCCCACGCACCGCGTGCGCATGCGCATATTTTGCGTGAAAAATCGCATGACTTGTGGTCGGCCAAGGAGAAGTGCGTGCGGCTGAGGCACGCCGCCATAGACATCTCGGATTTGCTCCAAGACTACCAAGACACTAGCGAACCCTTAACGGCAAAGTTGAGTACTTACGCGTGTTAGCATCTATGTTGTCCATGCTTCCAATGCAATAACAAGAAGGGCTACTCATCCTAGCGGATTCTTCACAACCACTCGTAAAGCTATGCGTTTCTCAATGCAATTTCGTAGATGTCAATCGATCCAACCAAGCGACTGAATCATTCGTCCTTGCTAATGATGTGCATCAGGTTTTCTATATGAAGAACATGTCTAGCAAATCCAAGATTTCAGAAGAAAAATAAAAATCATGAGAACCAAAGCACCACGTAGTTCTTCCAGGTAAAAAAAACAATCATCCACTGGGATGACACACAGTAGCGATCCAAAACGTCCATATTAAGACTTTTTGATAGCAGAAAAAACATGAAAATGTCTAATATTTGTAGTATTAAAAGGAAAAATAATATATTCACTTGACCTTTTTTTCGTAGCAACGCACCGGTGCGTAGTCAGACTTAGGCCACGTTTGGATACTCCCTACTAAAGTTTAGCACCTGTCACATAGGATGTTTGGATACTAATTAGGAGTATTAAACATAGGCTAATTATAAAACTAATTGAACAGATGGAGTCTAATTTGCGAGACGAATCTATTAAGCCTAACTAGTCCATGATTTGACAATGTGGTGCTACAGTAACCATTTGCTAATGGTGGATTAATTAGGCTTAATAGATTCGTCTCGCGAATTAACATAGGGTTCTGCAATTAATTTTATAATTAGCTCATGTCTAGTCCTTCTAATTAGCATCCGAACATCTGATATGATACTGCTAAAGTTTATCACCTAGTATCCAAATACCCCCTTAATGCACGATGCCTGTGCATCCACTGGGCCTACCCTCGTGGATCACGCGCTCGTGGATCACGCGCACCATGACATGGCTCATTAGCTAGTCGTGCTAATCCTTACCACCAAATTAAAAACTAGCATGTGTTGTGTGTTTGTGACCCTAAACGACTACCACCTTCCCGAGTCCACCGGAGTTGCCAGTTCACCACTAAGCTGACTCTCCGAGCTTCATGTCACTGTCACCGCTCCAAAGACCTAGATCGGTTCGCTGTGCACCCCGCTTCGTCCTGAGCTAAATCCCATCACGAAAGGTGACCGGATGCTCGTTTTCGAGCGAATTCTAGCGAGATTGCCACCACCTTTCCCCTTCCAGCCGATCGCAGCTGTCTGATCACAAACCGACAGCCCAGATCGGATTTGACCAGGTCAATACCGGTCAAGCCGAGATGCATGCTGCTTTTGCAAGAAGGCCCCTATTTTTCTCTCTTTTTGCACTTGAGGTCCTACGCAGTTCAAAAGTAATTAGATCTAGATCCTTTTTCTTCTGTTTTAGCCCTGTTCTTTTATAAAATCCCACCCGCCATCCTGTTTGGTATTTTGACATGTTAGACCTTCTATTTATATGTTTAATTAGGTTTTAGCCCTTGGTTTCTTTAAGTTTAGCTCTTGGAAGTTTAGTTTTCTCGCAGTTAAGCCCCTGAACCTTGTTTAGTTCATATCTTTAGCGTTTTAAATCCGTTTTAAGAGATTCTTACGCCCATAAGTTCGTGTTGATGCATAGATTAGTTGACTTATACGGACCTTGCTGATTCAGCTCCTTCATTGTGCTTCAGATCTCGCTAGTGAAGAATAATGGATGGGCTTTGGTTGAGCTTGTAGATCGACCTGCAGTTGCAGTGAATGTGCTGAGGACTGGCGGTACCAATAATGGGAGGCCGCTGCTCTGCTTGCTACCAAGGCCTGCGACGCTTGGACGCCATTCAGAGTGCATAATTTCCAAGGATCTCAAGGGCTCCACACCACGTTCCAAGTGTTTTTTCTTTGCCGAGTGTTTTTAGCTCGGCACTTGGCAAAGAGCTTGTTTGCCGAGTGTCCGAAAAAAACACTTGGCAAAGAGAAAACACTCGGCAAATTTGATGTTTCCCGTAGTGATGTACTATTCAAACTTGAACTGGGATGCAGGCTTCAGTACCAAAGAGAGCTCTGGGCGCGGGTGAGCAGTGAGCTGGCCGGGCAGGGAGCTCCAAAGCGACAGCAACAAAGAGAGAAATGCTAAGAGTAAGAACGACACACGAGGTCACTTCACATAGATAATAGCAGTACGAACCATACAATATCCTCTCTCAGTTTCACTCCGCCTCACACACGGCTAGCACACCATGCATGCCGATTTCATATTATTAATATTATTTTTTGGATGGTTGTTGAAACTATATATATAGTTAGTCCAATCTCACGTTTCCGATTATAAAAATCAACGTAAAGAGATCGGAAGGGAGAGCCGGCATAATGAAGCCGACGCGTGTAATAAGCACCAGAGCCGGCATTTATACAAACTGGTACGAATAGTAAAAAACTAGAATTTATAAATAAAAAAATGATTTGCACATCTATGCAATAATTAGGGGTTAGTGGCAGGTCTAGAGAGATATCTCATCATTATATCCGGTTTAACGAGGATAAAAAAGAGTGTATTTTCCACTCATCATGTTGTCTTTTCGCAGCGGTACCACTTTTCGTGTGTTGTATCGGTCCCCTAATACGGAGTCTCCGAGGCCCGAGAAAATAAGGAAAGTGATAGTAGCCCAGAAATCGGCCAAGTTTCTTTCCCCTTTGGCTTTCCTACTAGGATTCAGAATCCTCTTTCGCATGACAATCTTAATTATCTCCCATACTCCAAAACTCACAAAAACATCAAGATTCCGCTGAGAATAAATTTAAGTAAAAAACATGCACACACAGATAATAATAATAATCATGTTTCCATAAAATTGCTAAGTCCAGAGATAATACATAAACATAGTAGACTGTTCATGACACATATCACGGTGGACAGTGTTTGTGTCCTTATTACAAGCAACGAGAGATGCTCGTCACCAACACGCGCGCGCACAGATGCACGACATACATATAGTAGAGACCAACAGATGGTCGTCCCATATGGTGAACAATTTATTGGGGATAAATATTAACGTAACTTGGCCATAGCTTGAAGCATAGCAACATATGCCTATGAGTGGCATTCATGCTATCGTTTTAGGCTTGTCCAGCTCCTTCCATCTTAGCAAGCACTTCCATTTCTACCATCTTAGCAGCAACTGTCAAATTGAGATACGGAAATCCCATTAGCGCATGAGTTAATTTTGCAGTGGAAATAGAGTACAAGATGTCTTCATGATGTAAGTAATATGCCTGAAGTTGTGAGATGGGAAGTGAAGTCAACAAATTACATTAACGGAAATGCATGGAAGGCCACACATACGTATTAGTCCATGATATGCTACAAAGCTTGTATGTACATATAGCAAATTAAATGCATTAATTGAATAGAGTGTGTTTAGTGAATTTACCAGAATCGTCCAGAAAACATGGGAAACAGCAAGTGTTCTTGCAGACTGCGTCGGAGGCACCCGCACGAATACAAAGCTGACAACATAGTTTTGCCTGGGCGGATGCGCAGCAGCCGCACTCCGCCGCGGTGGGGTTAACATTGAGGCTCAAGATGACCAGGCACATGATCACCATCAAAGTGGTAGTCCTCTTTCCCTCCATTGCCTCCTCTTAGCTTGCTGCTACCTTCCTTGGTTACCTAGCTAAGTTTATTGGTTTTGTGTTGAGAGGTGTGATTTTTGAATGGACGTTGCCGGCGGCAATTTATAGGCAGCTGAGCTATGTGATGATATGGACTAGGTGCAAATGGGTGGTTAATGGCAAGGAAAGGGGCGTCAGACAAAGCCCAATGGCAACTGCTGACATGCGATTAAATTCAGATCCACATCCGGCCATTCAATAATACGGTTGGAGTTGTGGCACAGATATATTATTGCATGATCATCAAGATAAGATCGTACAGTGACTGAGTGAGACAATAAATAGCCAAGTAAACTATTTTATCCTGCTGCAAGCTGCATTCATAAGTTTATTTCACCTTTGATCACAATACTCTTCACACACGTACGTCTCAGGGAGATCTCACTTCCGCTGGACTGCTCACTTCCGCTGTCGTCGGTACTGCCAAAGACATAAGCTCACATCTGCTATTGCGGAGCAGGCCAATTTGCTGCGGAACTTCGGCGACGACCTGAAGGACATGAACTCGGTGCTGGAGTCCATCTCAGCAGCGCTCTAGGACGCTGACACCGGTAGAAAAACGACCTTCCATCGTCAACAAAAATCCCGGTAGCTTTTTTACTCGGTACTAAAGAGGTTTTAATCTCGTGCAAACACCTTTAGTCCAGATTGCTATTACCACGCAACCCGGACTAAAGCGTCCCCCGCGAGTTAGTATATAAGGATTGCATCCTTTACTCAGTCAGATATAATATGTAGGTGAGATGGTAAGGAAGCTATGCGTGAGGCTTCAGGTTGTGGGTTCGAATCCAAGTGGGTGCAGCTGTGGCTTAAGCGGCTGAGGCACGCCGCCATAGACATCTCAGATTTGCTCGAAGACTACCAAGACACTAGTGAACCCTTAACAGTAAAGGTGAGTACTTATGAATGTCAGCATCCATGTTGTCCATGCTTCCAATGTAATAACAAGATGGACTACTCTTCCTAGCGGACTCTTCACAACCACTCGTAAAGCTATGCGTTTCTCAATGCAATTTCGTAGAAGCCAATCGATCCAACCAAGTGACTAAATCATTCGTCCTTTCCAATGATGTGCATCAGGTTTTCTATATGAAGGGCATGTCTAGCAAACCTAAGATTTCAGAAGAAAAAGAAAAATCATTGGAGCCAAAGAGCCACATAGTTCTTCTAGGAAAAAAATCATGGGAGTCGAGAACATATCAAACCAATCAGGGGATTATGGTCAGCTTAATGGCATGCCTCCATTCGATGTCGAAGTTCACCCAAGCATCATGTTAGCCAAACATCAAATGTTCGTGCGTTGTTACGGTAAAGATCAATTGTGTTTTTTAAACTCTTGGAATTTTTTTATCTAAGTTTTTATTTACACTTATTGGATGTCTACACATTTGCTAGAAAACTAAAATAATTTGGACTTAATTATTTCTTTCAACTGAAGTACTCACTAAATTTCTACCTTTTTATTTAAGCAAGAGAGTTGCTAAAAAAAATGGATACGTAACCATGTTGTATCATACAAAGTAACCACGTTTCACATATAGTCCGGCTTAGCAAACACCATTGTTTTCTGAACATAGCGTACATGAGTTAACAGACATGGATTTATTTCTATTGCAAGTAGCATAGCGTACAACCTGCCTGCACCGATGCAGCTCAATATGCGATAATTTTTATCTTCCCATGTAATTTTTCTACTCTAGTACATATTGAACTCCACATTAATGTCATGTTCTTTCGCGCCCCAGAAGGTTCCTAAAGTTTGGAAACTTAATAGATAGCCAGAATTTTTTTTAAAGATATTTATATGGATACTTGTATGTTCTTTCCAAACTAACAATATTGTTTACCAATATCAGAAGGAATATGGTTAGGAGCCATTGCCGCATATGGCAGGTGATGGTAGATGGCGTATGGGGTTTCGTTAATTTAATGGTATAATAAGCTGAAATACATTTTCTATTTGCAAATGAATCATAGCTGAAATTGGTGGGATTGTTTTTTCGCCGGTTTAGCATCCTGTGCACCAGTTCAACCGGAGGGAAGCTGTTTTTTTTCTTTGGTTTTCCACCGGTTCACCGAGACCGATGACAATTTTATGGCAGAATCATTACTTGTTTTACTATTAGGTGAAGATTTTAGCGTTTAGGTATCTCACATTAAACGCAACTTCAACAATCTATTTCTAGTGTATAATGTAGGAGACCCCGTAAAGAGTCTACACACACATATATGTTGACTATGAATGTAAGTTTGTTGGTTTTATGTATGTTCGTTTGGAGTTTATATAAATTTTACATTTTATAGTTTTGTGTATATGACGAAGATCCATGACTTGCATTAATTTAGCCTTTCTTCCAACAACTCTTATGCATGCTGTTTCTAGGCGAGCGTACTGGTTGCAATTTTGGTCCCCGATATAGTGTGAGGACTTAAGGGACACGTGCAGGTCGTAACCTTAGATATTTTTGCTGAGAATGGATGAAGAAGCAATAATATACTTTGCTTCTGATTTTCTCCATGTCATTTGCTTACTCTTATCCCTTTTATTTATCATTATAAGATGAAAATATTGTAAAAACTTGGCTACGTGCGGTCGCAGAAGCTAGAGACTAAAGCGTCCCCCACGAGTTACTATATAAAAGGATTGCATCCTCTACTCAGTCATATGTACTGTGTAGGTGAGATGGTAAGGAAGCTATGTGTGAGGCTTGAGGTTGTAGGTTCGAATCCCACGCACCGCGTGCGCATGCGCATATTTTGCGTGAAAAATCGCATGACTTGTGGTCGGCCAAGGAGAAGTGCGTGCGGCTGAGGCACGCCGCCATAGACATCTCGGATTTGCTCCAAGACTACCAAGACACTAGCGAACCCTTAACGGCAAAGTTGAGTACTTACGCGTGTTAGCATCTATGTTGTCCATGCTTCCAATGCAATAACAAGAAGGGCTACTCATCCTAGCGGATTCTTCACAACCACTCGTAAAGCTATGCGTTTCTCAATGCAATTTCGTAGATGTCAATCGATCCAACCAAGCGACTGAATCATTCGTCCTTGCTAATGATGTGCATCAGGTTTTCTATATGAAGAACATGTCTAGCAAATCCAAGATTTCAGAAGAAAAATAAAAATCATGAGAACCAAAGCACCACGTAGTTCTTCCAGGTAAAAAAAACAATCATCCACTGGGATGACACACAGTAGCGATCCAAAACGTCCATATTAAGACTTTTTGATAGCAGAAAAAACATGAAAATGTCTAATATTTGTAGTATTAAAAGGAAAAATAATATATTCACTTGACCTTTTTTTCGTAGCAACGCACCGGTGCGTAGTCAGACTTAGGCCACGTTTGGATACTCCCTACTAAAGTTTAGCACCTGTCACATAGGATGTTTGGATACTAATTAGGAGTATTAAACATAGGCTAATTATAAAACTAATTGAATAGATGGAGTCTAATTTGCGAGACGAATCTATTAAGCCTAACTAGTCCATGATTTGACAATGTGGTGCTACAGTAACCATTTGCTAATGGTGGATTAATTAGGCTTAATAGATTCGTCTCGCGAATTAACATAGGGTTCTGCAATTAATTTTATAATTAGCTCATGTCTAGTCCTTCTAATTAGCATCCGAACATCTGATATGATACTGCTAAAGTTTATCACCTAGTATCCAAATACCCCCTTAATGCACGATGCCTGTGCATCCACTGGGCCTACCCTCGTGGATCACGCGCTCGTGGATCACGCGCACCATGACATGGCTCATTAGCTAGTCGTGCTAATCCTTACCACCAAATTAAAAACTAGCATGTGTTGTGTGTTTGTGACCCTAAACGACTACCACCTTCCCGAGTCCACCGGAGTTGCCAGTTCACCACTAAGCTGACTCTCCGAGCTTCATGTCACTGTCACCGCTCCAAAGACCTAGATCGGTTCGCTGTGCACCCCGCTTCGTCCTGAGCTAAATCCCATCACGAAAGGTGACCGGATGCTCGTTTTCGAGCGAATTCTAGCGAGATTGCCACCACCTTTCCCCTTCCAGCCGATCGCAGCTGTCTGATCACAAACCGACAGCCCAGATCGGATTTGACCAGGTCAATACCGGTCAAGCCGAGATGCATGCTGCTTTTGCAAGAAGGCCCCTATTTTTCTCTCGTTTTGCACTTGAGGTCCTACGCAGTTCAAAAGTAATTAGATCTAGATCCTTTTTCTTCTGTTTTAGCCCTGTTCTTTTATAAAATCCCACCCGCCATCCTGTTTGGTATTTTGACATGTTAGACCTTCTATTTATATGTTTAATTAGGTTTTAGCCCTTGGTTTCTTTAAGTTTAGCTCTTGGAAGTTTAGTTTTCTCGCAGTTAAGCCCCTGAACCTTGTTTAGTTCATATCTTTAGCGTTTTAAATCCGTTTTAAGAGATTCTTACGCCCATAAGTTCGTGTTGATGCATAGATTAGTTGACTTATACGGACCTTGCTGATTCAGCTCCTTCATTGTGCTTCAGATCTCGCTAGTGAAGAATAATGGATGGGCTTTGGTTGAGCTTGTAGATCGACCTGCAGTTGCAGTGAATGTGCTGAGGACTGGCGGTACCAATAATGGGAGGCCGCTGCTCTGCTTGCTACCAAGGCCTGCGACGCTTGGACGCCATTCAGAGTGCATAATTTCCAAGGATCTCAAGGGCTCCACACCACGTTCCAAGTGTTTTTTCTTTGCCGAGTGTTTTTAGCTCGGCACTTGGCAAAGAGCTTGTTTGCCGAGTGTCCGAAAAAAACACTTGGCAAAGAGAAAACACTCGGCAAATTTGATGTTTCCCGTAGTGATGTACTATTCAAACTTGAACTGGGATGCAGGCTTCAGTACCAAAGAGAGCTCTGGGCGCGGGTGAGCAGTGAGCTGGCCGGGCAGGGAGCTCCAAAGCGACAGCAACAAAGAGAGAAATGCTAAGAGTAAGAACGACACACGAGGTCACTTCACATAGATAATAGCAGTACGAACCATACAATATCCTCTCTCAGTTTCACTCCGCCTCACACACGGCTAGCACACCATGCATGCCGATTTCATATTATTAATATTATTTTTTGGATGGTTGTTGAAACTATATATATAGTTAGTCCAATCTCACGTTTCCGATTATAAAAATCAACGTAAAGAGATCGGTAGGGAGAGCCGGCATAATGAAGCCGACGCGTGTAATAAGCACCAGAGCCGGCATTTATACAAACTGGTACGAATAGTAAAAAACTAGAATTTATAAATAAAAAAATGATTTGCACATCTATGCAATAATTAGGGGTTAGTGGCAGGTCTAGAGAGATATCTCATCATTATATCCGGTTTAACGAGGATAAAAAAGAGTGTATTTTCCACTCATCATGTTGTCTTTTCGCAGCGGTACCACTTTTCGTGTGTTGTATCGGTCCCCTAATACGGAGTCTCCGAGGCCCGAGAAAATAAGGAAAGTGATAGTAGCCCAGAAATCGGCCAAGTTTCTTTCCCCTTTGGCTTTCCTACTAGGATTCAGAATCCTCTTTCGCATGACAATCTTAATTATCTCCCATACTCCAAAACTCACAAAAACATCAAGAGTCCGCTGAGAATAAATTTAAGTAAAAAACATGCACACACAGATAATAATAATAATCATGTTTCCATAAAATTGCTAAGTCCAGAGATAATACATAAACATAGTAGACTGTTCATGACACATATCACGGTGGACAGTGTTTGTGTCCTTATTACAAGCAACGAGAGATGCTCGTCACCAACACGCGCGCGCACAGATGCACGACATACATATAGTAGAGACCAACAGATGGTCGTCCCATATGGTGAACAATTTATTGGAGATAAATATTAACGTAACTTGGCCATAGCTTGAAGCATAGCAACATATGCCTATGAGTGGCATTCATGCTATCGTTTTAGGCTTGTCCAGCTCCTTCCATCTTAGCAAGCACTTCCATTTCTACCATCTTAGCAGCAACTGTCAAATTGAGATACGGAAATCCCATTAGCGCATGAGTTAATTTTGCAGTGGAAATAGAGTACAAGATGTCTTCATGATGTAAGTAATATGCCTGAAGTTGTGAGATGGGAAGTGAAGTCAACAAATTACATTAACGGAAATGCATGGAAGGCCACACATACGTATTAGTCCATGATATGCTACAAAGCTTGTATGTACATATAGCAAATTAAATGCATTAATTGAATAGAGTGTGTTTAGTGAATTTACCAGAATCGTCCAGAAAACATGGGAAACAGCAAGTGTTCTTGCAGACTGCGTCGGAGGCACCCGCACGAATACAAAGCTGACAACATAGTTTTGCCTGGGCGGATGCGCAGCAGCCGCACTCCGCCGCGGTGGGGTTAACATTGAGGCTCAAGATGACCAGGCACATGATCACCATCAAAGTGGTAGTCCTCTTTCCCTCCATTGCCTCCTCTTAGCTTGCTGCTACCTTCCTTGGTTACCTAGCTAAGTTTATTGGTTTTGTGTTGAGAGGTGTGATTCTTGAATGGACGTTGCCGGCGGCAATTTATAGGCAGCTGAGCTATGTGATGATATGGACTAGGTGCAAATGGGTGGTTAATGGCAAGGAAAGGGGCGTCAGACAAAGCCCAATGGCAACTGCTGACATGCGATTAAATTCAGATCCACATCCGGCCATTCAATAATACGGTTGGAGTTGTGGCACAGATATATTATTGCATGATCATCAAGATAAGATCGTACAGTGACTGAGTGAGACAATAAATAGCCAAGTAAACTATTTTATCCTGCTGCAAGCTGCATTCATAAGTTTATTTCACCTTTGATCACAATACTCTTCACACACGTACGTCTCAGGGAGATCTCACTTCCGCTGGACTGCTCACTTCCGCTGTCGTCGGTACTGCCAAAGACATAAGCTCACATCTGCTATTGCGGAGCAGGCCAATTTGCTGCGGAACTTCGGCGACGACCTGAAGGACATGAACTCGGTGCTGGAGTCCATCTCAGCAGCGCTCTAGGACGCTGACACCGGTAGAAAAACGACCTTCCATCGTCAACAAAAATCCCGGTAGCTTTTTTACTCGGTACTAAAGAGGTTTTAATCTCGTGCAAACACCTTTAGTCCAGATTGCTATTACCACGCAACCCGGACTAAAGCGTCCCCCGCGAGTTAGTATATAAGGATTGCATCCTTTACTCAGTCAGATATAATATGTAGGTGAGATGGTAAGGAAGCTATGCGTGAGGCTTCAGGTTGTGGGTTCGAATCCAAGTGGGTGCAGCTGTGGCTTAAGCGGCTGAGGCACGCCGCCATAGACATCTCAGATTTGCTCGAAGACTACCAAGACACTAGTGAACCCTTAACAGTAAAGGTGAGTACTTATGAATGTCAGCATCCATGTTGTCCATGCTTCCAATGTAATAACAAGATGGACTACTCTTCCTAGCGGACTCTTCACAACCACTCGTAAAGCTATGCGTTTCTCAATGCAATTTCGTAGAAGCCAATCGATCCAACCAAGTGACTAAATCATTCGTCCTTTCCAATGATGTGCATCAGGTTTTCTATATGAAGGGCATGTCTAGCAAACCTAAGATTTCAGAAGAAAAAGAAAAATCATTGGAGCCAAAGAGCCACATAGTTCTTCTAGGAAAAAAATCATGGGAGTCGAGAACATATCAAACCAATCAGGGGATTATGGTCAGCTTAATGGCATGCCTCCATTCGATGTCGAAGTTCACCCAAGCATCATGTTAGCCAAACATCAAATGTTCGTGCGTTGTTACGGTAAAGATCAATTGTGTTTTTTAAACTCTTGGAATTTTTTTATCTAAGTTTTTATTTACACTTATTGGATGTCTACACATTTGCTAGAAAACTAAAATAATTTGGACTTAATTATTTCTTTCAACTGAAGTACTCACTAAATTTCTACCTTTTTATTTAAGCAAGAGAGTTGCTAAAAAAAATGGATACGTAACCATGTTGTATCATACAAAGTAACCACGTTTCACATATAGTCCGGCTTAGCAAACACCATTGTTTTCTGAACATAGCGTACATGAGTTAACAGACATGGATTTATTTCTATTGCAAGTAGCATAGCGTACAACCTGCCTGCACCGATGCAGCTCAATATGCGATAATTTTTATCTTCCCATGTAATTTTTCTACTCTAGTACATATTGAACTCCACATTAATGTCATGTTCTTTCGCGCCCCAGAAGGTTCCTAAAGTTTGGAAACTTAATAGATAGCCAGAATTTTTTTTAAAGATATTTATATGGATACTTGTATGTTCTTTCCAAACTAACAATATTGTTTACCAATATCAGAAGGAATATGGTTAGGAGCCATTGCCGCATATGGCAGGTGATGGTAGATGGCGTATGGGGTTTCGTTAATTTAATGGTATAATAAGCTGAAATACATTTTCTATTTGCAAATGAATCATAGCTGAAATTGGTGGGATTGTTTTTTCGCCGGTTTAGCATCCTGTGCACCAGTTCAACCGGAGGGAAGCTGTTTTTTTTCTTTGGTTTTCCACCGGTTCACCGAGACCGATGACAATTTTATGGCAGAATCATTACTTGTTTTACTATTAGGTGAAGATTTTAGCGTTTAGGTATCTCACATTAAACGCAACTTCAACAATCTATTTCTAGTGTATAATGTAGGAGACCCCGTAAAGAGTCTACACACACATATATGTTGACTATGAATGTAAGTTTGTTGGTTTTATGTATGTTCGTTTGGAGTTTATATAAATTTTACATTTTATAGTTTTGTGTATATGACGAAGATCCATGACTTGCATTAATTTAGCCTTTCTTCCAACAACTCTTATGCATGATGTTTCTAGGCGAGCGTACTGGTTGCAATTTTGGTCCCCGATATAGTGTGAGGACTTAAGGGACACGTGCAGGTCGTAACCTTAGATATTTTTGCT
Source organism: Setaria viridis (assembly GCF_005286985.2). Classification (NCBI taxonomy): domain Eukaryota; kingdom Viridiplantae; phylum Streptophyta; class Magnoliopsida; order Poales; family Poaceae; genus Setaria; species Setaria viridis. Next base: position 41,390,148 of record NC_048270.2, read on the forward strand.
GAGAATGGATGAAGAAGCAATAATATACTTTGCTTCTGATTTTCTCCATGTCATTTGCTTACTCTTATCCCTTTTATTTATCATTATAAGATGAAAATATTGTAAAAACTTGGCTACGTGCGGTCGCAGAAGCTAGAGACTAAAGCGTCCCCCACGAGTTACTATATAAAAGGATTGCATCCTCTACTCAGTCATATGTACTGTGTAGGTGAGATGGTAAGGAAGCTATGTGTGAGGCTTGAGGTTGTAGGTTCGAATCCCACGCACCGCGTGCGCATGCGCATATTTTGCGTGAAAAATCGCATGACTTGTGGTCGGCCAAGGAGAAGTGCGTGCGGCTGAGGCACGCCGCCATAGACATCTCGGATTTGCTCCAAGACTACCAAGACACTAGCGAACCCTTAACGGCAAAGTTGAGTACTTACGCGTGTTAGCATCTATGTTGTCCATGCTTCCAATGCAATAACAAGAAGGGCTACTCATCCTAGCGGATTCTTCACAACCACTCGTAAAGCTATGCGTTTCTCAATGCAATTTCGTAGATGTCAATCGATCCAACCAAGCGACTGAATCATTCGTCCTTGCTAATGATGTGCATCAGGTTTTCTATATGAAGAACATGTCTAGCAAATCCAAGATTTCAGAAGAAAAATAAAAATCATGAGAACCAAAGCACCACGTAGTTCTTCCAGGTAAAAAAAACAATCATCCACTGGGATGACACACAGTAGCGATCCAAAACGTCCATATTAAGACTTTTTGATAGCAGAAAAAACATGAAAATGTCTAATATTTGTAGTATTAAAAGGAAAAATAATATATTCACTTGACCTTTTTTTCGTAGCAACGCACCGGTGCGTAGTCAGACTTAGGCCACGTTTGGATACTCCCTACTAAAGTTTAGCACCTGTCACATAGGATGTTTGGATACTAATTAGGAGTATTAAACATAGGCTAATTATAAAACTAATTGAACAGATGGAGTCTAATTTGCGAGACGAATCTATTAAGCCTAACTAGTCCATGATTTGACAATGTGGTGCTACAGTAACCATTTGCTAATGGTGGATTAATTAGGCTTAATAGATTCGTCTCGCGAATTAACATAGGGTTCTGCAATTAATTTTATAATTAGCTCATGTCTAGTCCTTCTAATTAGCATCCGAACATCTGATATGATACTGCTAAAGTTTATCACCTAGTATCCAAATACCCCCTTAATGCACGATGCCTGTGCATCCACTGGGCCTACCCTCGTGGATCACGCGCTCGTGGATCACGCGCACCATGACATGGCTCATTAGCTAGTCGTGCTAATCCTTACCACCAAATTAAAAACTAGCATGTGTTGTGTGTTTGTGACCCTAAACGACTACCACCTTCCCGAGTCCACCGGAGTTGCCAGTTCACCACTAAGCTGACTCTCCGAGCTTCATGTCACTGTCACCGCTCCAAAGACCTAGATCGGTTCGCTGTGCACCCCGCTTCGTCCTGAGCTAAATCCCATCACGAAAGGTGACCGGATGCTCGTTTTCGAGCGAATTCTAGCGAGATTGCCACCACCTTTCCCCTTCCAGCCGATCGCAGCTGTCTGATCACAAACCGACAGCCCAGATCGGATTTGACCAGGTCAATACCGGTCAAGCCGAGATGCATGCTGCTTTTGCAAGAAGGCCCCTATTTTTCTCTCTTTTTGCACTTGAGGTCCTACGCAGTTCAAAAGTAATTAGATCTAGATCCTTTTTCTTCTGTTTTAGCCCTGTTCTTTTATAAAATCCCACCCGCCATCCTGTTTGGTATTTTGACATGTTAGACCTTCTATTTATATGTTTAATTAGGTTTTAGCCCTTGGTTTCTTTAAGTTTAGCTCTTGGAAGTTTAGTTTTCTCGCAGTTAAGCCCCTGAACCTTGTTTAGTTCATATCTTTAGCGTTTTAAATCCGTTTTAAGAGATTCTTACGCCCATAAGTTCGTGTTGATGCATAGATTAGTTGACTTATACGGACCTTGCTGATTCAGCTCCTTCATTGTGCTTCAGATCTCGCTAGTGAAGAATAATGGATGGGCTTTGGTTGAGCTTGTAGATCGACCTGCAGTTGCAGTGAATGTGCTGAGGACTGGCGGTACCAATAATGGGAGGCCGCTGCTCTGCTTGCTACCAAGGCCTGCGACGCTTGGACGCCATTCAGAGTGCATAATTTCCAAGGATCTCAAGGGCTCCACACCACGTTCCAAGTGTTTTTTCTTTGCCGAGTGTTTTTAGCTCGGCACTTGGCAAAGAGCTTGTTTGCCGAGTGTCCGAAAAAAACACTTGGCAAAGAGAAAACACTCGGCAAATTTGATGTTTCCCGTAGTGATGTACTATTCAAACTTGAACTGGGATGCAGGCTTCAGTACCAAAGAGAGCTCTGGGCGCGGGTGAGCAGTGAGCTGGCCGGGCAGGGAGCTCCAAAGCGACAGCAACAAAGAGAGAAATGCTAAGAGTAAGAACGACACACGAGGTCACTTCACATAGATAATAGCAGTACGAACCATACAATATCCTCTCTCAGTTTCACTCCGCCTCACACACGGCTAGCACACCATGCATGCCGATTTCATATTATTAATATTATTTTTTGGATGGTTGTTGAAACTATATATATAGTTAGTCCAATCTCACGTTTCCGATTATAAAAATCAACGTAAAGAGATCGGTAGGGAGAGCCGGCATAATGAAGCCGACGCGTGTAATAAGCACCAGAGCCGGCATTTATACAAACTGGTACGAATAGTAAAAAACTAGAATTTATAAATAAAAAAATGATTTGCACATCTATGCAATAATTAGGGGTTAGTGGCAGGTCTAGAGAGATATCTCATCATTATATCCGGTTTAACGAGGATAAAAAAGAGTGTATTTTCCACTCATCATGTTGTCTTTTCGCAGCGGTACCACTTTTCGTGTGTTGTATCGGTCCCCTAATACGGAGTCTCCGAGGCCCGAGAAAATAAGGAAAGTGATAGTAGCCCAGAAATCGGCCAAGTTTCTTTCCCCTTTGGCTTTCCTACTAGGATTCAGAATCCTCTTTCGCATGACAATCTTAATTATCTCCCATACTCCAAAACTCACAAAAACATCAAGAGTCCGCTGAGAATAAATTTAAGTAAAAAACATGCACACACAGATAATAATAATAATCATGTTTCCATAAAATTGCTAAGTCCAGAGATAATACATAAACATAGTAGACTGTTCATGACACATATCACGGTGGACAGTGTTTGTGTCCTTATTACAAGCAACGAGAGATGCTCGTCACCAACACGCGCGCGCACAGATGCACGACATACATATAGTAGAGACCAACAGATGGTCGTCCCATATGGTGAACAATTTATTGGAGATAAATATTAACGTAACTTGGCCATAGCTTGAAGCATAGCAACATATGCCTATGAGTGGCATTCATGCTATCGTTTTAGGCTTGTCCAGCTCCTTCCATCTTAGCAAGCACTTCCATTTCTACCATCTTAGCAGCAACTGTCAAATTGAGATACGGAAATCCCATTAGCGCATGAGTTAATTTTGCAGTGGAAATAGAGTACAAGATGTCTTCATGATGTAAGTAATATGCCTGAAGTTGTGAGATGGGAAGTGAAGTCAACAAATTACATTAACGGAAATGCATGGAAGGCCACACATACGTATTAGTCCATGATATGCTACAAAGCTTGTATGTACATATAGCAAATTAAATGCATTAATTGAATAGAGTGTGTTTAGTGAATTTACCAGAATCGTCCAGAAAACATGGGAAACAGCAAGTGTTCTTGCAGACTGCGTCGGAGGCACCCGCACGAATACAAAGCTGACAACATAGTTTTGCCTGGGCGGATGCGCAGCAGCCGCACTCCGCCGCGGTGGGGTTAACATTGAGGCTCAAGATGACCAGGCACATGATCACCATCAAAGTGGTAGTCCTCTTTCCCTCCATTGCCTCCTCTTAGCTTGCTGCTACCTTCCTTGGTTACCTAGCTAAGTTTATTGGTTTTGTGTTGAGAGGTGTGATTCTTGAATGGACGTTGCCGGCGGCAATTTATAGGCAGCTGAGCTATGTGATGATATGGACTAGGTGCAAATGGGTGGTTAATGGCAAGGAAAGGGGCGTCAGACAAAGCCCAATGGCAACTGCTGACATGCGATTAAATTCAGATCCACATCCGGCCATTCAATAATACGGTTGGAGTTGTGGCACAGATATATTATTGCATGATCATCAAGATAAGATCGTACAGTGACTGAGTGAGACAATAAATAGCCAAGTAAACTATTTTATCCTGCTGCAAGCTGCATTCATAAGTTTATTTCACCTTTGATCACAATACTCTTCACACACGTACGTCTCAGGGAGATCTCACTTCCGCTGGACTGCTCACTTCCGCTGTCGTCGGTACTGCCAAAGACATAAGCTCACATCTGCTATTGCGGAGCAGGCCAATTTGCTGCGGAACTTCGGCGACGACCTGAAGGACATGAACTCGGTGCTGGAGTCCATCTCAGCAGCGCTCTAGGACGCTGACACCGGTAGAAAAACGACCTTCCATCGTCAACAAAAATCCCGGTAGCTTTTTTACTCGGTACTAAAGAGGTTTTAATCTCGTGCAAACACCTTTAGTCCGGATTGCTGTTACCACGCAACCCGAACTAAAGCGTCCCCCACGAGTTACTATATAAGGATTGCATCCTTTACTCAGTCAGATATAATGTGTAGGTGAGATGGTAAGGAAGCTATACGTGAGGCTTCAGGTTGTGGGTTCGAATCCAAGGAGAAGTGGGTGCAGCTGTGGCTTAAGCGGCTGAGGCACGCCGCCATAGACATCTCAGATTTGCTCGAAGACTACCAAGACACTAGTGAACCCTTAACAGTAAAGGTGAGTACTTATGAATGTCAGCATCCATGTTGTCCATGCTTCCAATGTAATAACAAGATGGACTACTCTTCCTAGCGGACTCTTCACAACCACTCGTAAAGCTATACGTTTCTCAATGCAATTTCGTAGAAGCCAATCGATCCAACCAAGTGACTAAATCATTCATCCTTTCCAATGATGTGCATCAGGTTTTCTACATGAAGGGCATCTCTAGCAAACCCAAGATTTCAGAAGAAAAAGAAAAATCATTGGAGCCAAAGAGCCACATAGTTCTTCCAGGAAAAAAAAATCATGGGAGTCGAGAACAAATCAAACCAATCAGAGGATTATGGTCAGCTTAATGGCATGCCTCCATTCGATGTCGAAGTTCACCCAAGCATCATGTTAGCCAAACATCAAATGTTCGTGCGTTGTTACGGTAAAGATCAATTGTGTTTTTTAAACTCATGGAATTTTTTTTCTAAGTTTTTATTACACTTATTGGATGTCTACACATTTGCTAGAAAACCAAAATAATTTGGACTTAATTATTTCTTTCAACTGAAGTACTCACTAAATTTCTACCTTTTTATTTAAGCAAGAGAGTTGCTAAAAAAAATGGATACATAACCATGTTGTATCGTACAAAGCAACCACATTTCACATATAGTCCGGCTTACCAAACACCATTTTTTACTGAACATAGCGTACATGAGTTAAGAGACATGGATTTATTTCTATTGCAAGTAGCATAGCGTACAACCTGCCTGCACCGATGCAGCTCAATATGCGATAATTTTTATCTTCCCATGTAATTTTTCTACTCTAGTACATATTGAACTCCACATTAATGTCATGTTCTTTGGCGCCCCAGACGGTTCCTAAAGTTTGGAAACAAAATAGATAGCCAGAAATTTTTTTAAAAAATATTTATATGGATATTTGTATGTTCTTTGCAAACTAACAATATTGTTTACCAATATCAAAAGGAATATGGCTAGGAGCCATTGCCGCATATGGCAGGTGATGGTAGATGGCGTATGGGATTTCGTTAATTTAATGGTATAATAAGCTGAAATACATTTTCTATTTGCAAATGAATCATAGCTGAAAGTGGTGAGATTGTTTTTTCGCCGGTTTAGCATCCTGTGCACCGGTTCAACTGGAGGGAAGCGGTTCACCGAGACGGATGACAATTTTACGGCAGAATCATTACTTGTTTTATTATTAGGTGAAGATTTTAGCTTTTAGGTATCTCACATTAACAATCTGTTTCTAGTGTATAATGTAGGAGACCCGTAAAGAGTCTACACACACATATATATGTTGACTATGAATGTAAGTTTGTTGGTTTTATGTATGTTCATTTGGAGTTTATATAAATTTTACATTTTATAGTTTTGTGTATATGACGAAGATCCATGACTTGCATTAATTTAACCTTTCTTCCAACAACTCTTATGCATGCTGTTTCTAGGGGAGCGCACTGGTTGCAATTTTGGTCCCCGATATAGCATGAGGACTTAAGGGAGACGGGCACGTCGTAACCTTAGATATTTTTGCAAGAAGCAAATTATACTTTGCTTTTGATTTTCTCCATGCCATTTGCTGACTCTTATCCCTTTTATTTATCATTATAAGATGAAAATATTGTAAAAACTTGGTTACGTGCGGTCGCAGAAGCTAGAGACTATTTCTTTTTTTAAAAATACGCAAGAGGGAGAAACTTGGTAACAGCTAGACAGTGAAGATCGCATTTCATAAGAAAGATGGTGCACGTTCTTGTTTGGCTGTTAACGAAATGACTTCGTTTCACCACACCACCAGAGAGCCCCATTGCACTTGCAGCAAAAGCGTGGAGCCGCTTTCAACCAGCGTGCAATAATGCAGTCCCGCGTGTCTTGGTCTTACAGGATATTTGGTTCTTTAGTCCGGACTAAAATTCATGTCGCATAGAATATTCAGATGTTAAATAGGAGGACTAAACATGAGCTAATTATAAAAATAATTACACAAATGGAGGCTAATTCCCAAGACAAATCTATTAAGTCTAATTAATCCATCATTAGCACATGTTTACCGTAGCACCGTATTGTCAAATCATGGACTAATTAGGCTTAATAAATTCGTCTCGCAAGTTAGTCTCCATCTATACAATTTGTTTTATAATTAGTCAATGTTTAATACTCTATCTAAACATTCAATGTGACTGAAATTTTAGGAGGTCCTAAAGAACCAAACACCCCTTAGTCTCCGCCTGAACTATAGCAGGTGCTGGCAGCGGTAGCAGGGTCGTCCATTATATCTATGGATGGAAATGATCTGATTCGGATGGAATCGAATTCGAATAGCACTTTTTACCACATACTAATCTGAATTGGATGTTCTCGAATGTGAATGCAAAACGGATAGTTCAAATTTGAATACTTTGCGGATTTTTGCATAATATTAATCGAAGAGAATTTGTTAAATTTAGCCGAGACATAAATTTTTCTAAATTCAAATACTTTGCAGATTTTCGAATGCAAATTTTTTCATACGATCTCGGTTGAATACAAACTTTATATCAAAGTTGTATATTTAGATTATATATAAAACTTTGTAGTTGACCTCCTTTTCATTTAAAATTTTTTAATAGCTCAAAACATTATTCTAAGCTTTCTAATTTCAAAATCTTGAATTTTAAATTTTTCAAACGACCTCGGATGCAAACAAGCTCTATATCAAAGTGCTTAATGAGATATAAAATTTTGTAGTTGACAAGTTTTTTAGTTGAAAACATTTAGTTATCACAAACATACAAGTTCTTCATTTGATGTCGAGGATTGGAAGTGTTGAGTTTGAAGAATATATTCTTTGATTACAAACTTTTCCATATGATCTTGGATGAATACGAACTTTATTTCAAAGTTGCAAATTTAGATTAGACCAAAAACAGTATAGTTTACAATTTTTTCATTCAAAATTATTTAGTAGCTCAAAATGTTATTCTAAACTCTCTAATTTTGAAATCTTGAATTTTAAAATTTTCAAATGACCTCGGATGCAAACAAGCTCTATATCGAAGTGGTAGTTCTTAATGAGATATAAAATTTTGTAGTTCCATCTGAGATCATTTAACAGTCACAAATATACAAGTTTTTCATATGATGCTAAGGATCAGAAAGATTAAGTTTGAAGGCTGTATTTTTTTAATACAAATTTTTGCATACGATCTCGGATGAATACAAACTTTATATCAAAATTGTAGAGCTCGATGAGAATTTAAACTTTGTAGTTGATATATTTTTCATTCGAGAATGTTTAGTGGTCCAAACATGTATTATAAGTTCAGAGAAGAAACACACAATCGGCCACGTCATCAATTGACAACTTCCAAACTGAGCATTCCTATTGGTTCACACCTTTCCCTTTCAACTCGTCAAGCTTATCTCCTCCCACTCCTCCATCGTTCACTCCCCCTTCCCCTTCCTCTCTCCCTCCCTCCCTCCGCTCCAGCAGTGGCAGCCCGACCTGCCTCCTAGGACGGTGGTGTGCGGGGCTCGGGCATCCCTGGCCTCTAGTGGCGTGGCAGGGCGGCCTCCAGCAGCGATGGCGGAACTCGGCCTCCGGTGGCGCACAGGCAGCGCAGCCTACCTGGTCAAAGGCGGCGCAACAGGGCGACCTCCCCAGCCTCCGGCGGCGCGCAGGGCATCCATGACCTCCCCGGCCTCCCTTGCCAGAGGTGGTGCGCGGGGCTGCGCCGACCTCCCCAACCAGAGGTGGCAAGGCCCCAGCTTACGGCGGCGCGTGGCTCCCCAGCTAGGGTGTGGTGGGGCGGCGGCAAGTCAGGCGTGGCCGCGTGGGGGTGGGGGGAGGGGGTTGGGCTGGGCGGATTCAGATAGTATCCATTTAACCATCCGAAATGTGGATATCCGTTTAACAATCCGTTTAGCAAAACCGAATTTGGATACTTCCACTTAAGTATCCAACTAGGATTCGAATGCGGATGGTCCTACCATATTGTTATTTCAGCGGATACGAATATGGGATAATTCGAATAACGACTTACCCATCCCTGATTATATCCGTGTAAATAAATAATTGCGGCAGCAGGTTCCCGTCGCCACGCCCCCGTCAAACCAAACAATTGCTTGCGCGACACCGTGTTACTAGATCTTGTACAGTACTCCCTCCGTTGCAGTACTCCCTAATGAAAGTTGAGAATCGATCGACAACCACGGCTAGTTGCTATGCACTCGATCAGATGGTCCAGGCGCCCGCTGGTAATCAGGTCGTGGTTCACGCGCATCAGGCCAGCTATGACGTTGCCAGCAGTGCTCAGTACACAAATCTAGCTATCAGTCGGATCCAATTGGGCAGGCATTTGCACTGTGGTTGTGTTTGAACCTGTAGATGTCGTTGTCATTATCAGGCACCATACATCCTCTCTCAGAGGGTGTTTCACCCCCTAAACTTTAGCCCCTCTCACATCGAATGTTTTAGATACTAATTAGGAATATTAAACATAGAAAATTTACTAAACCCATTACATGGATGGAGGGTAAACGGCGAGACAAATCTATTAAATCTAATTAGTCCATGATTTGACAATGTGCTGCTATAGTAACTATTTGCTAATGATGGATTAATTAGACTTAATAGATTTTTCTTGCTGTTTAGCCTCCGTCTGTGCAATTAGTTTTATAATTAATTCATATTTAGTCCTCCTAATTAGTCTCCGAATATTTGATGTGACACGGACTAAACTTTAGATAGCACACCAGGGACCGACACCATGCATGCTGATTTCATATCATAATTAAGGAAAGTGATATCATAATTAAGGAAAGTGGTAGCATCCAAGAAATCGATCATGTTTCTTCCCCCTTTGGCTTTCCTACTAGGATTTGGATAGCGGGCCTTCCTACTAGGATTTGGAATCCGCTATCGCATGACTATCTTAATTATGTCCCATAGTCCAAAACTCACAAAACATCAAAAATCCATCGAGAATAAATTAAGTAAAAAACATGCGCACACAGATAATAATAATAATAATCATGTTTCAATAAAATTGCTAAGATTAGAGATAGTACATAAACATATTAGATTGTTCGTGACACATATCATGGTGGATAGTGTCTGTGTCCTTATTACAAGCAGCGATAGATGCTTGTCACCACACACACGCACGCACAGATGCACGACATACATATAGTTGAGACCAACGGATGGACGTCCCATAGGGTGAATAATTTATTGGAGATAAATATTAACATAACTTGGCCATAGCTTGAAGCATAGCAACATATGCTTATGAATGGCATTCATGCGGGTAGCAATGCTATCATATGCTTTTAGGCTTGTCCTTAGCTTCTTCCATCTTATAGCAAACACTGCCATTTCTTCCATCTTAGCAGCAACTGTCAAATTAATTGAGATATGGAAATCCCATTAGCGCATGAGTTAATTTTGCAGTGGAAATAGAGTAGAAGATGTCTTCATAATGTAAGTAATATGACTCTGACATAGGGAGTGAAGTCAACAAATTACATTAACGGAAATGCATGGAAGGCCACGCATATGTATTAGTCCGATATGCTACAAAGCTTGTATGTACATATAATAAATTAAATGCATTGAATAGAGTGATTTTAGTGAATTTACCTAAATCGGATTAAAAAACATGGGAAACAACAAGTGTTCTTGTAGGGCTTTGTTTAGTTCCCAAATTGGGAGTAGCAAAGTTTGCATTTTACCATAAATGCGCAACTATAGCATGTAGCATTTTGTTTGTATTTGTGAATTATTATCCAAACATTGACTAATTAGGCTCAAAAGATTCATCTCGCAAAGTACAACAAAACTGTGCAATTAGTTTTTGATTTCGTCTACATTTAGTACTCCGTGCATGTACCGCAAGTTTGATGTGATGGGGAATCTTGCTTTTCAATAGTGACAAAGTTGGGATTTCGGGGGGAAGGCCTGTGTCGGAGCCACATGCAAGAATGGCTGACATTGAGGCTCAGACAAAGCCCAATGGCAACTGCTGACATGCGATTAAATTTAGATATCCACATCCAGCCATTCACATTTATGAGATATGGACACGGTGCAAATGGGTGGGGTCCTGATATGGAGGTGCGAATGGCTGTCTACTTGTATAGTGTAGCTCCAATGTACGTATATGTATCTTATGCATGTATACAGTTGCACAAACTCTGAACCAACTCTTCATAACAGGTCTTTGTTACCAAGTAACTTTACTTTTGCACGTTTCAGCCGAGAGGTAGAAGAGAATATTTTTGCATTTTCCATGTGCGTCAGTGGTAGAGAACTAGGAATTAGTTCCGGATGGTAGGGCACAAATCTTCCAAACAACTATCCGAAATTAAGCAATCGAGATAAAGGGTGCCATCTATTCTCTCCGAAAAACACAGGTACCAAAAAGAAGAAGAGAAGAGGGAGGGCCTCCCGTTAAGGCCCGCTCGGGGTCTCCATCCCACCACGCGCCCTCCCAACCCAAAGCCCATCGTTTTCCCTCCGTCCCTCCCCTCTCCATTGCCGCCGCCGCTCCCCTCATCCGAGCTCGATACGGGTGGTCGGCGGCCCCTCCTCTCCGCTCCCGCCCCCGGCCTCCCTTTGACCGCCGGGCGCCGGCATCACTGCCGCGGCCAACCCCAGGGCGCAGCGCGTGCCTCTATTTCTCTCCCCCGTTCAAGGGCCCTTTGATGGCGACGAGCACCCACCCACCAGGTATGCCCTCCCCTTCTCTTCCTAACCCTAATATATTCGGATCTCACCCAGTCACAATATATTACCTAATAGCTTCGATTTTGTTTGCAAAAATCATCACGTGCGCACCCATGTCCGCTAGATTCTTGCGCCTGATCCTGTGCTGCTATGGTTTGGGCGGGGTAGACTAGTTGATTCGTGCACTTTTGGGTGCTTGTAGTGCTAGGTTTTGGAGGGGGATAGCCCAGTTGATTCCTCCGTTTTGGGTGCTCATGGTGATAGGATTTGGATGGGGATAGCCCCAATGATTCGTGCGCCTTTGGGTGCTGGGGATAGTTTTGGGTGCCTGGATAGTCCAGTTTCAATGTCAGTATATGCGTATTTTGGGGAGAATTTTGTTTTGGGTGGTTCTGGTGCTAGAGTTTCTGATGCTTAGTAGCCCAGTTTCAATCAAATTCCCCCATGGGTCGTGCACTACGGGAAACAAGAAAATTGCCGAGTGTATTTTTTTTGTCGAGTGTTTTTTTTCGAGCACTCAGCAAACAAGCTCTTCGCCGAGTGCCAAGTCAAAAACACTCGGCAAAAAAAAACACTCGGCAAATCGGGGCTTTGCCGAGTGTCAAATAAAAAACACTCGGCAAAGAAGGGGGTTTGCCGAGTGTTAAAAAAAACACTCGGCAAACAGGAGGGTTTGCCTAGTGTTTTTTTGACACTCGGCAAAAAAATAATTGTTTTTCCTCTTTTCACCTTGAAATTTTTTCTACTCCCCACATACAACACGTGGTACTCCATGTTAAAATTTGGTATATTTTTGGATTTATTTGCTATATTTATTTAATTAATTGCATTACAAGGAAATTTTTGGTATAAGTCAAATTTGAACTGCAAGTGATTCAAATTGTGGAACAAAATGAGTAGAAAAATGATATTCATGTTATTTGGCTCAATTTGAGACCTGACCCATGAAATGAAAAGAAATTTCGAACATCTTGTTCAGGAAACACGACAATGAACATGTGGCGGTAGTATTTTTAAATTGTAAAAAAAACAAGCAAAGTCTGAAAATCATGAGATTTGTAGTTATGTGATGATATAATACGTGGAAGCTGTGGAAAAAAATTGGAAAGGTTTTGCACATTTCATCATGTACGATGATTACAAACCGAAGCATATCAGAAGAAGAATAGTAACTTTGAGAAGGATTCGATAAAATTTAGAGTCGAAGTGACGGTCGAGTTCGGTTTGACTACAAAACTTTTTGTATAGTCAGTAGAGAACATATCTTATTTCGTGTGAAAATTTGGTATTTTTTGAAACTGTTGGATATTTTTAATTTTTTTTTAAAAAAACTTTGCCGAGTGTCCTAGGGTAGACACTCGGCAAAGAAAAACTTTACCGAGTGCCCGCCTAGGACACTCAGCGAACCTTTTTTTAAACCTACCGGCTCCGGCCGGCCCAGCCCACAAACACCACCCGCCCCCCGCCCCCGCGCCTTCTTCCTCACGCCGCCCCCGCCCCCCACCCGTGCCTCCGGACCGCCCCCTCCTCCCCCTGGCCTCCCCTCACGCCGCCCCCCTCCTCCCCTAGCTCCCTCCACCGGCGGCCCTCCCTCCCCCGGCGCACATCCTCCACTCCTCCTCCCCTTCCCTTCCCTCCCCTCCCCTCCCCTCTTCCTCCCCTGGCCGGATCTGGCGCCCCTAGCTCCCCTTTCTTCCGCGGCCAGATCTGGCGCCCTCCCGGCGGCGGGTCGTGGCGATCGGGGCGGCGGCGGCGGATCAGGCCGCGGGGCGGCGGCGGCGGCGGGTCGTGGCTACCGGGGCGGCGCCCTGCCCCTCCCCTCCCTCTCCATCTCCGGCTGCCGTCCACCCCCTCCCCGGATCCGCCCCCCTCCCCTCCGCGCGGCCAGCCCCTCCTCCCTCTCCGGCCGCCGCCCCGGCCCCTCCTCTCCCTTTCTCCGGCCACCGCCCCGCCCATCTTCTCTGGATCCGGCCGGATCCGGCCGCCGCACAGCCCCTCCTCCCCGGATCCGGTGGGCGCGGACTTCGTGGTGGTGGCGCCGGATCCCTCCCCTCCCTCTCCAGATAACTCCCTCCACTCCTCCGCTCTTCCCCTCTCTCGCGCGGCGGCCTCTCTCCGGCCGCCGCCCCGCCCCTCTCCCCGGATCCGGGGGGGGGGGGGACTCCGCCCCTCTGCCCCGGATCCAGCTCCCCGACCCGCGAGTGGGGCGAGCTTGCTCATGCGGTCGACGTCGAGGCCAGGGTGTGGTGGAGGTGGTGGCCGGCGGGTGTGGTGGTGGTGGCGGCGGCGGGCATGGCGGCGCGGAGGCAAGGCACGGCGGCCGGTGGGAGGCACGGGTGCAAGGCGTCGACGGCAGGAGGCAAGGCACGGCAGCATGGGAGGTGGTGCTGTGGTGGTGGTGCTGGCGGTGGTGGCGGCGGCGGAGCAGGATGTGGTGGTGGCGGAGGATGTTTTTTTTTCAAAAATTTGTTGCCGAGTGTTTTCTCGGCACTCGGCAAAGACTTTACCGAGTGCCCGACACAAAACACTCGGCAACTCAGTGTTTGCCGACTGAAAAATTGCCGTGTGCCGTTTGCCGAGTGTTACACTCGGCAAACGGTTCGCCGAGGGTTTTTTGCCCTTCGCCGAGTGCCCCTAGCACTCGGCAATTTCACTATCTCCCGTAGTGGTGGCTGGACTTATGGGGGGATCATTGATGGGGGACTAGTTGGATACTTTTTGGCTGTTTTGGGAGTCCTTGGCAGCGGCTTCTCAGGGCGTACGTAGCCCATTGTAGATTCCAGCCGAGAAGATTAAGGAATTGTGACTGCAACCATGTTACTTTTCTAGGACTCTGTTTCTGATATTGTTCCCGCTGCATCTTTTCATCCCCATGGTGAATGTTGCTGTTGATCTGTAGATTGGATTTGTTCCTCGGTAGCTTTATTAGATTTGTGCTGAATGATAATCTCTGCCTGTGATATTTTTCTTCATTGCGGATGTGTGCCGAGTATTATCCCCTTTGTTCATTCTGTTGGCTTTTTTTATTGTCTCTGTACTCGGCTGTTCAGCTTGTGCAGCTAATGATCTAATGTATTTTGTCGTAACTATGTATTTTTCGGATGTGTGCCGAGTATTATCCCCTTTGTTTATTCTGTTGGCTTGCTTTCATTGATCTTAAGATAACTGGTGCTATAAATTCACACTAGCTGATGCACTTGCAAATAGCTATGTAAATATGAAAAGAAGTATTTTTTTATCCTTTTGTTTGTTTGGCATCATATCTGTTTAAATGGCATAGCAATAAGAATTTTTTGTTTTTGGGGAATCATATCTGCTTAAATGGTATAGAAAATGCTGAGTGCACTGTCAAATAGATTTTCCAGCAGTCTGCTTTCAGTTGTTTTTGCAAATCCTCACAGGCCAGTGAACTGACTTTGTTTTTACCACCCCATGCCATTTAAATGACTAAATCAGTCAGCCTAATACTATATATGGTCATGCTATGATCTTATTTCTTGAAGCTCTATAGGTCAACCCATAAGGGTAACTTAGTTTTTCCTATTCTGGCTGGGGAAGTGGATACGATGGCTATCCTTGGTAGAGTTAAATACATTGGCGGCTCTTAGCGCGCCAATGTGGCACCACAATATCGAACATATGTAGAAACCCCCTTGTTTTTTCTCATATCCCTCTCTCTCAGCGTCCTCTTCTCTTCTTCTCCTCTGTCTCCTCCCCTCCCATCGCGTGCTTTATTGCGCCGCCGCCATCCGCCTCCATGTATGAACACGTCGTTTGTCATGAAGAAGCAGTTGATGAGGCAATCAAGCATGTGGTGCACAAGGTTCTTCTGCTGGCCAAGTCCGAGTCGAACAGCCGCGCATTCATTGGGGAAGCACGCGCCAGGCATCACCAGGCTCCTCGTGCCCCTACTCTGCTCCAAGGACTCGGTGCTTCGACGCGCTGCTTTCCCTGTCCGGCGAGCGGGGATCGTTGGGAGATGATCGATGGAGGATGGAGCTGATCCTCCTGTACACGGTGCCGGTGGGGAGCAGGGAGCTGCGGAGCAGGTCCACGGGCGGCGCCATTACAGCAGGTGCAGGCTAAGGGTAATGAGCAGATCGAGGCGATGGAGGAGGACCCGCACGAGGTGCAGCTTCTTCGCCTCCTGCGCAAAGTCAGCGCCCAAGCAGCCGCTGAGGGACAGGCCGAGGCTTAGCTCGATCTCATCCGACTAAATGGTGGCTGCACTCCCACAGTCCCACTGGTGCTCCTCCCTTCTGTCCGAACCTGCCGAGGAAATCCCTCGATGCCATGGGTCCCGGCTGGACGACTACTCCTCCCACAGATTGACTGAGGAAGAAGAGCTTCTCAGTGTCCAAAAATTCAGTTACACTGGAAACAGCAACCAATTACGTTCTTCCGGCTCAGCCAAGCCCCAATCTCCTTGCTTCTGTGCGCCCCTGCTAAATATTCCAGAAACCAATCTGGTTAGTTGTTTTTTCACATTTTCAGTGCATGCCGGTGCTGCTGTGTGCGGCATGCATGGAGTTGTCGTGGGAGTGCACGGTGGCTTAGCTGGTGCGCCAGTGCGCGGGCACGAACACAACGGTGAAGATGGCAGGGCCATCTCAAAGCTCCTGAGCACCTGCACGCGTCGCTGAGCAGGACATGCTGCGACGGTGGGCGAGCGCTGCTAACGCCCTGGGGAAGAGCAGTGGGTGCAGAGAGAGGGAGCGAGGGAGAGGGGTTCTTGTATATGTTTGCTAGCGTGGCACCGTTTACGGTGCCCGCCTAAGTGGCATTCACGTGTCATTCATCCCAAATGGTGTTGCAAGGTTGAACCTATTGTGGGAGGCTTTTGGTTTCCCTTGACAGTATCACCAGTGATATCACTGCGTTCTGGTTATGTATGAAACACTTGTCCTTTTAAAACCTTTCTGAATTTAGAAACGAATTTGAAACATTACCCTCATTTCCATGTTTTTCTATCTTTTGTCCCTGTAAAATCAAACTAAATTTGAATTATTATGTTCAGAACTACAAGCTGATTTACTTGTCCCATTTGCTAATAACAGGGCCTTGTGATTTCTAATGAACATTGCAGAGCATGTTATAAAGCGTATGCATGAACACCAAGGGGATGAAACCATTGGTATATTTCTCACAACCTTTTGAACTTATCATTTAGCATATTTGTGTTCTAGTGTGACGTTTCAGCCACGAGACATGAGAAATGTTAGCTATGGATTTTGGTTATTCATCATGGGTTCACAGATTTGTTTTTCTCTAAAAGAATTGGGAAGTAGCTTTCTTTCTGGGTATATGTGGGGAAATGCATATGCAATCTTTTATTTATTGAGGTGACTGTAAAATTCTTGTCTGACTGAATATGCGATTTCAACCTACATGCTATACTTAGGGAAATTTGTGAATCTCCTAATGTCTGCTGCATGGCATGAATGCATATTTTACTGGTCCATAATGTGAAGTTCTGTATATAAACTTCTCGTGTTGACCCTTTAGAACATGCTAACTGGAGAGTTTTCTAGAGTAGTTAAACAAGAGATTTAGTTAAATCTGCACACATAGGTGGGGCCTGGCATACCCTAAGAATCGGCCTAGCCGGTCAGCCCATTAGTAAAAAAAAAAGCACCGCAGTCAGCAGTCCCCACGTTGGTCTTCCTCGAGTCGCGACTCGCGAAGCTCCCATCCTCCGAGTCCAAGATGGTGGACTGTGTCGAGCGCGGGGCGGGCGATTAGTTGCCCGGCCGCCGGCGGGGGATGGCCGGACGGCCAGATCGCCGACTCCTCTAGTCCTCCCTCCAGCCTCTGCGCTTCTTTCACAGTGGAGCTAGCGGCGAGGCGCCCGACCGACACCCTTCTTCCCAAATCCCGGCAGCCCTACCTCGATTTGGCCTCCTCCGATCATTTGATAATCAATTTGATGAAATTAATATGGAGTTGCTTTCTTGTATGGTTGCCTTCAATCCTGCTAATTCATTTGCTTCATTTGATGCACAAAAGATACATAGACTTGCTATATTTTTATCCACAAGACATCACAAGCACGGATTTGCTAAAACTTGAATTCCAGCTCGATATTATATTGATGATGTGAGATAGGATGATAGTTTCAAAGGCCTACAAGATCTTGTTAACTGAGACTCAGTTAAGCTTGTTGAAACAAACAGGCATAATATTTATGACTTGGTTTACTTGCTTCTCAAATTGGTATTGGTTCTTCTTGTGGCGACAGCTAGTGTTGAAAGGGATTTTTGTGCAATGACTTTGATCAAGAGTAAGCTAAGAAATAAGATGGGTGATAGTCTTTTGGATGATTGTCTTATCACATTCATTGAGAAAGATATTTTCTTTGAAGTGGATGAAGAAGATATAATTAAGACTTCATATCCATTAGAAATCGTAGGCTGGAGAAGAAGTAATATTTTAATTTTCTTTGAACGTTAGGTCTGTAAGCTTCTTTTAAACTATCTACATTATAATTTATGGACCTTTTAATTTAACCGTTGAATTCATGATATTATGAGATTTTTTTATCTATGTTATTATTGTTTACCGATTTATTACCAAATTATTAGTTTGATCTTACAATATTGTATTTTGGATGATTGGCTCGGCATACTCTAAGTTTAAATCCTAGCTCCGCCACTGTTTGCACATTAATGTGGCTTATATGTGTGGAGTCACTTAACCTATGCACTTGGACCTCCACTCCCTTAGGTTTTATGAACCTAATTTGACAGCCTGCTCGTCTTTTATTTTCTACCAATCAGCTAGGAACGAACATGGTGATGTTTGCATCTCTGCCATCAATGGCTTACATGTCATTATGTATCACATTAGCAAGTCTTGTTTTGTTATTGGCTGGGATGACGGGGACTCTAGCTGGAATTGAATCAAAGTGGTAGATCACAGGGTATTCATTGCCATGTATTTCTGCAGTTGCATGGACTTGCATCAAACGGACCTTCCTACTTATGTGATTGTCCTATATGATCTCCTTTGATTTCATTTGCACACTGTAATCACATTAGCTAGAACACTCGCTTTTTGCTTCAAATTTGAAATTCATATCATGATGGACTAGAACGCTGAATTTCTTGATTGCTGAGTTACTAATCACATTGTGGCGCTGCCAAAGAAGCTGGACTCTTCATTGTTGTTGCCTTGTGGGCTGCCGTGTGCAAAGAACAAGAGCGCACGGTATTATAATAGCAGAGCAGAACACAGACAAGCGACAAGGAGCGGAGCAGAGCAGAGCACAGCCAGGCACAAGCAGTAGAGTAGAGCAGAGCAACCGGGAGAGGAGAGGGCACATATGCAGAGTAGAGCAGAGCCAAGCGCAAGCATTCATGCACTCAAGCATGCAGCAGAGGTGTAGCAAGGCAAGCACAAGCAGCAGAGCAGAGGGAAGGGAAGGCTGGGAGATGAATAGGCGAATAGTTACCTGGACAGAGCAGAGGGAATGGAGATGATGCAGATGCTTCCGGAGACTCGAGATTTGGAGAGGAACAAGGCCACGTTGTGAACAAGGTCTCCTTTCTCTTCTCTATTTCCCGCGCAAGTACTTGTGCATAGTGGCTGCCTCATCCTCCAGGACGTCCACTTCAACCTGAGGCGGGTGCCACAGACATCCTGGCTATGCGACGGCTACCCCCAGCACACCCCCGGCGCCTATGAACCATGATCCTAATACTATAAATTGTCAACCTTGTAATCTTATTTCAAGCATGCTCTCTATGTCAACCTGTAAGGTTAACTTCGTTTTTCCTTTTCTGGGTAGGGGAGTGGATATTGCTGTTATTTATATTATGTTGATATTGGTTTCCACATGTCATTCACCCCAAATGTGTTGCAAGGTTGAACCTATCATCGGAGGAATTTTTTTCCCTTTACCTTTATATCACTACGCTCTGGTTATGTATGAAACACTTGTCTTCTTAAAAACCTTAATTTAGAAACAAATTTGAAACACTATCTTCATTTACATCCTGTATGTGTTTTCTACCTTTTGTCCTATATGATCTGCTTTGATTTGATTTGTGCATAGTTTTTTCAATTCAGACCTGGTGATTTCTGAGGTTCATGTTGTGCTGATAAGCAGCCTACTATTCAGTAACACTTTCATGTGGCATGTTCATGTTAGCTAGCTAGAAACACTGCTTTTAGCTTCAAAATTCAAATTCATGACATGATGGACATTGACAATGAATTTCTTGATTGCCGAGCTATGTACACTGTAATTCAGACCTGGTGCTTTTAGTTTTTTTCTTGATTGCCGAGCTAGAAACACTGTGCTTTTAGTTTTTTCAATTCAGACCTGGTGATTTCGGTTTTTTCAATTCAGACCTGGTGATTTCTGAGGTTCACGTGTCACACCGATTTTAAGAACAAAATCGAGTGCATTAAATATACATGTACGCTAGGATCAGGTTACACACATGTACGACATAAGCGAATATCAAAGACAATGCCATAACGAAATAAAGAGAGTATTAATCATTATTACATGACCGAAAGTCTCAAATAAACCACAAAATCTATTTATTACATAGCGGAACTTCTAAGATAGCAACGTCTCCACAGGCAGCTGACTGAAGAACTGTATGCCTAGAACTCTTCAAAATCGTGCAGGTACTCCTCCAGATTAGCTTGGTATGAACAACGGTTTTGCAAGGGTGAGTACACTTATGGTTGGTACTTAATAAGTCGTGGGAAACAATGTAGTGTAAGGCAAATCAAGGTATGGCTAAGGCTTAAACAGCATCAGCTTTTAATTTAGTTGGTCAAATTTTATTAGCAATTAATTAGACGTAAATTTATACCACCCGAAATTAAACAAGAACATGAATAAAATAATAACATAACCATAAATGAAATGACAACAATTTAAATCCATCTTTTCATAGCATTATCATGTGAGGGTCCAGTCCGTTCTTAACCGTGAGCACCGCTGATCGATCAGTTTTACACTCTGCAGAGGTTGTACATCTTTACCCACAAGTCGCGTAAAAGTTCAAAAGAATTTTGGACCCAACCATGCGGTATTTGCAAGGCACCATACCACACTTCCAAGGTGTGATTGCATATGAACGCTACGAGGCCTTTACAAAGATTCATTAGTAAGTGGTAACCCGCTAAGGTTTCGGTATTTGGCGTGCACAACCTATCACAGGCCGCTAATGCAACGACTCAGTCCCCCCTCTTGCCTCATCACGAGTAAGATTACCCCAGACTAAGGTTTCTAATTATTCAGCCAAGATCAGAACCATTTAGTCTTGTGGTAGCACTGTTTTCCTGGGTGGTTCTCCATGTTCCGATTAAACATAATGGTCTTGTATTAATGGAAGGTATAACATAAATAATACCAAATTAATAATAATTCAGATTAAATCACCATAACCATATTTGAGCACTAAGCATGAGCTACCCAACATAAATTTAACCCGGTTGGTCAAGGCAAGGTAGATAAAGTCTAGGAAATTCTTAATTGGGACCCATCAAGTTTAAATTATACTTTGCATGGTATGTTGCATAGAACATGAAAGTAAATGTGAATAGGACTGAAAAGGAGTGATTAGGGACACGACTTGCCTTTTTAACCTTGTTCTTGCTGTTCGTACTCTTCGAAAACTTTGATCTTCAAATCCCTTGAACTGCTGACCGTCTACACGCGTCACACGACCACATACAAGCAAACAAATATAATACATAAGAAAACAGTACACCAATCATAATTAAATAGAAGAAACAAATTTGAAAAGCTATTCTACGCATTAAAACGAAAACACGGATACAAGGAACGTTAAAAACGGAGCTACAGTGCAAAAACTACGCTTAAAACAAGATGCAGGGGTATAACTACGAGAAACCAAACTTCCAGGGATTTAATTTTAAATAATTTTGAACTGCAGAAGGGGCAGCAGGGCAAAACGTAGAAAATGCAGGGGCTTAAGCGCAAAAGCATGGCTGCTGACTCAGCTGACTTGATGTGGATCGTCGGATGGCGATCCGGCGGCCGGCAGCTGCTGCGCTGACGTCAGCGACGGCGAGCGCCGGCGAAAAACGGCAGTTCGCCGGAATCGCCCGGGAACGCGCGACTGGGTGCAGATTTGAGCGAGGATTAGACTAGCAGATAGAAACGAGCGCAGTGAACTCATTTGGGATGCCTACGGCGAGGACTTGGCGACGGCATCGGCTCCGGCGAGAACTTGCGGCAGGGAAACCAAATAAAATAAAATAACACGGTTCAGAGAAGCGGCGCTGGAGGAACGCGAGCGATTTTGCGTGCGAGCGGAAGAAAACACTGCGAGGAAGATGACTGCGGGCCCTGCTTGTCTGCGGCAGGAGGAGAGCTGCGTGCGAGAAGAACCTGGCCACGATCTGGGCCGTTGCCTTCGATCTGGGCCGAGGCAAGCTAGCTGGCCCGCTGCTGCGGAAAGGTGCTGGGCCACGGGCGGAGCACAGCGTCGGGCCAGAAAGGAGATGGCTGCTGCGAGGAAACAAAAGAAAATGAACTGGGCTGCGACAGAGGAAAACTGGGCGTCGGCCAGAAAGAAGCTGCGTGCAGCTTGCTCTTGTTTCCGAACTAGAAACAGGAACTGACGGAAAGACAGAAATCAATTGGAGACTGAAACTGACGCCCCAGACTCTGAACTTCGAAAAAACAGGACAACCAGCCAACTGACAGAAAAAAAAAAGCTTAACAACCCAAAAGCAGTACACAACCACGAAACCAGGCCACAAGACTGAAAAAGCTTGATAGGAACATCTGGCGACTGAACCAAAAAACTACAGAACTGCAACTGAAGAACTAGAGAACAGATAAATAACTGATTGAACTCTGAAACTGAAACACCAAAGAGCAGGAAGCTGACTGACGGAAAATGCAAAACAGCAACCCAAGGTGAAACACAAATTCTTCTTCAAGCATTCAAACAAAGAGATATGCAACAGCATGAATGCTCAATAAAATCCTATATTTCATTAATTAATTAGAAAAAATGCTCAAATGCCTAGAAAAATGCAAAAGTGACCTTATATGCCTTAAACAAGCAAATTCGTTTCTAGCGATTTTTGGTAAAATGCAAAATTAGAGATTTTGGGTGTTACATCATGTTGTGCTGATAAGCAGCCTACTATTCAGTAACACTTTCATGTGGCATGTTCATGTTAGCTAGCTAGAAACACTGTGCTTTTAGCTTCAAAATTAAATTCATGACATGATGGACATTGACAATGAATTTCTTGATTGCCGAGCTATGTACACTGTAATCACATTGTGGGGCTGATAAAATAAGCAGCGTTGAGACACATAACAATTGAATCTTAAGCTTCACACAGAATCTGGACCAGTCATCCTCATTCCTGTCATGCTGGAAATGTCTTTGATACATTTCAATCACAGGCAATTGAATTCGTACTGGGGAGGATGGCAATGGTGCATGAAGAGAGATCAATGTGGCAAATCTCACATTGTTCATTACCAGGTATCTCCGATTTCTGGTTATTTTAAATTTACCTTGACATGTGACTTATTGAGGTATTGTATTTCATCTAATGGTAGTTCTGAATTTATGGTAACCTTGGATGGGGTTTGTCACTTTATACACGCACGGACTTACAAAGGACAGCAAATGAGTATATTTAGAGGGCTCCTGTCCAACCATGGACTATACTTATGTACCCTTTTTTGACATGGTAATTTGAGGTTAATGGAAAAGTAGCGATAGTCGCCTCCAGCGAAGCTACCTTCTTCGAAAGCTCCGAGGCTGCTTTCTCGCTCTTAGCAAGCCGATCCCTCGTAATCATCGAAGAGTAAGAGACCTACAGATTTTAAAAACCAAGTTACCAAAAATAACGAAGTAAAAGACAACACTCGCAAGACAAACCACCAAACTATCTCATAATTGTACCTTCTTTACGAGGTTCGCCTCCAAGTTAAAGAGCTCTTCCAAGATCATTGACTTCACAGCTTGCTGAAAATCTATGCGCCAAAGGATATAGTCGTAAGCATAAAATAAAAATTGGTAAAAACCAAGGACAGCAAAGCCATCTACAAGCTGTTCTTACCCTCATACTTTCGCACCTCAACGGCGATCGGAACAACCTTCTCTCTAGCCTCGCCCTTAGACGCCACCACAATCTTCCCGCCACACAAATCCACAACCCCTCCTTTACCTTTGCCCTCTCCCGAAGTCGTCGTGCCCGCCTTCTCCACCCTTTTTGAACCGCCAACATCTGCATAGCGCTCGCAACCTTCACCTTCAGCCCCCCAGACCAAAGACAGGTTGTGAGGATTATAAACCCTACCTTCGGCGCATGTAGCTAGAATCTCCGTGCGCCCGCTCAAGCCCAGACACTCATTCAGTCCCTGAAGCCCCGCCGGCAACCTCTCACCTACATCATAACATTCAACTTTTAGCCTCACATGATCCTCACAACTAACCTTACCAACGCCCCCCATAGTTTCTTCCAAGTCCTTCAAAAATTTCGTTGAGGCCTCACCACAATCAAAGAACCGTAGCATCGATAGAAACACCTCTACATGCTTACCAGATCTCACAGCTTCGGCACACCCACCCTTTGGATCAGATGAGAACGCATCCACAAGCTTCGCCTTTTCGGTGGCAAACCCCCTCTCAAGTTTCCCAACATCAGTCAAGAGATGTTGCGCGCTCTTAAACTTCGAGCTTATGGAAGGCACCGTGATCTTGGTACCAGCTGCCGAAGACGCGTCAACCTTGGCACCCGTAACAGTAACAGGAGCAAATCGAGGTTTCTTGGCGCCTCTTTTGATCCGTGCGGCGGGCCCGGTGGATGAAGGTGCAAGAGCTGGAACCTCCTTAGGAGGGCGCATAGAGACAGGAACAACATATGCCGGATTGCTCAAGTCGCCAGACGAAGCTGTCGACCACGATGGCAACATAGCAGACGAAGCCCCCGCGGTCATTTCCTTCCTTTTTTGCGCCTCCAAATTCAAGGTCTTTTGCTTCGCCTTAGCGGTCACTTGCAATTCAATAGTGAGCTTCACCATGGGTACGAAGTCAAATTTTGCCTTTTTCCTCTGCTCAAGACTAGCACCGCGACGGCGCCTCTTGCCCGTAACTTTGGGGTGAGGCAGAACCACAATATCATACAAGTCAAAAATCTAAGATGATGACATTCCATTTGTATCCATGATTTATATTGTGTTCCTTGAATATCCATTAAAGTCTACTTGAATTGATTTGCAATTATGTGAATTGTATGTGAAACTCTTTCCTTGTATGGTTATTCTAAAGTTGTCCCTAGTCGGAGTTCATGTGAGGACACATGAATATTAGACTAGCACATGTATTAGTTGATGACTATGTTTCACAAGTCATGGACATGAAGATGTGGAACTAATAATGTGGGCACATGTGGAGACACGTGCTAGGACTGACCCAACACGAGAAGTAGTTCTCTCTTTATACAACATATACGCTTTGTCCTTAGACCTGAGATTGTCGCATGTACTCAAGATGTGGATCGACTTACTTAGGGGCTATCAAATTCTACGCCGTAACAGGGTAGTTATAAAGGTAGCTTTCGGGTTTGTCAAGAAGCATGCTATGAGACATGGTCAATCAAGATGGGATTTGCCCCTCTCTGATTGAGAGTGATATCTCTGGGCCCCTCGAGTGATCGGATCCGAAAATGCATGGCCATGCTACATACGATTAAGAGTTAGCCTACAAAAGGATTCCGAATCATAGGATCGAGAAAGAGCGGTCGGCTTGAAGCTAGACCAAATATCGTGAGGCAAAGGGAATAGCATGTATATAATGTTGTGATGGTTCGTCTGATATGATCTTCGTGTGCGTATAGGAGTTGGCACGTCTTGCTAGAGGTCGCTACCGACTATTGGGCCGAGTAGGAGTACTCAGGCCATGTCTATACGTATCCGAACCCATAGGGTCACACACTTAAGGGGCTGGAAGCCCAATTCGGATGTGATCCGAATTGGATTAGGTTTAGAAGTACTAATGGGCCTTGGACCTAGAGGCCCGTTAGGAACCTCTATAAATAGAGGGGTGGGGGCGCCCTAGGGTTTACACCTTTTTGGTGAAACACATCTGCCGCGCCTCCCACGCCTTCGCCTGTTGCAACTCGCGGACCTAGCAGTCCGGCTTGCGACGCTTCCTCCCTGCACGTGTGGATACCTTGGAAGTGTTGCTCCTGCAGCACTTGGACGAGCCGCCAACGAGCCACGACGAGCCACGATGAGCCGACGATGAGCCGCGGCACGAGGGGGATCTTGCTGCACGTGGACGAGCTGCTGAGGAGCTGCTGGACGTCGATGTGTTCGACTACGTACGACTACGCTGATCGACTTCGCTGCATCAACGCGAATCTACATCTTCCGCATCATTGCATCGAGTGGTAATCCCGTGATCCTGATACGGCAGTTTTCCTAGTTTACGCGGTAGAAAATTTTGTTTTGTGCTAGTGTAGCCTAACTCATATCCCAACAACGTGTGCTATAGGTCACGCAAGCCTGAAAATGGCCACACCGGACACCGGGTACGAAAACATGGGGGATGGACCGAACATTTGAAAATGGCCTCCATATGTGTTTTCGGCTATGAAAATGTGTGTTATAGGTCACAGAAGCTTGAAAACGGCCGCACCAGCCACTAGGGACGAAAACGTGGGGGATGGACCAAAGACATAAAAAATAGCCTCCAGACGCGTGTTCGGCCATGAAAACGTGTGGTATAGGTCCTGGAAGGCCAAAAACAGCTACACCGGCCACCTGGGACGAAAAAGTTTGTGTAAGACCGAACACTTGAAAATAGCCTCTGGACGCGTGTTCGGCTATGAAAAGGTGTGTTATAGGTCACACGAGCCCCAAAACAACCACAGCGAACACCAGCTACAAAAACATGGGGGATGGATCGAATAATTGAAAATGGCCTCCAGACGTTTGTTCGGCCATGAAATCGTGCGTTATAGGTCGCGGGAGCCCGAAAACGGCCACACCGGCCACCGGGAATGAAAATGTGGGGGATGGACCGAACAATTAAAAATGGCCTCCGGATGTGTGTTCGGCCATGAAAACGTATGTTATAGGTCACGGGAGCATGAAAACGGCCGCACTGGCCACTGGGGACGAAACGTGGGGGATGGACCGAAGACGTGAAAATAGCCTCCAGACGCATGTTCGGCCATGAAAATGTGTGCTATAGGTCATGCAAGGCCAAAAACAGCTGCACCAGCAACCGGGGACGAAACCATGGCTGTCAAACCGAACGCTTGAAAATCGCCTTCGGACGCGTGTTCGGATATGAAAACATGTGTTGTAGGTCACGCGTGCCCGAAAACGTCCACAACGGACACCGGGTACAAAAACGTGGGGGATGGATCGAATAACTGAAAATGACCTCCGAACGCGTGTTCGGCCATGAAAACGTGTGTTATAGGTTGCGGGAGCCCAAAAATGGCCACACCGGCCACCGAGGATCAAAACGTGGGGGATTGACCGAACAATTAAAAATGGCCTCCGATTGTATGTTCGGCCATGAAAACGTGTGTTATAGGTCATGGGGGCCCAAAAATGGCCGCACCAGCCACCAAGGACGAAAATATGGGAGATGGACCAAAGACATGAAAATGGCCTCCAGATGCATGTTTGGACAAAAGTGTGTGCTATATGTCGTGCAAGGCCAAAAACAGCTACACCAGCCACCGGGACAAAAACGTGGGTGTTTGACTAAACAAGTGAAAATGGCCTCCGGAAGCATGTACGGCTATGAAAATGTGTGCTATAGGTAATGGAAGGCTAACAAAAGCTACACCGGCCACCGGGGACAAAATCATGGGTGTCAGACTGAACACTTCAAAATGGCCTCCGGACGCGTGTCCGGCTATCAAAACGTGTGTTATAGGTCATGCGAGCCCGAAAACAACCACACTGAACACCGGGTACAGAAACATGGGGGATGGACTGAATAACTGAAAATGGCCTCTAGACGCGTGTTCGGTCATGAAAACATGTGTTGTAGGATGCGGGAGCCCGAAAACGGCCACACCGGCCACCAGGGCATGGACCAAACAATTGAAAATGGCCTCCGGATGTGTGTTCGGCCATGAAAACGTGTGTTATAGGTCACGGGAGCCCAAAAATAGCCGCACCGACCACTGGGGATGAAATCGTGGGGGATGGACCGAAGATGTGAAAATGGCCTCCAGATGCGTGTTCGGCCATGAAAACGTGCGCTATAAGTCATGTAAGGCTAAAAATTGCTACACCGGGACTAAAGCATCCCCCATGAGTTACAATAAAAGGATTGTATCCTCTACTCAGTCGGATGTACTGTGTAGGTGAGATGGTAAGGAAGCTATGCGCGAGGTTTGAGGTTGTGGGTTGAAATCCTACGCACCGCGCGCACACGCGCATATTTTGTGTGAAAAATCATGTGACTTGTGATCGGCCAAGGAGAAGTGGGTGCAGCTGTGGCTTAAGTGGCTGAGGCACGCTGCCATAGACATCTCCGATTTGCTCGAAGACTACCAAGACACTAGCAATAACAAGAACTACTGCTCTTCCTAGCAGACTCTTTACAACCACTTTAAAGCTGTGCATTTCTCAATGTAATTTCGTAGAAGGCAATCGATCCAACCAAGCGACTAAATCATTTGTTCTTGCCAATGATGTACATCAGGTTTTCTATATGAAGGACATGTCTAGCAAACCTAAGATTTTAGAAGAAAAAGAAAAATTATGGGAGTCAATAATAAATCAGGCCAATCAGGAGATTATAGTAAGCTCGATGGTATGCCTCCATTCGATGTCGAAGTTGGCCCAAGCATCATGTTAGCCAAAGATCAAATGTTCGTGCATTGCTACGGTAAAGATCAATTGTGTCTTTTAAACCCATGGAATTTTTTATCTATGTTTTTATTACACTTAATGGATGTCTACACATTTGCTAGAAAATCAAAATAATTTTGACTTAATTATTTCTTTCAACTCAAATACTCATTAAATTTCTACCTTTTTATTTAAGCAAGAGAGTTGCTCAAAAAATGGATACGTAACCATGTTGTATCATACAAAGCAACCACATTTCACATATAGTCTGGCTTAGCAAACACCATTGTTGTCTTAACATAGTGTTCATGAGTTAGTAGACATGGATCTATTTCTAATTGCAAGTAGTGCAGCGTACAACCAGCCTGCACCGCCGCAGCTCAATATGCGATAATTTTTTATCTTCCCATGTAATTTTTCTACTCTAGTACATATTGAACTCCACATAAATGTCATGTTCTTTCACGCCACAGACGGTTTCTAAAGTTTGGAACTAAATAGATAGCCAAAAATTTTAAAAAAATATTTATATGGATACATGTATGTTCTTTGCAAACTAACAATATTGTTTACAATATCAAAAGGAATATGGCTATGATCATTGCCGCATATGGCAGGTGATGGTAGATGCCGTATGGGGTTTCTTTAACTTAATTGTATAATAAGCTGAAATACATTTTCTATTTGCAAATGAATCATAGCTGAAAGTGGTGGGATTGTAGAACCGCCGGCCATCGTGTCCTTGTAGGACCGCTGCACGAGCCTGTGAGCCACCAGCCACCATGCGCCCAAGGGCCATCACCACGCCATAAGAGGATGCTGTCTACCCGGTTTCGCGCGCCTGTGCTAGCTGCCTGAACCTGGGCCGCCGCCGGTCGCCTGCCCAGCCGCGCGTTGCGCCAGGGTTTTGCTGGTGACGACCATGGCCTTCGCGATCAAATTAAAAAGTTATCAACTGCAAAGTATTAGGTCTCGTTGAGCTCTACAATTTTGATATAAAGTTTCTATTCATCCGAGATCAAATAAAAAATTTGATACTCAAAGCATAAATCCATTAATCTAGTCTTGCTAATCCTTACCACCAAATAAAAAACTAGCATGTGTTGTGTGTTTGTGACCCTAAACGATCACAAATGAATAACTTATGGGCCTTGCTAGCGCCCGGATGTCCAGGCCGGGGCACTAGCATCAGACCCACGAGTAGCCGTCCGATCAGGTTCGACACCACTTCAGGATCTGGCTTAAAAAGAAGTCCCACCGAAACATTGTTCCATGTTGCATGAAGCAACCCACTACCGTCGCCAGGTCTAGAGCAAGCACCACCTTCAAATGTGCTGCTCACCCTAGCTAAATAGGGGCATTAAAATATTTCTCGCATATCCTTCTCAAATTAAACAAAATCGCAACATCTGAAAATTTTTACAGAAAACCATGAAACATATCGATTAGATAGATGTAACAAGATGGAATATGGTATATGCAACATATAGGTTCCGAAAAGCAGATGAAATATTATGTAATGATTCTTGAAACAGTCAAGAAAAATAGATGTAACATCTAAAATTAAGAAAAGAAGCTTTATGCAAATTGCAAAAAGCTGAAACAAGTGGTTGAAACATTTCAAATCACCAAATGCCACATTTGAAATGACCAGATGAAACATCACGAAATCAATTGCAACAGTTGAAGATGAAAACATTCAAATGCCTTGCCTTTCTCCAAATTTGACCCTCCAAGCATGAGTCCAGCCATTTGCACATTAGACCCTTGGGAGGAGCTCACCGGAGAACAACAAGACCGTGTTATCCAACAATTTTCAGATCAAATTGCAACATAAAGAACAAAGCATTGCAACATCTGGCATCACGAGCTACAACAGCAACCAGTTAGGATCAGGAGAAAGAGGGCAAACACAAGCCTAACAATGAGTTATATCCGGTTTAAACAAGGATAAAAATGAGTGTATTTTACACTCATCATGTTGTCTTTTCGCAGCTGTACCGCCTTTAGCGTGTTGTATTGTTCCTAACACCAAGTCTCCGAGGCCCGAAAAAATAAGGAAAGTGGTAGCAGCTCAGAAATCGACTAAGTTTCTTTCCCCCTTTGGCTTTCCTACTAGGATTCGGAATCCTCTTTCGTATGACAATCTTAATGATCTCCCATAGTCCAAAACTCACAAAAACATCAAAAATCCACCGAGAATAAATTAAGTAAAAAAACATGCACACACAGATAATAATAGTAATCATGTTTCATTATGATTGCTAAGGTCAGACACAATACATAAACATATTAGACTGAGTGACCCACCTCACCTCAGAGTATGCACCATGTCTGAGTGACCCACCTCACCTTGCCAGGACACTGGTCCTGCCCTCGTGGTTCACGCGCCCTCGTGGTTCAGCAGTGGTCAGTACACAAATCTAGCTGCCAGTCGGATCCAAGGGCAGGCATTTGCATTGTGGTTGTGTTTGAACATGGAGATGTCATTATTATTGTCAGGCACCATACATCCTCTCTCAGTTTCACTCCGCCTCACACACGGATAGCACACCAGGGACCCGACACCATGCATGCCGATTTCATATTATTAATATTTAATTTTTTTAATGGTTGTTGAAACTATATTGTTGATATTTTTATACATAATTTACGACCTAATTTGGATATATTTTTGAAATATTCCGAAATCTTAAATTCACACGTCTAGAGATACAGTTAGTCCAATCTGATGTTTCCGATTATAAAAATGAACATAAAGAGATAGGAAGCGAGAGACGTGAGGGGGAAAGTTAAATTAGGGCCTAAGGGGTGAAGTTAGGGTTCCAGGTGAGCTGTCATCACTACGTGTTTTTAATCGAAATTGGAATGTCAGCAATCGTCAGATCTTGAGCCAACAGTTGAGACTGCCTCGGAATGGTAATTAGGTCTGCGCGAGCTTGCATTGTGGCCTTCCTTGAAACCTTGGACATAGGTGTTATATTATTATGTTCTTGCCAGCACACAGCAGTGAAGGACGACACAGTTGAGATGTGCATCACATTTTCTATATGAAGGATATGTTTAGCAAACCTAAGATTTTAGAATAAAAAGAAAAATCATGGGAGCCAAAGCGCCACATAGTTCTTCCAGGTAAAAAAAAATCATCCACTGGACCAGCACATAGTAACGATCCAAAAAGTCCATATTAAGATTTTTTGATAGCAGAAAAAACATAAAATGTCTAATATTTGTAGTATTAAAAGGAAAAATAATATATTCACGTGACCTTTTTCCCGTAGCAAGGCACCGGTACGTGGTCAGACTTAATGCACGATGCCTAAGCATCCATTGGGCCTACCCTCGTGTGGATCACGCGCAACAGGACACGGCTCACAAGCTATGATGTGCAGCAGTCGCTCAGATGGCTGAAAGGTACCCTTAATTTGAATGGTACCATATATATATATATATATATATATATATAGTAAACAAGACAAACCACCGTTGATACTACTTTGCACTACTTGATACATATATCTCCACCAAAAGCGAGGCACGTGGGGAGGAGAGATATGTGGTTGATGGTGCGGGCACGTGGCGAGTGCACCGTACGAAAATTTTGCTCGTGTCGGACGACTGATGTGAAGCATTACCCAATCTTAATTATCTCCCATAATCCAAAACTCACAAAAACATCAAAAATCCGCCGAGAATAAATTAAGTAAACCATGCACACACAGATAATAAAATTGCTAATAAGGCCAGAGACAATACATAAACATATTAGACTGTTCATGACACATATCACGGTGGATAGTGTCTGTGTCCTTATTACAAGCAATGAGAGATGCTTGTCACCACACACACGCGCACAGATGCACAACATACATATAGTTGAGACCAACAGATGGATCAACTAGAGGTCACCCCATATGGTGAACAATTTATTGGAGATAAACATTAACATAACTTGGCCATAGCTTGAAGCATAGCAACATATGCCTATGAACGGCGTTCATGCTATCATTTTAGGCTTGTCCGCTTCTTCCATCTTAGCAAGCACTTCCATTTC
Organism: Setaria viridis; assembly: GCF_005286985.2. NCBI lineage: Eukaryota > Viridiplantae > Streptophyta > Magnoliopsida > Poales > Poaceae > Setaria > Setaria viridis. Next base: position 41,422,669 of record NC_048270.2, read on the forward strand.
TACCATCTTAGAAGCAACTGTCAAATTGAGATATGGAAATCCCATTAGCGCATGAGTTAATTTTGCAGTGAAAATAGAGTACAAGATATCTTCATGATGTAAGTAACATGCCTGAAGTTGTGAGATGGGAAGTGAAGTCAACAAATTACATTAACGGAAATGCATGGAAGGCCACACATACGTATTAGTCCATGATATGCTACAAAGCTTGTATGTACATATAGCAAATTAAATGCATTAATTGAATAGAGTGAGTTTAGTGAATTTACCAGAATCGTCCAGAAAACATGGGAAACAGCAAGTGTTCTTGCAGACTGCGTCGGTGCCACCCACAGCAATACAACCAAAACAACATGCTTTTGCCCGAGCGGCTGCGCAGCAGCCGCACTCTGCCGCGGTGGCCGAGTTAGCATTGAGGCTCAAGATGACCAGGCACATGATCACCATCAAAGCGGTGGTAGTCCTCTTTCCCTCCATTGCCTCCTCTTGCTGCTACCTTCCTTGGTTACCTAGCTAAGTTTATTGGTTTTGTGTTGAGAGGTGATTCTTGCATTGAATGGACGTTGCCGCGGCTGCAATTTATAGGCAGCTGCGCTATGTGATGATATGGACAAGGTGCAAATGGGTGGTCCTGATATGGATAAGGTGCATGCGAATGGCTGTCTACTTGTATAGTGGCGCTCCAATGTACATACGTATGTATCTTATGCATGTATACAGTTGATGGATGTACATGTTTGTTGCACAAATTATTCTGAACCAACTCTTCATAACAGGTCTTTGTTACCAAGTAATTTTACTTTTGCACGTTTCAGCCGAGAGGCAGAAGAGAATATTTTACAGAGAGGGCAGAGAAGGAGGTTGGCGGAGGCGCCGTGGTAGGGTTCCCCGTGTCGCCAAGATTTTTGCATTTTAGATGTGTGTATTGATCACTTCGTCGTGCTCGCGGGGCCCAACTCCAGGTTGTACCCCAGCAGACCACGTTCTGTTTCTCTGCCTCCAATGAGCATGCATGCCTCCACAAGGACCACAAGACTTAGTAAAAAAGCTAAACTTTGCAACACGATGTATACAGAACGTTTTGAAATGTACTCTCGTTAGGCATTCACCTCCTTAACAATCACTGCGACTGTAAAAGAGGTACATCGACGCTAGCTAAATAAACCACTATAAGATTTAGCAAGAGATCATTTTATACAATCCTGTAACGAAACAATTTGACAATTATAGTGTCCATATATTTTGACAAAAAAACGTTTAAATTATATAAGGAGGTGGGCCCGAAAACGGTTGGATTACATCGAGAACGTTTTGAAACAGTTGGCGGAGCAGGATTCTGGCGTGGAGCATCTACATTGTCGCGCGCGCGGACTGCCGGAGTAGGCACGCTCGACTTGTCCCATCGCCAGCTAAATGATTTAGTACCGGATGGTCTCTAGTACCGGTTGGAGCTACCGTCCACCAGGAGCTTTTCTAGTTTGGAACTGGTACTAATGCTAATATTAGTATCAGGTCAAAAACAATCGGTACTAAGGCTAGGGATGACACGTCATTTTTCTAGTAGTGTGTGCAATTGGTTTTGTAATTAGTCTATATTTAATACTTCTAATTAGTATCTACACATTTTATGTGACAGGGACTGAACTTTAGTCCGTGGAACCAAACACCCCATAAGTATGTTTGGTGCTGTAAGGATTTCGGTTTTATTTAATTTCCTAGGCATTTAAATTTCTTTCTAAAATAAGTTAATGAATCATAGGATCTCATTGTTGTATTCAAGCTGGTGCATTGATTTTGCCTATAAAACCCGCCGCGGTCTTCGCAGCCCCCATCAAACCCTAGCGCCCTTGCCACAAGCTCAGCACCGCTGCCGCCCGAGCTCGAGCACTAGCACCCACCCATCGCCGTTGCCTTCCCGTCGATGGGATCACCGCCCGGAGCTTCGCATCGTGGTAAGGAAGCCGCCCGTGAAGATCCCATGTGCTCCTATGCCCTCTACCGCGTCCCCGAGTTCCCGGAGTTGCTAGTCTCCCACCGAGCCGACTCTCCGAGCTTCACGTCACTGGTGCCGCTCCGAAGACCTAGTTCGGTTCGCCATGCACCTCGCTTCATCCTGAGCTAAACCCCATAATGAATGGTGGTCGGATGCTCGCCGCCACGGCGCGTCGTCTTTTCTGTCGCCCGTGCATTGCCTATCCCCTTCCAGCCGATTGCAGCTGTCCGATCGCAAACCGGTGGCCCTGATCGGATACCAAGGTCAATACCGGTCGAACCGAGCCGTGCGCTGCTTTTGCAAGAAGGCCCCTGTTTTTCTCTCTTTTTGCACCTGAGGTCCTACGCAGTTCAAAAGTAATAAGATCTAGGTCCTTTTTCTTTTGTTTTAGCCCGTGTTCTTTTATAAAATCCCGCCCACTATTCTGTTTGGTCTTTTGACGCGTTAGACCTTCTTTTTATATGTTTAATTAGGTTTTAGGTCTCGATTTCTTTAAGTTTAGCCCTTGAAAGTTTAGTTCTCTCGCAGTTAAGCCCCTGAACCTTGTTTAGCTCATATCTTAAGCGTTTTAAATCCGTTTTAACAGATTCTTGCGCCTATAAGTTCATGTTGACGCATAGATTAGTTGACTTATACGAACCTTGCTGATTCAGCTCCTTGATTGTGCTTCAGATCTCGCTAGGGAAGAATAATGGATGGGCTTTGGTTGAGCTTGTAGATCGACTTGCAGTTGCAGTGAATGAGCAGAGGATTGGCAGTGAATAAGATCAGGCCGCTGCCCTGCTTGGTAGGGAAAATATCTGCTTGCTACCAAGGCCTGTGACGCATGGACCCCATTGAGAGTGCATTATTGACAAGGACTTAAAGCCAAGGGCTCCACACCTGTCATTGATCAGCTGTCTGCTGGGCGCTGCAAGGAGGTAGTGCATGTTTGACATAAAGAAGCAGGTGGCCCAGGATTTACGAAAAATAAGGATCTATTTGATACCCTTGCTTATATTTAGGGGCTAAAAGTTGCTTATTTGAAGTTGCTTATTTTTAATCCTAGCTGTTTGATTGCATGGGCTAAAGAGCATTGAATGAGGTGGATATTGTCATGTTTGCCTCTAATGATTGCTTCCCATCACATTTCTCCCCCCTCATTCAACGAGGGAAGGAGGTGTAAAGTGCACCTTTTAGCCCCGATAAGTAACCCTTGTGTTGTTTACGGGCTGAACATAAGTAGCTAAAGTTTAGCTCCAATAAACAAGAGTGTTTGGTATTTTTGGGGTTAAAAGGGGCTAAACTTTAGCTGCTTATGCATAAGCAAGGCCATCCAAATAGGCCCTAAGTATGTTTGGCGTTGTAAGTAGGTTTTATTTAATTTCCTAGGCATTTAAATTTCTTTCTAAAATAAGTTAATGAATCATAGGAGTTCATTGTTGCATTCACGCTGGTGCATTGATTTTGCCTACAAAACCTGCTGCCGTTTCCGCAGCTCCCATCAAACCCTAGCACCCCCGCCACGAGCTCCAGCGCCGCTGCCGCCCGAGCTTGAGCACTAGCGCACACCCATCGCCGTCGCCTTCCTATCAATGGGATCACCGCCCGGAGCCCGTGTCATGGTAAAGAAGCCGCCCGTGAAGATCCCGTCCACTCTCGTGCCCTCTACCGCGTCCTCGAGTTCACCGGAGTTGCCAGTCTGCCACCCAGCCGCCTCTCCGAGCTTCATGTTGTCGTTGCCACTCTAGCTGCCTCTCTGAAGACCTAGATCGGTTTGCCGTGCACCCCGCTTCATCCTGAGTTAAACCCCATCATGCCACGTCATAGTAAGGAAGCTGCTCATGAAGATCCCGTGCGCTCCCGTGCCCTCTACCGCGTCCCCAAGTTCACTGGAGTTGCTAGTCCACCACCGAGCCGCCTCTCCGAGCTTCACTTCACAGTCGCTGCTCCAGCCACCACTCTGAAGACCTAGATCAGTTCGCTGTGCACCCCACCTCATCCTGAGCTAAACCCCATGACGAACTGTGGTCGGATGCTCATTTTCGAGTGAATTCCGGCGAGATGGTCGCCCGCCGCCGCCATCTCCATCGCCCATGCACCGCCTGTCCCCTTCCAGCCGATGTCCGATTGCAAACCGATAGCCGAAATCGGATGTGGTCACCAGGATTAATACCAGTCAAACTAAGCCACGCGTGCCGCTTTTGCAAGAAGGCCCCTATTTTTCCCTCTTTTTGCACTTGAGGTCCTATGCAGTTCAAAAGTAATTAGATCAAGGTCCTTTTTCTTATGTTTTAGCCCTATTCTTTCATAAAATCCCGGCTGCCATCCTGTTTGAAATAGATACGGTTATAGATATGCAAACATCTGCATATTTCCAACCGTATCTCTTTCGAACGGGAGACGCCTAACTAGGTTACGTGACATACGAACATCATACGGATAGAGAGGGGTAGGATGTCTCACCTTGCTATCCTACAAAGTGACGACTCGAGGACAGTAATGTAGCCTCTCCTTCAAAAAAAGAACATACTACTATCAAGTTAAATTTTTGACAGCACCTCCCCTGCACGTGGAGGTTTCCATAACCTGCATCAAATAAAACGGCACGATGGCTGACAACCACATCTACAGCACCAGAATGGCACGATGGCCGACTTCCACATAAAGTTCTTATACCTTAGATTGCCAAGTCAAACATCCTTTTCTAATTTCTAAAACAAAAGCCCTCCCACCTCTCTATCTTATACTTTCCTATTTACTAATTGCTTTTGTAATTTCTAATTTCTATTTCATCCTACCACCTCTGTACCCTTTTCTCATTTCTAATTCCAATTTTCTAACTTGAAGAGCAAAGATTGATTACTAGGAGGGGTGAGGGACGCCGGCCTAGAGAGGCGAGGGGACGTCCGGCGGCGGCGGGTGCGTCGGGGGTAGGATGCCAGGGGCGGCTGCAGGGGCGCCGGGTTGGGGGCGGCCGGGATCGAGGGCACCAGTAGCGGGGGCACCGGGCCGGGGGCGGCCGGCGGGGCGGGACGCCAGGGCCGGGGCGACGGGCGCCGGTGGCGAGGCCGCCCGGCCGGTGGTGGCCGGCGTGGCGCCTGGGCCGGGGGGGGGGGGCGGGCGGGGTGCGGCGCGGCGCGCCGGGGCAGGGCGCCGAGGCTGGGTGGTGGGGTACGGGGCGGCGGGCGGGGGGTGGGGGGAGGGTCGGCGGCGGGGCGCGGGGGCGGCCAGCGGCGACGGCGGAGGGCGTCGGTGGTGTTTCGGAAGTGATACGGAGGGGGTAGAGAGATTCGTTTTCGCGGCTGAGTGTTCGAGTCAGAAGGCCGTGCGGCTTAAGTCAGGTGGTTTGCCGAGTGCGCGCGATCTGGCACTCGGCAAAGTCAGAAGTTTTGCCGAGTGTCAGATCGCGGGCACTCGGCAACTGCAGCTTTTGTCGAGTGCCCTGGATTCGGCACTCGGCAAAGTGAAGTTTTAATTTTTTTTAAAAAAATTTAATCGGAACACGGGCGTGCCAGCGGGCCCGTGACATACTTTGCCGAGTGTGTAGCAAAAACACTCGGCAAAATATTATCTTTACCGAGTGTTTTCGCTAGGCACTCGGCAAAGTACACTTATATTTCATGTACACTTTTTCAATAACGTGTTTTACTAACCTTTTTCTGATATACTTGGGAAAAACCTTATCAAATTCACTCAACAATGGATATATGGTTTTTCTACTGACATTATTCCATTATTTCATTCAGTTATAGCTCAAATTGAATTTATATCTATTAAAAATCAATAATTGCATTTAATAAATAAAAAATACCAAACGGATCTGAAAAATTTCCAAAATTTGACATGAACCAATCTATGTTGTATGTTGCCTGTACAAAAAGCTTTGAAGTCAAACCCCAATTCAAGTGTCACTTGGACTCCAAATCTTATCGGATCCTTTCTAACTTCTATGAATCCTTTCGGGAGATGAGTCGGTTTGTAAGCATCATATGTCATAAATTGGGCGAAACCTTCTCAATTTTTTACCACAGCCTCCACATATAATATCATGACACCTTGACAAATCTTGTGATTTTCAGACTTCGTTTGCTTTTTTTAGAATTTAACAACCATTCAACCACATGTTCGTGATCGTGTTTTCTAAAAAAATGTTCAAAATTTCTTTTCATTTCCTGGTTGAGACCTCAATCCGGATTGAATAATATGAATATGATTTTTTCACTGATTTTAATCCATTATTTAAATCACTTGCAGTTAAATTTGACTTAAATAAACAAATTCCTATTAATGCTATCAATTCATTAAAAATAGCAAACAGAGAAAAAATAGACCAACTTTTAAGATGGATTACCAAATGTCATATGTGGGGAGTAGAAAAAGTGTGGAGAGCAGAGGTGGAAAAAAAAGTTTTGCCTTTGCCAAGTGCCTACACAAACACTCAACAAACTTTGCGGAGTGCCTATTGAAAACACTCAGCGAACTTCTGAGTTTGCCGAGTGTCTGGAGGGAGCACTCGGCAACCTACTTATTTGCCGAGTGTCCGCGTCGGACACTCAGCAAAGTACTAACGGCTGGCACACTCCCCTAACGGACGGCGCACGTGCAAGCCATGTGCTGGAGATTTATCGAGTGTCAAATCGTTGCCGAGTGTCGTGTGGATGTTTGCCGAGTGTCTTATTTGTGACACTCGGCAAAGCTATTGTTTGCCGAGTGTATTATTTATGCCGAGTGTCTTCCAGTATACACTCGGCAAATGATGTCTTTGCCGAGTGCTCGACATAAAGCACTCGGCAAAAATTTTACACTCGGCAACATTCCTGTTTCCGGTAGTGAGTGACCCGGGACTAAAGACCCCCGTTGTCTCTGATTGCTTTATTCCGGATGGATTTTCAGGAGATTTGCTCCCTACCAATAGGGACTAAAGGCAAGTTTTCCACTTATAGCAAACCAGTTAGCCCATTGTTGATGGAACGCATCACTAGAAACAGCTCGGGATCCACTTGTCCAATAATCGAGAGGGCCTATATATGGACCACGTGTGCGGATCCCTAATTAGGAAAAAAGAATAATGGAGTAGGACATCTCCATGCTCACCTAGTAGCCGCTGCTAGCTTGTGCGTGTGGAACACGAGTGCCGGCCCAGTTGGCGCTAAGACATCGTACGTGCATTAAGGCTACGATCTCTTTCTTCTAACTCATGCTTGTGCTATTATACATTATTGCATGATCATCAAGATAAGATCGTATAGTGACTGAGTGAGACATGTATGTACTAACATGCATTTAAGCCTCGAACTGTGTGTTGTTACGTGAGCTGCCTCCTCACCTCGCCTCTGAATTATTGAACCGTTTCCAACAGTGTTGGTCTCAAATAAATTTGACACCAAACAGATTTATGAAGAAGAGAGAATAATACTTGGAATTGGAAAAAGTTTATCTCTCTTTACAATGGAGTAGGGCTCCCTTTTATAGTGACCCATAAGCCACTTTACATTTGGAAAATGTCCTTCCTCAACCACTACATTAATTCCTAGGATATGCTGTACATAAAGGTCATTTGAGGTAACGTGTACAAATGAACTCTTCCACATGGTCACGTTTCTCATGCCTCCTGTTTTCCAACCTCGAGACATCATCTTCACGCCAAGTTGATCATCTAGCCTCGAGGCTCCATCCACGATCCAGAATGAACGTCCAGGCTTGAGGCTCCTTCTTCGTTAAGCTTTGTTGAGAACTCATAACCTCACATAGTTCTCCTCCGAGTATTGTTCCCGACTCAGAACACTCGAGGTTTAGCTCAGTTGGAGTTTAGCTATTACTGTTGCTAGTCACCAGCCTCGAGCCCCTCCAGAAGCAAGGTGATGCGAGGGTACGAGTTTTACTATTAAAGGTGTTTCCATAGAATGTGCGAGGTTAAAGCACTTGCAGCAAAAGCGTGGAGCTGCTTTCAACCAGAGTGCAATAATGCAGCCGTGCCCATCTTGGTCTTGGTCTCCGCCTGAACTATAGCAGATGCTGGCAGCGGTAGCAGGGTGGTCCATTATATCTATGGATGGCAATGGTCGGATTCGGATGGAATCGAATTCGAATAGCACTTTTTACCACATACTAATTCAAATCCGAATTCGGATTCGGATGTTCTCGAATGCGAATGCAAAATGGATGGTTCGAATTCGAATACTTAGCGGATTTTTGCATAATATTAATCGAATAGAATTCATTAAATTTAGCCAAGAAATTAAATTTTCTGAAATTAAATACTTTCCCTTCGCCCCAGCGGCGGCCTAACTCCCAGGACGGTGGCGTGCGGGGCCCGAGCATCCCTGGCCTCTAGTGGCGTGGCGGGGCGGCATCCAGCAGCAGCGGCGGGGCTCGGCCTCCGGTGGCGCGCGGCCAGCCCGACCTACCCGGTCAGAGGTGGCGCAGCGGTGCGCGGGCCTCCCCGACCAGAGCCGGTGGGGAGCGGTGCGCGGGGAGGACCTCCCCAGCCGGAGGTAGCAGGGCGCGACCTCCCCGGCCGGAGGTGGCTCCCTGTGGGGGCGCGGCCGTGACAGCTAGCGAGGCAATAATTGCTTCCGTACGCAGCAATAATTGCTTGTGCGACACCGTGTTATTACTCTGGTACAGTACTCCCTCCGTTGCAGTACACTGGTCCAGGCGTCAGGACACTGCTCCTGCCCTCGTGGTTCACGTGCATCAGGCCAGCAGACAAGCTATGATGTTGCCAACAGTGTTTGTTTGAACATGGAGATGTCATTGTGATTGTCAGGGACCCGACACCATGCATGCCGATTTCATATTCTTAATATTTATTTTTTTAATGGTTGTTGAAACTATATAGTTACTCCAATATCACGTTTCCGATTATAAAAATTAACATAAAGAGATCGGAAGGGAGAGCCCGCATAATGAAGCCGACGCGTATAATAAGCACTAGAGCCGGCATTTATACAAACGGGTACGCATAGTAAAAACTAGAATTTATAAATAAATGAAGATATTCAAATATCTGGCTTACTTTTTTCATTAATTTTGCATGAATAAGGGATGATTCATTAATCATTATTGAACAAATTGGCACACATGCTTCGTGCCCGCGTTGTGAGCATTATGCGATGCCACTGAGCTGCACCACCACGGTAGAGGGCCTGTTTGCGATGCCACCGAGCTGCACCACCACGGCAGAGGGTCTGTTTGGGAAGGGGAAGTTAAAGTTTAACACCCCCCATTTAACACCTTTTTAACAAAATGGCTGCTAAACACTTGTGTTAAAAGAGTAGTGTTAAAATTTAACACCTCTCTTTTCATAAACACATGGAGGGGGTGTTAAAATTTGCTAAATGTGTTAAAAGTGGTCCCCTCCCCACTTATTCCTTGGTTGCCCCCCTCTCTCTCCTCCTCTCTCTCCTACCCGCCGCATTTAAGAGCATTATTGAGGGGTAATGCAGTCCTTTTCCAACAAAAGTGTTAAACTTTAACAACCCTTCCCAAACATGCCACAAGCAACACCACCGGCTGACTGTGCTAGCGGGGAGCACCCTCACCGCCTGCCCGTGGGGACTTCTTCTGCCGGCCATCGTGTCTTTGTAGGACCGCCGCGTGAGCCTATGAGCCACCGGTGGCCGTGCGCCCAAGGGCCATCACCATGCCACCTGAGGATGCTGTCTACCCGGTGCCGCGTGCCTCTGCTAGCTGCTTGCACCTGGGCCGCCGCTGGTCGCCTGCACAGCCACGCGTTACAGCCGCCCCCCTGCGCTGGGCCACCCCATTTCGTGTTGGAAGAACTGCCACAGTCTCGCGCACTGGGGTTTTGCTAGTGACGACCATAGCCTCCAAGATCAAATGAAAAAGTTGGTACTCAAAACATACATCCATTAATCTAGTCGTGCTAATCCTTACCACCAAATAAAAACTAGCATGTGTTGTGTTTTTGTGACCCTAAACGATCACAAATGAATAACTTATGGGCGTTGCTAGCCTATAAGTTATGGGCGTTTGTGACCCTAGTCGCGCCGGGGTCTTGCTGGTGACAACCATGGTCTTCGCGATAAAGTATTAAGTCTCATCGAGTTCTACAATTTTGATATAAAATTTCTATTCATCCGAGATCAAATGAAAAACAAATGAAAAAATCCGAAGTATTAGGCTTCATCGAGCTCTACAATTTTGATATAAAATTTCTATTCATCCGAGATCAAATGAAAAAATCCGAGATCAAATGAAAAGTTGGAACTCAAAACATACATCCATTAATCTTGATATAAAATTTCTATTCATCCGACATCAAATGAAAAAGTTGGTACTCAAAATATACATCCTTTAATCTAGTCGTGCTAATCCTTACCACCAAATAAAAAAACTAGCATGTGTTGTGTGTTTCTGACCGTAAACGATCACAAATGAATAACTTATGGGTGTTGCTAGCGTCCCGGACGCTAGCATCGGACGCATGAGCAGCCGTCCGATCGGGTCCGACACCACTTCACGATCTGTCTTAAAAAAAAGTCCCACCGAAACATTGTTCCATGTTGCATGAAATACCCCACTATCCATCGCCAGGTCTACAGCAAGCACCACCTTCCAATCTGCTGCTCACCCAAGCTAAATAGGGGCATTAAAATTGCAGAAATATGTCACATATCCTTGTCAAATTAAACTAAATCGCAACATCCGAAAATTTCTTACACAAAACCATGAAACATATCGATTAGATAGGTGTAACAAGATGGAATATGGTATCCAACATATAGATTCCGAAAAACAGATGAAACATTATGTAACGATTGTTGAAACAGTCGAGAAATATAGATGTAACGATTAAAATTTAGAAAAGAAGCTTTATGCAAATTGCAAAAAGCTGAAATAAGTGGTTGAAACATTTCGAATCACCAAATGCCACATTTGAAATGGCTACATGAAACATCACGAAATCAATTGCAACAGTTGAAGATGAAAACATTCAAATGCCTTGCCTTTCTCCAGATTTGACCCTCCAAGCATGAGTCCAGCCATTTGCACATTAGACCCTTGGGAGGAGCTCACCGGAGAACAACAAGACCGTGTTCTCCAACAATTTTCTGATCAAATTGCAACAGACAAAACAAAGCATTGCAACATCTGGCATCACGAGCTACAACATCAACAAGTTAGGATCAGGAGAAAGAGGGAAAACACAAGCCTAACAACCCCAAGACAAAACTGATGTACTCATCATACATCACGGCTTGCCGTGCACAGAGATGAAGGCCGCCAAGCTCAATCGAGACAGAGACGACGTGATAGTGCTCCAGATCGACGGTCCCCATCAATTGTTGCGTACACTGCCAAAAGCAATGGAAGAAGAAGGGTCGTCCCTGCTCGACCTCCGTAGATGAGCGCAGATTGGGGGAAACCGTATAGAGTGCCGCTGACAGCACAGGCGAGGGGGCTCAGGCTTGATTCAGGGTGAGGGTAGCGGGTAGCATGAGGAGACAGTCAGGTTTCATAGGAGAGAGGCGGAGTAGAGAGCTCTGGTGACTCGGTGAGGAGGGTGCGGCACGGAGAAAGGTGTGTAGCTGAAGGAGCTACATGGTTGGGGCGAGGCGAGCGTAGAGACTAGAGAGGGAAAAAAAGCATGGGGAGGAGACGATATGTGGTTGATGGTGCGGGCACGTGGTGAGCGCACCGTATGAAAATTTTGCTCGCGTCGGATGACTGATGTGAAGCATTACCCAATCTTAATTATCTCCCATAATCCAAAACTCACAAAAACATCAAAAATCCGCCGAGAATAAATTAAGTAAACCATGCACACACAGATAATAAAATTGCTAATAAGGCCAGAGATAATACATGAACATATTAGACTGTTCATGACACATATCACGGTGGATAGTGTCTGTGTCCTTATTACAAGCAATGAGAGATGCTTGTCACCACACACACGCGCACAGATGCATGACATACATATAGTTGAGACCAACAGATGGATCAACTAGAGGTCACCCCATATGGTGAACAATTTATTGGAGATAAACATTAACATAACTTGGCCATAGCTTGAAGCATAGCAACATATGCCTATGAATGGCGTTCATGCTATCGTTTTAGGCTTGTCCAGCTTCTTTCATCTTAGCAAGCACTTCCATTTCTACCATCTTAGCAGCAACTGTCAAATTGAGATATGGAAATCCCATTAGCGCATGATTAATTTTGCAGTGGAAATAGAGTGCAAGATATCTTCATGATGTAAATAACATGCCTGAAGTTGTGAGATGGGAAGTGAAGTCAACAAATTACATTAACGGAAATGCATGGAAGGCCACACATACGTATTAGTCCATAATACGCTACAAAGCTTGTATGTACATATAGCAAATTAAATGCATTAATTGAATAGAGTGAGTTTAGTGAATTTACCAGAATCGTCCAGAAAACATGGGAAACAGCAAGTGTGCTTGCAGACTGTGTCGGAGCCACCCACACGAATACAAAGCTGACAACATGCTTGTGCCTCGTGGGATACGCAGCAGCCGCACTGTGCCGCGGTGGCCGAGTTAACATTGAGGCTCAAGATGAACAGGCACATGATCACCATCAAAGTGGTAGTCCTCTTTCCCTCCATTGCCTCCTGTCGCTGCTACCTTCCTTGGTTACTAGTAAGTTTATTGGTTTTGTGTTGAGAGGTGATTCTTGCATTGAATGGACGTTGCCGCGGCTGCAATTTATAGGCAGCTGCGCTATGTGATGATATGGACAAGGTGCAAATGGGTGGTCCTGATATGCAGGAGCGGATCTAGGGCCCAGGCAGTTTAAATTAAAGTCTCCTCATAGGCAGTTTGACTATGATCAATTTTACCTGTATTTCTCAATATGTAGATAATTCTATGCCAACAATTAAAAACTAATACATAATTTGACACGGTGTACCTCGAGAACGTTTTGAAAATGTACTCTCTCGTTAGGCGTTCACCTCCTTAACAATAACTGCGACTGTAAAATAGGTACATCGACGCTAGCTAAATAAACCACTATAAGATTTAGCAAGAGATCATTTTATACAATCCTGTAACGAAAGAATTTGACAATTGTAGTGTCCATATATTTTGACAAAAAACGTCTAAATTATATAAGGAGGTGGGCCCGAAACAGTTGCATTAGCATATGGTTACCCGTTTGTTGTCTTCCGGTCCTAAAAAAAGGACCATCTTACTTAAAAAGGTTCTATTAGGCCATGCAGCCGGCTCTGTGGCACCAAAAAGAAATTTTGACACGGTTTACATCGAGAACGTTTTGAAACTAGACTTTGGTAAGCAGTTCATCACCTGCTTAACAATAACGGCGTACATAGACGCTATCTAAATTAACCACTATAAGATTTAGCGAGAGATCTATTTTTTATAATTGCGTATACCACTTTACGAGAGAGACGTCAAGAGCATGATGGTACACTTTGTATATATCTTTGAATTCCAGCTACGGGACTTTCTTGCCTTCGCCGAAAAAATCTATCGGTTTTATCTTAAGGCCGAACATCTCCCTCTCGTCAGCGAACTTCTTCATGTACCATTTATGGAATTTGTATATCAAAGCTTCCCTACCAACTCAGGCCTTACTGGAGATTTGCCTAGCTCAAAGGTCCATTTCAGTTCAACTAGCGGTCCAGCTGGCAGCTCAACTTGCCCAAGACACTCAGCAAGTCCCATACCTATTTCTTCCATGAATTTTATTACTTCTGCTTGTTGATGCAAGGGCATTGCTGCTATCTGTTTAGCGTCGTTTTCTAGTAGATGCCCGAGGTGGGGGATAGCACCACTTGAAGACAACTTTCCTTTCCTTTTTTTCCTCTCATCAACCTTAACTAATGCCCGTTCGTAGTTCGACAGTAGTGGCACTGACTTCTTGGTTGCTTCTTTCATCTTTTTTTTAAAAAAATAATTCTCTTCGATCTATTAGCGGTGGCTCCATCTCCTTTGCTTTTTTTTCTTCGACCCTTTTCTTGAACCACTCCCTGCATTCTGCTTGGTTTCGGCCCAGCGTTCCGCTTGAGTCATTGCCTCTTGGCGTTTCTCAGGAGTCACTTTAGGCTCCTTTATTTTTTTCTTTCTCTATCTTGGCTTGGGAGGCAATGGTCGTGACTTCTTAAGTGGTGCTGCAGTTTCCTTGCTCTAGGCTTCTCTTAGTCCCGATGACGATGATCGGGGAGGAGTGTTGTTGTCCTCGTCGTCGCTCGCACCACCAGGATGTGGTGGAGATGGAGACCTTGATCGAGCAGGAAGCGACGGTCCCTGTGGTGACGACGGTCCTGGAGCAGGTTGTGCTGGAGATGATGGTCCTGGAGCAGGCCGTGGTGGAGATGACGGTCTTGAGCTTTGGGGAGAGGGTCGCTGCTGGGGATTTGTGGGGAGCAGTCTTGAGCTTTGAGGAGATGCCTCAATGCCGGGGATGATGATGTAGCATTTGTGCCATAGAATGATCCCGTGAAGCGCATATCCTAGTGTCCTTTCCCCGTCACCTCCCGGGAGGTCGAGCTCTAGGCCTTCATATTGGCTATCAACGAGCTGCTCTAGGCCGACGCTGGCGTAGCCAGGTGGAATCTCAATGCCATGGCTTGTCTGCCCTGGCAGGATTGGTAAGGCACTCTCATACACCACCTGTACATATAGCAGAAATAAAGAAGTTATTAAACTCCGATCCCGAGGTGTGGATGGATGATTGAGAAGATTGCAAAAATATCATGTATAAGTATACCTTAATGGTGATGTTGTCGACCGATTTATGCAGCTCACATGAGGTGCGTTGCGTGATGACATCCATAGGGAACCGTTGCTCAACCATGGGTAATCCTTGCATTTATGGATCGGGGAGCCCTGTGGAAGCACAGCTGCTCCCGAGGTGTTAAGAAGGGCTAGCGACGTTTGGATCCGACAGTGCTCTAGATTGGGCTAACTCCGCAACTGCTAGGGCCACTCGACAATTGATTTCCTCTTGCATTCTTACTTCTTGTGAATGCACTTTGGATTCTAGCATGCACCTCAAGGTCTCCTCAACATGTTCCTTTCTTCGCTTGTGGCTTTGGTACGAAGCGATGTCACCTTGAAAAGCGAACTTCCACGGAATGACCCCGTACCCTCGGCAATGTCTTGGGTGCTCGGGATTCCCGAGGGCCAATGTGAGCTCATGATTCTCTCGGTCCACCTTCAACCTCCGAGCCTTAGCATCTTCAATGTTCTTCATAAGCCTTTCGGCCTTCTGACGTATTGTCTCATTGAAGATCAATGTCACATCCTCTTTGGCTCAGGTTGCCTCCATGAGCGTAACACCAATTTTTCGATTGATCGGGCCATTCAAGAGTTGCTGGTATGATACTCTGATCAATCAGGTTTTGTTCCATCTTGCACCATCTGGGAATTGCTGTGCCCTAACCACCTCACCCTAGACGATGATGGTACTCCTTCTTGCCAGCATTTGCAACGTTGGTCTTGACCTTATTCGCACCGTCTTCGCTCGTCTTGTGTTCGACAAATGCCTCCCAGTGGTCCCTCAACTTTTGCCACTCATCGAAATCCGGAGTTTAGCCATTCTTGATGAATGTGGCATCCAGCATCTTCTTGAATGTCTGGAATTGTGTGGCCATCTTCTTCAGCGTCCACGGTTTCACATCATCTTCATTACATCCTTCGGGAAATGTGAAATGTCTCTTAACATCTGCCCACAGCATATTCTTTTCTGAATCCGGGAGCGTGTATGGATTAGTACTTTTGTCCTTCCATTCCCTGATGCTGATAGGCAGAAGCTAGAGACTATTTCTTTTTCTAAAAATACACATGAGGGAGAAAATTGGTAACAGCTAAACAGTGCAGATTGCATTTCAACACACGTTTTTATAGCTGAGCACACGTCTGAATCCCATTTTTAAGTGTTCGGTCCTACACCCACATTTTCATCCCAGGTTGTCGGTTTAGTCATTTTTTACCTTCCATGACCTATAGCACACATTTTTATGGTAGAACACGCATTCAGAGGTCATTTCCACATCTTCGGTCCATCCCCATATTTTCATCCCCGGTGGCCAGTGTGGCTGTTTTCGAACTAACGTGACTTATAACACACGTTTTCATAGCCGAACACGTGTCCGAAGGCCATTTTCAAGTGTCTAGTCTGACACCCACATTTTTGTCCCCGGTGGCCGGTATGGCTATTTTTGTGCTCCCGTCACCTATAACACACATTTTCATGGTCGAACACACGTCCGGAGGCCATTTTAAGTTGTTCGGTCCATCCCCACATTTTTTACCCCGGTGGTCGGTGTGGCCAATGTTTTCTTGGTCGAACACGCATCCGGAGGCCATTTTCACTTGTTCGGTTCGACACTAACAGTTTCATCCCGGTGGCCGGTGTGGCTATTTATCGTTCTCCCATGACCTATAACACACATTTTCAACACTAACACTTTCGGAGGCCATTTTCAATTGTTCGGTCTGACACCAATGTTTTGGTCCCCAGTGGCCGGTGTGGCCGTTTTCAACCTCCCGTGACCTATAACACACATTTTCATAGCTAAACACGCGCCCGGAGGCCATTTTCAAGTGTTCGGTCTGACACCCACATTTTCGTCCCCGGTGACCGGTGTAGCTCTTTTTGGCCTTCCATGACCTATAGCACACGTTTTCATGGCCAAACACACGTCTGGAGGCCATTTTTCACTTGTTTGGTGCATCCCTAGTTTTTGCTCCAGTGCTAATGTGGTCGTTTTTAGGCTTCGACCTATAGCACACATTTGCATGGTTGAACACGCGTCCAGACGTCATTTTCACTTGTTCGGTCCATCCCCCACGATTTCATCCCCGGTGGCCGGTGTGGCCGTTTTTGGGCTCCCATGACCTATAACCCACGTTTTCAAGGCCGAACTCGCGTCTGGAGGCCATTTTCACTTGTTCAGTCCATCCCACATGTTCTCGTCCCCGGTGGCCGGTGTGGTCATTTTCAGGTTCCCGTGACCTATAATCCTCGTTTTCATGGCTGAACACACGTCCGAAGGCCATTTTCGCTTGTTCAGTCCATCCCCCATGTTTTCGTCCCAGGTGGCCAGTGTGGCCGTTTTTGAACTAACGTGACCTATAACATACGTTTTCATAGCCGAACACGTGTCCGATGTCCATTTTCAAGTGTTCGGTATGACACCCAAGTTTTCATTCCTGATGGCTGGTGTGGCCATTTTCGGGCTCCCGTGACCTATAACACATATTTTCATGGCTGAACATGCGTCCAAAGGCCATTTTCATTTGTTCAGTCCATCCCCCACGTTTTCATCACCGGTGGCCGGTGTGGCCATTTTAGTGATCCCGTGACCTATAAAACACGTTTTGATAGCCGAAGACGTGTTTGCAGGCCATTTTCAAGTGTTCGGTTTGACACCCACGTTTTCGTCCCCGGTGGCCGGTGTTGCTGTTTTTTGCCTTCCATGACCTATACACGTTTTCGTGGCTGAACACGCGTTCGGAGGCTAGTTTCACGTTTTCATCCCTGACGGCTAGTGTGGCCATTTTCGGGCTCCCGTGACCTATAACACACATTTTCATGGCCAAACACAAGTCCGGATGCCATTTCCAGTTGTTCAGTCCATCCCCCACATTTTCATCCTCGGTGGCCGGTGTGGTAGTTTTTGGCCTCCCGTGACCAACAACACACATTTTCGTAGCTGAACACATGTCCGGAGGCTATTTTCAAGTGTTTGGTCCTACACCCATCTTTTCATCCCCGGTGGGTAGTGTAGCCATTTTTTATCTTCCGAAACCGATAGCACACGTTTTCACGAGCATGGCCTGTGAGGCTTAGCTTCTCGTAACCGTAGGTCATGGCAGGGTTTGATCGGTCAGGAGGCTGAAGAGTAAGTTACTTTGGGTAGTCAGTGGAATGGGATGCCCTTTCATTTGGGCGAAGTGTGTGATCGCACGAAAGTAAAGAGCAGGTGGTACTGCACCCTCGTGGAGCCCCCGAGCGACCCAAGCTAAGAGTGCTCGGGCTGGGGCGCTATAGGAGCGAGTATCAAATGGAAACAACTGGTAAAACCAAGCTAGGGAAATAAACAATGTAACTGCTCAATGTTCCATGTGTTGGTGAGGATGTTGCCGTCGTCGTCCTTCAGTCAGTAGGCGCATGGTCGGATCACCTCGGTGACTGTGTACAGTCCTTCCCATGGCGGAGAGAGCTTGTTCTTATTATTGGTCGACTAGGTCCTTCGAACCACAAGGTCACCAATCTCGAGGGTCCTCCCTCGGATTTTCCTCTCGTGGTACCTACGAAGGGTTTGCTGGTAACGAGCGGAGTGGATGATGGCCATCTCATGTGGCTCCTCGAGCAGGTCGACTATGTCCTGCTAAGCTTCTGTAGCTCGGTCTTGGTCGAAGGCCTTTACCCTTAGGGCACCGTAATCGAGGTCGAACGGTAACACGGCTTTGGCTCCGTACACCAATAAGAAGGGGGTGAACCCTGTGGATTGGTTTGGGGTCGTTCTAAGGCTCCAGATTACCACTGGGAGCTCTGTGACCCATCACCCGGTGTGCTTTTTTAGCCGGTCGAAAATGCAAGGCTTGAGCCATTGGAGGACCATGCCATTCGCTTGCTTGACCTGATCGTTGGTTTGTGGGTGCCCGACCGAGGCCCAGTCGATCCTAATGTCGTATCCATCATAGAAATCCAGGAACTTCTTGCTAGTGAAGTTTGTTTCGTTGTCTGTGATGATGCAGTTAGGGACGCTAAACCGATAGATGATGTCAAGGAAGAACTCGACTGCGTCTTGTGACCGGATGTTGGTGATGGGCTTCGCCTCAATCCACTTGGTGAATTTGTCCACCGCCATGAGTAGGTGAATGATGCCACTCGGGGCCTTTTTAAGGGACCCAACTATGTCGAGGCCCCAGACCGCGAATGACCAGATGATGGGGATGGACTAGAGCTCTTGCGTCGGCAGGTGAGTTTTCTGAGCATAGAACTGGCAGCCTTCACACTTGTGGACCACCTCCTCTACGTCTTGAAATGTTGTGGGCCAGTAAAAACCTTGGCAAAAGGCTTTCCCGACCAGTGATCTCAGGGACGCATGGTGTCCGCAGATTCTGGCATGGACATCAAGAGAAGTTGTTTCCCCTAATTGGTCGGGATGCACTTCATGAGTATTCCCGATGGACTTCATTTGTAACGTTCATCACCGATGGCGACAAATGTCTTGACGCGTCAAGTGATTCATCGTGCTTCAATCCTCTCCAGTGGGAGGACCTCTTCGAGGATGTAGGCGAGTAACGACGCTCTCCAGTTGGT
The DNA here is from genome assembly GCF_005286985.2 of Setaria viridis. Lineage (NCBI taxonomy): Eukaryota > Viridiplantae > Streptophyta > Magnoliopsida > Poales > Poaceae > Setaria > Setaria viridis. The sequence continues at coordinate 41,441,939 of NC_048270.2, forward strand.
TGGGTCATGCACCATTACGTCAGTGCTTCTAGGTGAGGTCGCCATAGGGGCATCAGGGTCGGAGCCCCTGAGCACGCAATCGGACTGTGACTGGGTTGGGTCCTCTCGGACACGGGCAGATGGTTCATGGAGGTCGTTCACGAAGACTCCGTTGGAAGATGGGCCCCATCTAGGTGCCAATTTTGTGAGGAAGTTAGCAACATCATTGTCCTTTTGTGGCACATGATGTAGCTCGATCCCTCGGAACTTGTCTTCTAACTTGCATACATCTTGACAGTACGCTGCCATGAGAGGGCTCCTGCAGGAGGACTCCTTCATGACTTGGTCGACCACTAGCTCCAAGTCGCCGCAGCATAAAGCCGCATCTCGCCGAGCTCGATGGTGATACGTAGCCTATTGATGAGGGCTTCGTACTCCATGATGTTGTTCAAGGTTGGAAAATGGAGACGGATCGCGTAGCGGAGCCTATTCCCCTGTGGTGAGATAAGGACCACTCTAGCCCTCGAGCCAGGTCCCATGATCGAACCGTCGAAGTACATCATCTAGTACTCGTGGGTGACATCCAGGGTCAGGATCTGGACTTCCATCCACTCGGCGATGAAGTCGGCCAGGTCCTAAGACTTGATAGCTATGCAGGGGACGTACTTGATGTCATGGCCCATGAGCTCAAGCATGCACTTGGAGATTCGCCCCATAGCATCACGGTTGCAGATGATCTCTCCCAGCAGGTACAAGGTGATGATCGTGACCTCATGGTCGGTGAAGTAGTGTCGGAGCTTCCGGGTTGCCATCAGCATGACGTACAGAAGGTTCTGGGCTTGGGGTAACGCATGTTGGCGTCATGTTGACACCATGTTTTGACATACGTCAAACATGGCGTCAAAAGAAAATAGAGATGCCAGCGCATAGTGGAAGGACAACGGCTAGTGGAATCGACTGGTAAGGTTGTAGAGGGTTGAGCCGATAGAGTAAGGCAGAAGCCTAGGCGATGGGATCACAGGGGCATAGCCCATAGAGTCAGACGATGCGAGCAGGAGGGTTCTAGCCGATAGGAAATGTTGGAGGTTCGGCCGATGAGGAGCTGGTTTTGGTCGGTAGAAGCCAAGTTCGTTTCTGACTCCTACATGAGTCATTTTTATTTAGAAAGTTTGTTTCTTTAGAGATAGGTCTTATGATTTGTTGTAACCGACTAGGATTAGAAATCTTGATGTATAGGGTATAAATAGGGGCCTTGTAAGGTTTGGAAAAGACACACACATCATAATCAATACAAATCTACTATTTTCGCAATCTACTTTCAAGTCGACGACTTCGCCATTGTTTTGTTTTCTTCACGAGTTCTTCCAAGCTGGTTGGGCTGCATTGCTTCGATCTCCAGCTAGACTGTAAGTTTCGCGTTTACTGAATACCTCCTAGGCTTTAACTTTGGGTGCATTGCTGTCATTTCGTCTGGATTTATTCACAAGTTATCGATATTTACTGGATCTGCATGTTTTATTTGTTAAATCTTGTTGCTTTAGTTTTTATCACGGTTATCCAGCTTAGAACACATTCCAATCAGCTTTTTCTTTATTTCTCATACTAATCTACTATCACCCAGCCGATTAGATCTGTTTTAATTGGTGTTCATGTAATGCTATTTAGGTTGTATTTTACGCTTCCTTTACATCTACTACATCCACATCGGCTGATCTAGCCGATTGTCTTTTCTCGTGTCGGCAGCTCTACGATACGTCCTGTGGAGCGATTTAGAATGCCAGCTGATTTGCTCTTGTATTTGACATTTTACCTGTCCTTTTCAATCAATAGGTCAGATTGACTGGCACACCATGGATCGATAGGGCTACAACCCAAACAGGAGCGAAGCAGATTCTCCCCGGTTTTGTGTGTTAGTGCGCGGGAGCCGTCTCTCAATTTTTGCGTCAACACATCGGTGAGTACTTCACTGATGAAGTACACCGGTCGCTGGACCTTCAGCGCATGTCCTAGCTCCTCTCTATCGACTACAAGGGCAGTACTAACCACGTGGTCGCTTGCCGCGATGTAGAGGAGAAGGGGTTCTTCCTGCTCGGGAGCGATGAGGACTAGGGCCGAAGTCAGCAATGCTTTGAGGCTTTCCAAAGCCCATTGTGCCTCCTCCATCCAGACGAATGCGTCTGCCTTCTTGAGGAGTGTGTAGAGAGGCATCCGTCGTTCGCCTAGTTGGGAGATGAACCGGCTCAGGACGGCCAAACAACTAGTGAGCCTCTGTATGCCCTTGATGCTGTGTATGGGGCCCATGTTGGTGATGGTCGTGATTTTTTTGAGGTTGGCTTCAATGCCGCGCTCGGACATGATGTACTTGAGCAGCTTCCCCTTTGGAACCCCGAAAACACATTTCTCAGGATTAGTGGGGTTGTGGTGCTGCACTACTCCAGAACAACAACACTGCGGCACGCTTGCTCAATCAGACGGCAAACCAGCCTGCTCTAGCATACAACCTCCATCACCATCGGCTCCGCAGCCAGCCGTCCAGCGTTATCAGCAGCATCCACTAGAAGTCAGCAGGGAGGATGGTGTTTTGGATCCTCACAGGGATGGGTCACCTATAGTGGTGTACGATGAGGCAACCAGTGTGTTGCGGCATGTTGATTCTTCCCGCCAGTTGACCTAGCCGCAATATCTGCAACATACATCGGCTATCCAATAGCCAATTGTGGTGCCACAAATTCAGCAGCAGGTGCCAGTGGGCCAGCCAATGCTCCAACCTATGGTCCAGCAGTAGCCGCAACAGGTTGATTGGGCCGCAAAGATAGCTGGGGTGATGCAAGATCAGTTCGGTCTAAAACCTAAAGTGCAGACCTACACGTACAGAATGCCGTACCCACCAGCCTATGACATGTTGTCGTTCCCTCACCGATTTCACCAAGTTCTCGGGACAAGATGAGGCATCTACGGTGGAGCACGTCAATAGGTTCATCATTCAGTGTGGAGAGTCAGCTGTGCAGGATGCTCTGAGGGTTCGGCTGTTCTCATCATCTCTGTCCGGGTCAGCCTTCCAGTGGTTCACGACGCTTCCACCTAACTCCATTATCACCTGGGACAATCTGGAGAAATAGTTCCACAAAAACTTTTTTGCTAGGGTTCACGAGATGAAGCTGACAGATCTAACTAGTCTCAGGTAGAGGAGTGATCAATCGGTGGCCAGTTTCATCCAACGGTTTAGGGAAGTCAGGAACAAGTGCTACAGTTTGGTCTTGAGCGATAGCCAACTAGCCAACACGGCTTTTTAGGGGCTTCACAGGAGTTCGAGAGTTTGAGCCAGATTGTACACCGGTTGTCAAACCAAGACGTACACCCATTTGATTAGAGAAAGAATTTCCAGAAGAAGGTGGCGTACGTGGAGTGTTTGGACTTAGAAGGAGAAGCAGAGGTCAGCTTGGCAGAGTGGGTTAAAGTCCAAAAAGCCGATCTCTTGCCCGTACGGCAAGAAGGAGCCTGAGAAATTCGAGTTCAATATTTCCAAGGCCAATAAGATCTTTGATTTGTTGCTGCAAGAAGGGAAAATCAAGCTCTCACCATACCACACGATCCCATTGACTGAAGAACTTAAGAAGATCAAGTACTGCAAGTGGCACAATGCCACATCTCACAACACCAACGAGTGCAAAGTCATCTGCCAGCAGATCCAATTAGCTATTGAGCAAGGGAGGCTCAAGTTTAAAGCTCCTTCAAAACCAGCAAAGCCGATGAAGATCGACCAACATCCATTCCCAACAAATATGGTAGAAGTCGGAGGCAAAAGCGCACCTCCCACAAAGGTGCTGACATCAGAACCAGCCAAGAGGAGTGGAGATGTGGACCCTAGAGTATAGGTGTCGGCCAACGATGTCAAGTTGAACAGTCAGTTGCAAGAAGGTTAAGCTCAACAAGGCCTCAATGGCCGATATCCTCCCAAGAGTTTCTCAATAAGTTATAGAGATAGCAAGACCAGGCAAGGCACCGGGAAGAGATGACACATCACCATGAAAACCACTGGAGATGCCCATTCTTCATATACTGCTAGGAGGAGCGGATCAAGATACCATCGATTGACAACTACCCCGAATGCAATGGGTCATACCAAGGCAGCCGATTGTCCAAAAGACCGTGCTTTGATGATAGGAATCAAAAGCCGATCAATAGGGATAGACCTTACCATGATGACAGGTGCATCCCAATGCGTGATTGACTGGGGGGGCAGGATCAGTATACATGATTGGCTGGAGGGCAGGCTAAATGTTCCCAACAGACTAGAGGAAAGAGCCAATGCAAGAGTCCTCGATGAAGAGCCTTTGTGTCGCGAACCAGAGCGGCGGCGTGCATCATGAGACAAAGCTATAGAATAGCCTAGATGGTGCCCAGCGGGTTTGACTAAGTCCCAGAAGAGACGGGTTCAATGCATGCGACAATGGGAGTATCAAGAAGAGGAACAAAGGTGTGCTTCAGAAAGGAAAGGGGTCAAATCCTAGGTGTGGCACATCAAAGACAAAGCCGATGACGAAGATAACAATCCCAAATCAGCTGTTGATGTCAACATGGTTTTCGTATTACCGATGGAATTCATGGCTCCAACCAATCACAAGGCAACAGAAGCAGAACAGGGGATGGCACAATTAACCTTGGAGCTGATGTCAGCCACCTTTGAGAAACCCAAAGATGAAAAACGTCGGCACCTGAAAGCCCTCTTCCTCAAGGGGCAAATCGACGGGAGGCTGATTACCAAGCTTCTGGTGGACAGTGGTGCAGCCGTGAACATCATGTCGTATGCCATGTTCCGCAAGCTCGGCAAAGGCGAAGAAGACTTGATCAAAACAGACATGATGCTGAAGGACTTCAAAGGAAACATCTCTCCGGCCCAGGGGGCACTCTGCGTCGACCTCACCATCGGCAGTAAGACCCTAGCTACTACTTTCTTTGTTATTAATGGTAAAGGGTCCTACAATATGCTTCTGGGTCAAGATTGTATTCACGCCAACTACTACATCCCGTCTACAATGCATCAATGTCTCATCCAATGGGTCGGCGACTCAGTTGAAGTGGTCACCGCTGATTCTTCTTTCAGCGTCGTTGCAGCCGATGCACAATAGTAGAATTGCAAATAAGTCAGCTGCATATCTGGCAGAGTCTAGGATACAGATTTCTTGAAGATGTCCAATTTTGGACTACAGCGATCCAAGTAGTCGGCTCTGAAGAATTGTCCTGATGGATGAGTTCACCCAAGAAGATGGGAAGCTGGAGCATGAGTTTATGTCAGTCGACGAGTTAGAGATGGTAGAGCTTGAAGATGGGAGCAAGCCAAAGCAGACATATATTAGTGCTAAGTTAGATCCTGAGTATAAGCATGAACTAATTAAGTTGTTAAAAGAATTCAAAGATTGTTTTGCTTGGGAGTATCATGAAATGCCTGGTTTAGATCAATCTATTGTCGAACATCAGTTGCTAATAAAATCAGGATATCGGCCGTATCAGCAACCTGTGTGACGTTGTAATCCGAAGATTTTACTTGATATTAAGGCTAGGATCACAAGATTAATTGATGTGGGGTTTATTCGGCAATGTCGGTATGCTGAGTGGATTTTTAATGTGGTTCCCGTATACAAGAAGAATGGAAAACTGCACATTTGTATTGATTTCAGGAACCTCAATCAAGCCACACCAATGGATGGTTGTCTGATGCCGACAGCTGATGTGTTGATAGATGCTACTTTAGGATACAAAGTCATTAGTTTCATGAATGGTAACGTTGGATATAACCAAGTATTGATGGAGAAAGAAGATATTTCCAAGACGGCTTTCGGGTGTCCTGGACACAACGGTTTATTTGAATGGGTGGTCATGACCTTCGGATTGAAAAATGCTAGGGCTACATATCAGCGAGCCATGAATTACATTTTCCATAAACTTATCGGCATCCTAGTGGAAATTTATATCGATGATGTCGTAGTCAAATCGAAAGGGTATCGAGAACACTTAGCCGATTTGCGTGAAGTCCTGGAATGCACAAGGAAAGATGGGTTGAAAATGAATCCGAATAAATGTGCTTTTGGCGTGTCGGCTCGAAAGTTCTTGGGGTTCATGGTTCACGAGTGAGGCATTGAAATTAATCAGAGGATCATTGGTTCTATTAACAAAGTTGTGGCTCCGTAAAATAAGACTGAGTTGCAGTCATTAATCGATAAAATTAATTTCATCCAAAGATTCATATCGAACCTGTCTGGAAGGATTCAATCTTTCAGCCTGTTGCTTAAACCAAAAGTCGATCAAGAGTTCGTTTGGGGGTAGAGCAGCAAAATGCATTGGATGATATCAAACAATACCTGGTGTCACCTCCTATATTGGTTCCTCCACAAGCTAACAAGTCGTTCAGGTTATACCTCTCAGCCTATGAGTGTGCCATTGGGTCGGCTCTTGTCCAAGAACTTGAAGGGAAGGAACGAGTAATTTATTATGTGAGCAGAAGACTCTTGGATGCAGAGACCAGGTATTCCCCAGTTGAGAGGTTGTGTCTATGCCTATATTTCTCCTGCACTAAGCTTAGACACTATTTATTATCCGCCGAGTGCGTTGTGGTATGCAAGGATGATGTGGTCAAATACATGTTGCCATTGCCAATTCTAAATGGAAGGATTGGGAAGTGGATTTTGACTCTGTCGGAGTTTGACCTAAAGTACGAATCAACTAAAGCTGTCAAAAAGGGCAAGTCATGGCCGATTTTGTTACTCATCATTGTAGGCCAGAGGTTGCTATTGTTGAGGTAGCCCAATGGACTTTATTCTTTGATGGATCTTCATGTGGGATTGGATCAGGAATCGGCATAATCCTTATATCACCTTGGGAGGCGAACTACAAGTTCTCACTGCCAGTTGAGGCTTCTGCTACCAACAACCAGGCCGAGTATCGAGCCATTTTGAAGGGGATCCAATTGCTGAGAGAAATCAAAGCTGATGCTGTTGAGATTTTTGGGGATTCTATGCTTATCATCAACCAGCTGACTGGAGGATGTGAATGCAGAGATGATATTTTAAGAATTTACTATGAACAGTGCCTTCAGTTACTCAAAGAATTCAAGAGTGTGGTTATTGAGCATATTCCCAGAGATTACGATGAGGATGCTAACAAGCTCGCCGCATGCTTCTGGTTATCGACCGATCTGTGGTGTTATGGCCTTAGAGTTAATGGCCGATGATTGGAGGAAAGAAATAGTAGATTACTTAAAAGATCCCTCCAAGAAAGTCGATAGGCGAGTTCGATTTCAGGCTTTGCAATATGTGTTGCTTGAAGATGACCTTTATTATCTGATGATTGATGGGGTCTTGCTTAAATACCTCAGGGTTGAAGAAGCCAAGAAACTGATGGGCGAAATTCATGAAGGGGTTTGCGGAGCTCATCAATCGGCTTTCAAGATGAAGTGGATGATTAGAAACAAGGGGTATTATTGGCCGACTATACTTGAAGACTGCTTTAAATACTATAAAAGTTGTCAAGATTGTCAGAAGTTTGGCAATGTGCAAAGAGCCCCGGCATCGGCTATGAATCCTATAATAGAGTTGTGGCCATTTAGGGGGTATCGATTTGATCGGCCAGATTTATCCACCTTCAAGCAAGGGTCATAAGTTCATACTAGTAGCAACGAATTATTTCACTAAGTGGGTTGAAGCAATTCCCTTGAAAAATGCAACATCGGCAAGCATGGTTGATTTTGTCAAAGAACACATCATCTATCAATTTGGTATCCCTCAAACTATCACTACCGATCAAGGGACAATGTTCACTTCGAGAGAGTTTGAGGAATTCGCTACTAGTATGGGAATTAGGTTGTTGAATTCTTCTTTGTATTATGCCCAGGAAAATGGTCAAGCTGAATCATCCAACAAGGGGATCATTAAATTAATTAAGAGGAAGATCGAAGAGCAGCCAAGGCGCTGGCACACTACGTTGAGCGAATCCTTATGGGCGTATCAAATGGCTTGTCACGGAGCCACAAAAGTATCCCCTTATCAATTGGTTTATGAACATGAAGCAGTTCTACCTTGGGAGTTAAAGACTGGGTCTAGGCGTGCATCGTTGCAAGACCAGTTAACAGCCGAAGAATACTCTACTTTGATGAAAGGGGATTTGGAAGACCTAGCGGGTCATCGACTAAGGTCTTTGATCAGCATCGAAGAAAATAAGAAGAGGGTGGCTAGATGGTATGACAAAAAGGTCAAGGTCAAGGAGTATTCCCAAGGAGATTTAGTCTGGAAGCCGATATTGCCGATTGTGTCTAAAGATCCCAAATTTGGGAAATGGTCGCCTACATGGGAGGGACCGTATCGGATAAACCGGTGTGCTCCTGGTAATGAGTATATTTTGGAGACACTTGAAGGAGAGGAGTTCACAAGGGCTCTAAATGGAAAATACTTTAAGAAGTACTACCCGAGTATATGGGTAGATGCATAGCCGATGGTGTGATGCCTCGGACTAACATAGACGATATTGAGGGTATCGCCTTTAGTCTAAAAAGAAAAGAAGGAAAAAGGCAGACACATGGATAGCCGATAAAATCAGCTGTGATATGGCCGATGTGATACAAGTCACCCTTAGAACAAATAATACTTGCAACACTTCGGACACAACAGGTTATTACATCAAAGTCATCATTATATCATGGCCAAGACATTCCATTACAGGCAAATCTGGATGGCTCCCTATTGATATCGGCAAATACTTACTCCCTTTGGCGAGATGTGCCTAGGAGACGCCCCAGTTGAGCCTTAGTAGTGCCGATTTCCCTGTTGACCTGGCCCAATTCCAGTAGAAGTTGAATTTTCCTAGCCTCCAAACTGGCCAACTTGTCTTCGAGCAATACACGGGGGGGGGGGGGGGGGGGGGGGGGGGGGGGGGGGGGGGGGGGGGGGGGGGGGAGAGAGGTTGATGGCTTCGAAGGATTGGCTGCTGCATTTGCTGGTTTGAGCCTGCAGCTTTGATTGAGGACAAGATCGATTTGATGTCCATAGGTAGATGGTCTCTGATTTGATCACGATGAGCTTGGATCAAAGCTTTGTCCACCTAGGTGAGCGGCTCATTGGAATGAAGGATCTGGATGACCTATTCAAGCTGTTCGTCCACTTGATTTGGCTGGGAAAGAGAACAAAGAGTCAAGGTTTGGTTCATGATAACCAATTCGGAATAGAGAAAACATAGCAATACCTGGTTGACTGAAGAAGAGGAAGCCATCTTGGTCGCGTGAATTCAATCTAGTTCGAAAACTCGCAGTGTGTGCGGTCTTGAAGGTGACCTCAAGGAAGGAGTAGGGGTCTGTATTTATAAGACGAATAGACGTGTGAAATGTGAACAATGGTCGGTCAAAAGGGGCTTTAAATGGGACTAGCCATTGGCGAGTCAGAAAGAGCTGTGGAGAAACGGTCAAATTACATTCAAGATGGATATTGAGCATTGACATCACGAGAGGAATGTACCAAGTACCAGAATACATAAAAGCTAATAACGTTCGTTACAATTATGCTAGAAGAGTTTGAATGGCATTTATCGCACGCAGGCGAATCTGATTGGCAGCCTTTATCTCCCTACGGTCGTCATCGGCTGAGCCGGGTATGTCAGTTATGCTCCGATGTAGCTGAATAGCTTGATGCGCATGTGCTTGCTTTTCCTGCTCTAATTGCTTGAGGACTTCTAGAAGTTGGGCGAGCTTGGTTTCTTCGACGATGATGGCATCGCCGATGCTTTTCAATTCCTTCATCAGTTTTTACCTCCTTGCTTTGAGCCAATCAATTTCACCAACAATATTGGGGCGAGAATCCCTAAGAAAGCCGATCTTGGGATGGATTTCATCGGCCTAAAGCTTATGGAATTCCTTGTCCTTATGCAATTGTTCCTGTTTGGCGCGATCGGCTGTGCGGCGTAGAGCCCTTAACATCGGGACTTGGTGACTCCCTATGTAGGCTGCGGGGAGGATGGCTTCTTCTTTGTCTTCTAGGATCTGGCCTTTGAGGTTGCGGAGGATGTCGTGCATCGGTTGTGCATCTTTGACTAGTTGGCTGATGCCTTGCTGAAGGAAGTCGAGTATATCTTGAAGTTTGGCCTTTAGGACATCAGGAATAGATTCTGGAACCAGTGGGTGTGACAAAACTTCTTCTTCTTCGTGGATTTCCCCTACCTGAAATGAGAAGAGGCTGCTGTCTGGAGTGTCCTGAGCCTGCAAGGATCAATAAGGTATAAGCTGATGAAGCTAGTTGATTGGAATCAATTAATGTGCAAAAGAGTGTTCACCATCTTCCATTGGGTTTCTCTGGTTTGTGTTGGTGATTCCACTAGGGACTCTTGTTGAACTGGTTCTGCGGAGGGTGGCATGTTCTTGGAAGGTACATTGACTGCTAGTGTTTCAAGAATAGCGGCCGACACTTCTGGGATAGTCTGTATAGAAAACCGAACGATTCTTAGCAACGGAGGTTGAGAAGGGTTGGAATAGAGTATGCATTTTACCTCAAGTGTTGGAGTGATGGCCGATGCAGTCTCCTGTGTATCTTTAGCCTGTGGATCAGCCGATGAAGGAGGCGGAGGCATAGCCGATTCTAGGATGGGCTCTTCTGGTGCCGATTGTGCGGAAGGCTAAAAGAAACAAGAGTCAGTACTAGCAAAGTATCTAGAAAAAATTAAATAAGTGAGATTACCTGCATAGCCTCTATCAAAAGTGATGTAGCTACTGACGCTACTTCCGCTAGAACAGCCGTTTGGGGTGCCACCGCTGCCGTCGGATCAGTCTCCTGGGCTGACGCTGCTGTCGGCAGGACGGATGCCTATGCTGATTTGGAGCCTTTTTGAGGGTGCTTCTTACGGGTAGCCTTCTCAAGAATAGAGACTTTGCGCTTTTGGCCTACGGCTATGTCCATTAAAGATGGCGCATCGTAGCCAATGAGGGGGTCAGCCAATGGAGGGACGTAAGCAATTGGCTTGTTGCTCTAGCTAACTCTTGAAGGTGTAAAGTGAACACCCTGTAAAGGGCAAAAGTGTTAGTGGGAAGAAAATATCTGTAATGAAAGGAGATTCAGCGGAATCAATGGTGATTACCCCTCCATCAGGATCATTGAAGTCTAGGTCGAACTTCCTACAATAAATTCTTGTTGCCACATAGAAAAGATGATTCTTCCAATCTTTCCACCACGACATGAATTGTTTAATGGTGAAGGCTGCAGCTGTCCATGTTTCCAAGTTGATGGTGCTGGTATCCGGAGCCAAGTTGTTGAGTCTGTTGTATTCACGGCTGCTGGAAAGTTTCTCACGGGGTCTCACCAGTTCGGAAAAATAAGGTCTTATCAGCAATTGTCCAAAGCCAAGTTGATGAGCTGCTGTCGACGGGTGATAAAATTCGTATCTCAAATGCTGACCTTTACCAGCAAAAAAGTTAGCTGGAAGAATTCCAGGCTTGATGATTGTCTTTAGGATTTCTCCACTAAAGGTGCATGTGATGAAGTCGAAGCAATATGGCAACTCAAAGATAGGAACTTCACTGTGGCAAGCATACCAGATGGTAGCCCCTTTGGTGAGTCCATTGTAACAGCACTTGAAGGCCTCGGCTGCTGCGGAGGGGGAGAGTCTACTGCCAGGGATGACTGATACTGCTTCACCATAAGATGTGCATCGACAGGTTACAACTGGTTCCTCCTCTAGCTGATCGCTGGGGAAAGACATTTTCTTGAGGTCGTACTGGTAGGCACGCTGGAAGTAAAGATTGAGCCATAGGTTGAACCACTAAGGGCCGCCCAGATTGCCAATTGGTTCTCCGACCAATAGTTTGCTAGATACTTGATGCAGTAAGTGATAGGTCGATCCAAGAAGGTGCTTTCCCAGGGGGATTGAAGACCCTGCTGCCAATGCTTCGGCCAAAGGTTGCAGATTACTGGTCAGGCTGGCTGATCTTCCGCAGAATACAAATTTGTCCAGCCACATATTTAGGAAGGTCACATGCTCCATCTCATCGACGGTTCCAGTTCCGATGTGACGATCAATATAGCCTTTCCATCCGCCGATGGACTTTGTCTCCAGCCGGCAAAAATCTTTATCTGCGAAATGAAATGGCAAATTAGCAGAAGTGATATCCAAGCCTGTCAGCATCATGACATCAGCTAGAGTTGGAGTCATCGGCCCATGGCTGAACAAGAAGGCATTCAGAGTGTCTAACCAGAAATATGATGCAGCTACGAGTATGGGTTTGTTTCTAGCCATAGCTAATAAAGAAAGAGTAATGCATTGACTGATGCAGCATTCTTGCCAGAAGACATTTTTGGAATTGGCCACCCTGAGATACCAATTTTTCCATCCGGGTGTGCGGTTGGTCCAAGATTTGAAGGCGCTATCCCAATCGGCTAGATCCATTGATGCAGATTTGAAAGGGATTCTATTAGTCTCCAAGTTAATTAGATCTATTGGATCAGGATCTCCCATGGGGCCTAAGTTGATGTATCCAGAGGTATCAGCTATGGGGATGGTGATTCTATCTCTAAGGGCCTGAGAAATGCGAAAATGGCTAAATGAGGAAAGGAAAGTAAAGGCACGGGGAGGACAATGAGGGTAGAGAGGTGTACCTCGGGGACTGCAGTAAGGGTGGCCATGGAATTGGTTTGGGATTTGAAGTGATTAGCAAGCGAATCACCAATGGTCGCTGGAGATCTCCGATGGTCGCCGGAAGTCGTCGACGGTCGTCCTTCGCCCGAGAAGAAAGAGGAAGTAAGGTATGGTGGTGTGAGAAGATGAACCGGTGGGGATGAAGAAGATGACGGTTGTAAATTTATAAACTCATCCGAGAGGGTAAATGTGGTATCTCATCCACCGCCTGCGCGAAACTCGAAAAGTTGTTACCTCTAGACACTTTTTTAGGCAATCACGACTGAGGAGATTTCGGAACAAAAAATATTTTGTTACTCGGTGATTAGTAAATATTGGTGTTTTCCTAGGGAAAGTAATCATGGCTGAGATAATTTTGGAGCAAAATATAAGTTTCACTCCGAAACTGGGGGGCACGTGTTGACACCATTTTTTGACATACATCAAAGATGGCGTCAAAAGGAGTAGAGATGCCAACGCATAGTGGAAGGACAATGGCTAGTGGAATCGACATGTGAGGTTGCAGAAGGTTTAGCTGATAGAGTAAGACAAAAGCCTAGGCGATGGGATCACAGGGGCGTACCCAATGGAAGATGATGGAGGCGTAGCCGATAGAGTTAGCCGATGCGAGCAGGAGGGTTCTAGCCGATTGGAAATGTTGGAGGTTCGGCCGATGAGGAGCTGGTTTTGGCCGGTAGAAGCCAAGTTCGTTTCCAACTCCTGCGCGAGTCATTTTTATTTACAAAGTTTGTTTGTTTAGAGATAGGTCTTATGATTTGTCGTAACCGACTAGGATTAGAAATCTTGATGTATAGGGTATAAATAGGGGCCTTGTAAGGTCTGGAAAAGACACACACATCATAATCAATACGAATCTACTATTTTCGCAATCTACTTTCAAGTCGGCGACTTCTCCATTGTTTTCTTTTCTTTACAAGTTCTTCCAAGCTGGTTGGGCTGCATCGCTTCGATCTCTGGCTAGACTGTAAGTTCCGTGTTTACCGAATATCTCCTAGGCTTTAACTTCGGGCGCATCGCTGTCGTTTCGTCTAGATTTATTCACAAGTTATCGATATTAACTACATCTGCAAGTTTTATTTGTGAAATCTTGTTGTTTTAGTTCTTATCATGATTATCCTTCTTAGAACACGTTCCAATCGGCTTTTGCTTTATTTCACGTACTAATCTACTATCACATAGTAGATTAGATCTATTTTAAGTGTTGTTCATGTAGTACTGTTTAGGTTGTATTTTACGCTTCCTTTACATCTACTACATCCACATTGGCTGATCTAGCCGATTGTCTTTTCTCGTGTTGGCAGCTTTGCTGATACGTCCTGTGGAGTGATTTGGAACGCTAACCGATTTGCTCTTGTATTTGACATTTTACCTGTCCTTGTCAATCAATAGGTCAGATTGATTAGCACACCACGGATCGATAGGGCTACAACCTGAACAAGAGCGAAGCAGATTCTCCCGGGTTTCGTGTGTTAGTGCGCGGGAGCCATCTCTCAATTTTTGTGTCAACACGTCGGTGAGTACTTCACTGATGAAGTATACCGGTCGCTGGACCTTCAGCGCGTGTCCCAGCTCCTCTCTGTCGACTAGAAGGGTAGTGCTGACCACGTGGTCGCTTGCCGCAATGTAGAGGAGAAGGGGTTCTTCCCGCTTGGGAGCGACGAGGACTGGGGCCGAAGTCAGCAATGCTTTGAGGCTGTCCAAAGCCTGTTGTGCCTTCTCCGTCTAGACGAATGCATCCGCCTTCTTGAGGAGTTTGTAGAGAGGCATCCGCCGTTCGCCTAGTCGGGAGATGAACTGGCTCAGGGCGGCCAAACAACTAGTGAGCCTATGTATGCCCTTGATGTTGCGTATGGGGCCCATGTTGGTGATGGCCGTGATTTTTTCGGGGTTGGCTTCAATGTCGCGCTCGGACACGATGTACTCCAGCAGCTTCCCCTTTGGAACCCCAAAAACACATTTCTTAGGATTCAGTTTGGCGCTGAACCTTCAGAGGTTCGCTAATGTCGCGGCTAAGTTTGTGATCATGTTGCTTGCTTGAGTCATTTTCACCACTATGTCATCCACGTAGACAGTGATAGTGGGTTTTGGCCGCTCAACTTGGTCGGGTTGGTCGGACGGGTTGATCTAGTCGACGAAGCACCGCTGCATGCACTGTTGATAGGTGGCACCCGCGTTCTTCAAACCGAATGCCATGGTCAGGTACAAGTACGAACCATACGGGGTGATGAAGGACGTCGCGACCTGGTCGGTTTCTTTCATCGTGATCTGGTGATAGCCTGTGTAGGCATGCAGAAAGGAGAGGATTTTGCAAACTGAGGTGGAGTCGACTATCTGATCTATGCGTGGTAGAGGAAAGTGATCCTTGGGACACGCCTTGCTAAGGTCAGTATAGTCAATACACATTCTCCATTTCCCATTCTTCTTTGTTACCAGGATTAGTGAGCCAGTCAAAGTGGTATACCTCCTTGATGAAGCCAGCCGCCAGGAATTTGGTGATCTCCTCACCTATGGCCCTGCGCCTTTCGTCATCAAAGCGGCACAGGCGTTGCTTGACGGGCTTTGAGCCCAGGGCGATGCGTAGTGCGTGCTCGGCGACCTCCCTCGGTATGCCCGGCAGTTTAAGCCTGCTAGGAATCTAGGATAGGTGGGTTCGTCGCCCCCGACACGCTTGTGGAAGGTGTCGAGGACATCCTCCATGTCATAGGATGCCTCCCTGACCTGGTGTGCCCAGACCTTGACCTGCTCATCGAGCTGGTCCCATGGCACTTCCGCCACCTTTGGGAGGAGGGCGTGCACGTGGATGCTCTCCGGCTCCTGTGAGAGGAACTCCACTTTCTTCCTGACTCCCTTCTGCAGCTTGTATTCATCTTGGAGCAGCTTGGGGGCAAGGCAGCCCATTGCCCCTATCACCAGATCCATGGTCCCAAGCTCACTATCAAGCTGATGTGTGTTATGTAGCTGATGTGCACATTCTATTCTTTCTTGCAGCTTAGATCTCAAGCAAGATATTAGCGAAGGATGGTCGCGTGGATGGAAGTGCCTGAAACTAAAAACAAAAACATCAATCCAGTCCAATTCAACTCGTAAATCGAAAAAATAGCTAGCACCTAGGACCAACTAATACAAACCGAAATTCCAGTGACATGTTTTTGTTTCAACTCAAAAAAATTTGCAGTCAGCAATTTCGAAATCAAAATGCTTCAACTTGACCAATCTTAATTACCCAAACTAAGACGGGTAAGGCTTGTCAATCAGACGTTTCATACTGGTTGTGGGCCACGTGATAGTGCCTGATGACTTTTAACTGTGTATGGCTACGTGATAGTGCTCACATTGAAGCCTTTTAATGTGAATTTATAAAAAATTTCAATTCTATTCCGAAATTAACGTGGTGCTCACATTGAAGCCTCCAATTGGTGAATTTATAAAGTTGTCTCCCCTGCTGGTCTGTCATAAAAAATTGTGAAAGTTATGCTCGACTAATTCATAAGGAAACATAAACATTTTCAAAACTAACAGAGAAACTATTAATTTAGTGACATAATGCTCGTCATCTTAATTAGAGCGTTGAGTAGCTACTTAATGGGCTTTGGTTGAGCTTGTAGATCGACTTGCAGTTGCAGTGAATGAGCCGAGGACTGGCGGTACCAATAACGGGAGGCCGCTGCTCTGCTTGCTACCGAGGCCTGTGACGCACGGACCGCATTGAAAGAGTGCATAATTTCCAAGGACTTTAACCCCAAGGGCTCCACACCACTGATTGATCAGCTGTCTGCTGGCTGGGCGCTGTAAGGAGGTAGTGCATGTTTGACATAAAGCAGCAGGTGGCCCAGGATTCACGACAAAAAAGGCATGCTGCAGGTGGCCCATGTGGAGTTGTACCCCGGCCTAGAGCCCTAGAGCCATGGCGTGCTGCTCCCCCCTGCTTACTGGCTACTGCTAGGTCCTCTCGTCCTTTCATCAGCTAGCGTCCCGCTGCCAAGCTTCATTTCTCTTCGTGTGTGTCTATCTCTCTCTATATACGTGTGTGTTTTGGGTTTTTTGCTTGATTATTCTTACAAGTTTAGGGGTATTTAGTTCCACGGACTAAAGTTTAATCCCTGTCACATCGAATGTTTAGATACTTTAGTCAGTCGAACTCTCCATCTGTGCAATCAGTTCCTCCTAATTAGTATCTAAATATCGGATAATTTCAGCAGTCTTCAAAAGTTTCCTTTGTGTTAATATCTATTCTCTCAAGCTGATACACTTTTCATGTGAGAAACCTTATCTCAAGTTTTCAGCAATCTATTATTTTCCTCACTTTGTTTCCTTGATCAAAGAGCTCCAGCTATGTATTACAACATATGTGTTTTTATCAGAAGGACCTACAACCTTGCTAATGCAATCGCACCTGCATGAATTGTGGATCTAAGATAGAATGAAGAAAGTAGAGTAACATTGAGCTATTTACACAGGCTACCAAGAACATGTTGCTACCGGCTCGGATTTCAAGCACAATCGAGAACAAGCAAGAAAAAGAAAAAATAATAGGGTGAAAATCTAGATCGAGGATATTTCATTCAAAAGAAAGACAGAAAGCTAGATGGAGAAAACATTAAGCAGGTTGACAGATAGAGTGTTATGGCAAGTGGGCTGGCCGTAGGTCTAGGCCCACGAGTACTGTAGCTCGTGAACAGTACCACGAGGGGAATAAGATTGGTTTGTTAGCAGGTCATTAAGATAAGGTTGTTAAAGAGATAAGGTTATTTAGATTAGATTGGGTTTGTTAGGTAGCTAGCTATATAAGCACAACCACACCATCCGTTGTAATCAAGCAAGAAGAACCTAAAAAGTAGTCAGAGCCTCCTAGGGAAGACGACGAATAGATTCTTCGTGTTATCCCCAATTCTACCATATCATACAGCCAGGGAGCCAAAGACACACACCTCTCTGATTCAGCTCCTCGAATGTGCTTCAGATCTAGGTAGAGAGAATGAAGGATGGATGGGCTTTTGTTGATCAGCTCTAGATCAAGCGCAGCTAGTTGTGAAGGAGACCACTGCTTGGTGGGGGTAACATCTGTTTGCTACCAAGGTCTGCGACGCCTGGACCCCCGGCGCATTCTAAGGATTTTAATCTCAGGGGACTTAATCGTAGTTATAGCTATAGTATTCCAGCATACAAATTGTAGAAATTTCACGTGAATTGTACTCCCTCCCCTGACACTATGAAATATTCTCCCTGAGAGTCCCCTATTATCCGGTAGTAATTTTCAATTGAGTTCAAATCCTTCCTCTTCTTAATTTTGTTCTCTTTGTTGGATTGTATGTTCACTCCTATGCTGTCGTTTTTTTGTTGTTGTAGCCTGTATGCTGTGTGGTCACGAGAACGTGTGCTCTATCACTGCCAATCAATGACCAATCTAGCAGGCTAGCAGTGTGTCTCTGTGCTTGCGTGGTCCGATCCCTCTGTCTTCGGGGTCCCGCGTTCCTAGCTTCCCTGTGCATATCATCTCCCTGTGCATCACGTGGCACATGGAGTGTCTTCCCTTGCCATGTCCCTAGCTTCCCTGTGTATCTCATCTCCATGGCACAGAGAGCGTTCATCACATGGCACATGGAGTGCCTGATGACTTTGTGAGTCACCCTTGTACTCCCTCCGTCCCAAAAAAATGCAACCATCGCTTCCCGAGGAATCAATCAATTTCAAATTTAACTAAATTTATACAAAATAGTATTAACATTTATGATACAAAATAAATATCAATAAATTAATCATGTAATATATTTTCATACTAAATCTATTTGGATATGTGAATGTTAGTATATTTTTATATAAATTTGCTCAAATTTGAAACTGTTTGACTCCTTCGAAAGTAAGAATTGGATTCTTTTTGGGACGGAGGGAGTACGGCCGAGGGGTAGTGTAGGTCAAGTCTTGACGAGGAGGCCCTGCCGTGGGCATCATCTGCCCACTGGCCTTCTCGCACTCCTCAGAGCTGAGCCCAGTCATTTGACCACGCATATTGATGAATGGAAAAGGGATACCATGGGAATGGGATGGCACGCACTTCGAAAGCTAGGGCATGTTTGTTTGAGCTGCAACTTTTAATCTTTTCTGAAAAAATTGCTGTTAGTTTTTTTTCTGAAAAGTCAACACTAGATTTTGGAAGATGTGTTTGGTTTTCTGAGCTCAGAAAGCTAAAAAAATCACAAAATTAAGATTTTTAGCTTCCCATATAAACTTAATATTTATGGGAGGCTTCTAGATTTCCAGAAACTACACGAGAAATTCACTATTTGTTTGAGCTTCTAGCTTTTCATGCACGAGAAGCTGCTTGGAATTTCAAACAAATACGCCCAAGCAAAGAAAGACAGTCAAAGCTATAAAGTTCGTCGGATGCGAGCAGTATATATTAGCGGCCACAAAACAAACTTTCCGACTTTGTTATATCCATCGGCCATTGGCAACGGAACACGCCACTATAGGTGGATGAGAAAAAAAATTTGAGGGCCACTCCAATTTTTCTATACAGGAAAACTGAAGTCTTTATCAAAATACATGAATGAAGAGCCAATAATTTTAGTACGTGTTCCATATCTCAACTCTGAATTCCAATATAAAAAAGTGATTGATGCCTGATGCCTTAACTCCGCCTACATATGCATTGATGCGAACAACTGACCGGTGATGATCGAAGTGAGTGCTCAGTGAGACTAAGGTGTTTGGATCCTTGAGCTAAAATTTAGTTTGTGTCCTATCAGCCCGCCAGCGATGCTAGGCCACGCCACATGCTTATCATGAAAAACACTGCAAGATTGGAGATTAGGCTGATGGAAGACTAGTGTAACAACTTGGTCTAGGAAAACGGCTAAGGCCCAATCTACATATCGAATGGACCACACCTACTAGTAATTCGCTTACACTTTGGTCCTCGCTTCATGAAAAAGGGTTAACCCGAGGTTACTAGTCTTCCTACTGGATCCTATTTAACCTAGTTCAGTTCCCTCTCCGTTTCCGGTTTTGACTGTCCTCGTGTCAGTACAGTGTCACTACAGGGTCGGGAGACGATTCGGACTCTTAGGGGGACCACGACGATGGTGGCACCTCCGAAGGGCATGGTGGCGATCGCGCCCGCTTCGCCTCCCGATCGTGGGCAACGTCCACGCCCGCAACACGCTTCCTCGACTCAGGGGCGCCGGAAGGCACCCCCGTACGACGCGTGTTGCCAGAAGACGCGGCTACAGGCTCTCGGCACCCCATCAAAGACACGGCGGCGCCCCCGTCCACCTCATCCCCCGAAGAGTCCGAATCATCTCACTCAAGCTCCGCCTCTACGTCCGACCAGCTCTCGCCACCGTGGACCCGCCAGTTAATCTCTCTCTGCTTCACCTACCTCCTCTGGATCTTTGTGGTCCTCTTCTTCTTCCTCTCATCTGCGGCCATCTTTAGGGTAGCTTGCCAAGCCATGCCTTCTGGCCCTTTCAGGAGGTGCGATCGGGATCGGTAGCGCTCGAGCCCCTATGATACGAACAATTCAGAATCGGTCAGGAGATCTGGATAAAGAAGAAAAAGGCCATAGGAAGAAGTATACCAGGTCGGACTGCCTCTGGGCATGGAGAGGACCAGGCGTCCCACTAATGGATGGGTTCTACCCCAACTGCAGCACCTGGTCCATGCGCGTCGTGACCTCGCTACCCGGCAAGTCCGTCGGCAACACGTGGTCAGGATCCGACGGGCCGGAATACTTCCACATAGGCCGCGCTCTTTCCCCCAACGGGGCAATCCATCGGCGGATAAAGGTGTCGAAGACCCTAAATCCGTTGAGTCCCACTTGCATGAGCCTCCGCAGCGCTGGCTCGATGATCTCCATATGGTTCTTGTGGTAGGAAGCGGGGCCCATGTCTAGCTATCCTGCTTCGTTGGCCTCCCCCAGTGAACTTCGGGAATGGCGCCTCCACAGGGTTTCGAATGTAGAACCACTCGCAATGCCACCCCCGATTAGAATCATTGGGGTGTATGGTGGGTAGGCAACCTTGGACTTCCTCTACAACGCAAATCCTCCAACCAGGGCTGGTCGGGCTGCCTTCCCGTTTTCCTCCGACAGAGCTCACCCGCTAAAGATTCCCCGGAAGAGATCTACGTGTGGCTCCTTCCCGAGGAACGCCTCGCAGACGGTAACGAAGCCGATGATGTGCAGCACCCCAAGTGTGGAGGAGCCTGCGTAGGAACCAATGCGCGGGGTATCCGAGCCCACGCTCGTGGAAGGAGAGGAAGGAGACAACCTCATCGGGCTTGGGTCACTGTATGACGATCCCCAGCTCCGGAGCTCTCCAGCCCGCCACCGCCTTTGACTGAAGTAGCCCCTTCGTAGCAAAGTCCTCCAATAGTTCCTCCCTCATGGGGGATTCCCTCCAACCAGACATTGCGCGATGAGAGCAACGGACGGATCGGCAAGTCTTCTTTCCCTCTCTGTCTTCACCCTCCTCTCTCGCATAGCTTGCCACAGTGCGCAAGGAAGCTTGGTGAAAAGGCGGAAGAGGAAGCGGCAACGATCGAGGAAAGGTGAAAAGATAGGCAAAAACCCTCCGCCTTCCCCCATTTAATGGGGAAGGTGGCGCAGAGTCTTAGAGGACGGGACGTAATAGACAGGATGTGGCCCGAGCGAAGGAACGTGGCCTAGGTAGGGCCCACCCACTACCGTAGCGAGGGTGCAAAAAATAGGGCATGACCGCACAACCCTCCGCCTTCCAAGGCAAGGTTTCGGGAAGGTCCCACCATCAGAACCTCCACCGAGAAAAGACCAGCAAGCCACTCGGGTCAGTTGGACGACTCGGGCATCCGACGGGAGACAGGTAAGAAATGATGGAATGCCACATGCAGGCTAAGCCGACCCCATCACAAGTGACGGATCCGGATTCCACTCCGGCATACCCGCTTAGGGTCCCCCAAGCCTGTCGCTCGAACCATCAAAGGTAAGCTACGTCAGCTTAACCCCTCCGGTTGTGGAAACTGCAAATGGGGCGATGCCTAGAAGTCCGACCGACGTAATTTTACCGACCCCCATTTACTTTCTCAGCGTATGAGCACTCATTCATTCATCCATCTCACGCATGCATACATTCATCCATGCATTCATACATTCATCTCATGCATGCAATCATTGCATTACAATTGCTTTGCGTCACGTCACAAAGCAATAGCGGTTCATTCAAAATGAACTGCGACTGACCGGGGTTCAAAGACCGGCCCGTGAAGGGCTCGAGGCCGCCTCGCGTCAAACAGAGCTAGGGGAGAAAATGCGGATGAGCCCCAGCAGCCCTCGCCCAACCTGCTCCAAAGCGGATAGGGTCATCTCGACCTTTTCATTCGATCCTAACCTCGAGCCATGCCCATAGAATCTCCATCAAGGGGAGGCCAACGGACAACCTGAGTCGATCTCCGAAATGGCTTGGGCATCTGTCGGGAGGCAGGTTAAGGAGCAGTGGAATGCCACATGAGGGCTATGCCGACCCCGCTATGAACGACGGACCCAGATTCCACTCGGACATGCCCTTGAAAAAAGGGGATCTGGAATCGAGGTGACAGTACCGCAACCGCTCGATAAAGGCACCTGGGATCAAGGTGACGGTATATCTACCGCGCAATGAAGGCACCTGGGATCGAGGCGAAGGTACCAGGGCACGAGGCAATGGTATGGTGCTCGCATGAAGCTTATCCTTATCATCCAGGATACGGGGCCGGTCTCCACAATGCAGCCCATCCATTTTGCAAACAAGACAAAGAAGAACAACACCCTCGTGTGTTCCCCCTGATGAGGCAACGACCTACCGACCAAAACACAGCAACCACTTCACGGCTCCAACGGAGCCCTAAAGGGGCTTAGGGGCTCCTGACAGGTCCATAGACCTGGGGTCCCCAACGAGACTGCCTTCCTGCAGTGTTTGGCCCAACAAAATGCCTAGCAACAACACGCACCTGGGCCGACCCAGCCGCACAACGCCAGGCCGAGACCGAGATCTAGCCACCGACTGGCTCCTCCGACCAAGAGGCCTGGTCAACACCTCGACCAAAGGGGTCCAGTCAGGGGTGGGACCAAAGTCCGACCCTGACCGAATCCTCCCGACCGAGGATGCCCCGAACCACATCGTTCCCCCTGACCAGCACAATCGGGGGCAACTAGGACAACTGACTGGGGACACCCGCTCGGTGTGGACCTAGGAGTAGGTAGGACGGATAATGAGGAAGCATCCAGGTCAACTACCGTACGAGGAACCATATCGCGACACGCGCTGCGCACGTCCGCATTGTGCCACCGCAACCCACCCACTCCAACGGAGTGTTCTGATGAGATGAACAGGGACCGAGGACAGCAGCCATACCTTACCTGATGACGTGGAGCACGACAAGACTAGGCGATGCCCGCACTCTCCCTCTCCCTCTCTCTCTGACTTGTAAGGCCGTCCCCTTGTGCTATAAAAGGGGACGGGCCCTACCCATCTGAACACACCACCAGTCAACCAGTGCCGGCCTTGCAAGGGTGCTAGAGGTGCGATGGCCTAGGGCCCATGGGAGGGAGGGGCCCAACCTAGGACCCGTGTTTATAGGCATACAGCAGGTCAGTAGCGCGTCCGCGTACGGCGTACAGAAAGACCCCCGGCCGGCCCTTTAGACGTGCGACAGAGTCACAGAGAACATAGAGTGAGACCCCCGGCCAGTCCTTTAGGCCTTTACTTTAGGCCCTTCTCACCGTGTGACAGAGAGTTAGAGACCCAGGTAATAGACTAACAGAGGGTCAGAGGCCCATTAGGCTTTAGACCTATAGGACATCAGGACTTTGATGCGTGCGCTGCCGGCCGAATACGAATTGCCGTCGTGCGACTGGAGTCTGGATAGTTTGGTCCTGTGTCGGCGCCTCGGCAATTCGGCACATCCACTTTCGAGTTCCGCTTCGTCGAATCATCATCTCGTCTTGTCTCGTCGACTCGACTCGTCATCTTGGACTCACGGCACCACGCATAGCAAGGCAACGATCAGGCCCTAGGTATTTTTTTCCTTGATCATTTTTTAATCTAAATTAATTACTTCGGACTTGTAGTACTTGGTACTCATATAATATAGTTGTGTTTTTCTTCTAATTTAGGTGTTAGAATCTTAGAATGTTACCTAAGAAACATTTGTCGGGGGCTCAGAAAAGAAAACGGAAAAGAGTAGAAGATCAATTTATTGAATCTCAAAAAGGTGCTATACATAAGTTTTTTTTTCAGCTTCAAGCAGTGTTATGCCTGATGATAATCTTGTAGATGCACTTGATATTGAAGAACAAGGGCAGCAACAAGTTAATGATAATTTAAGTGAACAAGTTGATTACATTGATGATGCTACGGAGAATAAAAATTTACAGCCTTCCTCTCAACCTAAAAATTCAATTGATGATGTGCAAGAAACTTCTATTCATGATGTCTTTGATCCTAGAACTTGGGGAAATCTTGATAATAAGGGTAGAGATATATTGATTGAAAAGGGGCCGATGAGAGAATTGAATCTTGAGTTCCCTGCAAATGCTCTTAATAGACGTTTTTCATATGCTTACTACTCCAGAAAGTTAAGCAATGGTAAGGTGGTTGATACAAAATGGTTGGTTTACTCTAAACATGTGGATAAAGTATTTTGTTTTTGCTGCAAATTGTTCAAATTAAGTTAGAGCAAAAGTTTGCTAGCACATGATGGATTGAGGGACTGGAAACATCTTAGTCTTAGACTCAAGCAACATGAGAATTGTGTTGAGCATGTAACAAATATGAATACTTGGAATAAACTTAGGCTAAGGTTGAGCAAAAATAAAATAATTGATGATGATTTCCAACGGGAAATTGCAAAGGAGAGAAAGCGTTGCAGACAAGTTTTAGTAAGAATTGTTTCTGCTGTCAAGTTTCTTGCTAAACATAATTTGGCTTTTTGAGGGAAAAATGAGACACTATATCAAGATAGCAATGGTAACTTTCTGGGCACAGTTGAAATGATGGGTGAATTTGATCCCATGATGCAAGACCATATTAGGCGGATTCAAAATAGTGAGATTCATCATCATTATCTTGGGCATAAAATTCAGAATGAGATGATTTCTCTTCTTGCAAATTGTGTGAAGCAAACTATACTAAAGATCATCAAGGATGCCAAGTATTTTTCTATGATTTTAGATTATACTCGAGATGTGAGCCATGAAGAACAAATGACTCTAATTATTCGATGTGTTAATGTGTCGAAGAATGTTCCAAGGGTAGAGGAGTTCTTCCTAGAGTTCTTGAAGGTAGATGACACATCAGGATTGGGTCTTTTTAATGAATTAAAGAATATATTGGCCTCTCTTGATTTGAATATTGATAATGTGAGAGGACAAGGCTATGATAATGGTTCAAATATGAAGGGTACTCACCAAGGTGTTCAGAAGCGCTTGCTTGAAATTAATCAAAGAGCACTATACATGCTGTGTGCATGTCATAGTCTGAATCTTACTCTTTGTGATATGGGAAAATCTTGCAGGTAAACTATTATTTCTATTATACATTGTTTTCATATAATATGCCATGATTTGGGAAAAGTTGAAACTTACTATTTGTTAAATCTTGCAGGCAAGCTATTTTTTTTGTCTCATCCAACGTATATACACATTGTTTGCAAAATCTACCAAAAGGTGGAACATTTTGATGGACAATGTCCCAGGATTGACAGTTAAGTCATGGTCTAATACATGCTAGGAAAGCCGAATAAAAAGTGTTCAAGCTATCAGATTCCAAACTCCTCAAATAAGATCAGCTTTAATAGCGCTAGAGAAGGCTTCAACTGATGACCTAATGGCAGTTAGTGAATGTCAATCTTTGGTGAGTGCACTAGAGAATTTTAAATTTTTAGTTGGTTTGGTTATTTGGCACGATATTTTATTCTCTATAAATAAGGTGAGCAAAAAGTTGCAATCTAAAATTGTGAGTATAGATGATACTCTCAAACATATTGAAGGTGTCATATCATATTTTAAGAAGTATAGAGATGAAGGTTTCACTTCTAGTATGAATACAACAAAAAAATATTGCATCTGAAATGGATATAGAGCCAAAATTTCGTACAAAACGTCAAGGAAAGAGAAAGAAACATTTTGATGAACAAGATGATCAAGATGAGGAAATACAATGGTCTGCTGTGGACTCATTTAAAGTAGAGTACTTCAATGTTACGATCGATGCTGCAATTACTTCACTGACTAGTAGATTTGAACAGATGAAAAAATTTGATAACGTTTTTGGGTTCTTGTTCAACTCAAAAAATTTGAAATCTTTGGATGAAGCTGATCTTTGGCTGCACTGCAAGAATTTTGTGGAAACATTTTCTCAGGATAACTCATCTGATGTTGAGATCAATGATTTTTTCAGAATTAAAGGTGCTACAAGTGACTTTGCCAGATTCTTTGATGTCGGCGCTTGAGATTTTGGAGTTTGCTATAGCTGCAGATTGCTATCCAAATATTTCAGTTGCCTATCGAATCCTCTTAACTGTACCTGTGACTGTAGCTTCGGCTGAAAGAAGTTTCTCAAAATTGAAGTTGTTGAACAACTATTTGAGATCAACTATGTCACAAGAAAGGTTAAATGGATTGGCTATATGCACCATCGAGAGGGATATCTTGGACACTATTGATCTCAATACCGTCCTAGATGATTTTGCATCAAGAAACACCCGAAGAACTATCTTTTTATGAGAAGCAATGGATTTTATGGAGTTATATTTTTCCTTAAGGTAATCATATTAGTTTTAGTCTACATTGTTTCTCGATAATTATCAAGCATGTTAAATTAAAAATATATCACTGGATTTGTTTTCGTATTGGAAAAAAAATTAGTGCTTATATATATTATAAGATTTATATATAGTCTAGAGGGTCCGTCGCGACAAGTTCACCAGAGGGCCCTCAAAATCTTAGGACCGGCACTGCAGTCAACACGCATTACACTCCATACACGTATACGCTCTCGAACACTTCGCGCACGTCTAAGCCTCGATTACTCTCTTCCACTTGGACCAGAGCACGACCAGGTCTTGGACACCCCCTCTCATCCCTCATTTGGACCCCCACTGCAAACTTTTTGCACCGGGGCTCAGGAATATAGTTGACCGACCGACCCCGACTAGATGTAGGGCCCGCTGCCTGAACTAGTATATATCCTTTGTTATTGTGTGCTAGGTCATGGAAAAACTACAATATTTACTTGTCGGTCAGATTTTGCACCGACACTATTTGACAGAAAACATAGGCCAAAACCTATAGTGTTGTTTTTCTAATTGATACGTCAGTTTTTTTTATGAATGTATCGTGGTTAATGGCCATTTAATGAAATTATAAAGGATAATAACGATCGTGCTTTCTGCGTTCCAAAAAGCAATCAAGAATTCATGAAGGTTGTGCAGTGTATGGAAACCTTATGTTAATAGTTAGATGGGAAATGTCTGAGTGACCCACCTCACCTTGCCAGGACACTGGTACTGCCCTCGTGGTTCACGCGCATCAGGCCAAAAAGCAATCAAGAATTCATGATGTTGCCAGCAGTGGTCAGTACACAAATCTCGCTATCAGTCGGATCCAAGGGCAGGCATTTGCATTGTGGTTGTGTTTGAACATGGAGATGTCGTTGTGATTGTGAGGTACCATAGATCCTCTCTCAGTTTCACTCCGCCTCACACACGGATAGCACGCCAGGGACCCGACACCATGCATGCCGATTTCATATTATTAATAATTATTTTTGGAATGGTTGTTGAAACTATATAGTTAGTCCAATCTGACGTTTCCGATTATAAAAATTAACATAAAGAGATAGTATAATAAGCACGCATAATGAAGCTGACGCGTACAGTAAGTACTAGAGCCAGCATTTATACAAACTGGTACGGATAGTAAAAACTAGAATTTATAAATAAAAAAATAATTTGCACATCTATGCAATAATGAGTGGTTAGTGGCAGGTCTAGAGAGATATCTCATCAAATTGGTGAGTTATATCCGGTTTAAACGAGGATAAAATTGAGTGTATTTTCCACTCATGTTGTCTTTTCGCTGCTGTACTGCCTTGAGTGTGTTGTATTGTTCCTCTAACACCAAAAAGTCTTCAAGGCTCGAAAAAATAACGAAAGTGATAGCAGCCCAGAAATCGACAAGTTTCTTTCCCCCTTTGCCTTTCCTACTAGGATTCGGAATCCTCTTTAGCACGACAATCTTAATTATCTCCCATAGTCCAAAACTCACAAAAACATCAAAAATCCGCTGAGAATAAATTAAGTAAAAAACATGCACACACAGATAATAATAATAATAATCATGTTTCAATAAAATTGCTAAGGTCAGAGACAATACATAAACATATCAGACTATTCATGACACATATCACGGTGGACAGAGTCTGTGTCCTTATTACAAGCAGCGAGAGGAATTAAATATGCATGTCACCACACACATGCACGCACAGATGCATGACATACCACTACTAGACAACTCGGTATAGTACCATTTCATAGGGTGCATATCTCTCGAAAATGCATCCAGGATTAATCCGTCGAGATAAAAGGGGACGATCTTTTATCACGGGTCCCTGAATTGGGGTCCCTCTTTTAGTCCCGATTTGTAAAGCCAACCAAGACTAACGGAGCTGCCACGCTAGGCGATGGACAGACCCCTTTAGTCTCGGTTGGTGTTACAAACTAAGACTAAAGTGCATGTATACAATGCCATGCAGGCGCCTATAATTTTGTGCATCACATAACCCTTTAGTTAGTTGAGAGTTTTTTTAAAAATTAATAAAATCAATCAAACTATATATAGTATTTAAACGAATCAATTTAACTATTACATACTTATATATACAAGTCTTATACAATTAGCAAGTATATGTACAATTCTTAATTAGTATATATATAGTACAATTAATTCCTAGCTAGCTAGCTATATAGCTCTAGGATCTTCGTCGAGGTCTTTCCGTCGAGGTGTTGCTCGGTGCTTCTTAATTTCATCCACCGTAATGATATTTTCCTTATGGATTTATCACCTTCTCCACCAGGAATCCTACGAGACTTTCGCATATTGTGACTATTCTTTTCTTCTCCAAGATCTTGTCTCTAATATTATGCATCTATAATTTGGAAGTGAATAATGTTACACGAACAATTAAATATAAGGAGCTAGAAAATAATTAACTATTAATAGTTTTATTTTATATTACATACTTTTTATTTTTCCTGCAGCGTCAACCTGGCCTTGTGTGATAGAAAATTATGCATGTTCTCACAGATATAGTACCCACATAGATTATTCCCTTGTTCCTATCTTAAGCACTTCAGTGGAAACAAAACAAGTTATAAAATATTCGTCATATAGAATGTACAAAATATGCAAACTTCATACGTACTGGGAAGTCTGTGTAGTGTTAGGCGAAAATTTAGGAAACACACTTTTGTATTGAGATAAAGGTCCAGAATTATTAATTACAAGTATAGAATGTCTTGAATCTCTTGGTACTCCGCTAGTGGTTTCCTCAAGGAATCGAGGACGGTAACTCGGCTTCTACCAGACTCAATTACTATTAGGATCCAATGGTAACTATGTACATAAATATTCATTAATCAGATAAGGAAAAGGAAACTACGATAGACGGTATACGTACATACAAACACTTACTTAAAGTTGTATGGAAGTAGTATGTAGCCCTTACCACCTTGAAGGTCCAGCATATTGAAACAGTCCACCAACGTTTTATCTGTAAAATCTCGTAGTTGGGTTTGGTTAACTACGGATGGATCCGTGAAGCCAACATGCAAGTATCCTTCTTGTCGGCACTTCTAAATTAGCAGCCTACATAAAAAGGAAGACAAAGTTAGTAGGGCGACGCATGCATAAAAAATAATGATATGGTCCAAAATTTACATATAGATAAACGGATACTTACAGAGCCCAGGCGCTGATGAGAGAGACGTCTAGGGCATCTTGATGGTACACTTCGTATATATCTTTGAATTCCAGCCAGAGGGATTTCTCGCCTTCGCCGTAAAAATCTATCGGTTTTACCTTAAGGGTGAACATGGAAGTCTGGTCGGCGGACGTATTCATGTACCATTCATGGAATTCGTACATCTTTGGTGATAGGCTCCCTACCAACTCAGGCCTTCCCAGAGACTTTCCTAGCTCAAACGTCCATCTCGGTTGAAATGGTTGTGAAGCTGCTAGCTCGTGACCACCTAGCTCTATACATTGATCAAGTCCCACTCCGAATTCTTTCATGAATTACAATACTTGATCTTGTTGAGACTTGGGCATTGCTGCTATCCTGGTAGCATCTCCTTCTGGTAGATGATGAAGGCGACGATCAACAACACTAAAAATGACTTTCCGTTTCTTTTTTCCCTATATTCATCGCCTCCTTGGTTGAATCTGACATCTTCTGAAAAAATTGTAATTTAGTTGGATCAATTGTTGGTTGTGGCTCCATCTCCCTTGCTTTTTTTTGTTCAGCCCTTTTCCTGAACAACTTCTTGCATTCTGCTTGGATTTCGGACCAGCATTCCTCTTGAGTCATTGCATCCCAGCGTTCCTCAAGAGTCATTCAGGCTCCTTATTTGTTTTCCTCTTTTTTATGTGCTGGCTTGGGAGCCGTTGGTCGTGACTTCTTAATTGGGTCTCCAGCAGGTTCCTTTCTCAGGGCTGCAGGTACCTTGCTCGGGACTGCTCTTAGTCCCGGTGTTGTCGGTGATCGGGGAGGAGTGTTGTTGTCGTCATTGTTGCCAGCTGGATGTGGAGATGGAGACTTTGATCGAGCATGCATCTACAACGGTCCTGGTGCTGAAGGTCCTGGTGGTGATGTTCTAGTGGTGATAGTCCTGGACTGACCGTGGTGGAGAAGTCAGTCTTGCCATTTGAGGAGATAGTTGCGGCTCGGGTTCTTCCGGGAGGGGTGCTGCCTCCATGCCTGGGATGATGATGTAGCGTTTGCGCCATAGAATGATGCCTCCTTGAACCGCATCTCCTAGTGTCCTTTCCCCAATGCCTCCCGGGAGCTGGAGCTCATAGCCTTCATATTGGCTATCAACAAGCTGCTCTACCGAGACATTAGCATAGTCAGGTGGAATCTCCATGCCATGGCTCACCTGCATTGCCTAGCTTGGTAAGGCACTCGCGTACGCTACCTGTCCATATAACAGAAATCAAGATGTTATTAAACTCCAATCCTGAGGCGTTGGATCGATGGATTGAGAAGATTATGGCATAAATATTAATTATGTATAAGAGTATACCTTAATAGTCAGTTTACCGACTGGTACATGCAGCTCACATGAGGTGCATTGCCTGATGAAATCAATAGTGAACTGTTGCTGGTCCTGTGGATCGGGTTGTGCTCCTGATTGGGAAAGGGCCACTCGACGATTGACTTCATCATGCATTCTTTGTTCTACAGATTGCACTTGAGATTCTAGGTTGCACCGCCAGCTCTGGTCAGCCGAATCCTTTCTTCGCTTGCGGCTTCTGTACGAATCTCTGTCTTCTTTGAAACCGTACTTCCACGGAATGATCCCGAACCCGCGGACACGTCCTGGGTGCTTAGGATTCCCGAGGGTCAATGTGAGCTCATCCATTTCTCGATCCACCACCAATCTCCCAGCCTTAACATCTTCAATGTTCTTGGCGAGTTGTTCACCCTTGAGACATATTTCCTCAGTTAAGATCAACGTCCCATCCTCTTGGCTCAGTTTGCCTCCAGGAGCGAAAAACCAATTTTTAGCTCGTTGGTTCCATTCATGAGTAGCTGGTACGATACGTCGTTCAAGCAGGTCTTGTTCCATCTTGCGAAATTTGGGCACTACTGTGTTTGGCCATTTAATCATGTGACATGACTCACGGAACGTCGGAAACGGATTGAAGGGTCACTAGGGACGCAAACGTGAGGGATGGTCAACGAACACGTAAAAATAACCACCGGACACATGTTCGGCCAAGTAATAGTGTGCTATAGCTCACGGGGAGCCAGAAACAGCCTCAAAGTGGACCAAGGGTGGAAACATGTGGGATAGCCAGAACACGCAAAAATGGCCACCGGACATGTGTTCGACCATGTAATGATGACCTATAGACCACAGGAGGGAGGAAATGGACTGGTGGGGCTCCCGGGATAGAAACGTGGAGGATGGAATAACAGTGAAAATGGCCTTCAGAAACGTGTTCACTATGTAACCATGTGCTATAGCCCTAGGGAGGCCAAAAACAGCCTGGAACAGGTTCGGGGATAGAAACCAAGGGAAGGAGGAACACATGAAAATGGACACCGGACACGAGTTCAGCCATGTAATTGTGTGCTATAGCTACGGCGACACTAAAAAAGGCTCGAAGGCCACCAGGGACGGAAACATGGCGGACGACCAAAACACGTGATAATGACCATAGATACGTGTTCGGCCATGTAACCAGATGCTAGCCCAAGGAAAGCTGAAATGGGCTCGAAAGGGCTCTAGGGATGGAAACTAGGGGGTACATGTTTGGCCATAAAACCGTGTGCTATAGCTCACAGTAGGCTGTTGGAAACTAGGGGGATGACAGGAACACATAAAAATGGGCACTGGATACATGTTTGGCCATGTAACCGTGTGCTATAGCCAATGGGAGGCCTAAAATGGCCCAAAAGAACATGGGGACGGAAACGTGTGGAATGGTCATAACACACGAAAATGGCCACAAGACACGTGTCCGATCATGTAACCGTGTGCTATAGCCAATGGGAGGCCTAAAATGACATGGAAGGGCTCTATGGGTAGAATCCAAGGAGACAGTCGGAACACTGAAAATAGGCACCTTAGACGTAGACGTATTATTCAGCCATGTAAGCGTGTGCTATAACTTCCGGAACGACGGAAAAAGCTCGAGAGCCACCGGAACGGAAACGTGGGGACAGACGGAAAAAGTTCGAAGGGCCACCGGTACGGAAACGTAGGGATAACCGGAACACTTGAAAATGGGCATCGAGCACTAGTTCGACCATGTAATAGTATGCTATAGCCCACGGGAGGTCCAAAAAGGCCCAGCGGGGCTCCAAGGATGAAAACATGGGGGATGGCTGGAACAAAGAAAATAGCCACCATTGGCTAGAGCTAACTGGCCCGAAGGTGTGCGTTTGTCCAACTATAGCACATTCTAGTTAACCCTTTACAACACAAGGATGAAAGTTAAGGATGAAAGTGTAAGTAAATGCTTGCCCCTCGAAAGGGTAGGGCAGTGTGGCTCGGAGCACGGGATGTTACAATCATACACAAGTCCAATCAGGAAACATGTACTATAGCTCACGTGAGGCAAAAATTGGTCAGATTGGATACTCAGGAGCAACACACGTAGGAACGACCCGAAGGAGTGGAAAAAGACGCCGAATACATGAACTAGTATGCTACAGCTCATGAGAGGACAATTTATCGAGCTAAGTGGAAAAGGATGTCGAATACGTGGACCGCCAAGAACCATGTGCTATAGAAAACATGTGGTTGCGTCCATAACACATGGAAGGGGCCCGCGTCCGATCGGACGCCCTACGAGAAGCATTTCCGATAGTTCAATTACTGTTTACTTTTTTATAGTCCAATTATTACAGTCCCCCTCCCAATTAGTCCCTTATCTACAGTCCACTATTTACATCACGAATTAGTACAATCAATGCAACTGAAGCAGGTAGTCTAGCGGGATCCTTACTAATCGGGAGCAGATAGCTGTTCTTGTTCAATCAACCTGAGGTCCCATCCTCGAAAGCATCATGGAAAAAGAAAATAATCAGATCAGCATACAAATGGCAGCAATTAAGCTAATCATATCAAATAGTTATGGAATATATCAAAAAAAATTGCAAATGCAGCAATTATTAAGAGGTCAATGTGGCAGTATCAAGTCACTGACGAATTCAGGCCAAACAAACATACGAGAAATACTAGCTACTAAGCTACCTCAAATTTCAGTAAACAAATATCATGTTAAGAAAGCGCCATTTTCATTTAGTTGCAAGTGAACATTCAGTTTCAAGAGTAATGTCCATTGAAATAAGAGTAACAAGTGTTATTTCATATTCTGCATATGCTAAATCTGTCGTGTTACTGTATAATGTCCTTATGTCAAGGTCAAATGATGGGTTTGGTGACCAAGCACTGCAAAAGGAGAAATGGATGCACGAAGGAAGAGCATATGACCGCTGCCTCTGCACATACACCAACCAATTCCTACCCAAGTAAACCCTTCTCTATAATGGGAAACTATCAGTGCAGTGGACAGATGGCAGAACTAGAGTGGACATATCGCCACCCCAAGTTTAGAAATACTGCATACACTTGCACATTTACTAGTGCAAGCCCAGTCCTTCCTGTCGCTACCCCATTCAGTCATGGTTAATAGCTAAAATCACCTATGATGTCAAAGACTAGCTTAAAATGCAGAAGTAAAAGAAGCCATGATGCCTATTGCTAGTTCAACAGCTAGTGTTTCAAAGGTGACAAGGCGACCTAACCTAAGGCGAGCTGGGTATGCCTTATCACCTAGGCGACGCCGCCTTTGAAACAGTCAACAGCTTTTTTTTTGCTCATGGTTGATTTAAAATGGACGTAGAGTCAAAATCATCACACTGAATTGCTCCTGCAGCACAAGGTTGAATGGATTTAATGTAAGTTAACACAAAAGGAGCGAACAACTCACGGCAAGAAATAATGATCCGTTCCAGTGTTCCAACAAAGTAATCATGAATATTCCCTATGAAAAGCACACGTCCATCTTAGCTTCAAATTAAGGAAATGAACAGCAACAGAGGCCCCACTGTATATCCCAACAATTATTATCTGTACAAGATAGAATATAAAAATAAATCATCATGGGTTAAGCACAAATGATGAACCATCACCATTAATTAACATCAAATCTAAAGACTTCTCCAGCTCAAAGTAGAATGCATGAACTGAAAGCTAAAATCATAATTTGTGCCATGCAACACTATCAGTATACGTAAACATGCTGTACCATGTCTCCTTCGTAGATTACGCATTCAGATAAACAAGTTAATACCAATCACGCCTGCCTCCTGCTTTTCATAGATACAGCTGTTTCTAGACTAGTGTTTCGCAAGGACAGCTGTTCCACATTTAATGTAGCCTGATTAGTTGATAAACCGACATTCCCAACAATAGTCAAAATATGGAGCTAAAAATTAGAAGCACACAACATCAATTTATCAAATTGTACTAAAATTTTACTGAGGAAGATTTTAGCAGAAACTAGAAATAGCTATCATAGTCGGAGTTTCACATTTTCACTCAAGAAGACTATTATCCTTTCGCATAAATAAGTATAAAACTATGAGCTATTATTAGCATGTAGCAAGCTCAAATCAAGTGCTAGTATACACATTTGCTCGAATGCAATATACAAGGTCACTGATTAGCAATTGAAAATCGGAATCTTACGCAATCTATCCATCTATACAATATGCATGCACAGCAGCTCCAAATCAAACTGTACCTCCATTGAAAGAAGCATTACACTTTGCAACATTAGAGAGGGCAATATATATCCCAACCTGGATTTTTTGTCCGAAGGTACTAATGCTAGGATGGAAGGCCACTCAAGAGATGGTAAGCCCAATGAGTCCTTCAATGCCATAAATACAGATCACAGACACATGTCACCAGTGCACAAGGAATAAAATTGAGATTGGACAAGTCAATCACCCAGAATTTTTAAGAAATAAGAAAAGAGAAAAGACCAATGAATATCATTAGTTGGAATTGATTTTTCCACAGAACTTTGCCACCAGCGAACTTCATGCGTCCCCAAGAAGAAATTAGGATAGAACTTTTTTCTACGGCGCATGGTGCACTAGGGAGGAGCAAGGACATCTTATATGAACCTCATCATTCAGTGCATCTGTCCTAACAGTTTATATGGTCAATCAACACATGAAGATTCTCCCACCCTCCTCTGCTCCTAAATTTTGAAGAATATGTTTGTGAACCCATGATATATTATCATGAGCTACAAAATTTAAATTGGCAAACTTATAAAGTTCACAACTTTATAATTTTTGATATGTATATAGCTGCATAATTAGGAATTCCAGTATCAAGTCCATCATCCCCCGCCCGCCCTTAAGGAAGTCCATCATGTTGCCCAAGCATAACTTCCTGTTCTGGTGTATCAGTTTCAGCCTTTGGGGCTTTCATCCATTTTCAGCTTATTGCCAACAGTACTAACAATTAGCTATCATACTTTGTTCAAATAGATCTAAGAGACTAAGACATCAAGGTAATGTACAACTCAGCAGAAGACCTTACTTGCCACAGGCCAAGATACCAGCACAAGTTATATATATGAAAAGAATGTTGGCATTTTGAAACTTCACTTTGGCAAAAGTTCATGTCACTTCTGTAAATTAAAACTATATATTCTTTACTACATCTTTGGTCAAGATTAGATGATTTGCCTGAACACATTCTAAGACATCAATTTCCTTACTGGGGTACATTGAGTCATCGATAAGTTAGGGAAGCTGGTAAGGACCCTGAAGTTATGGAACAAAGAACAGAGAGGAAGGCTTCGACTTCATAAGACAAGTGAAAATGCTGGATGGAAACAACATATCAACACACATAAAGCAAGATAGCTTATGCATAATGGAATAACCTTTCACCTTTCAATTTAATGGGGAGGTTGCCATTGATAAGTTGGGAATCAAGCTTGAAAAGCATTTAGACAGTCCTGAGAAAAATAAATGATGACCTGATCACCTGAACGAGGGCGTACCCAGTGCGAAAGCTCCCACACAAGGTGGGGTCTGGGGAAGGGAATTTCTAGACAGCCTTACCCTTGCAAAATTCTTTTAAAATTCTGCAAAGATGCTGGATATATTATCACACCTGAACGAGGAACAAAAAAAAAGACTTCTACATCAAATGACCAGCAGGAAATGCTGGATAAAAACAATGTACCAAAATTATAATTTTACTTGATTCCAATACTTAATTGGTGATAACTATGTACAATGGAACGATCATGATGTTTTAAAAGACATGTTATCCTCCTTATCAAAATATTTGTCGCTGTTAACTTTTCCTCGTGAAATTTGACCATTCGTCTTATTCAAAAAATTATGCAAGTATCATTCGTTTTGTTTGTGACTTCTTTTACTATCAAATGTATTATAAGTTTATTTATCTTTTTGTATATTTGCAATAAATTTTTGAATAAGCCGAATGGTCAAACGTCGTGAGGAAACATCAACAACAACAAATATTTTGATACGAAGGGAGTACTTTTAAAAACATGCTCTTGAAAAGAAAGAACGAAACATTAAATATGCTCATGCACCCTGGTCTGGCGTCCTACGGTAGAAAATGAAATTGACAACATATGTGTAACCTCATTAGGTAAATGGTGCCTTTTTCAAATTGAGTATGAACAAACCTGAATTTTCAATGTGTTGTCCTCCTTGATGGATTTTCCAGCTTTAGGTGACACTATACTTTGAACATCATTGCAAGTCCAAATAAATGCTATCCTTTGCTTTGGGTTTTATATCTTGTGGGTGGTTGCATTTCACAGGCTCAAGATAGACAGAATATAACCTGAGTGGCAAGCGAAAGCTCTGCTGCATATATGTTAATGGGCATGATATAAGCGTTACGGGTGCAAGAATGAAAGTATTGGAATTTTGTCAAGAGATAACATCAAAGAAAGGTGGAAAAAAGATACAAGCAGTAGACAAATATACTAATTCCACAAAGTGTAAAAGGCACAAATCGCAGACAGCACATGCCAGAAGAAAGGAAAGAACTAGGCATTAATATGCCTACCATTGCACATAGATAAGATATACTGTATCATGAATGTCTTCTTCCACTCACATACGGACAGGTATAAGGCTGACAATATCAAGAGGAAAAAAGTTGATTACGGCCTAAGCAGACAATAATGATGGATAATGGAAATTACAGTGCATGAATAATCACATCCGGACGTGTGTGCCTAAATAGTAAATACCAACAAGAAATGGCAAATATACCGTTGCAAATCAAACAAGATTCCATGGCAGACCATGCCTGATGTTGTTCCCTGTGCTCCTATGGAAAAAGGAGACCAACACCACAAGCAACTCAGGGAAAATTCACAGCCAAGACACAGGAATCACACAATTTGCATCATGCCACCATCAAAACATGCAAGTACAGGGTTGGGAGTTGGGACATTGGTATTTAGAAACCCTTTACCTCTTCTTTTTTCTAGAGGCCTATAGATTAATTAACATTTTGAGATGACATAGATTAACTAACTCGACTCAAAACCATTTGAGAATTCATCATAAGCAAACCTAACCATAGTGACAAACTGTTGTGTTGTGGGCACCACCAAACCCGTCCTAGCATTCCACCCCATAAGACTTGTACTTATCGGAACCCTAAAACCATCAATATCCCAAATCCCCGCGAAGGCAACGATTAGGGTTATAGCGGAAGAGACGTACCAGAACACCGTCCACGGACAGACGGCGGAGCGCGCTGCCCCCGTCGGGTCGCCGCGCGGCGGAGCGACCCCCTTCCCCCTATCACACCGCTAGGGCTCCAGATCCAGAGGCGGACCCAATAATTTCTGCAAGAAAATCGAAGTCCGTAGGTAAAATACATGGTCAGATCCGAATCAAATAGCATAGATTAGGGGCTTGGGACTTGGTGTTCGATTCCGTACATTAGGAAGGGAAGGGAAGGAAAGATGTGGGCGGGCATTCCCGAGGTCGCCGGCGAAGCGGCCCTGGCGGCGGCGCTAGTAGAGAGGAAGGCCGAGAACCTGAGTCGAGAGAGAGAAGGCGTGGTGGAGGCGAGAGGTCAAGAGCCGGGTGTGCTTGTTTGCAAAGCACGAGCACAAGGCCCAGTTTGGCCCAGCGAGACAGAAAGGCCCAGCCTAGCTTTGTTTTCTTGTTCTTCCTCCTCCTCAGTTTCCTCATTTTATTCCATTTTCTTTTAAATGGTATTTATGTTCCCGCCCTACTTTCTACTTTAAAGTGTAATTTCAGTATAAAAAGTGTAATTATTGTTTTATCCTTATTTTTTAATTTATAATTTTAACATTTACAATTCACAAGTCAACACGATTTTTTCTAGTCAACAATCAAAACAAGAAAAATGTGCAAAAGCCAAGGGCAAAACTGCATCAACTTGTGAATAGTGAAAGGCAAAATCATAAAGTTAAAAGAAATGAGAGGAAAAATACAATTGCAGTATGAAATAGGAGAAGAACATCAAAATACCTTCTATTCGGCGCCTTTCTTTTAATACTCCCAATAATTAATTATTTTCATAAATATGTGCCTTTCATTGTTTGATTCAACAATTTATGGAAGCTAGTTCAACAATTTGAACATAAGTTCAACATTTCATATCCATCTTACAATGAAGGGACAAGACTGATTGAAACACATCCAATCTAACGATCTATTATACATTTACTTTTACCTGATGATCCCTAATTTATCTTTCAGCCCCTTTGTTATTTGTTTGCTGATCATCACGATCGCAGACCGCGTCCCTGCCTCCAGGCTTACTAGCCTATACCTATAGGGTATGACTGGTCATGTCCATGCCTTGACGGGTTCCTCCCAGGCAAGATCATTTAGGACCTTTCTAGTTGCTCATAAACTAATCGTTGTGGTTATCTTTTATTGGTTTGTGTCCATATAAGAGCAAGTATAATAAGATGACGTAAGCAGGCCAAATGAAGTGCCACATCAGATTTTTTGGTACGAACTCCAATAAATATGGTGAGAGAATGAGAGTAAAGATGAACAACGGAGTCTCCAACCATTATATGAGTGGCTATTAGATTGAATCGAGATGTTGCCGGCAGCTGGACCTCACCGTGTAAGCGTGTTAACTGGGGTGTTCGGATAGTACGTGTCACATCGAATATTCGGAGGCTAATTAGGACTAAATATGAGTTAATTATAAAACAAATTACACAGATGGAGGCTAAATGGCGAGACGAATCTATTAAACCTAATTAATCCATCATTAGCAAAATAGTTACTGTAGCGGCACATTGTCAAATCATGAACTAATTAGGCTTAATAGATTTGTCTCGCCGTTTAGCCTCCATCTGTGCAACGGATTTTGTAAATAATGTATATTTAATACTCTTAATTAGTATCTAAACATTCAATGTGACAGGGATTAAAGTTTAGTTCGAGGATCAAAACACCCTCTAATTCTCCTCTCTGCATATGCACTATACTGGGGCGTAAATAAATATTCTCTGCGTATGCATGCAGCAGGAGTACACGGGGGGATGGATCGATCAGGAATCTGCTATTCATGCACAGCACAGTGTTCTGAATTATTCTATCTGCTATTCATGCAGCTACGTTCTTCAAGCAATCAAGCATGTGTGCATGTGCTGTCGTCTATTAGCCTCTGTACGTCCAGTGGCCTACGTACTATATTATTATATCATTACGAGCAGCTAGCTTGCTTATATGTTGGAAATGGGTTGCCGAAGCGATTGTTTGCATGTGGATGACATTGCTACATGGAATCCAAAAGTGGTGTCAATTATCAATTCATGTTTGGATATGCACGCCGTTAAATTGACGTCACCGTGTGCAAGAACGCCATGCCATCTCCAATCCCCTCCTCGAGTGGATTGACTCACTAAAGGGACTGTGATACCCTAAGAGGGAATGTTGAATTAGGTGTTCTATAACTAAGACTCTAAGCACATATAAAAATATATTTCAATTTATATCTAGATGTGCACTAGATTTTTCTTTGTGTTGTTATCGTTACCTCATAAAAGTTTTGCACCCTACGTTCCAATCCTACTAAACTACACATTCCAATTATAGAAAAGGTAAACATGGAACTATAATAAGTAATGCAAAAGGTAAATGAAATAGAGAATACAAACTCTCGGCGTGATGAATTTTTACCGATGTATTGGAAAGCTCTCACTTTCGTCTACTCCTTATTGGAACCCTCGCAAGGGGATGCCTCATACAAGAGCTTGGCTCTTGGTCGGGTAACTACATGAATAGGCAGTAGCCCTTCACCACGAGCAAGTAGATCTCCGTTTTGCCTTTCCCGGATGC
Organism: Setaria viridis; assembly: GCF_005286985.2. NCBI lineage: Eukaryota > Viridiplantae > Streptophyta > Magnoliopsida > Poales > Poaceae > Setaria > Setaria viridis. The sequence continues at coordinate 41,482,741 of NC_048270.2, forward strand.
TCTCCATCAACTTCACTAGGTAGAGCTTTGGAAAATCATCAAGGGCCTCTCCTCCCTTGTATAAGCACCATATGCCACTCCACAAAGGTGGTTGTAGGGTCTCGAGCCATGGATTTACAACTCTTGGTACGCCCAAGCACCGATAATAAGAGGTTTGCAAACCTCATGTAACTCTAGGCTAATCCTAAAGCAATACACAAATAGGCCTAAACTAATCTAGTAATATTATTCACTGGATGAATCATATCGGCGAAGCAACTCTGAACATAGACATTGCCGACACCCATAGCACCGACTGATTCGGTGTTGTTCATGGTAATCACCCTATTGTTCGGTGATACTAGAGCTGTGCTTCTCCTCAGACAGAGAGGAGGCAAAACTCATCATAGGATGATCCAATGATCATTATTGTGACACCGTATGATCTGGTGCACACAGTACACGCTTTCTTGGCCCTGCTGCCAATTTTTCTATCACTGACCGATACGATGTATTGGGTGCATGAACACCGGATGGTCCGGTGCATTATGATAGTGACTCTTTTCATCAGGATTTGCTTCATATCATTACCCCGTCTTTTTTTCTATGATGCTTTGGGTTGCTTTAAGGTCTTCCAGGGCCTTCTACTTCTACATTTTGAATTATCAAAGCAAAATCTTTATGTGAGAGTTGAAGCTTCAAAAGGTGAATTATGAATTTACTAGTAGGAGATGAGATAGTCTTTTCCCTTGAAATGGAAATTGATAAAACTAAGTCGACAAATTTAATTTCCGCAAGTTAAAAAAAAGAAATTTGGATGACCCTTCATTGTCTCCTCCTCCACCACTAATTTTCCCTATACAAGATGTAACTCGCCTGGCCTCCTCCAACCCTCGCCCACTAGCAACTCTCCACAGTGACTACTGTGGCCAACGCCATACGGTGCCTTCTTCTTATGTTGTCTCATTCACCTCTGACATGGTGTTGTCAGCTTGGCTGTGGCTCATGGTCCACGGCCATGTCTTTAATTTAGAGCACGCTGATATGCAAAACCTCCACCCCAAAATCTTAACCCAAATGATGGCAGCCAACAACGATGCTATATACACTACTGGAGAAACATCCATTCGTATCGGCTCATCTATACTGGACATAAATGAGCCGGTATGAATAAGTCGTTCGTACCAGATCGACGAGATGGCACAAACAATGAACTACCCATGCCGGCTCTCTTATTTGTGCCAATGCAATTTTAAGCCAGCGTCAATAATGATTATCCTTTTTTGCTCCAAATTTGCAACAACACGAATACTCAATTATTCGTGCTAGCTCAAAATAGAGCTGGCACGAATACTCTTAGGATTATTCGTGTTGGCTCAAAATTAGACCGGCAAGGATAATCCATTGTTCACACCGGCTCAAAATTGCGATGGAACAAATAAGATTCCCGGATATGCAATTCGAATTTTAGCATGTATTCGGAAATTCATAACTTTTGCATATGGGCTCGGATAGAGACAAACATTGTATGAAAATTGTACCACTTGATGAGATCTATAACTTTGTAGTTGAATCTTTTTTAATTTGAGATCATTTACATGCCCAAATAATGGATCAAAATGTTAAACAATAAGAGTTAAAAGGAATAAAAGTTCCCTTTGTGTGCAGATACATGGTGTAGGTGGGATGGTAAAGAGGTATCGTGAGAGGAGGGAGGCCGTGAGTTCGAAGGTGGATAGAGCATGTGCAACCGCGAGGGGTAGCTCGGGGGTGGCCTCCAGCCTAAAAAATACTTTTGCGTGTTTTATTTATGAATTCATATTTATAGATGGCTATTGAGCCAGCACGGATGAGTTGCTCTTCAATAGTGATAGATGGCTACAAGCTCGCACAGGGGAAGTAGCTAACAGCCAGTGGTTTAACACACCGTTTGGAGCTTCACAAAGTTTTTGCTAGTGTGTAAGCTCTACGGGTTATTATTCACAACTAGACTTATAACATTTCCCAATAGATTTTCTACAAGTGACCAAACGATTTTTAGTATACTTAGATAAACATCTACAATAACTCACTATAAGGGATCTTCCTATCTATAACAAATCGAAATGCGTCATAAACACATTTTTTGCGTCATAAATCGTGATTTATGACGCTCGTACGATGAATATCATTCATCACTAATCGAGTATTGTAAACTGTGACTTTCCTTAATTATTTCCGTGTGTCACTAAGATTATGATAATTACAGAACATCAATGAAAACGTCAAAAACTAGCTCCTGCGTAGCAAGCCACGTGCTGGACCACAGTCCGATGTGGCGTAACAATTGTGACGAAATATTTCGTTATGACTTAATTTAGATCCAATTCTTGTTGAACCGAGCCTAATATTTGTTGTCGTCATAACTTGATTTAGGCCCAATTGTCATAGACCGGAAGATTTCTTGTAGTGACCGTGGAGAATGGGTTTATTAAGAGTTATGTTGTTGGTGAACTATTGGGGAAGATGCAAATTATTCTAGAAAATTTTTCGGCCACCTAAGGAAAAATAATTAAAAACACTAAAACTGTTCGCTACTCATACAAATTAAAACAATCAGGAAAGTTTGTGATTGAGTGATTTATATATTAGGAATATAATATTGTGATTTTTTGTTTGACGAGGAGCTCATAATTTTCTTTTTGTAAACCAGACCATCATGGCAGCATCCCATCAACAAGCTCACTGATATATCTCTATATAACGTTATTCATAAAGGTTTATTTGCTACTCCCTCCGTAGCAAGATACATATGTCTAGATCCATACCAAAACCTATGCCTCTAGAAAAGCTAAAATGAATAGTAATTTGGACCGGAGGGAGTAAGACTTAAGGGGACGGGGAACCTGGAAACTTATAAATATCAAACGTGTTGCTATGGTAGAAAGAAATTGGCAAAGAAAGGAAGCAAGTGTAGCTTGCATTTCTTTTTCTAATAAGAGACCATGAAATGTGGTAAGGAATTGCAATAATATACGTATGTAAAGGGGCTGGTAAGTGTTGAGAAGCACATAAATAATTGTTTAATTTAGTACGGAAGTACTCTATTTGCAAATGAAATTAATTTTGATATGATATAATAAATTTATATGGGAGTGAGCAGCATATTGCCCCCACATGATGAGTATTGGAAGTATGTAGGAAAACAACAGATGACCACTCCGTCGGTTCGTCCTCACTACTGTCTGCTTGTGATCTTGATGATTAGCTCAAGCAATGCAAGCAAACCTAACTTGCTAATCAGGATTGTATTCGTACAACAATTATATATGAAGGTATATAAAACAAACTTTTTTTTTAATCTGGACTCCGATGAAATATGGCTAACCGCATCAAATTCCACATGCATGCATTAACCAAAACTGATCGATTTTAGGGATGAAATGCTAGAACAGAAGTTTGTGGCTAACAAACCAAAATAAAATGAAAATAAACAAACAAGCTAGCGAGGAAAATGTTTGAGTCAGTACAAAGTTCTCCATGCTGAAGGTATATGCATGTATGCTAGAGGCAAAATCAGGAAGCATAAGTTGATCAAGGATCTAAATGAACACAACAACAGCAATAGAGGAAGACTGTATGAGCTATGTAGTATTGATTATCATTTTGACAAGACAAAGAAGAAACCTCCCACATGTTGCTAAAACAAGAACAACAGTTGAAATTGAAAGAGAGAAATTTATATCTAAAGTAGCTCTTTGGCCAAAAAATGTATGATCCGGTAGCACAAGAAAGGAAATGAGAAAAAAAAGGGAGAGAAACAAGCAATCAACAATCCAGCAGGAGTAGCTAGCGATACATTCAAAAGACCAAACAAATTGATCTCCTTTAGTTTGCATGCACAAGTATGTACTGGCTCTGTGTATCATGTAACTTTTGGAGTGGTCCCAAGCCTTAACTCTAGATCTACTTCATGTTGATCCACAAGCAGAAGGGAACTAGAGCTAGGGCTTGGGATTGTTGCTTGTGGTACCTTTGCATCATGATCAACTCCTCCTTGTAGCCCCTGTGATGATTCACATGCTGTAACCTCCGCCACTGGCTGCACAAAGATCAGAAGCGCCGCCGCGGAGGGATGATCCAAACGCCTCCTCTTTGTCCTCGCTGACTCCTCGCCGTTGTTATCAGCAAGATCGCAGTGATCTTCTCTCATCTCCACGGGGGCTGCTGGCATCGACATGAGGAGCTTGTTCTTGCTCTCCTTGATAATGGTTGATAAGTAGGAAGTAGCAGGAGGAGTCGTGGTGTTCTTCGCACCCCCCTTGTTGGCTGCTGAGCCGGCGGCAGTACCTGCTGCGTTAGTCGCCGCCGTTGTAGTGCTAGGGCTAGAGGCGGCCCTGTACAGGAGAGCCCCTTCCTGTGGCTGATCATTGGGGGCGTCGGGGGATGAGCCCCCCTGCCGGAGAAGAGCTCGGTCACGGCGATGGACGTTCATGTGGCCACCGAGCGCCTGCGCCGACCGGAACTCGCGCTGGCAGAAGGTGCACGAGTAGGAGCGCGGCGGCCACACGCAGCCGCCGAGGTGCGCCGCCGCATCGCGCTCGAAAGCCTGTTCCTCCCACGACGGCTCGCCGCCGGCGGCCGCAGCTGCCGCCCAAGCAGTGATGGGGCTCGCTGTGCTGCTGCTGCTGGTGCTTCTCCTTGCTCCCCACATGCCCCAGTAACTGCCTATTCTATCCATGGCGATGGAGGAGTTCATGGGCGCGCTAGCTGGTGATTGAGCTATCTGTTTGTAAGTTTGTTGTTGCAAACTTGCAATCAAGGCATGCAAGTAGTAGATCACAGACCAGAAGATAGGATGTGTGTACCTATTTGCTATATATGTGCAAGAATCAAGAAAGCAAATTGGAGCTGGAATAGTGAACAAGAAAAGGAAGAGGGGGAAGAGAAGAGCTAAGGGTGATGCTGGGGATGAATTGGAGATGAGTAATTTGTATGATTAGATAGATGACTAGTCCTCTCACGCCCTGCTGTTTAGGAATTGGTGGGTGGGTGTGCCTTTTTGTTTTCTTCTATCTCTGATTTTTATTTAATTCAGATGTAAAGCAATGGATAGTATAATCTTTCGGGCACACACACATAGTGCTGCTGCGTCTGTGCTAGTGTACGTTTGTGTATCTTTTGTCATCGTTGTTAATTAATAAGCTAGGCATCTTGTTAATCAAGAGGTAATTTATTTGTTCTGTGTACCTAGCAGTGAAGACAAGACATACATGCACGGAATGAGCTCAATTTGTCGCTCCTTCTAAACAAAGCTTTAATTTCTGGAATGCATGTACACATTACCACTTGGTCTTGAATTGATCAGATGCTGCCCTGCACAGTTCGCCGATCCTATCCGCATGCTAGTCCTCTGTGTTAGTTCAATAATGGTGCTTCCACATATTTTATCATTCAATTCGGACGCATATTGCAAGAATATGGAGAAGAATAGTGACATTCTAATTCTAGGGGGGTGGGCTAGACAATCAAACAGGGTTCTCCGTCCGTGGTAGGTGCCCCTATTTTTTTGCCTCTAATAAAGGAAGTAATCGAATGTTAGGGCATGTTTTGTTTTCGCTTAACATTTTCATGTATATATATTAGCTAGCTTATGAGCGCCTCCATTTCAAGTTAAGTTGCATAACGATGATCTATCCTTTTGTAGCCACCGGAAGAGTCGTACACTGCGGAATCTTAGGGGGTGTTTGGATAGCTCCCGCTAAACTTTACAACCTATCACATCAGATGTTTCATACTAATTAGGAGTATTAAACATTGTCTAATTACAAAATTAATTGCAAAGATGGAGTCTAATTTGCGAGATGAATATATTAAACCTAATTAGTCCATGATTTGACAATATGGTACTACAGTAACCGTTTGCTAATGATAGATTAATTAGCCTTAATAGATTCATCTCGCGAATTAGACTCATCTATGCAATTAGTTTTGTAATTAGCTCATGTTTAGTCCTCATAATTAGCATTCGAATATCCGATGTGACCCTGCTAAAGTTTGCCACCTCGTATCCAAACACCCCCTTAATTGATCTGATGTATCAATTAATTGGAGCAGTTTGCCACCTCGTATCCAAACACCCCCTTAATTGATCTGATGTATCAATTAATTGGATGAACCAGCACTTCTAGGAAAATGACCTTTTGTCCAACGTGTTAGTACCAACGCGTTAGTACCGGTCAAATTTGGATCTGGTAATAATGCTGGTATCCCCCGGATACCCTTTAGAACTGAATTGTGTTACCACCCGGTACAACTAAAGCCTCGATGAGCATTAGTACCAGGTAGTGTTACGATCCTATATTAAAAAATCCTCCATGGGTTACTTCTAAAGGAAAAAATTTCTAACCAAATCACATGTGTTGTGTTGGTGAGATGGTAAAGAAACCTCGTCCGAGGCTTGAGGTCCCGTATTTGAATCCCTTGCATGTGCGTAAAAATCATGTGACTTTTTGCCTTGTGACTTTGCGCATGTGTGCGAGCCTCTCGGCAGTTCAAAATATTTTTTCTTTATTTTTTTGAAACCATACTGATTTCTCGACTAGTACTAAATATCAATAGTAGTGCAGTAGCTCCCTCCGTTTGAAATTGTAGGTTGTTTTAGTTTTTCTAAGTTCATAGATTTTACTATGAATCTAGACATAGGCATAGACATAGGGTATCTAAATGCATAGCAAACATTATGAATCTAGAAATACCAAAACAATCTATAATTTGGAATGGAAGGACTACTTCCCAAATTAACTTGAATCTGAACACTAGTAGAGAACTCACCTTCCATGCGCCCCCTTTTGTCCCGGTTTAAAGTTGGCCCGGGATAAAAGGTTCACCAACCAGGACTAAAGGTCGGTCCCTGGCGGGAGGCTCACCAACCTGAACCTTTTATCCCGGTTGCAAAGGCTAGTGGAAAAAAAAGACCCTAAAAGGCCTTTTATCCCCTTTAATTTTGTCTCGATTGGTTTATCCCGAATGAATTTTTAGAAGATTTGCACCCTACCAACCGGGACTAATACTGAGGTCTCTACCAGTGGAATGTCAAAGACCGAGGATGGTTAACTAAAAGTTTCAATCTTTTCCTTCATATTAAAGTCTAGAACCACCGTCCGCATCCACCCAAATTATTGTCAGTGCAGTGGTTTATTTTCAGCATGAAGATGGGCCTAAGGAGTTGAAAGCTTCAGATTGTACGATCGATGTCAAAGCTCCGGTCCTTGGCGATTGATCGGCAGGCAAAAGTATCCAATATTCTCTGACGCGATTATAAGAGCATGAACTTCTAAACATATTATTAACTGATGATTTGCTAGCGATATGGAGTGGACCTATCAATAATTTTTTTCTAAAATATAGTAGAGACACACACGCTCGCAAACATATGCCCATGCTCATCCCGCACACTTACACAACTTACCATATATATGAACATCTTTAGAAGATAGAGCCGCGGCATATATTACCATCGAAGAAGTCACCCAGGCATCTCGCTAAAACCAGGTGGTGGGCAGGCTTCACGAAACACACAGGTTGATGGGCTTCGAGTATTCCCGTGTATACATTTGATTTGTCTTTGACTAGAGTTGAAGCCTTTGGTGAATTTTTCCAGTGTATCACAGATATTCTCCATTATTTGCTAATCGATCAATCACAAACATAAACAATTATCACTTGTGAAGGAGCTAATAATATAACCAAGATGCACATCACTGATGTAACATGTGGAATGATTGTGTCAATTAGTCATCTCATGCTTTGCCGTGTCTCCATATATCTCTGACAGAAACTTCGATAGTTTCAGTACATACAATACAAAATCCAATCATGCCCCCAGCCTAATTTCAAGAAGGAATAATATCTGGATAACTTCATCACATATCAGAGGCCATGCATATTACCAATTAAATTTAGCATATTTTTGTATATGGATGGGATTCCAGTGCGAGTCGGTTTCATCCGTGTTGGTTATTGGGCTGGCACAATGGAGCCGACGCGGATGAGAGGTGGATATCCGTGCCGGCATCAACACCAACATGGACGAAGATTATTTCTGCCGGCTTCAATTGTGAGCTGACATGGATAACTGAGTAATCCTACCGGCTTCAATTGTGAGCTGACATGGATAACTAAGTAATCCTACTGACTCTAATTGTGGCTCGCCATGGTTGTTAGTGTATTACTACTGGTGCTCGTTTTGGCTAGCATGCCGGTGTTTAGACCCGGCAACTTACCGAGGGGTGCCCGAGATAGTATTTTGCCTACTAGGGCTCGTCAAGATCAGGAAACTCGAATGTAAACGAAGACACACAATTTAGAGAGATTCGGGCTGTTAGATTGCGTAATACCCTAAGTCCGATCCTGTGTGTTGGTTGGATTGAATCGCTTTGGAGGGAGTCCCTGCCTCGCCTTATATTGTCGGAGGTAGGATTACAGGTCGGTTGGTTATAAGAATACTAGTCGAATACGACTAGAGAAGTTCTACTCTTATTATAGCGAGTACTTTTTTTAATCCTCGACTAGTTCCTATCTTTCTATGTAGGCTACGCCGTCCTGTGCCATGGTCTCCATATCAGATATGTCTTGGTGTCCAATCTCATATTTAGGACTGTCCAAACGTTTTGGTCGGCTCATAGATGTGTGTACGACAAGCTCCCGAGTACTTTTTAGTCAAATGCAGTAGTTCCGGGTACTCTTGTAGACTTCACCGACTAGTTTTTGGTGCTCTTCGAGTACTTCATCTGGTTGAATCTTCAAAGGTACTTAAAAACTACCGTGCGGTTAAAATATGCTCAAGCCTCATTTAATTAACTCAGTCTGATATCCTTCAATGTTGAATTTTATATGGAAGTGCGATGAAAGTCGTACTCCATATGGAGTAGTCCCCAAGCCTTAGGTTGAATTGAAGAATCAAGCTGAGGGTTAATCTGTAATTCGCGTCACTTTCCCCTTAAAACCCGGAGAAAAAACTTTTTATCGATGGACATGTGGCACATAGCCCCCGAGCCTTTAGCCAACTAGTTTAGTGGGTATAAGGGTCAAACTTTGGTCAACGTGACCATCTCTGGAAGGAGATCTTATCTCCTCCTGAAATAAAGGTAACTGCAAATCAAATGTCCGAAATTCTAGGGATCCTTTAAATCAAAATCCCTTTATTTGCGCAGTTTTTACCGTTCCACTGTTATAAAGAATGGCGGAAGTTATCCCATCCGTTTTACCCGTTTACCATTTTCCTTTCCAACTTCCACACTTTAGCCCTAGCGCTGTCGCTAGCGCCGCTGTCCCCCCACCGAGCAGCCCCTGAGCGTATGCGATAGAAGAAGCTCGTGACATCAAGGATGGTAGGAAAGCTATTGCATCTAAATCAAGCGAAGGCGAGAAGAAGAAGACATCTGATAAGAAGAAAAAGTCGTAGTTGCCGGCATCCAAATACGAGAAAACTGATTAGACTGCGTTGTCAAATCTCGTCTGTGCCTGAAAACAGTCAACTATGAAGGAGGAGGATATCAAGGCGCTCGTAGCCACCAATAAGTCCAACTGGACAAAAGGGCAATTCTTTCATATAATTGTACCGACACTTATATCGCGACACTTATATCGCCAGAGAATGTAAACAACACTTACATTACATAACCATGGTTGCACCTCCTCCATCACCTCCATGGCGACCGTGGCTGTGCTCGAAGGGGAGGTAATGGCAGCATGCTAGGAGGTCCCACTCTAAGGCAGCATGAGCTCAAGCCCTTGCCGCTGCATTGCCCACCACTAGTGCGATTGCATTGCCCTATTGGCCGCGGAGATGGTGGCCGCCGCTCTATTGGCCGCGGGACAAGCGGTGGCTTCCACCGCCTTCCACGCCGATGTGCTAGGTAGGATCCGAGGTCTTGACGGCGTGAGATGTGGCCCCTGCCATGATCAGCAGGACTACTTCCCTAGCCACTGATGCCACGACGCGGTTCTGCAGCCACGACCGTCTCATCCATGGGGTTCTCCATGCGGATCCTAAGGAGGGAGGGGGTGGCAACGCAGGGATGGAGAGGGAGGGTAAGGGCTAGTGTCAGGGGAGTGAAGTGTAGGAGTCCTTATATAGAATTTTTCGTACCGGTGAGATCAAAGATCGGCACATATATAAAATTTTTAAGGGCTAGTGTTAGGGGAGTGAAGTGTAGGAGTCCTTATATTAAATTTTTCGTATGAAACATCGGCACATATTTAAAAATTTTTATGCTGGTATGGTCAAACATAGGCACGTATATACAACCATCCATGCTAGCTGGTGCTGGACCTCACTAGCACATATACGCTAATACAAATAAAAAAATAAAAAAGTTAGAGAATCTAGGCAGGACAATCCCTGTTGACTTCGAGTTGCACTTGGATGCTCTATGCCGTTGTCTCGAACTCCTTTCTCTCTCCACTCTTGCGCTCCGAGGGATTTGGCAAGTGTTGTTGTAGATCGATGCCTGGTTTGGACCGGCGAAACCCGTCGAACCAGCCCGTACTAAACCGTTTCGGCGTGCTCCTACGGGTTAGGTTTAAACTGGGTTCTACCCACCTAACCCGGCGCCCCGCTCGCTGAGGGAGTCAGCAAAAGGCCCACCAAATAAATAGAATAAAAATGAAAAGTTATTTAACTGTTCTTCTTCCTGCCGCATCTTCACCCTCCCGGCTCTCGTCAATGGAGATCCGCTGCCGGCAATTGCAGATGTCGTCGCCTGCCACGAAAAATCCCCATTCTATTAATCTTCCTCATCGGTGTCTTCACGGAGCCTGCGGTGTACCCACCTCTCTGCAATTCTGGAAGGAGGCCGTCGTTACGCCGCCGCCGCTGCCGACAAGCCGCGTCGACGGCGGGGACCTCGGCCGCAAGAGCACGTCCAACATCAAAGCGCGTCGACGGCCGGGACCTCGCCCGCAGGTGCCGCAAGCCGTGCAGTGCCGGAGAGCACCTTGGACCGACACGGATCATACGTTCTGTAGTAGATAACATATATAATTTACGCACACACACACTGATCATGTTCTCCAAGCTCTCAGAGATGTAGACCAGGAATCTTTTTTAAAAATTAGGAACTTGAGAATTGGCTTGGCTAGTTTAATTGGATCGGAGGACAAACAAGATCGAAATTAGAGATGCATGAGACTTGCACTGCTCAACCACCGGTAGTACGCACACGTTTGCTGGCTTAATTTGTTGCTGCCTTATTATTGCGTTAAGTTGGTGCCCGCCGGCCTTCCTTACTTGTATTGTATGCCAAGAGAAACAAAACCTTAGCTTAATTCTCTCCCTTGTTGGCTGATCAGATCAGTCACGAGTCACCGCTTAATAATGATCTTATTGGTTGTCAATAATTTCTTCCTCCATCCCAAATTACTGGACTTACTTTTCTAGATGTATAACTTTTACTATGTATCTACACATGATATGTATTTTTATAGGTACATGTTAAAGGCCACGTATCTAATAAGCCAAAACGAATAGTAATTTAGGACGGAGGATGTAGATGCTTGAAGGACTGCTAAGCTAGCAGCTAGTCGCTGGGGTCATGCATAATAAAGTTGACGCTTGTGCGATGTGTGTTTGTCAATTTGTCCTGGCCGGATGCATCCACATGCATGTGACTAAGCAATTTGGTCTCTTTTGACTCACCACTTTTGCGCGATCGACGATCGATCTGGCGTTCAGATTCGTACATGCTTCCTCCCACTGCTCGTATAATACTCCCTTGTTGGTAGTTTTAACATTTCTAAATTAAATAACTATTTAAATAACTATTTATTTAAGCGTTTCTATATATATATATATATATATATTGCTATGTACCTAGATATAGTATATAGCTATGTGCATATCAAAAGTTATGCACCTAGAAAACCTAAAACGAATAATAATTTGAGAGGGAGTGTCTAGACATAGTGTATATATATCTAAATGAATAACAAAATATATGAACCAAAAAATACCGAAACAATCTACAATTTGGGACCGAGGGATCCCAAATTACTATTAATTCGTTTTGACTTTTTTTAGGTACATATATATGTACTAGATACATAGCAAAAGTTATGTAATTTGGGACGGAGGGATTAGTTAAGTATAACATCTAATATGTCTTGAGTTAATTTTGTCACCATGCCTGCAAATGACGTCTTCAGCACGTACTCATTATATATATTCGCTGTCAGCTGCCGTTCATGTACGGGAACGCTGTTCGATTCTTGTCTTATTGATTATGCAATGATACGTGCTGGTGGATCATATTATATATGTAATGTATGTGTCGAGCTGCATGTGTATGTTTGTCGCATATAGCTGCAGTGATTAGCAGCTTGCGAGTGTACTGTGCTGTGCTGTGCTGTGCATGCATGTTGGCGAAGCGTGTTAACAACACAGTGCCGTAAACACTGTAATTAAATTAGTTTAATTTGTTCTATGAATGCAAGCTCTGTTTGCTTGCTAGCTGCAGCATCTGCTGATCGGCAGGCTGCATGCTGCCGATGATACTGAAGAAAAACAAAAGACACAAGAGACACTGCATGCGAATGCTTTGATCCACAAATTATTGCAGGCCCATATAGTACAGCATCGATGCATGCATGGTATATCCATCCTTTTCTGCACCCTACCATTACTGTTTATTTGAACTGGGATATTATTTGTTTGGATCTGTTACATGCATGTTCATCTGAGATCGACAGATTGTTTCTGATCAATCGATCAGAGTGCTGCTGGCTGGCAGGCATGCAAAGATTCTTGCTTGCTTGTCTCATCCTCTATCACACACGCAACCCACCACCACCCTAGCTAGGTACTCTGAAAATGAAAGCTGCTTCACACTGAAATTACGTACTGATTGTTCATGTGCACTGCTCAGCGCAGGTGCAGATGTGTACATGTACGTGTACGTGTCTACAGTCGTATATGCCTCTCTGCAGCAGCTAGCAGTGCCGCCCTATGTATGTACAGTACCTGCCTCGCTCCATGATAATAAAGGGAAGCTAGCGACCCAAAACCAGAAGAATATTGTATTATTATTAAGGAATTTTTCATCTATTAAGTTATTGCAAAAGTGTGATATTCATCCCTCATGTTTCATTGATGCAAATCAACCTCTTAATTAATTACATCGGCGCATTTATCATCCCCACTTTAGTTTAATAATGATTTAGTGTCATATAACTTCAGTTAAGGTCATGTAATTATCTTACTAATTACGACTTAGCCACGTCTAATGTTGAGACAATCCCTATAACAGTTTGTGCGAATAAGTTCCGTTAATTTTTTGAATAAATTTTATATGTTTACTAATTCTTTTATGAGCTTCATATCTTGGACTCAGCATATATATTAAATCACTAAGCAGCGATTAGTCAGGTGATTATGTGGTTGAAACTGCCATTTGATGTCCTAAACCATTATTAAATTAAAGTGGGATGATAAATGCACCATTTTAGTTAGGTAAGGGGTGATTTGTACTAAATGAAACATAATGAATGAATACAGCCTTTTACAATGCTCGAGGGACGAAAAATATATCTTATACCTTGCATGAATATATAGGTACTTGCACGTATACATACATATACAGCATCATATATATGCAACTAATTAATAATTATACTATTCGTCCAAGCATAAAGTAGTTTGTTAATTGTCATATATCAAGATAGGATTTGTGTCTACCCGACTTTGACAGTATAACTGCCTGGCCAGCACCATCATCATCAGTTGTTTTCCATTATATATTATTTTCATTCCCCCTTTCCCGGCCCTCCCTCCTCGGTTAGCATCTATTCTAAGTAAATCTCTACAACTAATAAAATAAAAATGGTGACAAAAACTTTGTGAAGCCTCAGTCCGCCGATAGAAACGCCAGCCTCCGTCCTGCAGAAAAGAAAAACGTGTGCATCCTCCGAGCCCCTCATGCAGTCATGCACCCTCAAAGCCCCTCACGCCGTTGAAAACACGCGCTGCACTTTCTCCCTCTCCGCCCCAGCTCGGCAATCTAGCAGATGGAAGGTGGCGTCGGGCTAGCCAACGCATCCCGTCTCCAATGCGACAAATATCCAGCATCGAGTGCGTCGATCTGGCCGACGGTAGAGAATTAACAGCAGTTAGCGCGTCAGATCATCGTAACTTTTCCTTTATAACTTTTCCTTCATAGTATTCTATCCAAGGTTTATTAATTCGTAGATCGGCAATAAATTGACTAGGGTTTTCTATCTAACTAATCGGATCTAATCCTATCATGAAGGATAGATTGCATGTGAGGGTAAACATGAGTATGAGATGCATATCATGAATAGATCACATTCATATGACATGAGGTAACATGACCAAAGGTAGTATGAGCCTAACGTTTTCTAGTTGCAGTTCTAGCCAAAGTGGTAACCAACTTATCTCGTACCTTGATAAAGAGTTATCCATTACACGGTCGTTTGGCTTTTTTCCCTCCCGCATGCTGTCACCACACAAGGGTAATCATACCGACTTCTTGCGCACTAATATGATCTATCCGCAAGACATAGACTAATCACCACGATTACATCTATTCCTACTAAAGGCATACGGTAGCTACACAGATGAATAAGCATGAATCATAGTAGATCAAAGTAGAGACAAGAATAGATAGACGCCTAGTGTGCACTGAAGTCCGCAAACTCGAGGCTCACTTCTATGGTCTCGAGTTCCATCACGTCACTAGGGATCACAACGTCACCGCCGACATCCTATCCAAGCTCGGCTCGAAACACACCCAAGTTCCAGTTGGCGTGTTCGTCCAGAACTTGAGAAAACCTTCTATCAAGATATTGGACCCAGACCAAGCTGACGGCAACACCCAGGCTTAGGTTGACCCAGCGCCCACCAATGTCCTGATGATTGAGGCGGAGGATGATTGGCGCGCACCTTTCATCGCATTCATCACCAACAACATGTCCCAAAAGGACAAAGCCGAGCACAAAAAGCTCGCACGGTGCAGCACCAACTACGTTGTGATTGATAAGAAGTTGTACAGGAAGGCCGCATCTATCGGCATTTTGATGAAGTGCATCCTCTGCAACGAAGGTCTTAAACTCCATGAAATCCACTCAGGTTCATGTGGGAACCATGCCGCCTCGGGCAATCTGGTCGGGAAAGCGTTCCGCTCTAGCTTCTACTAGCCAACTGCTATCACCGACACAAAAGAGCTCGTCCAGAGGTGTAAAGGGTGCCAATTTTTCTCCAATCAGCAGCACCTCCCAGTGCACCATCCCACAATCCTGGCCCTTCGCATGCTGGGGGCTGGATATGGTCAGCCATTTCAAGACCGCTCCGAGCGGATACACCCATATCTTCGTGGCAATTGACAAATTCATCAAGTGGATTGAAGTCAAGGCTGTCACTAGGATAGAGTCAGCCAAAGCCTCTCAATTGATTGAAGAGCTCACACACCACTTCATTGTCCCCAATAGGATCATCACCGACCTAGGCAAACAATTCACAGGATCCGAGTTCTGAGATTTTTGCCAAGACAACCTCATCGATGTATACTACTCCTCAGTAGCTCACCCATGATGCAATGTCCAGGTCGAATGTGCAAATGGGATGGTCCTCCAATCCCTCAATTCTTGAATCTTTTGACGGCGCATCAGCAGACCTGAGCGGCCTGCATCTGGTGCTACGAGACAAGGTGCGCGAGCGGGTGGTAGTACCCGCCAACTGGGGCCTTGGTGGCGGGCGGAGCCATTGGCGATGGCTTGCTCGCTGGCAGCACAAAGCCACCGTGGCGGTTGAAGCCATAGGTGTTGGTTAGCACCGGGATGCTATTTCACCACCTCATGCATACGGGTAACCTACCCGGTAGACTCATAGAGGAGCTCCCACGGGTCTACCGGCCACTGCTCTGCGCTGTCCTCCTCCTGTCCGGCCACGTCCTATGCGTCGTCCCCCTCCCAGATTCGGAGCCAGAGCGGTAGGGGGATCAAGGCTGCATGCTCCATGGAGGAGGAAGATAATAAGGGACAGAGAAGATTGATTAGAGGTGAAAGGGAGTGGTAGTATAAATAAATGACTCTTCAACTAGTATTTAGAAAATGGATCCAAAAACTCTCATCTAAACTTTAGCTAGCCAATGTTTAGCTGGCTAAAAAAAGCCTCTAAACTTGAGGGGTGGATTCAAACAGAGCTTTAATTCTTCGGCTGATTTTCCCTGATGGAACAATACAACATCTTTGAGGCATATGCTTTCAAATTGTATCCTTCCATCTTGAATGAGTTAATACTGTTAACAGATATGGTTGTATTTGTGTTTGATTTGGTTGTGATCTAGGGGGTGCGGCTCAAGTTTACTTAGAGCGTAAGTTTGCTTAGAGATAGATTGAGTCCGGAATACAAGTCCTAGTTGATCACAACTATATCGATGTAAATCTCTTTGGTGTTTTCACCACATATAAACATGTAACTGTGGAGAGCCAAGATAGGCAACCACGTTTCCTCCTTTCCTTTATGGTGATCAGAGCATCCTCTTCCTAAACATCCCACATCCTAACCTCCTGCGACAGAAGCTTTTTTTGCGCCAGGAAGTTGCGAAGCTTTTCCTGCGAGCAACAGAAGCTTACGACAGAAGTTTTTTTTTCCGCAACAGAAGCTTTTTTTTTCCTGCGACAGAAGCTTTTTGCACCAAAAATTTTCTCCCATGGTGTCGACATCAACTTCTGCTATGCTGGTGCTAAGAATAGTCTCAGAGAAATTAACCCGAGACAATTATCTTCTATGGAAGGCTCAATTCCTTCCTACCATACAAGGAGCTCAACTCATGGGGATTCTAGATGGATCTACCTCGGAGCCGCCCAAGACCTTGGAGGTGGTCAAGGAAGACGGCAAGAAGGAAATCATCCAAAATGTTGAGTACGACTCCTGGATCGTGAGAGATCAATAAGTTTTGAGCTACCTGCTAAATTCTCTTACCAAGGATGCTTTGGCGCTAGTAGCGACAGCAACTACGGCAGCAGAAGCTTGGGAGACGCTAGAAAGGATGTTTTCGGCGCACTCCAAGGTGCGGATAACAAATCTATGCATCTTGCTCTCCACAACAAAGAAGGATAACATGTCCACTTCAGCTTACTTCACCAAGATGTGTTCTTTCGAACATGAGTTAGCCATGGTTGGAAAAGTATGACGATGAGATGGTTCACTTTATTCTCAATGGCCTTGATTTTGATTACAATCCTTTTGTTTTGTCGATGCTTGGCCGTGTTGGTTTTCTCTCCTTGAGCAAGTTGTATTCTCAGCTACTCACATATGATCAATGCATGGAGGTGTACCAAGCTGGGAATTAGTTCCAGTCGTCAGCTAACATGATTAGTAGAGGACGCGACTATGGTGGTCGTGGTCGTGGTCGTGGTGGCCGTGGGCGTGGCCGTGGTGGAGCTGGCCGCGGTCAAAGTGGCGGCCAATAGTACCAAGGCGGTCAACAAGACCGCGGGTCTGGTTCTGGATCTACCGATCCCAATGCAGCTAAGCAAGGCTCACACAACAGTAAAATAATCTGTCAGATTTGCAAGAAAATTGGACATGAAGCGAATCGCTGTTGGTATAGATATGACGACGACGAAGATCATCAAAGTCAAAAGATGGTAGGGGCGGCTACAACCAATTATGGTTATGACACAAATTGGTATTTAGATAGTGGAGCTTCTGATCATGTCACTAGTGCGCTTGAGAAGATGACAATTCGTGAAAAGTACACTGGACGAGATCAAGTACATGCAGCTAATGGCACAGGTATGAAAATTAGTAATATTGGTCATACAACTTTACATACCCCTAACAAAACCATTGTTCTGAAAAATATTCTTCATGTTCCTAGTGCTAAATCTAGTTTTAGTTCATAAATTTGCTCGAGATAATGATGCCTTTATAGAATTTCATCCAAATTTCTTTTGTATAAAGGATCAGGAAACGAAGAAAATCATCCATCAAAGTAGATCTCGAGGTGGCCTCTATCCTCTAAGGTCGCATCTATCCCAAGAGGTGTCCAGGAAACAAGCTTTTGCAGTCAATAAGCCTTCTACCGCTCGATGGCATGGTAGACTTGGTCATCCAGCTTTTCCTATAGTAGAAAGAGTTCTTAGTTCGAATAAACTTCCTTATGTTAGTGAGAATAATTCTGAGTCTATTTGTAATTCATGTTACATGGCCAAGAGTCATCAACTTCCATATCCTATATCAAATAGTGCATCGACAGCTCCACTTGATCTTGTCTTTTCGAATGTATGGGGGCGGGCACCTCCTTCCATTAGGTTCCACAGCTACTATGTTAGCTTTATCGATGATTTTACTAAATACACTTGGATCTACCTGCTTAAGAAAAAATCTGATGTGTTTCAAGTCTTTCAAGAGTTTCAGCAGCTTGTAGAAAGAAAATTTGGCTGCAAGATCAAATCTATTCAGTCTGATTGGGGAAGTATGAGAAATTATACTCCTTCTTCCAACGAGTAGGAATTACTCACCGAGTGTCGTGTCCCCATGCACATCAACAAAACAGTGCAGCCGAAAGGAAGCATCGCCAAATAGTTGAGGTAGGCCTCGCTCTCCTCGCTAATGCATCCATACCTTTGAAATATTGGGATCATGCCTTTCTTACAACCACTTATCTCATCAATGTCCTTCCTAGTAAAGTCATACATTATGATGTCCGTCATGCGCCTCATGCAACAAACTCCAAATTATTCATCTCTTCGAGTCTTTGGTTGTGCTTGTTGGCCTAATTTGCGACCATATAATTCTTGCAAGCTTGCCTTCCACTCTATTCGCTGCGCCTTCCTTGGTTATAGCGCCGTGCATAAATGTTCAAGTGTCTTGATATTTCTACTAGTCGCATATATATTTCTAGAGATGTTGTCTTTAATGAAGGAGTTTTTCCCTTTGCACACCTCCATCACAATGCATCAATGCATTGACGCGTGGGGGTAGCGCTGTCTCTCGCCCAGGAGCACGTGCACGCGCCGCACACACCGCACGGCTCATCCGATAGCTTACCCGCGCGGGCGCACACGCCGCATGGCTCGTCTGACAGCTCGCCGCACGTGCCGCATGGCTCGTCCAATGGATCGCCCAGCCAGTTGCCGCCACATGGCTCGCCTAACGGCTCGCCTAGCTCTACGCCTGGCTCGCCCAGCTTTGCGCTGACTGTTCCATCTGCACCCGCTGTTTTGCCTAGATTTTCTGCTCTGCCAGCTGGATCAGCTGCGCCAGTTTTAGCTACACCTCCGATTAAGCGACGTACGCGTCTTCAGCACGGTATTGTCAAGCCTTAGAAATTTACGGATGGAACCATTCGGTATGGGAATTTTTGTGCTACTGGTGAGCCGGAGAATTTACAAGAAGCTCTTGGTGATTTGTGATGGAAACAGGTCATGAAAGAAGAGTATACAGCGTTGCTCAGAAATAATACTTGGCAGTTGGTGAAGCCCAAGGATGGTTGTAACTTGAGTGATTGCAAATGGGTGTTTAAAGTCAAGAAGAAGGATGATGGGACTATTGATCAGTATAAGGCGCGACTAGTAGCTAAGGGATTTTGACAAAGATATGGGATTGATTATGAGGACACATTTAATCCGATTGTCAAGATTGCTACTGTGAGGCTTGTTTTGTCTTTAGCTATCTCTAGAGGTTGGTGCTTAAGAAAGTTGGATGTCCAAAATTCATTTCTGCATGGTGTTCTAGAAGAGGAGGTTTATATGAAATAGCCTCCAGGTTTTGAGAAAGAAAATGCTCCACATCTGGTGTGCAGACTTGATAAAGCAATTTATGGTCTTAAGCAAGCTCCACGTGTTTGGTATGCGAGATTGAGCTCCAAGTTGATTGATTTCGGTTTTATTGCTTCAAAGTCAGATACCTCTTTGTTTATCTATAAAAAATTAGGGGTTAGCATCTATATGCTTATATATGTTGATGATATCATTATCACTAGCTCTTCTAGTGAAGCAATTTCAGCTCTATTGTTGAATTTGCGCAAGGAGTTTGCTCTAAAGGATCTTGGTGACTTAACCTATTTTTTGGGTATTGAAGTTTAAAGAAGCAAGAATGGATTGTTACTGTCTCAAGAAAAGTATGCGCAAGAGATTCTAATGCGTGTTGGAATGGTCAAGTGCAAAGGGTCGCCGACTCCATTGTCTAGCTCGGAAAATTATCAAGCTTGGAAGGTGATCCGCTTGGTCTAGAAGATAGCACTTGTTATAGAAGTATCGTTGGGGCATTGCAATACCTAACTCTCACTCGGCCAGATTTAGCCTTTTCTGTGAACAAGGTGTGTCACTTTTTGCATGAACCAACGTCAGTTCATTGGACTGCAGTTAAAAGAATTCTTCATTATGTTCAATCTATATTGAATGTTGGGTTACATATTAAAAGGGCGAGTTCTACAACTTTGAGTGATTTCTCTGATGTTGATTGGGCTGGAAGTGTTGATGATAGAAAATCTACTGGAGGATTTGCAATTTTCCTAGGTCCTAATCTTATATCTTGGAGTGCTAGAAAGCAGGCTACTATCTCTGGTGTAGTACTGAAGCACAATATAAATCTATGGCTAATGCTACTGCCAAACTGATTTGGTTGGAATCATTATTGCTTGAATTGGGAGTTCGGTTGGCACAACCTCCTGTTTTATGGTGTGACAATTTGGGAACTACATATCAGCAAATCCAGTTTTCCATGCGCAGGCTAAACATATTGAAATTGATTTTCATTTTGTTTGAGAGAGCGTAACTATCGGGCATACACCCCAGGTCCACAAGTAGGCCTTGGACGGCCCACCAAGGGACGTACTCGGACAAGATTAGAACAAGGATGGGCGTATCCTACTCGGACTAGTCAAGTATGTTTATGAAAAACTACTCGGGCCATTACCGAGTAGAACTCTATAATAGTACCTGACTAGGACTCAGACTTGTAACCCTGCCCTCCTGTGTATATAAGGGCGGGCAGGGACCCCTCCCCCCTCAAGAACACGCCTGGACAGACCTCAACACACGAGGACAACTCCAGATCATCAAATACAAACCAACATACAGGACGTAGGGTATTACGCGATCTACCGGCCCGAACCTGTCTAAATCATGCTCCCTGCGTCACCATTGATTCCTTGATTCTCGACGACCCTTACCGCATAAAAGACCACCTAGGGTACCCCCTAGGCAGGTTGCCGGTCTAAAACACCGACAGCTGGCGCGCCAAGTAGGGGGACTCGTCGAGTTTCTCAGCGCGAACTCAATGGCAAAGGTCATCATCAGGCCCGTTTTCTTCATTGAAGCCAGTGCCACCCTTGTTTTCAGATCCTGGCTTTGCGTCGCCGAAGGCTCGGGATCGTTCTGGCGCCAGATCGTCGACGTTCAGGAGAAGAAATCAGAAAATCTGATCAGAAAAAACCAAGATTTCAAAATCGACGAGTTTGAGTCCAATTACGCGTCGGATTCGACTTCGCCTCGGACTACTCCAACCCTCTGCTCCTGGGACTTAGGGTTGGGTGAGGTGGAGTTCCACCCTCAAGGGGTCGGGCGCATTCGACCCCGGGACTCAGGGTCGGGCGAGGCGGAGTTCCACCCCTTGGGGTCAGGCGAAGCGGAGCTACTCCCCCAAAGGGTCGGGCTCAGCCGACCCTAGAACTCAGGGTCAGACTCGCCTCAGACTCGTCGGTCCCAACCAACATCCAAGTTGGTTTCGACTTCAAAGCGGTTCCCGCACGGACTCCGCAACACAGCCAAAGTCCACCAAGGTTTTCTTACTCGAACCCAATTCGAACTCGGGCATGACGAAGACGTCGACTCCGACTCGTCCTATCCACCAGAGATACCATTATCTGGTCTAGCCCAAGGATTGGTAATAACTTCGACATCACAAGGCAGATTCGTCCACTAGCCGGGATTGCGACCATCTCTTATCGACCGTGACTACGACTCGCGCCTCGTCGCCCATATAGACAACCTACCATATCAAGAAGGCATTCCACTCACTTCCAACCGCGAGGAAAGTTCCACAGAGATTGCAACATCAAGCTCCGGAAGCTACTACCCGGACAGGGAGATACTTGTTATTACGCAGAATAACAACCTGGGTACTAGCCAGAACAGAACCCCCAGGCGATTAGCATAAATCGACAACATCTCCGAAGATGAGTCTACAGCTGACGCCCCTCACGATGAAACCTCCGAGCAGCGCAACCAAAGAAGGACGCGCAATGCTACTCGAGCCGAGCGACGACAGTTGATGGCTACAAATATTCCCATTACAAATCTCGAAAGGGCTTTCAACACAGTCCAGGCTCAGGAGCACAATACTCCACTCGCGGCTATCGCCTCAATCAACCTTTTAACAACATTGATGCCTCAGGATAAGGATAACGCAACCACAGCTCAACTCGTGCAGCGCGGCAACGGATTGATCGCGCAACTCACGAAGCAAGCTTACAAGCTACTCGACAAAGAATTGCCAATCCCATCTGTTCCTTGCATCACAGCTCATCAAGAAGGTAGCAGGGGAGCTGCAGATAATAACACCGCCCCAAGAAATGACGACGGTGTCAACCAACCTTGGCAACACAGCTAAGGTCCAAGCAAGCATAAGGCCCCTGCTCGACATAAGGATGTTGGTGAGGTCAGCTGCACTAACTCGGTTAAAAACATCCGCCCTACTCGGAAGAACCACGAAATGTCCAACTTCAGTGATTTGCGAGAAATTCTCAACAGTCGGCGTGAACGGGAAGTCGACAGCTACAACCATTTTCCTGCTTTCACAAACCGGGTAATGAAAACAAAATTACCTGATAAGTTCAAGCCAACCGGAATCACCAAGTATGATGGCAAGCAAGACCCAATTCAACGGCTACGATGTTACTCGCTAGCCGTCCAAGCAGCCGGGGGCAATAACGACACCAAAGTTATCCATTTCCCCATATGCATGGAACCCGCACCACTGACCTGGCTTGAGTCACTCAAACTCAAGTCCATCGACTCTTGGTCAGACTTGACAAAAGCTTTCACCAACAACTTCGCCGGCTCCATGGCTAGACCAGGCAACAAGATTGACTTACGTCAAATTAAGCAAAAAGAAGGCGAGACCCTACGCGACTATATGCGACGGTTCTTCGAAAAGAAGGCTACCATAGTCGACATCTCCGAAACAGACGTCATTGAGTGCTTCCAGAATGGACTCTATGATCGACGAACATACCAAGACTTCGGTCGACGATGAGCAGCTGATGTCAAAGAACTCAAAGTCATGGTGCAATAGTGAGCGGATGAAGAAGACAAAGAGCGAGAACGGTTCGGCTCCCACCGTAACCGCGAACGCAACAACAACCACAACAATGACCCAGATAGACCTCGGCATAACGATGCTCGGAACACCTATTCGAGTAACCACAATCGCAAAAGGAAGCCCGACAACATTGTTGCTGCCATAACCAACTCCGGGAAAAAGGGACACCGCAGAAATGACGAAGGGCCAACCTTCACGGAGCTACTCAAAAAGCAGTGCCCATGGCATTCGACTAGCAAGCACTCGGCGATAGACTGCTACAGCATGCGCCGAGTCATGCAAGACTTACCCACACCACCACCCACTGAAGAGTACACCAAGAATAGAGATAAGGGTAAGAATAAAGACCGCAACGACGAAGATGAGGAAGGCGACTTCCAGACAGCTTCAAAAACCGTCAACGTCATTTTCGGCGATATCCCAGGCACTGCATCCAAGCGAGCCAACAAACTCGTACTCAGGGAGATCATGGCCATCGAACCAACGGACCCTACACCGTTAAAATGGTCAGAAGTTCCAATTTCTTTCAGCAGAAAAGACCAATGGACAAAATTTTCAGAACCAGACCATTTCCCACTAGTCCTGGATCCAGTTGTGGCGGGATCAAAGTTAACCAAAGTACTTATCGACGGCGGAAGCGGCCTCAACGTTATCTTCGCCAAGACATTAAGGAGGATGTGCCTCGACGTTACTGAAATGCTTACCCCAACGGATTCACCTTTCTACAGCATCGTGCCTAGAAACGCGGCTATACCACTAGGACAAGTTGTCCTTCCAGTCACCTTCAGCACTAAAGAACATTATCGTACCGAGTACATCAGATTCGAAGTTGCAGACTTTGAGACATCTTACCATGCTATACTCGGACGGCCAACACTCGCCAAGTTCATGGCTATACCACATTATGTCTACCTGATACTCAAAATGCCAAGCCCCAAGGGGGAGCTCACGCTACGAGGAGATCTACGGCGATCCTACAAATGTGACACCGAAGCCGTGGAAATTGCTGTGACTACTCAAGCACCTAGTCCCATGCAACAAGTCTTCACAGCTTCAAAGAAGCTCAATCTAAACGAACTAGAGATCCTGGACAACAAGTCGGGGTCCACAAAGGTGAAACCTGCCAGTGAGCAAGACTTCAAATCAGTTGACCTCCAGACGGGTGATCCTTCCAAGACAGCCCTGATCGGAACAGGGCTGGATCCTAAATAGGAATTCGCGCTCGTCAGCTTCCTTCAGGCTAACCATGATATCTTCGCTTGGAAACCGGCTGACATGCCAGGTGTGCCCAAGGAACTGATCGAGCATTCTCTCAATGTCGATCCCAAAGCTTCTCCAAAACGGCAACGACTACGCCGGTTCGCTCAGGACAGACGAGAAGCAATCAAAAAAGAGTTAGCCAAGCTACTCGCGGCAGGGTTCATCAAAGAAGTCTTCCATCCTGACTGGCTCGCCAATCATGTGCTTGTTCGTAAGAAAAACAACGAGTGGAGAATGTGTGTTGACTACACCGACCTCAATAAACACTGCCCAAAAGACCCTTTCGGGCTACCCAGGATCGATCAGGTGGTTAACTCCACCGCTGGGTGCGCTCTGCTATGCTTTCTCGACTGCTACTCCGGCTATCACCAGATAAGCCTCAAAGAAGAAGATCAAGCCAAAACAGCGTTCATCACGCCCTTCGAAGCTTTCTGCTACAAAACAATGTCCTTCGGACTAAAAAATGCTGGAGCAACTTATCAAAGGGTCATACAGATGTGCTTCGAAAAGCAACTTCACCGCAATGTCGAAGCTTATGTCGACGACATCGTCGTCAAAACAAGAAATCGGGAGTAACTCATTGCTGACTTGGAGGAAACTTGGTTGACGAAAACACCGACAGTAACTAAGAAAACAGTTGCAAATTCGGTTGATATCTACCCATGATCAAATTGCAGATGGGTTCACTAAAGTTTTGCCGGTTGGTAAGCAAGAAGAGTTCAAGAACAATCTAAATCTCAAGAGGAAGAGAAGTTTAGATTGAGGGAGGATATTAATAGATATGGTTGTATTTGTGTTTGGTTCGGTTGTGATCTAGGGGTGCGGCTCAAGTTTACTTAGAGCTTAGGTTTGCTTAGAGATAGATTGAGTCCGGAATACGAGTCCTAGTTGATCACAACTGTATCGATGTAAATCTCTTTGGTGTTTTCACTACATATAAACATGGAAATGTGGCAAGGTAAAATAGACAACCATGTTCCCTCCTATCCTTTAAATACAATACATGCAACCAACGCACAGGGATTCTTCTCTATCCAGGATCATTCCATCCATGAACAGATCAATACATCCAACCAAAACAAATACCAGATAACAATGTGGCTAAGCTGCAGATGACGCAATCCACGACGTTAAAACCATCGTGGAAACCAAGGATCCCGCGGATAGAATCACAAGAGACGGTCGTAGTGCCCGAAGACAATTATTATCAAGAAAAAAAGGACAAGAACGGGAGGGCGCTAAGAATATGATGATGGTCCATGTCGTCTACGCTGGGCAAGCAGACAAGCAGTCCATCTGTCTCCTCTCAAGTCACTCATGGCGGCGCCAAAGGAATCACGGTGGAGCCTGGCCGGCAAGACGGCGCTTGTCACCGGAGGAACCAGAGGGATCGGGTATGTGGCAGCTAGCCTATATAAAATCTAAATATTATTATGCATAATACACCGATCTCATAGTACGACAGGCTTGCGATCGTGGAGGAGCTGGCCGGCCTTGGCGCCAGGGTGCACACCTGCTCCCGCACCGCCGGCGACCTGAACGCATGCCGGCGCCGCTGGGCCGGCAAGGGCTTTCCCGCCGACGCGATCACCAGCTCCGTCTGCGACGTGTCCTCGCAGCGCGACAGGGAGGGCCTCGTCGGCACGGTGCGCGACCTCTTCCAGGGCCAGCTCCACATCCTCGTCAACAACGCCGGCCAATCCATCTACAAGCCTGCCGCGGAGACCACGCCCGGCGACTACGCCCGCCTCATGGCCACCAACCTGGACTCGTGCTTCCACCTGACCCGCCTCGCCCACCCGCTCCTCCAGCGAGCAGACGGCGGCGCCGTGGTGGTGCACATGTCCTCCGTCGCCGCCTTCATCGCGTACCCGGCGCTGTCCGCCTACTCGGTCAGCAAGGGCGCCCTGCACCCGCTCACCAGGAGCCTCGCCGCCGAGTGGGCGCCGCACGGCGTGCGCGTCAACTGCGTCGCGCCGGGAGCCATCGACACCGGCATGTTCAGCGCCACGCTGAGCGACCCCGGCAGGGCGCGGAGGCTCGCCGAGATGGAGGTGTCGCGGGTGCCCATGCGCCGCTTCGGCACGCCGCAGGAGGTGGCCTCCCTCGTCGCCTTCCTCTGCATGCCCGCTGCCTCCTACATAACTGGCCAAGTCATCTGCATCGACGGCGGCCGCACCCTCGCCGCCAAACTCTGACGACTATCGACTTGTCGAGTCGTCGAGCTTTGCACATGGACTGCAAATAACCAATAATGCAAGCCTGCCTGTTTGTTACTTTGATGCAGTGACTGCAAATAAACATCCCAACCGGTGGATGCTGGATGTAAACTGAGAGGGATGATTCACTTGTTTCATTCATTCACAATACACCTAAGTTGCAGCACAGCCACTTCCTCCTCCTCAAGTGTACAGGTAGTTTGCAGCCATCATCAGGTCCAGGGTTATCTCGGGCTCAATCTGAAACTCCGCCATCTCCTTCCCACTGCACACCCAAAACAAATCTCGAAGGGCATGCACGAATGGCTGCAAAAAGCAGAGCTCATATACCAACTTCACATACATTTGATTTCAATAGTGTAAGCAGCAAGAGTCCTGAGATGAGCGTGTGCTGGTCCCGTCAAAGTTTCTTTCTACTAAACAGACTATCATAGCACAACCTAAGTGGTCAACACAATAATTGAGGACAGGGAAACTTGGCGATGGGAGAGCTCAGGCATTTACTCTGCCAAATCAGCCTACAAAGCATTCTTTTACGGATCAACAAAGTCTCCTGCAGCTAAACCTGTCTGGCGCGCCTGGGCACCTCTCAAGGTCAAATTCTTCATGTGGCTAGCACTCCGAGAGAGGTTGTGGACTGCTGAGAGGAGGCAGCGTCACGGTTTGCAAGATCAGGCGGTTTGCGCGCTCTGTTATCAGGAGATAGAGACTTCAGAACATCTCTTTGCATGGTGTTCCTACACTCAGCAGGTTTGCATTTGGTCAGCGCAATGATCAGCATTCAGAACATGGCACCGGCGCAGGGAAACGGTCTGATGGACTGGTGGTTGCAAAAGAGGGCAGCGCTCAATGCTATCAAGAGAAAAGGACTAGACTCCACATTCATGCTAGTTTCCTGAAGAATTTGGAAGGAGAGAAACGATCGAGTCTTCAACAGATCGACGCTGAAGAATCCGACAGAGTTGGCTCGGTTGCTCACTTATGGTATGCAGCCGGCGCGAAGTTTATGCCCATTCTGGGCTGGCCGGCGTCGGCAACCACCTTAGGACAGCACTAGTTCCTTTGGCTTGCGTTGTTTTGGTTGTTTTCAGTTTCCATGTAATTGTTTTTAAGTTGTATTACCGCGTGCGTTCGGTAGGCCTATGTTGTACTAAAACCGGTATTTTCTTCTTCTTAATATAATGATACGCAGCTCTCCTGCGTATTCTAGAAAAAATAAGGATGCCAAGTTTTGACAGACGATGTTTATAAGGCAGAAAACAGGAAGCCTATATTCTCAGAGTTATGCAGGACAACAACATCACCTTTCCATTGAGAAGGCAGCGCAGCTTCAATTGATACTCTCCTAATAAATGGGTTAAATTATGTGCTGCAGCTAGGGGATAAAATTTCCAAAATCACATGCTTCATGTGTCGTTGACCAGTGAACAATAACACAAAAGAAATTGGGGGCCCCGGCCCACTCAATCGAAGAAATTATGTCTTAGGTTGGTTGGGTTGGGCCTAATCGAACTCGAACCCCTCCCTCTGTTTGTCCGTCGGTGGATTTACGGTGGGGCCCTACGCGTGTCACGCGCCGCTGCCAACGGCGTGCGCTGCCGGAGACGAAGAACGCAAAATTATCTCTTGGAAATGTTGTTTTTTATTTGTAAAAATGTTGAATCCAATTTTTCAAATGTTGAAATATACTACTAAAAATGTTGAATGTTGTATCTATTTTAGAAAATATTAAATCTACTATTTTTGAATGTTGATATAACTTCTAAAAATTGCTGAATAAAATATGTTGAAATGTCCATTTAGAATACTATTTGGGCCTAATGGGCTCCACCAAGTTTAACTGGCTTCTAGTAGCCATATAGGAGCCTCCCTCCTATAATAGTCTTATACTATAGAAGATTATTAGAAGATGGGCTGAATGAGTAATTAATTTGCAGGATTCGTTAGTAGCGACTTTCTCAAAATAAAAGATAGTTAGTAGTGATGGGCGCAGTGGGCTGACTAATGCTCCATATCATAATGTAGTTGAGAATGAGCAAGCTGCTAATCTAGCTAGGTTCTCACGGATACTATTCTCTTATGTTTTTTTAAGGTCCCGTTTGGCGGGGCTCCAGGAGCGGCTCCTCGAGCGGAGCCCTACCAAAGGATGCACTCCGAGCGAAAAGGTTCCGGCTCCAGCTCTGGAACCCTGCGAATCCCGCTCTCAGGAGTTGTTTTGGGGAGGCGGAGCCAAAAAATCTGCTCCTGCGGCTCCTCCTCGACCGTTTCCTACCCTTGCCCTCGGGTGAGGGCCTGCAGGTAGCGGAGGCGGCAGCAGGTAGGCTGGGAGCGGCGACCGGCAGGAGGCGGCCGGCGGCGGGGAGGTGGGGGTGAGCGGAGACGGCGACGGGCGGGAGGCGGCTGGCGGCGGGGAGGTGGGGGTGGGCGGAGACAGCGACATCTAGGAGCCGGTGGGAGGCGGGGACGGAGGCCGGCCGTGGGCGGTGGGGGCGGGCAGGCGGCGGGAGACGAGAGCTGAGTGTCGGGGGTCGGGAGCGGATAGGGAGGAGAGAGAATGGAGTGGATAGGGAGCTAGCGGTGGGAGGTGAAAGAAATAAAAAGAGAAAATAGGAAGAGAAAAGAAGGAAAATAAATAGGGAAAAAAGAAAAAAAGAGAGAGGGGAAAGGGTATTGTGGGTATTTCATCTATCTAACCATTTTAAACTACACGAAAGAACCGTTTTGCCAAACGGTTTTTCAAAATGGCTTTAGGTCCACCAGAGAAGACACTCCACCAGAGGAGCCAGAGCTGGAACCATTTTTGAGAGGAGTGATCCTTAATAATAATATACTCATGTATACAATAATAAATTAAGGGAAGGAAACACGGCCCGGGAATCAAGAGGGAGCAGGAGCAGCCGTGCACTCCATCACCACGCCATCCTAGGCTTTAGCCTTTCTTTTTTTTCCCCTCCCCGAAGCAAATGCTCATCCGACCTGTTCATCACTCATGCTCATTATCTCTGTGATCATCTGATATGGATGATCTGATATGCAAGCAGAGTCTGAACCAACTAAGGCCTTGTTTAGTTGCTCTGAATTTGGATGTCCAAAATTAATGTTGTAGTACTGTAGCATACTGTAGCGTTTCGTTTGTATTTGTAAATTATTGTCAAATATTGACTAATTAGGCTCAAAAGATTCGTCTCGCAAAGTACAACAAAACTGTACAATTAGTTTTTGATTTCGTCTACATTTAGTACTCCATGCATGTACCGCAAGTTTGATACGACTTGGAATCTTCTTTTTGGATAGTGTCAAAATTAGGAGTTTGGGTGGAACTAAACAAAGGCCTAAACCCAGTGGAATTATGGAATTGGATTGATGGGCAGGCAATCTGAGCCGTTGGTTTCCTCTGACAAGTTGCTGCCTCCTCTGCGTCCCTGAGAAGATCCCCCCCTGCCTGCGCCGCTTTCCTCTCGCCTCGGTCTCCTTCCTCTTCTTCTTCGCTTTGCTTGCTGCTGCTGCTGCAGCTTCGCCCTCGCCCCACCCAGCAGCCATGCCAGGGGACCATGGCTCCAAGGTCGACATCTCCTTCGCCGGCCGCTTCACCGCCAGCGCCATAGCAGCATGCTTCGCCGAGGTACCGTATCGATCCGTCTCTTCCCTGATCCCCACTGCTGGCGATTCAACTTCATCTGCTTCCTTCTTAGGAGGAGGACCACCCACAGATTCGATTCAGCTTCTTCCTCCTTCCCTCGGATCACCCACCGATTCGATTCGGCTTCTTCCGAGTGGGTAGGAAAAGGATAGGAGGAAGGTGATTGATTCCATAGATTTCCCCTCTCTCCTCGCTCGCAGGTATGCACCATCCCCCTCGACACGGCCAAGGTCAGGCTCCAGCTGCAGAAGAACGTCGACGCAGCGGCGCTCCCCAAGTACCGCGGGCTGCTCGGCACCGCCGCCACCATCGCCAGGGAGGAAGGGGCCGCCGCGCTCTGGAAGGGAATCGTCCCGGGGCTACACCGACAGTGCATCTACGGAGGACTCCGCATTGGACTCTACGAGCCTGTATGTATCAACTAGTACTACTACTCTGCTTATTATTATTGCCGCATTTCGTCGAATACCTTTTCTCTTTGGCCCCGTTTGGATCCCTTCATTTGAAGGAATTGGAATCTACTTAATGAAGTAGGCTAATTTATCTTGGAATGTAGCATTCCACAACTTTCCAAAGTTTAGATATAAGCCTAACTTAAATTCATGGGGTGGGAGATGGAAATTGATTCTATAGATTATGATTATTAGAATGGAATTCAATTCTTATAGCACGCTCTTGAACTCGCTTTCCTATAGTAGAAGTGCAGCACATAAGTATCTCTCCCATATCGCCAACAATAATATACAAATATATTCCACATACAATTATATTAGCTAAATTAATTTGTGTCTAAATTATGATTATTAGAATGGAATTCAATTCCAATGATCCAAACGGGACCCTTGAGTAATCTCGTCGAATACCTTGCCCCCCCCTGCAGGTCAAATCCTTGTACGTCGGCCAAGACCATGTTGGGGATGTGCCCCTCTCCAAGAAGATTGCCGCTGGCTTCACCACTGGTAGGTTAGCAGTAGCACAGCTCATCCACACCTCTGTTTCACCCTGTAATATATTACAACCTCTCTCTGCCATAGTCCTACATACTTTCACAACTCACCACTACTTATCATCATCAGGCGCCATCGCTATTACCATCGCCAACCCCACTGACCTTGTCAAGGTCAGGCTCCAGGCCGAGGGCAAGCTTGCGCCTGGCATGCCACGCCGCTACGCTGGCGCCATGGACGCTTACGCAAAGATTGCTAGGCAGGTCTGCTCTTCTCCCGACTAGCACTTCGCTTGCTATGTTTGCCCCCAGTGAACTGTGAACTGCCTCACACTTGTACATATGTATGTTTCGGTCATCATCCATAGGAGGGGGTTGCCGCTCTGTGGACCGGCCTGGGACCAAACGTAGCACGCAATGGTATCATCAACGCTGCTGAGTTGGCCAGCTATGATCAAGTCAAGCAGGTGCTGCATGCTTATATGCTCCATTCTAGTCTCTGATTACTCCATTGGCTCCTTCACTCACTTTGCCCGTACAAACTGTCTTTGACGCAGACGATTTTGAAACTCCCTGGATTCAAAGATGATGTGGTCACCCACCTCTTTGCTGGTCTCGGTGCGGGCTTCTTTGCTGTCTGTGTTGGTTCTCCGGTTGACGTGGTGAGATGTCCTCCTCGGGTGCCATATGCCACAATTAGATTTAGAAACTCAACCTAGACTGTCACTATATGTCACAATTTCAGAATTCGAGAATGATCACAGTACTTCTACCTAGCTGCTATTATTTCCCTTTATTTGGGAGGTTCATACTTCTAGGATTTATAACTAATTTTTTTCATGCGCGCATTTTAATTTCTGGCCATGAATGCTGGTTGTGTTTCCAGAAGTTTCCCACTTATTGTGGTCATTATCCTTAAGTATTTGCTGACTATTGAAAATTGATTAGTAGCTGAATTCTTGGCTTCAAGTTCTCTCCCTCCCTCCCCTGCCGCTCTAGTGTCACCGAGACTGATAAGAATCATATTCTTGCAGGTTAAGTCAAGAATGATGGGTGACTCAGCCTATAAAAGCACTCTTGACTGTTTTGTGAAGACACTAAAGAATGATGTATGTTCCACCCTGCTACTCATGTCATGTTTATGGATTCGTTTTTTTTTGAAATAAGGGATTCAAATTTAGATGAGAAGAAAAAATACACACATGATAATCCACCAAACACATCTCATTCTTCACTAATACATGCATCCTCTCTTGGTAACAACCATGTGACGGTCCCCCAGTTTAACATAACTCTTTAGCAGCAGTTAGTTTTGCTTCCCAGGCTTTCTTAGGCAGGTTTTATAATCAATTGTATTTTTTGGGACTAAACAAGAATTTTTCTTCGTACATGTGCCATCCGTTTTGTTTCATTGACAGCCCATAACAGGAATATGGGATTCTTCTTTTATGTCCTAAAGTAATCTCTGGTCAGGGAATTGTAAACTTTAAAAGTATGTTGAAAGTTTGGTTCCTTTCATACCAATTCTATACCTCTTAGAGCTGCTAAAATTACTTTCAGCAGTGAATTAGTTGCAAAGACTGCAGGCTGGAATCAGTTTATGTTTACGCAACTAACCTGTATGGTACCTGGTTAATGTAAATGTAACTCCAATGAGGTAGGCGCTAGCTAATAGCTGTTTACTCTACAGGGGCCTCTGGCATTTTACAAAGGGTTCCTCCCAAACTTTGCTAGACTGGGATCATGGAATGTGATTATGTTCTTGACATTGGAGCAGGTGCAAACTGAAACTTTTTGTTTTCACTAGACTTTTCAGTACATTCCGCTGAAACAAGACTTTTCATTTTGGTAAAAGTACATAAGCATGCTCCATTGAATATAAGCACTTTGTTTGTTGCCCTGGACAGGTTCAGAAGATGTTTGTGAGGAAACCGGCAAGCTGAAGATAAGGCTTTTGCAGTCGGGTGGCAAACAAAGGTGCACACCTATGGCGCACACATTTTTTCTTCTACAGACAAGAAAAAAATGACTCTATCCCCCTGAAGATTGATTGGGGAACAAGGAGAAATCTGACACCTAAATTGTGAGAATAAATAGCATGGGGGTATTTGCATGATCCCCGGATGAATAAAATTCAGAAATAGCAAACAGCTGTATCAATGTTTTATTGTCATCTCTGTGGCTGTGCTTTTACTTTTATCGGAATTGCTGGGAATGGTGATCAAATTGCTTGGTACTGTTGGGGATGAAACTTGGTGTGCTCTCTGTAGTGGTTGATTGTTATGTGATGGATTGATCATGTGTAAGTAGATGCTGCTAGTCTTTGCCTGTTACAAATTTACTGAAGTAGTAGTAACAAAGTTGGATTGGAGCAAAAGCATACGGAGGAGAGGACTCTGACCATCATAGAACAGAATATTATGGTGGACCATTCAGATGTTGCTCCTGATCTTCATCTTTCCGAAGAGCGAGTGCCTCCCCTCGGCGACGACCTGGCCCGTGGCGGCGTTGGCGACGAGGACGTGCGTGCCGGAGTAGGCGCCCCTGTGGCCCAGCGCCCTGGCGGCGATGCGGAGGGTGTCGCCGGGCGCGGCGGCGGCGAGGTCGACGAAGGAGACGGACATGTCGACGGAGACCTTGAGGTGGTGGCCGTCGGCAACGGCGGCGGCGGAGCCGATTTCGTCGACCAGGGAAACCACGGCGCCCGGGGCGAGGTGGTCGCCGGCGGCGGTGAGGCGCGGGGGCACGGTGAAGGAGCAGAGTATGCGACCCGGGTGGATGCTGTCGACGCGGATCCCCTGCAGCGCGAACCCCTCGAAGAAGCTGGGGCTGGGCTCCGCCCCCGCTCGGGGCGCCCGCCGCGCGGCTCGTCGGTCCAGCGCGTCCACCCGCGCGCCATCCTCGTCGCTCACCCGCAGCAAATCAGAGGCTCCCTTCTTCCCCGCCATGGCGGTGTTGCCTGTGGTGGGTGGACTTCTTGGACACCGTGAGCAGCTAGAGCCAACCGCAGGATGACGAAGAGGGGAGGGCACGCAATGACGCTTTTGCCCCCGCCAGCCGTTACGGGAGTCGCTGTTGGCTTGTTGGGAGGGATCGATCCGGCAACCTACAAGCTCCTCAAGCAAGTGGCGCCCCTTCACCCCCGATCAAGGTCAAGCTCTTCTTTTGGGTCATGCGCCGTGAGAACACCGGAGTTTCCTTCACTTGCTTGAGGCTCTTCCAATCCCCACTGGACCTGTGCTTGAGGCGCTTCGGATCATTTCGAAATATACACAACCGGATGGTGTTCGACAAGTTGATTAGGGTGTAGCTAGGGTGACGGCCAGGGGCGAACCTACGCTATGATTAGTGGGTGCTAATACACTCCCTAAATTTTGCAAAAACAGTGATTATGCTTAAATTTTTACCATATATGCACCCTCCTTCTCAATCTAAAAAATATGCACCCTCCTTAGATCAACACTATGCACCCACAAGGCAAATGCACCCCCACTAATTTACTCTAGCTTCACCACCGGTGACGGCCCATGCACGCATGTGGATCCATGGGGAACAACGTCGCGTCAACACACCCCTTCTCGAAACACGGTGCCTCCGTAACTTGGATATGTTCGATCGGGACTCTATCTAGTCTTGTACACCAGTATAGGTTGTGTTGTAAACCTAGCTTCTAGAGGAGTCCTGACCGAACTTCCCTGCTATATAAATGTAACTTCCTTACACTTACCGTTACGCTATCGATCAACACGCAAACACCATAGTAAAATCATGACGTCTTTTGTGCACAGGTTCTCACTACCATGTAACGCATCTTGAGGGGTTCATCACTAGTAAGAAACTTACTCTAATGGTTGACATCGGCGGTCAGCAAGTAGGTAGGCAAGCCGGTGGTTAAGATCCTAAACCCAGCCTATGAGGACTCGGTTGCCTCGGACCAACAGGTCCTGGGCTTCCTCCTTTTGACATTGTCAAAGGATGTGCTATTACAAGTAGCCACGACTTTGAAATCAGCTAAAGCATGGAAGGTGATTGAAGAAAATTTCGCCTCCCACACCCCGCGCACGGTCCATCAATGTCTGTTTGGTGCTAGCAACAATAAAGGAGGCCATTACAGTCCCCCAAGTACCTTTGCATGATGAAAGCATATGGAGTTGAGATGGTTGCGGCTGGAAAAAGCCTCTTGAAGATGAAGAGTTGGTTACGTATATCCTTAACTGTCTTGATCCTGAGTTCGGTACATTAGCTTCTGCACTTGTAACTAGGGTAGAACCCCTTACGATCTCTTATTGTATTCCCAGTCACTGAGTTTTCAGAATAGGCTTAAGCTAAAACAGGGCGGTTCATCGTCACCTACCAACACCACAAACTGAAGATGTTGCGGAGGTGCATGGCTTGGTTCTTCACGTGATCGTAGGGGTTGTGGTTGCCCTTAGTGATGCCTATCATAGTGCTAGGCATGGCCAATCAGGTTGGGCCTAAACTTCTCCAACCAATTGAGTCACAAGCAATGCAACAAAAGAACTATGTCCACATTCCCAGCACTACCGTGAGATCCGTGGGTGTCCCTAAGAGGGTTGATGCACCCCCAAAAAAAGGATGTGCTAGTCCAATTACTCCAAGAGGTGATTATGGTGCAAGACAACGTGGTAGACCGATACAAAATAAGAACTGGTCAGGTAATAGGAAAAGTCTAGTTTATAATTACATTAGATCACTTCATGTCCTAACCGATTAGTATTCATGTAAACCAATGCAACTTGTAACCTTGCCCCGAAAATACAAGGCGAGGCAAGGATCTCTCCAAACACATGAACACCCAAAACACATGAAGGTTTTATGCTTTTTTTCCAGTGGCTCGAACCTATCTAAATCTTGTCTCATGTTCACCTTCGAGTTCCTGATGTCAATGAAACCTCACCAATCAACCTACTATATTGAGGTATTCCTCGGTAGGTTGCCGTTCTAAACACTACGATGAGGTCAATTGATGCCCAAACAGTCAGGTCTTCTTTAAGAGCGACACATGGCACTTGAGTGGTTTGATGAGACCTATGCGTACGATGAACGTCACATTGCTGCAGCCTTGAACTCATATGGTGTGGACACAAATTGGGACACCAAAATGGTTTGATGAGACCTATGCGTCGGACGAACGTCACATTGCTGCAGCTATAAACTCATACGGTGTGGACACAAATTGGTACCCCAAAATGGGAGCCACTGGTCACATTACCAACAAGCTGGTGAAGCTCATTGTCCGTGACAAGTATCATGGCACGGATCATATTCACACGGTGAGTGGTGTAGGTATGGAAATTAAGCATATTGGTCATTCTATTGTCCATACCCCCATTTGTAAATTAAATCTAAATAATGTCCTCCACGTCCCAAAGGTTGCTAAAAACCTTATTTCTATCCACTGTTTAGCTAAAGATAATTCAGCTTTCCTTGAGTTCCACCCAATTTTTTTTATCACGGAACATGCCACGAAGAACACTCCCCTTGGAAGGTGTTGCCATAAAGGACTCTATTCTCTCCCTTTAGCAACTCCAATAAATTAAAGTAGACTTTTGGTATGGTCAAGACATCCATTGAGAGGTAGCAGAGTCTATTGGGGCATCCCACTACTTCCATTGTTGCAAAGGTAATTAGAAGTAATAGTTTGCCTTATCATGATGAGTCGAATAAGGAGTTTGTCCGTGATGCCTATCAAAAGCCAAAGGTTTTTAAGTGTCTCTATTCAACTTTTGCAATTTATTTTTTTCTGGTGTTTGGGGTCCTGCACCTAGTTTTATTGGAGGCAAGAAGTACTATGTTAGTTTTATTGATGATTACAACAAATTTACTTGATTGCCTTATGAAGTTCAAGCCAAAAGGTTTTCAAAAGTTTCATGTGTCCCAATATCTTGTTGAGAGATTGTTTCCTTGCGAAATCACTGCCATGCGGACTGATTAAGGAGGCGAATACCAAAGACTTCATTCTTTTCCTTTTTTTGATAAAATTGGCATCTCACACTATGTTTCCTACCCTCATGAACATCAATAGAATGATGCAGCAAGAATAAAGCACAACACATTGTAGAAGTTGACCTTGCTCTCCTTGTATATGCCTCTGATCCATTAAAATTTTGTTATGAATATTTCCTTGCTACCACATATATCATAAACCGTATTCCTAGAAAGGTTATGCATATACAAGGAGTTTTTGCGGCTTACAGTTGGTATGATGTGGATATGATGCAAGGTAGATCATGGCAGTAGTAGGACAGATTAGTGATGCGCGTGTGGCCATTATGGATCATCGCTAGTGTACACAGGCCAGCGCAAAGATGTTGCGGGCATCATGGCCTGCACAGATATGTATAAGAGCGGCGGCAGTGGCTAGGATCTCTACCTTGATGTCATCGTTGCAGGCGGCATGGATGTCAGTTTGGAGATAGTGTGAACCAGTGGGGTTTCATGCAGTAAGATTGAACAACGATGGGGTATAGACAGTCCGCAAAAAGAGTGGATAGTCCGCTGATCGACGAGCCACGTTGATTGGATCAGTATACACTATACAACTATAAGGTATGTCATGCAAGTGTGTGGCAGGGCTAGGTGTACAACGGAGCTATAAGGTTCAACAGGACATCACATAAGCTAATGGAAATTGTAACTGGTGAACAAGAACAGGTAGAGTTTGGAAGACCAGATCTCAGGATGGTGTTGCGGCTCATTGGCAAGGACATGAGGCTATCAACAATGTTTGGTTATGGCATGCAAGGCGACTGATAAGAGTTAGATGGTGGTTCAGTGAGTGCTTAGGAGTGACAGAGTCATATGGACAGGTTGGCATGGTCGAGGTGTTGAGCAGCGCATGGTGGATCTACTTGTGATGGATAGATTGGATCGAATAGTTCTTGGGGTACATGGGTGATGGATAGTTCACTTGGAGGGTGAGCATTCTGTAGTGTATGGTGGAGAGACTAGTGGTGATAGGCTGGTCAGACTATGGGTCAAAGGCGACGACAGGATCAATGATGATGACGTAGGAGCATGGTGGCTGATGGGGTTTTGTTCTCTCTATGGTGTGGCAACACGCGACATGAGCTCTGGATGTAGATTTGCATGGGTGGAGTTTGCGAGCTTCCAAATTAGCAAGGGTTGAGCTGGAAGGATGTATAGGCTATGATGTATGTTCTTGAAACTGGAGTAATTTGGTTGGTCAATGTTGAAGGAGATTACAGTGTAAGACGTCAGACGTAGTATGGCAGCGGTAATGGAAGAGCCATTCTAATATCACGATTTCTATATGTTACTCATATGCGATAGCTAGATTCTTAGCATCATGTTTACAATCGACGGAGATTGTGGTGATAGAAGAGAAGGGTTCACAGTTGAAGGTGGAGTCACGGAGTTGGAAATTATAGGGATAGCAGTGTTTCTTCAGGCAGCTCATAAAGTGGCAAAATGTGACAACTCAAGTTCGGTGTATATGGAGGTTCACACATGATGACTTCAAGATGGTGGAATATTTGGCAAGGTGAAGTTTGTTAGGTATTGTGTCAAATATTTGTACGAGTCTGGTTACGATGGGACTTAAGTTGTATTTATGAAAGGATCTTGTGATGCCTAGGGGGGTTGAATAGGCTCACTTCGAATTTTCCTAAAAAACTCGCAACAGTATTAGATCTGTTGGAACTTCTAACGCAGTGCCGGAACTTCTGATGGATCGGAACTTCCGGTACTAGATCGGAACTTCCGATAAGATAAAGTGAGCTGAACGAAATTCAAAACACAACCTGATTCTGCCAAAAATATTTAAATCAAAAGATAGTAAATGAAGCGTAGATGCTACTCCAGGTGATATATATGCAAGGAACAACTCAAATGTATAGATCGGCTAAAAACGAGCTTCTAGGCAAGACTTAGAACAAAGAACACAATAAGCACGTGAGACAAGGATTTGTTACCAGAGTTCACTCTCACTAAGAGAGCTACGTCTCCGTTGAGGATCTCACAAAGAGCCGGGTCCTCACTAACCCTTTTACCTCCCTCAATCAACCACAAAGGAAGATTGAGTCACTTACTATGAATCCACGAAGGATGGGTGATACAAATGTTCCCAGACGCATCACACAAAGAGGGCGCTCAAACGGGCGACACCTAGCCATCTAGAAGCGAGCTTCAAGAGTAACAAACGTGAATCAACGCCAAGGATGCTTGAGGTGCTCTTGAGATGAACTCCTTGAACTTCCCACTCAACCCTCAAGTCCCTCACACTCTCAATCTCACTCTCACCCAAACCCTAGCTGAAGAACTCAAGGATTAGGCTCAAAGGGGTGAGGAGAGGGAGTATTCAATGCTATGGGAGTGTTTTGGCTCGAGTTAGGTCAGCAGCACTGAATGGGGGGGGCTGAGGAGGTATTTATACCCAGCCCCCCAAAAACTAGCCATTTTAGACAGGTTATGTACCTGTCGTAACTTCCGACACAGGGTCGGAACTTCTGACAGAGTTAGCTCAGGCGAGCAAAGGATCCTGTCGGGAGTTTCTAGAAACACCCGACACTTATCGGAACTTTCGATGGAGTATCAGAACTTTCGACACTTTTGAGTTAGACACACAAAGGACCTCTATCGAGACTATCTGGATACTTCTGATACCCGTCGGAACTTCCGACACACCGTCGGAACTTTCGACAGGCATAGAAATGCTGAGGTAAAGGTTGTGTACGTGGGAGATTTGTGTCTCTCAAAAGGTTAGTTAGCATCTCAATAGATCACCTTAGCATCTTCAAGCTATCCATTCACATCCTACTTTATAGTACGGCATTCCTAAACTCAAATTCAAAATTAGAAATAACAAAAAGAGACTTCTTTTGAGCTTAACGCCGTCTCAGCCTTGCAATAGGGGCTCTTTGAGAGTCTTTTCATGCAGCTTTGCATTCTTTTCAACTTAGTACCTGTTAATCACTTAATAATTGTGTTAGTCCCCTAACTATGCTAGTCATCAACACCACAACCCACTTAGGGGGCCAAATGCACTTACAATTTAGCAGTACACAGTAAAGTCTGTATCAAATTTTGTAACCTGGGTCACCTCATAAATATGAGAGGGGTGATGCTATTGTAACCATAACGATAGGCTCACTAGAGGGAGGCGGCATGATGCTGGGATCCTAAAGCGGCCGGTGTTGTGATAATGGGGAAGAGCGCCCGTAGTCATGCCCCGGGATGTACGTTTCGGCCGAACCTCGTCAATAAAGATTGTGTGTGCAGTGTCGTATGTGATCTTGCATGTTGGTCTCAGTAAATCCAATCATCACTTCTACAGGTGGAGCGACTCATCACCGTGAGGGTTTATTTTCTAATAGGTACGATGTATTCATCTAAAAGCTATTTTTTTCTATAGTTAATTGTGAGCACTTGAGGCATCCTATCCTGATTCCTCTCTTTCTATTATAATGTGATACAAAGAAGAAAATAAAGAATGAATATACATATCATTGTGTTTTATTACAACATTGGTTTTCTTTAGGCCATGCTTATTACCCCATCTGTTCTATGCACCTTAAATCATACTCCCTCCATTCCAAAATAAGTGTCCGTTTAGAAAATTTCAGACACATTAGTAAGGGTGAGAAGTGACCATATCACCCCTAGTTATTCATATGAGTTGTGATTGGAAGCTATGTTATCTACTTGATTTTATGGATCATAAATAAATGCACGTGCATTGGAATAAGAGAAATAACATCAATTGATCATTTGATTAGCTTTGTGCAGTTTTCCATACACATTTTTTTATTGGTGTGAGTGTTGATGAACCTTACTAGGAGCTAAAATAACACTCTTTGTAGGATTAATTTTGAAGGCTAAAAGAAGACTTATTTTGGGGCGGAGGGTGTACAATGTAACAAAGAAAATCTGAGCCTCAAATTTGCGATCACAAATTAAATGTAGCCTATAGGCTATAGCAAGGGATAACTAGAGTGAGTGACAGAATTTTCAAACAAATTGCATCAGAACTCTGCAACATGCCATACT
Source organism: Setaria viridis (assembly GCF_005286985.2). NCBI lineage: Eukaryota > Viridiplantae > Streptophyta > Magnoliopsida > Poales > Poaceae > Setaria > Setaria viridis. Next base: position 41,524,140 of record NC_048270.2, read on the forward strand.
TGAATCCCCTGGAACCCCCAAATTTTGACTTCATTTCCAGAAACCAGAATTAACCACAATAACCTGGCATCAGTGTCTCTGCATCCTCGCCTTCGCTCGAGGCCGTGCTTGAATTCAAATGGGGAAGAACAAAGCATGGAAATCTTGAAGAACAAAAGGTTGTGAATATACAATAAGTAGTAAGGCCCTGCTATGTAGATGTAGAGTACTGGATTGTGTGTGTATATGTAATGTAACACCTGCTAGACTATAAACCAAAACACAATGACCACCACTTCACCGCTAGCTAAATGGCCCGCCTTGTCAGCCAGAAGAAACTATGCCTATGAGGACGGAATAATCGATCAGCAGCCAGCAGACTCACTAGAGTCCAATCGTACTCCTCCTGTGCATCGAGCTCAAGTCATGTTTGGAAGAGGAACGCCTGGGAATGTTGGGCGGCCGGCTGCTCAACTGGTGGTGGTGGACTCCCATGGCAGTTGCAGGTTCAAGGCCATGCCCTGATCTCGAGTAGGAAGAAGACCTTGTCCTCTCCAGCAGGACCTCGTCCCTCCTCGTCCTCCTCTCCGATAATAAGCCGCCGCCATGGCCATCTCTGGGATCGCGCATGTCCACACCGGAGATGCTCCTCCTGCCGCTCCCGCCGATCATCGCCGCGCCTCCGCTGAAGGAGCTTCGCGCGCTTATGCTGCTGTTGCACCGGAGCATCTGCCCGTTGTACCCCCTGGCGCGGAGCTCCGGCCACGGGTACGGGTACCGATCATCTCCTGCTCCTGCTGCTGCTTCTGCAGGCTGCTGCTTCCTGCTGCTCTTCTTGTGTAAGAGGCCCCAGATGCTCCACCCCCTGATCCCCTTCTTATTAGCAGGCTGCTTCTGAGAAGATTGATGGCTCCCGGAGAAGTCGTACTGGTGGTGGACCAGCACGCTCTGCGCCTCATGGTGATAGTGGTGGTGGTACAACGGCCGCTCTGCGGCGATGGCCGGCGAGACCCTGGCATTGCCGTTGGCATTCATCGCCGTCGTCGCCCAGCTGGCGGGCAGCTCGCCGCCGTTGTTGGCATCGGAGAAGGAGTTGCGCCCAGAGGTGGCGGAGCGGTCCACGCTTCGCCGCCTCCTGCTGGAGCTGGAGGAGTCCAGGTAGTAGTCCCTCGTCTGCGCGGTGCCGCCGGGAGCCGCCGCCGCCGATGCATCCAAGTAGTAGTAGTCTTCCTCGACGGGGATTTGCCCATCGGAGCGCTGGACCGGCGGCGCCATCGTCATGTCGTCGTCCTCTTCCACGGGCAGGGACAGCATCGTGGCGGGCAGGCGAGCCAGCACCGGCACCGGCCCCGACCGGGCGTCCCACGAGGAGCCGTCAACGTCGCAGGAGGGGCGGTGCCGCTGCGCCTGCGTCCCGGGCATCTCCGCCGCCGGCTCCTTCTTGTTCTTGCGGCGCCATTGCTGCAGCTTCCTGCCCAGGAAGGACTTTCTGGAGGAGCAGTATGCTTCTTGTTCTGCTTGGGGCTCCTCCTGATACTGATACTGGTAATCCGCCTGCTCCTCCGGCACCGCCGCCGCGATGGGCTGCTGGTGGCGGAAGAGGTCGCAGGAGCGGCGCTGCGGCTCCAACGCAGAGGCAGAGCGCGCGTAGGAGAAGGACTTGCAGCGGCGGAGGTCGGCGGAGGAGGGCGGTTGGAGGCCGGCGAGGCGGTCGCGGAGGCAGGCGGGGCAGAAGCCGGTGACGGCGACGCCCGGGTGGAGGCGGCACACGGCCGAAGGATCCATCAGGCGTAGCGTGCTCTTCTCTTCTTCTCTCAGTTAATCAACATAACGGACAGCGAGAGAGTGTGGTGGATGGGGTTAATTGGGAACAGAAGCAGAAATGGAAACGAGTTGTCTTCCTCCTCCTCCTCCTCCTCCTCCTCCTCCTCGATCTCAAGCGGATAGATGGAATGGAGGAGGAAAGGAATCTCTCTAGCTGTCTTGTCTCTCTTTCTCTGCGCTATATGGAAGGTTGAAGAAGCAGAAGAAGATGATGTGATGAGCTGAGCTCTCCTGATGAAAATGAAATGAAACAAGCTCGGCTGCTGTGCTGGTCAGGGCAGGCAAAAGAGGAGAAGAGAAGAGAGAGACACACACTGCCTGACTGATGACTGAGGCACTGAGCTAGCAGGCTAGCAGCTCGACAGCTAGACAGACAGACACACGCGCACACGCACAGAGAGGCTCGCTCGGCTAAGGCTCAGGCTCAGCTGCTGCCGCTGTCCTCTTTTCCTTTTTCCCGGCCTGCCTCCTTCTTTACACTTTCGCTTTTGCTTTCCCACTCGATCCATGCATCCTCATTCAGATGCAGCATGTCCCATGGGTCTACTACCTTGTTGCGCAACAAAACAATGTAGCATTCAGAATGCTCCTTCCAGCAATAGCAATTTAAAGTATGCATAGCTAGCTTCGCAGCTAACAACATTTGTCTTGTCTACACGGCCGGTTTCCGTTACTTCTGATCTTGTCTTCTCTCCCTTTTCCCTTTCCTTTTTTTATATTAGCTTTATATTCCTTATATCTCTCATTCATTCATACGACTATACTACTACCCCATCCATAAATATATATATGCGGGGAATTCAACATTTTACCGCTACACCCAAACCGGTAGTACACTCTCAAAGCCATACATTTTAATGTGTTCTCTTTCATTGGCCACTTTATAGTTGGGGAGGAGGGACTTTCTTCTTCTTTTGTGGCCGAATGTAACTCTTCATTGCATCATTAGTTTGCTCGTGGTCATCACTGCTGCATCTCTCCTCGTTGCTTAACCCAACCATGCGATGGCTACATTCAAATCCATAGCCTAGTGCGCGGCAGACCTCAGCAACTGCATCATCTTCCTCTGTGCAGTCTTGCCCACCACTTCTTCCTCTCAATGCTAGTGGCTATATCGGAGTAGCTAAAACGTAATGGCCATCTTGTACTCGCTCATCGGCAGGATCCAATTCAACCTATTCTTCTTCCTCTCAACGACTGCCTCACTTCTATAATAATGACCAAACATTTCATATTAGAACCCTAGTGCCTATGCTTGTCAGAGGGGGGAGAGAGGGGGGGGGGGGGGGGAGGGGAGGGAGCGGGAGCGGGAGAGAGAGGCTATGGTCAAGGTGGCAACCCCGTAGTGGAAGAGTGGTCGATCATTTTTGCTTTCCTCCTTCTACCCCTTTCCTTTGTCACAACGAGCTTATGAAGGAGGGAACAAAGAATCATTTTGAATTTGAATTGACCCAAATAATAATAAAGTATAAAGTATTGCTAAGACTTGTTGAAAGTGGCAAATGACAAACAATTCATCCCTCTTCGATGGAAAAAGTTTGAAGGTATCTGTTTCATGGAACACCAAACACTACAAGGCTGACAATATTGAGGATCACCAAGTTCATAGCTCAATCTTCACTAAGATACGAGCCAACTCCCAAACTTGGAGATGACCGTGCACGAAGGTAGAGCATTAGAACAACCATACTAGCTCCAACAGTGGCCAAGTGGTCCATGGCACCACCATCGTACAATCAAACCAACTCGGCTCCAGAAGTGACAAAGCACACCTTGCAATCAAAGAGCAAAACCATCAACATGTGTAGCAAATTGTCGAAGAAGTAGCTTGGAGGAAGCACTTGAGCCTGTCGGAAGGACATAACACCCTTGGAGCCGTTGCCGCCAATCTAGGAAATTTGGACAAGGTTTTCACATGAGGGATACAAAGGCATATTTCACCATAATAACGACTCAAATAAGGTGAACAATGCTCAAGGGCATTGCCAAGACCGACCCAATTGAAGATAGGCAAGACTTTCACCTATGACCTCCAAAACATGTCCCCCACACACTAAGCATCGCAGACAACGGAATTGCAGTAGTTGGCCATACCGTGGACAAGCAAAAAGGATAGCACTACAAGATCAACCATGAATAAAGTACAACAACTGCTAGGGTAGAGAAGAACTGAGTTGAGGGGCACCATTACCCATGGCAACCTAAGACCTAGTCACGGGGCTACGCTCCTACCACAACTACGGCGACTAGGCCTCGCCAATGCAAGGACCTGAAATAGATCACATGCAGCTGGAGGCGGGAACATGGCTGGTGGTGAGTAGGGTGGCGATACACTTAAAGAGGAGGAATGGGCAACAACGGATCTAAGTTGGAGGAGGCTGGAACCAACCACCCATGACAAGACCGTAGCAAACCCCGTAGGCAACCACAGATTTGCATCAAAGAACATTGACGTGGATGAATACAACTATGGAGAGAGGGAGGAAGTACGGGAGGAGATAGGGAATGAACGGGACCAACTTCGGCTCTGCCGGTGGCAGCGAGCAAGTCTAGGGTTTGGATGGGTGCCGGTGGTGTTGGGTCACCCCCTCAGGTCGCCTGGGCAATCGACACATGTGGGGGATGGGGGGAGTTAGTCCATGGGCATGTTTATAAAAGGGTACATGGTAACTGGGATCACAAGCAATTCTAGATACAACAATGGGAAATCTCTTGCTCAAAAGAAACTCAGTCATGTCAACTTGGGCCAAATGTACACAAGTTTTGAGCTGCAAGTGATACATGCATGTGCCGATGTGTCGAGAAACAACATTAGCTGGCTGGATGGACCCGGTGGCTAGCAAGGGGTGGCCGAGCCAACCATGCACGCATGCTGTATAATGATGGTGATGATAATACTCCCAAGAACAGGATGCACATCATGAACGGCGATGATAGTTATATATCATTCCAAGCAATATAATGCAAGGCAGAGACAGGCAAGCATGCTTAGCTTGCTTTATTAATTTGACTATCTATAGCTATCTAGTAGCATAGCAATGTATAGGGTTTAGCCAATGTAATGTTGCTGTCGACCCACACCTTAGCTCGCTGCTGTTCAAGTGTTCAACATCATCATTATCATCATCATCATCATCATTCTTCCGGTGCCACTGGTGCTACTGCTCCTATACAGCATATGCTAGCTCAGCTGCCTGCAGTCGATCACAACCACCACACGTACGCCCGCACTGATCATGGATGGGAACTCGATGATCAGCATCGGAGGATGTGAACAACATCGGTCGTACCCAGAGCGGATAGACATTGTGAAACGGAGAGAGTACGTACTTAACAAATATAAGCATTTCTAGGTTTATTTGCTCTAAATAATCAAATCAATCCTTTTAACTTTTAATAGCAAAAGAAATGCATAGTTTATTTTTATACATATTATTGGTCAAATTAGCATATTATTAGAAACTGCGTCGATGTCATAAAGTGTTGGACGGAGAAGTGCAAACTAAAACTAAACCATGGACCATGTATATACATACTCACAGTACGTTAACCAGTAGGAGACAGAGATGGATCCATCAGTCAGAGTAGAATGGAGCCGAATCTCTGAAAGGAAAAGAAAAGTACAAAGAAATTAAAGAGCTGCAGATCATCACTGTATAGACTACTAGTCATAGAAACAAGACAAAACCTGTAGCCTGTATAGTGATGAGCATCTCTCTGCTGGTACAAGAATAAATACTCCAGTAGGAGTAAGATAGTAGAATCCATGCGTGCGTATGAAAAGAATAGATCGCAGCGCTGCGTCTGCAATTCTGCTGCGTCTGCGTGGAGGGCCAACCACACCAATCTGACTGTTAGCTCCCTTCGGAATACTGCAGATCTGCTTTGCCGATCGCCTTTGCTTTCACCATTTCCAAGGGTATTCTTGCTTTGCGATTGTTTTCTTTTCTGGGGGTTGAGTCCAGCAGCAATGCAATGCATTGGGCGGCAGATGCACTCGCATTGATTCCCGGCCCGGCCCGTTCTTTTTCTTTTTAGAACTACTCTACGTTTAATATCCTAGTGTTTATTTTGAATTCCAGATAATGTTTTACTCCTCTCATTCCAAATTGCAGATCGTTTGACTTTTTTACGTTCATAGATGTTTGTATGCATCTACACCTACACTATTTAGGTGCATATCAACATCTATGCACCTAGAAAAGTTAAAACGATCTACAATTTGGAACGTTGGGAGGACCTTTAATTTTCGGACCGTATATATCCTTGTATGCAAATTAAAAAGGCTAGCATACGAAGGAGAACGATGGAGGCTGCAGTTGCAAGTGTTGTGTTGTGTTGGTCACATCAGGCCTACCCTCTCTGCCGCTACATCTTGACAGGCAGCGGCAACGTACCATCTAATCTATTTTACTCCTCCGAAACCAAATCCATCTACGCCTTTGTCGATCCGTCGGCAGGCAGGCTGCATTATACTATATTATAATTGTGCATTCTTCAAGAAATTGATGAACGTGCTTGCTGGGGAAAGAAATAACTAAAGGCAAAAACTGAAAAGAAAAAGGGAAAAGAAAAGGTGTTTGGAGTTTGGACCGAGGCGCACGCGCCACTTACCAGATCCAAGAAGGATCCATCCATGGTCCATGGACACTAGTCACAGCACAAGACAGCTGAAAGCGACTCTTCTTGAGTTGAGGGCCCCTGGCCCGGCCCAGTGTGTTTTTTTCGTTTCGTTTTTCTCTTTTCTTCTTCTTTACATTATTTTTTTTAGGGCTTCCTTCTCATTGTTTTCACAAGGAAGAATGAAACCAAAGTGAAAATTAACATCAATAGATCAATTTCTCTCTGAACAGGTGGTTGCTGAAGTATGCTAAGGGCATCTTTTACATGTATTATACTTCACTATAAGTTGAGTGCAGGAGTTTCCATTTTTTTGAATTCTTTTGCTATTTTTCAGGATTTAAATAAACTATTTTGCTATTTTCTAGGATTTAAAGAATTTTTGGTAAAAACATTAGTAGTGGAAGCTATCACGTCCGTCACCACCCGCCGTCCCTATGCCCGTCAGCCGCTATCTTTGCCAGCTGCCGCGTCGTCCCTGTGCTCGTCTACCACCGTCTCCACCGGTCCACCGCTGGCATTGCCCTACCCGCTGCCGAGGTGAGCTAGCTAATGCACAACACCTGTTCGATGAAATGTCCATGAGAGCCTAATGTCCCTTTTTGTGATCCGGAAGTATCAATGAGATGTTCGATGGTATATCTGGTAGTTTTGTTTGGATTGTTCCCACAATACTCATAACTCATAAGATGCTCCATTGTCTATCTAGATTATTCTCATGGTATTAATTAGATATTCCATATGGTGTAATTTGAACTATTCCCATGATATATGTATGAGATGTTCTATGGTGTATTTAGGATTGTTCCTATAGGATCCATGAGATGTTCCATGATGTATGTTGTCATGCAATGAAGAAACAAACCTTGCACGCCACTAACAACTTCTTTTGTCAGATTTGGCTTATATATATAACTGAAAAGGCTGCTTATTTCTAAATGAAAACTAATATAATTAGATTATCTCTAATTGGCAAATATTATGTCTTGCAATGAAGAAACAAAACTAATATAGCGTGTATGCATTCACATCAATGTGGGTGTCGTTGTAATTTGCAGCTTGTACATATGACACGAGGACAATCAACAATGTGGACTGCAAGTTACTTAAAGGTGCACTGAAATGTGAGGGATCTTTCTACTCCCATACCTGCAATCCTAGCTTCACTGTGGCAGTAGTTTAATAGCAAGTGCTCTTGTTAGTAGGGAGTACGACTGAGAGAGATCCAGGACAAGTACATGGAACCAAACCCCTGGGCCGAAAAGAGAGACCTGCTGCGGCTACAAGTAGATGAACTAGTGCAGTGTTAGCTGGGTCGGCAAAGCAAAGCCAGCCAACCCAAACCCATGGAAGAAAGGGACTTGTGTGATGTGTGTGTAACTGCATGTAAATAAAATGAAAAGAAACCACAGCTAGCTGCAGATGTGGTGGTGTTAACACATTTCCTACCGCAGCGCAGCCTGGGTAGCCTTGGCGAGCAAGGCTTGTTCACCTAAAATTAAAAACGACATGGCAGCTGCAAACGCAACACCTCCGAAAGGCCATTATAAGCGTGCGTTGCCCTGTCATTCCATGCACACGGGACACTGCATGCCGCACAGTCTCTTCCGCTTCCTCTGCCTAGCTCGCTCTGCACCCATGCATCGTCCGATCAACAGAGAAATGGCGGCCGTGCCCGGATCACAGCGTTGTCTCGTGCGGCTGCTCCTGATGGCCAGCTTCGTCCTGCTTCAGGCTCTCAGCGCCCACGCCATTACCCGCCATTACAAGTTCAATGTGAGGTCCCAGCTTAGCTTTCCATCATCACCGTTTCTCTTCGTGTGCTGCATAGTACTGAACAAGCTAATTATTACCACTCTGCATCCGCATGTTAAGGATTAGTTTAGTCAAGCCATCCGATCCCAAGATTTATTGCGCCAGCTAACCAAGGTTGATCAGGTGCTAGCAAAAATAAGAAAAAAAATATAATGGCAGCATATGGATTGGCTTTGTGCAGGTGGTTATGAGGAACGTGACACGCCTTTGCTCGACCAAGCCCATCCTCACTGTGAATGGCAAGTTCCCAGGACCAACCCTCTATGCAAGAGAGGGTGATAATGTTCTTGTCAAGGTTGTCAATCATGTAACTCACAACGTCACCATCCACTGGTAAAGTAGCCCATGGTCACACTCACACCACGCTTCGATCGAGCTCAAATTTGCATCTCAGCTCTGTTTTCATCCATGCCTTTCGATGGCAAACAAAGATGATATATGCAGCATATGGAGTACATGCATGCATGTATAGCTTGCTAACTGGGTCATCAATCGTAAATCAGGCATGGAGTAAGGCAGATCCGGACAGGGTGGTCTGATGGACCAGCATACATCACACAGTGTCCGATCCAGCCGGGCACCAGTTTTCTGTATAACTTCACTGTTACTGGCCAACGGGGTACGCTCCTCTGGCATGCCCACATCAACTGGCTGAGGGCTACCGTCCATGGCGCCATTGTCATCCTCCCCAAGCTCGGTGTGCCCTATCCCTTTCCCACTCCCCACAAGGAGGTTGTTGTTGTGCTAGGTACGTAGTATCTGATGGATGGTCTCGCTCTCATGCATATGTCAGGGTTCATATATAATCTCTAGCACACAATGAGCAGCAATTCTTCGTAATGTTCTGCAGGAGAATGGTGGAAAGCAGACACAGAAGTGGTGATCAACCAGGCCATGCAACAAGGAGTAGGACCTAATGTTTCCGATTCACACACCATCAACGGTCACCCTGGTCCACTGTCCGATTGTGCCTCCTCGCAAGGTACATGAAAGAACTGTATTACTTATCCAAGAGTCTGTGCACCTTAATTCTTCCATTTCTACTAGAATGCCAAAACAAAGGGGCCTTCCTGATGCATGTTCAAAATTAACTGGACAGATGGATTCAAGCTAAACGTTGAAAATGGCAAGACATACATGCTCCGGATCATCAACGCTGCTCTGAATGATGACCTATTCTTCAAGATTGCCGGGCACAAATTCACTGTGGTTGAGGTTGATGCAGTCTATACCAAGCCATTTAAGACTGCAACTCTGCTCATTACTCCAGGCCAGACCACCAACGTCCTCCTCACTGCTGATCGAACTGCTGGCCGCTACCTCTTGTCAGTTTCTCCCTTCATGGATGCCCCCGTGCAAGTTGACAACAAAACAGGCACTGCTACCTTGCATTATGCTAACACTATCTCTGCCACAGCACCGCTCACTCTCATCAAGCCACCACCTCAAAATGCCACCACCATCGTCTCAAAATTTGTTGAGTCCCTCCGTAGCCTCAATTCAGAGGAGTACCCAGCCAATGTGCCACTGACAGTAGACCACTCCCTTGTGTTTACCGTTGGCGTGGGTGTCAACCCATGTGCAAAATGCATTAACGCAACAAGGTTGGTTGGAACAATCAACAATGTGACGTTCATTATGCCATCCACACCAATTCTACAAGCACACTATTACAACATTCCAGGGGTGTTCACCGATGATTTCCCAGCAACACCACCACACAAGTTCAACTATACAGGAAGCGGCCCCAAGAACCTTCAAACCATGAAGGGAACGAGGGTTTATAGGTTGCCATACAATGCTTCAGTGCAGGTTGTACTCCAGGATACAGGGATCATATCACCTGAGAGCCACCCGATCCATTTGCATGGTTTTAACTTTTTCGTGGTTGGGAATGGGGTCGGGAACTACAACCCCAAAACCTCTCCCTCCACGTTTAACCTCATTGACCCCATTGAGAGAAACACCATCGGAGTTCCTACCGGAGGTTGGGCAGCAATCAGATTTAGGGCAGACAACCCAGGTAAGGATTCCTAAATTCTAATTAGCATTTCACAGATCAAAGTCTACTTCTATTTCCTAACATGAGTTGCTATGTTCAAGGTGTTTGGTTCATGCATTGCCATTTTGAGGTGCACACATCATGGGGACTAAAGATGGTCTTTGTGGTGGACAATGGGAAAAGACCTGATGAGACTCTTATACCACCACCCAAGGATCTTCCTCAATGCTAAGAACAAGCCTCGAAGACTACCTCAGAGTAAAGTTGACTACAAGAAGAGTAATTGGCTTTGGTCCAAGATATGGAAATTAAATGGAGTCATGAAACTTAGAGTAGTGGTGGTCTGCTGACATGCTCGGGACAGTGCTTTTGCTTGGCTCATTCTGCATGCTGCACATTGTATTTGTTCTTTGGATTGTTTGCCAAGATAATGTGTAAAAGACATTAGGTTCCAACTAGCTTTTTCCGCCACCAATATTTCCCCCTTTCTTTAATATATGGAACTGTACAGGGCGGAGCCAGGATTTGAGGTAAGGAGGGCAATGGACAAAGCAAAGTAGAACCGATAGCCATGTGATTATGGATTACTTGCGGCAATGTCAATTTGGATAGCGGCGGCGGCGTGGCCGCGGTGGCGACGCGTGGTGTCTGGTCTTCCAGTGGTCAGTCCGGCAGTACCAGCATCGCGCCGTCGCGGTATCTGGTGAAATGGCGAAGGAGAAGACTGAAAGACCAAAGACGAACAGTCGAACGGACAAAGTCACGACACTTGATGCTTCGTATTCTAAATAATAATGAAGGGAGAAGATGAGCAACAGCTAGATAGGCTTAAATGGGCTGCTTCTTATTGGGCCTTAAAAACAATTAACGTTTGGAATGAATGGGAGGAGGCGAGGAGCTGAACAGCTAATACGTACATTGTGCATGTATATTTATACCAGAGTCTAGAGGGTTAATAGCGCGTTAGAGGGTAAAAACCCCTTCTTCTTCCTCCCCTCTTTCTTTCTCTCTTCTCTTGCCTGTGCCGAAGCTAGCTAGGCCGGTTGGCGCGCTGTGCGGGAGGACAGGGCCCACAGTAGCGGCGTGCATGGTGGGAGTGGCCGGTAGCGATGCTTGCACACAACAGGGGCAAGGCAGGGCGGGTTGGTCGGCTAGGGATGTTGCGTGGCATGTGGATCCTACTGTTGGAGAGAGGAAGGGAGAAAGGGACATGGAAAGGGAGAGGGGTGAATTCCCGTTTGTAAAGAGGAGTGGGAGAGTGAGAAAGGGGAAAGGGAAATAGAAAGGGATCTGCTGGAGGAGGTTTTCTGCATTAAATCCCCTTTATGGTTGAAAAAGAGGAAATGTGTGAAAAGGAAAAGGAGATCTGCTGGAAATGCTCCAAGCTCAATCGAGAGTTCCAAGGAAAGCATGTATTGGTGTTCTAGAAGGAAGTCAAAATACAATTGATTTTTGGAAGTTATAGAACATCGCTTACCTTCTAGTCGTGAGCAACATTTTAAGAAGATATACAATAATGGTTTTAACATCAACTTAGTAGTCGAGCAAAATGAACAAAATGATAATACAAAAACTTTTTTTGATGAACAATATGGCAAAATCATATAGTTATAGAAAAACACTCAAGACAAGCAAATACTCCCATGTTTGCTGAGGCTAGGCTAATAGTAGGGATATGCATGCCACTCAGATAGCGATCATCCCAGGCTAATAGGGGAACTGGAGTCTCCCTTGTCCCATTGGCTGGCCTACTACTATGCTGCGCCAGGGCCCGACAGCTTTGGCGCTGCATTGGCTGGCCTTGTGCGCCATATCTATCCTCCTTCACAGACCTTTGTACTATTCCAGAAGTGGCGGTACTCCCCACTTGACATGTTCGGTCCGCTGTTATCATGGTGAAAGGAGCTTTATGTGCTTGTAGCCTAAGAGGAGCACGGAGCGAATTAGCCAAATTTAAAATATTTAGTCTATGGCTTCCACTAAAGTATCAAATATCTAAATATCTAGATGTGCATATATAGTTGATATAGTGAAACTTCCCACCAAAAAGCATTTTGCAACCTAGAGCCGATCCTACCAATAACTACTCTAAGAAAGTAAAGACATTCAAGTTGCAAGTATAAAATGTGAAAAATGTAAAAGAGTGGGTTAGGAAGGATGCAAACTTAGCACCATAATTTATCCCGTGGTGTCGGTAGACAAATGCTACCCCTAGTCAACATTGGAGCTCCACCAAGGATATGCTTCCGGTCACCAAGTCCCTCCCGGTCAAGGTCTCGGTATGATTTTGTACTTAACTTGTTGGTATCCTATCTATAAAGAGTATAGTTGTTATGCTATTTCGATAGTATGCTATGCCATGACTTGCGCTCTATTAAGTTATACTCATATGCTTAGGCTGAATCTATCTTACCGCATAGGTTCATTGTGCCTTCAAGCTTGCTCTAGCTCTATGCCTATCGATCATCATGGTCGGGGTTCCGGAGGGGCTAGAGTAGTGATCACGTGTACGAGCATGGTGCTCGGGCGTGTTGGGATCCATCGAATATGACTGTGCACCATGGTCTGAGGGGTAGGCGGCAAATGGTGACAGCCATGCCCGTCCCTTGTAGTCCCCCACGTTCGGGTATAGTGTAGGAGTTCTGAAAGATACCTTGCCTTGGCGGACCAGAGATGGGTATTCTCCCCGTAATGTTGTATGCCTAGAGTTAGCTCTAATCATGTGCTTGTACGACCCTTGCTAGTATAGATAGATGCCACTAGGACCTCATGTATGCCTTGCTCCCACTAACATTAGGCTTATTTTTTTATTCTTTATTCTTGAGATTGGCTGTGTGTGTCAGTGTTTAGACCCGACAACCTACCAAGGGGGTGCCCGAGGTAGTGTTTTGGTTGGTGGGGCTCGTTGAGATCAGGAACTCAAAGGTAAATGCATACACATGATTTAGATAGGTTTGGCCGCTAGATTGCGTAATACCCTACGTCCTGTGTGTTGATTGGATTGAATTGCTTTAGAGGGGGTCCCTGCCTCACCTTATATAGTTGAGGGCAGGGTTACAGGTCGGTTGGTTACAAGAATACTAGTCGGATACGACTAGAAGAAGCCTACCCTATTACAACAAGTACTTTACTAATCCTCAACTAGTTCCTATCTTTCCATGTAGACTACACCATCATGCACTATGGTCTCCATGTCAGATGTGTCTCGGTATCCAGCCTCATATTTGGGCCTGTCCAAACCTTCTGGTGGGTCCACAGATGTATGTACGACAATGTGTGTCACATTACCCTCATATATTTATCCTGGCTTACCCCTGCCTGAACTTTGGTGTATTACTTAATCTTATTATCTTGGATATGTATCCAATAAATCCTTTTACACCAATGTAATCCTTTGGGAAAATATAAATATGATACCCTAAATACTCTCCGGGTGAAATGCTACATTGGTATATATGTACGCTTGCGGATTTGTTCGTAACGTTAATAAATACCAACACTGGCCAGCCACCAAGGTCCCAAGGTACCAGCGCACCAAGCTTACAAATGTTGGTTCACTTCTTGAACCAATCACAAGGTAGCAATACCTTTCACTCACTCTCTCTAAGCCTATCCTAGCACTAATGTCTCTCTAAGCTTGTGCTAATTGCCTTTGGATGATCACTTTTGCACTGTTTGTGGTATGGATGTGTTCTTGATGTGTCTTGCACTTCAATAGACTCTTTGTAACGCCCGCAGAAATCACTAACTAAAATCACCCGTTAAAAACCGTCTTTAAAAATCTTTTTACCGTTGAGCTCCCGGAAATCGGAAACCTTCCCGGTGATTTCGCCGTCCCGGTACCCATGCCGACCCCCACCTATCCTTTTATCTGTGCCGTAAATCTCGTCGTGCGCCGTCGTCTGACCGCCGTGCGCGTGCTCCGACCGCGTGCCGAAATCACCGCCGGTCCCCTCTTTCTCTTTCTCCTTTTTCCCCTTTTCTTTTCCTTTCTTCCTTCTCCTTCTTTCTCCTTCCTTCCTTCTTCTCTTTCCTCTCTCCTTCTTCTTCCTGGTTACTGGCGCCACTCCCTCCGGCCGGTTCCCCTCCCTTGACCGGCCCCCCCCCTCCCCGGCCTTAACTCCTCCGGCCGCCGGCCGTACCGGCCGCCCGGGCCCTGCCGCGCCCGCGCCCGGCGCGTGGCCGCCAGCTCCGGCCGCCCGGCCCCAGCAGGCACCGCGCGACGCCCGCGCCGAAGTGGCCGCCCGCCCCGGCCGCCCGCTGGAGCACGCCATCGTCCGGCCCCTACCGACCCCCGGCGCCGCCCGTTACCCGTGGGAGCACGCCACCGCCGGCCCCTACCGATTCCCCGGCGCCGCCCGCCACCGCCGCACGCCATCGCCGGCCCCACTCCACGCCGGCCGCCTCTCCCTCGCCGGCCTATAAAAGGCCCGGCACACGGCCAACCTCCTCATCCACCAGCACCATCACCGCTCCCTACTACAAGCCACCGCCGCCGCCACGAGCTGCCGCCGCCCCCTTTCTCCGCCCGGAGACCGACGCCCGGTCGCCCCTCCCCACTCCTCCCCAAGGTGAGGGGCAAAACGGGGCCCCCTCCTCTTCCTCCACCACCCGCCGCCCCCGGCTCGCCGCCGGCGACGCCCGGCCGGCCGGCCGCCGGCCACTTCTCTTCCTCCCTCTCTCTCTCCAAGTTCCTGGAGAAGAAGAGAAGATTGCCTTTGATTTTAGATCCGACCCCCAAGTTTACCCAAATTACACATAAGCCCCTCCACTTCCGAAAGAAATTACAAATAGGTCCCTGGTTACTGTAAATCAGCCCTTAAGCCTCCGTTTAAGCCCCTAATCCATGTTTAACCCGTCATTTCATGCGCCAAACTTTCTCCGATTAACCCCAAACTTTACCACGTCATCCTCCAGAATACTTTCGCTGATCCATATCCAAATTTCCCAAAAATAATCCCTCTACCTATTTTCCGTTCGCGTTTCCTGTTCGGAGCTCACGGTTAAAAATCGTTTCTCTTTTATTTATTTGTGTGTCTGTTTGTGTGTGCCGTAGATCGCTGATTGCCCGAGGAGGAGCCCGAGGAAGAGTTTGACCGCGAGCCTGAGCCCGAGGACCAGTACCGCGAGCCGGAACTCCCGGAAGGCTTTGAAGACGGCAAGTCCAATCTCACCCTTTGATGCATACTTAATACCTAGTTTTTCAAACACAACCTATTCGCCTGTTTTACAAAATGCATATTATTTCACCGCAAGACATGGTTGGATAGCCACCCCGTGATTGATATGAACATTCCTTGTTGTCCTATGCTTATCTCTAAATATGACTCGCTCTGTTTTGTTGATAACCGCTGCTAGAACGCTTAGGAATTTGATACTCAAATGCAATCATTATTACAATGGTGTTTTCAGAAAGTAAACATGTGTGTGCGTCCAAGTAAGAGGAATGGCTTTTGGGTTCGGGGAAAAGGATGTGTAGACGGGATGGATGGGTGTTCCTTGTGTGGATGCCACGTTGTTGTGCTCGTACCTTGGTGGTTGAGCAATGTCGGGAGATATCCATCCGGTTGTAATTAAGGACCGAGTTGATGTGTCATCTTGCCTAATTCCACTATCGTGCAACTACTCGACCGTTGTATGGGCAACGGCTTAGCATAAATCCCACTAGCTGGAGGGTTAGTCCTCAGGAGTGCTGGTGAGCAACGGGAACCCATGGAAAAGGAGTAAGATCTTGGTGACTTAAGTCCCGGTTACGGTCTCCTGGACGAGCCGTGAACCCCTTGGGTGTTTCCGCGAGAACTAGCCAGTCTTAGCTAAGGTGGGTAGTGGCTTCGTTAGGATCCGTACCGTCACTAAGGTGATTGTGCTACGGTACCCTACTTGTGGGAAAAGTGTACACCCTCTGCAGAGTTAACACTTACCCGGGTAGCCGTGTCCACGGTATTGGACGAATTACGGCTTGGTCACATAACTAGTGTTTGGGCAAGAATGTCATGAGTGTGTGTGTGTGTGTGGAAATTCAGAAGAGTCCGGCAGTTGTGCCGTGCGCTATGACGGACGGGGAGTCCGATAGCGATAAAAGCTTGGATCCTTTGTGTAGGATCAACCCCACTCAATGTCCTGGGTATTAAGGGAAAACTTTACAAAAACCCTTTCGAAACGATCCCCTGCATGTGTTAAAAAAAAATTTAGCTTTTCCGCAAATAAACTCTAGCCTATCCTTGTTATACTTGTGCATAAACTTGCTTGTATCCCCTCCGTGGATGGGGTTGGACTTGTTGAGTACGTTAGTACTCACCCTTGCTTCATTGCTACAGAGGAAGACCCTGATTTCGCCGCAGAGGACCTCGAGTAGAGGTTGTGTCCGCACCCGACGCTGCTTGTGGTGTTGTCCCGCCCAAGATGCTGCTGCTGCCGTGTAGTCCCGAGTGCTGTCTTTTGGCAGTCGCTTGGTTAGCCGCCGTTATTTATTTACTGTTTATTGCTGCGTGGCTTTCACGCCCACTCCCTCGGGAGTTGTACGGTAACTGAATTATCTGTCGAATAAATGTGTTATCAGCCTCCTGGGACTGATATTTGTATCACATTTAGTCTCTACTTATGTGGGGACGCTTCAGGTGGTATCAGAGCCGTCGTTGGCTGTAGGACGCGACCTTAGGACCGGATTATCCCTTTTTGAACAAAACAAAAGAATTACAAAATTTCTTCCTACCCTTGCTCTATTGTAAAACTAATTTGTGCCCCGGATCTTTTCCAGATGGCCGAGGAAGGATGGGTCAACAGCCACTCCCTGGAGGAGCCTGGTTTTCCCAGATTGTTGTTCGCCTGCATGGACCGCCTTGGGATTTACGAGCGTCCGGAGTACACCAGCAGGGAGTACGAGGACCGCGGGACCCCTCGGTGTGAGATGATTATCTACATCGGGTGGAGCAGCCGCTATCCGGATATCCAGCCATGGAACGTGACCGCCACCGGCTTCCGACACAAGGATACTTATCAAGTGGCAGCCCGGAAGGCCCTCCGTTTCCTGTGCCAGATCTATGAGAGGCACATCGGCCGCACCCCGATGAGGTTCTACCCGCCTGTCAAGAAAAACCGCCCGGTTTGGCTAGCCCGGGTACGGACCTTGGAAGGACGTGGACAGCGCGAGGATGACCCCACTGTGCTGCACATGGCTGCCTACCTTCTCACCTTGTATGAGCTCTACGACGAGCAGGCTGCTAAGTTGAAGCAGCAGATCCGTAGGGCCGAGGACGCAGAGGTTATGGTGAGGAGGCTTCAGGTGAAGTTAGCCGCTGCCGAAGCCCGAGCCGCAGCCACTCAAAGCAACGAGGCCATTGCCGTTGAGGCTCTCAAGGAGGCTGAGGATCGGCACTCCAAGGAGCTGAAGGATGCCCACCTCACTGCTCGTGCCAGAAGGAGGATGGTGGCCATCGAGGACGACGAAGCTCCGATCCTTGAAGGGATTCCCATTGTCCCAGGGCCCAGTAAGCGGAAGAGCCCGGATGCCACCCCGGCACCACCACCTTCAGAAAGGAACTCCGAGGTGTCGGATGGAGTGGTTCCCGAGACCCCTCCCACGGGCGGGACTCTAAAGGATGAGGTGCTGGCCCTTCTCATCCCATTGGAAGATCACTCAGTCCAGGGAGAAGACTCGCCCCGCGAGTAGTGTGCCAGCCAGGTTTGCCCAAGGAATGAAGCCGTCATGGTCCGCAGTTTAGAGTTGTACCCCCAGTTGTGTTGTTGTAACCGGTCGTGTAGTGCGTGTTTTGGCCTTACCCCAGCAGTGTTGTACCCCCCCCCCCCCCCCGTGGCAAAATAAATAAAATCGTTTGTGCTTGTTGCTTGTTAGTCTGTGTGTTTGTCGACAGGAGGTGGATTCTGTCTCTTCAAAAATACGAATTAACCACTTTAAAGATCACTAAAATCCAAATCATACTCTCATAAAAAGGTCTCACTCAATCTGCAGATGCCGCCCAAGCGTGCCACCAGGACTTCCCCAAGTCAGGCCCATGCCTCCCCCAGTGCAGAGAGGCAGCCTGAAAGGCAGGAGCCACCCCCAGCAGTACTTCCTGAGGAGCAGGAAGTAAGCCAGCCAGAAGGAAGGGGAGAAAGCCAAGTGGGAACACAGCAGCCACCACCCCCACCGGTCATCGATCTGGTTCAAGTGATGAACAACCAGACCCTTCTGCTGGAAGCTCTAGCCAACGCCGTTACTCGCCAGAGGCCCCGCGGGCAGAATATGAATGAGAAGTTGACGGACTTCCTCCGGACCAAGCCACCCACTTTTGGCGGGTCTGTCAACCCTTTGGATGCAGATGACTGGCTGCGCGTCATCCAGAGGAAGCTGGAGCCCTTTGGTTGTGAGGGCAGGGACAAAGTTCTCTTGGCTGCACACCAGCTCACTGGGACTGCCCTAGCTTGGTGGGAGAACTACTGCTCTGCCGCCCAGGATGCCTCCACTATCACCTGGGATGAGTTCGTGACGGAATTCTATCGCTACCACATTCCCGCCGCCACCATGAAGCGCAAGGCGGATGAGTTCCGTGAACTCCGCCAGGGCAACCGATCTGTGGAGGAGTACACCTTCCAGTTCATGGAGCTGGCCCGTTATGCTCCGGAGGAGGTGGACAAGGATGAGAAGAAGCAGGACATGTTCAAGAAAGGCTTGAACGCAGAGCTGAGGACCCTGCTCACTCCTCAGATATACCCCGACTTCAACACCCTGATGAACATGGCCATCTTAACTGAGAGGGCCAAGGCAGAAGAGCGGAGGGACAACAAGCGTCGGTTCCTGGAAAGCAAGGCGCACCAGCAGGACCGATTCCAGAAGCCAAGGAGCTTCGGTCACCCCTTGCCCAGGTCCCAAGCTCCCATGCATTATCGGACCCAGTCCCAAGCATCTGGTTCGCATCAGACTGCCGCCCCATTCAGGAGCCAGAACTCTATCAAGGCCCCACAGAGCAGTGCCAGCTAGGTTACCAGCAATGGTAGGGCATGCTTCAACTGCAGAGAGCCAGGGCATTTCATCGCCAACTGCCCCTATGCCAACAAGCCAGCAGCATCAGCCTTGTCCAACTCAGTAGCTGGGCCCAGGGCCGCATTGTCAGGAGCCAACCGTGTGCCAGTCCGCAGCAGTGGCAACCCCAGCAACAACAACGGCCAGCAGATGAGGCCGCCCCAGCAGTCATTCGGACGAGCCCGCGTCAACCACATCGGTGCGCAGGAGGCTCGCGACGCTCAGGGCGTGGTACTCGGTGAGTTCCTAGTCAGCTCAATCTTGGCAACAGTACTTTTTGATTCTGGAGCATCACATTCCTTCATATCCTCAAGCTTTGTGGAAAAACATCGTATACCTACAGTACTACTAAAGTTACCCCTATTAACCCGGACTCCTGGAGCTGACATCCAGTGTCGGCTAGGTTGTTCTCGGGTAAGGATCAATTTAAGTGGGGTAGAGTTTCTAGCGGATCTGGTAGTACTTAAGTCTAAGGGGATAGATGTGATCCTTGGAATGGACTGGTTAAGCCTGCATGACGGTCATATAGGGTGTGCTGATAAGGTAGTGCACCTGACCAATAGAGATGGTGTGCAAGTGACCTGTCACACTAAGGGAAGTGGTCCAGACCCCATGGTGTTCAGCATGGAGACCAAGGCCATAGAAGAAGTCCCGGTAGTGAGTGAATACCCGGACGTCTTTCCTGAGGAACTACCTGGAATGCCCCCTGACAGAGACATAGAGTTCGTAATTGACCTTGTCCCCGGGACCTCCCCTATAGCCAAGAGACCCTATAGAATGGCAGCCTCAGAGTTAGCCGAGCTGAAGAAGCAGTTGGGAGAGTTACAACATAGTGGTTTTATCAGGCCCAACTCATCCCCGTGGGGAGCCCCCGTGCTTTTTGTCAAGAAGAAAGACGGAAGTATGAGGATGTGCGTGGATTATCGCGCATTAAATGAGGTCACCATTAAGAACAAGTACCCCCTCCCTAGAATAGATGACCTGTTTGACCAATTAAAGGGAGCCAAGTATTTCTCCAAGATAGATCTGAGATCGGGGTATCATCAGCTCAAGATCAAGGAGAGCGACATCCCGAAGACCGCCTTTGTCACCCGCTATGGTCAATTTGAGTTTACCGTGATGTCCTTTGGATTGACCAATGCACCGGCTTACTTCATGAACCTCATGAACAAGGTGTTTATGGACGAGTTAGATAAGTTTGTCGTAGTCTTTATTGACGACATACTTATCTATTCCAAGAGTGTTCAAGAACATGAACACCACTTACGGGTGGTCTTAGAAAAATTGAGAGCCCACCGACTCTATGCTAAATTCAGCAAGTGCGAATTTTGGCTTGAGAAAGTGGCATTCCTTGGTCATATCTTGACCGCGGAAGGAGTAGCAGTTGACCCTGAGAAGGTGGAAGCCGTCTCCAACTGGCAGCAGCCCACTAATGTTAGTGAAATCAGAAGTTTCCTGGGTTTAGCTGGATATTATCGGAGGTTTATTGAGGGATTCTCCAAGATAGCCCGGCCCATGACAGAGTTGCTCAGAAAGGACAAGAAATTCACCTGGACCGAGTCATGTGAGCGGAGTTTCCAGGAGCTGAAGAAAAGATTGACAACAGCCCCAGTGCTGACCTTGCCAGATATCCAGCAAGACTTCGTCATCTACTGCGATGCATCTCGACAAGGATTAGGCTGTGTCCTCATGCAGGATGGGAAGGTTGTGGCATATGCTTCCCGACAGCTTAAGCCCCATGAGCAGAACTACCCAACCCATGACTTAGAATTTGCAGCCGTAGTGCATGCCCTCAAGATCTGGAGACATTACCTGATTGGGAATAAGTGTGAAATCTACACCGACCATAAAAGCCTAAAGTACATCTTTACCCAACCCGATCTGAACTTAAGGCAGAGGAGGTGGCTAGAGCTGGTAAAAGACTACAACCTGGAAATCCATTACCACCCCGGCAAAGCTAATGTTGTAGCTGATGCCCTAAGCAGAAAGTCCTATGGACAGCCCGGACCCGAGAATGTCCGTCTACGAGAGGAAATGGCCCGGTTGAATGTGCATATCATTCCCCAGAATGCTAGCCGTAGGCTAAGTGTCCAGCCCACATTGGAGGATAAAATCCGAGAAGCCCAGGGTTCAGACCAAGACCTAGTAAAAATCCGCAAGCAGACCGGAGAAAATAAAGCCCTGGATTTCAGGGTAGATGACAAGGGAACCTTGTGGTATAAGAACAGAATTTGTGTCCCTAAGGACGGAGAATTCCGGCAAACCATCATGGATGAAGCCCATAACTCAGCATACTCTATTCACCCCGGATCCACCAAGATGTATATGGACCTAAAGCAGAAGTACTGGTGGAATGGGATGAAGGCAGACATAGCTCAGTTTGTCGCCCGGTGTGATACCTGCCAAAGAGTCAAGGCCGAGCACCAGAAGCCAGCCGGCTTGCTACAACCCTTGCCTATCCCGGTTTGGAAGTAGGATGAGATCGGCATGGATTTTGTAGTAGGCTTGCCCAGAACTCAGAAGGGAAATGACTCCATATGGGTAATAGTGGACCGACTCACCAAGGTTGCTCACTATCTGCCTGTACGGACCACCTACGGTGGAGAAAAACTGGCTCGACTCTACGTCGACAACATAGTGAAGCTGCATGGTGTGCCCAGCCGAATCGTCTCGGATAGAGGGACTCAGTTCACCTCTAGGTTTTGGAGGAGCTTACAGAAAGCCATGGGCACCAAACTGGATTTTAGTTCAGCTTATCACCCCCAGACCGATGGCCAAACCGAACGGGTAAATCAGATCATGGAAGATATGTTAAGGGCGTGTGTCCTCACCTATGGAAAGGATTGGGAACAAAGTCTACCCTATGCAGAATTCTCATACAACAATAGTTACCAAGCCAGTCTAGGCATGTCACCATTTGAGGCTCTTTATGGTAGAAAGTGTCGGACCCCTTTGATGTGGTCAGAAGTCGGAGAGCGTTCCCTGGTCGGACCAGCTTTCATCAAGGAAGCAGAAGACCGTGTAGCAGAAATCCGAGAGAAGTTAAAGGCTGCACAGTCCAGACAGAAGAGCTACTCTGACAAAAGAAGATGAGAATTGTGCTTCAATGAGGGAGATTTTGTCTACCTCAAGGTATCCCCGATTCGGGGTACGCGAAGGTTCCAGGTGCAAGGAAAGCTAGCCCCTCGGTATATTAGACCATACCAGGTGTTAAAGAGAGTTGGAGCCGTAGCATACCGCATCCGACTGCCTGAAGAAATGTCGGATATACACCCGGTATTCCATGTCTCCCAGCTAAGAAAATGCTTGAGAGCACCGGAGGAACAAGTACCGGTGGAAACAATAGACCTACAAAAGGACCTTCGGTATCAAGAAGTACCCGTCAAGATTTTAGACACTGTCACCAGAAGGACAAGGAATACAACAGTCCGGATCTGCAGAGTACAATGGAGCAGGCATGGCGAAGAAGAGGCCACGTGGGAACGCGAGGACGCGTTAAAGAAGGAATTTCCCCATCTCTTCCGGACTCAGTCGAATCTCGAGGACGAGATTCAATTTAAGTGGGGTAGGTTTGTAACGCCCGCAGAAATCACTAACTAAAATCAGCCGTTAAAAACCGTCTTTAAAAATCTTTTTACCGCTGAGCTCCCGGAAATCGGAAACCTTCCCGGCGATTTCGCCGTCCCGGTACCCATGCCGACCCCCACCTATCCTTTTATCTGTGCCGTAAATCTCGTCGCGCGCCATCGTCTGACCGCCGTGCGCGTGCTCCGACCGCGTGCCGAAATCACCGCCGGTCCCCTCTTTCTCTTTCTCCTTTTTCCCCTTTTCTTTTCCTTTCTTCCTTCTCCTTCTTTCTCCTTCCTTCCTTCTTCTCTTTCCTCTCTCCTTCTTCTTCCTGGTTACTGGCGCCACTCCCTCCGGCCGGTTCCCCTCCCTTGACCGGGCCCCCCCTCCCCGGCCTTAACTCCTCCGGCCGCCGGCCGTACCGGCCGCCCGGGCCCTGCCGCGCCCGCGCCCGGCGCGTGGCTGCCAGCTCCGGCCGCCCGGCCCCAGCAGGCGCCGCGCGACGCCCGCGCCGAAGTGGCCACCCGCCCCGGCCGCCCGCTGGAGCACGCCATCGTCCGGCCCCTACCGACCCCCGGCGCCGCCCGCTACCCGTGGGAGCACGCCACCGCCGGCCCCTACCGATTCCCCGGCGCCGCCCGCCACCGCCGCACGCCATCGCCGGCCCCACTCCACGCCGGCCGCCTCTCCCTCGCCGGCCTATAAAAGGCCCGGCACACGGCCAACCTCCTCATCCACCAGCACCATCACCGCTCCCTACTACAAGCCACCGCCGCCGCCGTGAGCCACCGCCGCCGCCACGAGCGGCCGCCGCCCCCTTTCTCCGCCCGGAGACCGACGCCCGGTCGCCCCTCCCCACTCCTCCCCAAGGTGAGGGGCAAAACGGGGCCCCCTCCTCTTCCTCCACCACCCGCCGCCCCCGGCTCGCCGCCGGCGACGCCCGGCCGGCCGGCCGCCGGCCACTTCTCTTCCTCCCTCTCTCTCTCCAAGTTCCTGGAGAAGAAGAGAAGATTGCCTTTGATTTTAGATCCGACCCCCAAGTTTACCCAAATTACACATAAGCCCCTCCACTTCCGAAAGAAATTACAAATAGGTCCCTGGTTACTGTAAATCAGCCCTTAAGCCTCCGTTTAAGCCCCTAATCCATGTTTAACCCGTCATTTCATGCGCCAAACTTTCTCCGATTAACCCCAAACTTTACCACGTCATCCTCCAGAATACTTTCGCCGATCCATATCCAAATTTCCCAAAAATAATCCCTCTACCTATTTTCCGTTCGCGTTTCCTGTTCGGAGCTCACGGTTAAAAATCGTTTCTCTTTTATTTATTTGTGTGTCTGTTTGTGTGTGCCGTAGATCACGGATTGCCCGAGGAGGAGCCCAAGGAAGAGTTTGACCATGAGCCCGAGCCCGAGGACCAGTACCGCGAGCCGGAACTCCCGGAAGGCTTTGAAGACGGCAAGTCCAATCTCACCCTTTGATGCATACTTAATACCTAGTTTTTCAAACACAACCTATTGGCCTGTTTTACAAAATGCATATTATTTCACCGCAAGACATGGTTGGATAGCCACCCCTTGATTGATATGAACATTCCTTGTTGTCCTATGCTTATCTCTAAATATGACTCGCTCTGTTTTGTTGATAACCGCTGCTAGAACGCTTAGGAATTTGATACTCAAATGCAATCATTATTACAATGGTGTTTTCGGAAAGTAAACATGTGTGTGCGTCCAAGTAAGAGGAATGGCTTTTGGGTTCGGGGAAAAGGATGTGTAGACGGGATGGATGGGTGTTCCTTGTGTGGATGCCACGTTGTTGTGCTCGTACCTTGGTGGTTGAGCAATGTTGGGAGATATCCATCCGGTCGTAATTAAGGACCGAGTTGATGTGTCATCTTGCCTAATTCCACTATCGTGCAACCACTCGACCGTTGTATGGGCAACGGCTTAGCATAAATCCCACTAGCTGGAGGGTTAGTCCTCAGGAGTGCTGGTGAGCAACGGGAACCCATGGAAAAGGAGTAAGATCTTGGTGACTTACGTCCCGGTTACGGTCTCCTGGACGAGCCGTGAACCCCTTGGGTGTTTCCGCGAGAACTAGCCAGTCTTAGCTAAGGTGGGTAATGGCTTCGTTAGGATCCATACCATCACTAAGGTGATTGTGCTACGGTACCCTACTTGTGGGAAAAGTGTACACCCTCTGCAGAGTTAACACCTACCCGGGTAGCCGTGTCCACGGTATTGGATGAATTACGGCTTGGTCACATAACTAGTGTTTGGGCAAGAATGTCATGAGTGTGTGTGTGTGTGTGTGGAAATTCAGAAGAGTCCGGCAGTTGTGCCGTGCGCTATGACGGACGGGGAGTCCGATAGCGATAAAAGCTTGGATCCTTTGTGTAGGATCAACCCCACTCAATGTCCTGGGTATTAAGGGAAAACTTTACAAAAACCCTTTCGAAACGATCCCCTGCATGTGTTAAAAAAAAATTTAGCTTTTCCGCAAATAAACTCTAGCCTATCCTTGTTATACTTGTGCATAAACTTGCTTGTATCCCCTCCGTGGATGGGGTTGGACTTGTTGAGTACGTTAGTACTCACCCTTGCTTCATTGCTACAGAGGAAGACCCTGATTTCGCCGCAGAGGACCTCGAGTAGAGGTTGTGTCCGCACCCGACGCTGCCTGTGGTGTTGTCCCGCCCAAGATGCTGCTGCTGCCGTGTAGTCCCGAGTGCTGTCTTTTGGCAGTCGCTTGGTTAGCCGCCGTTATTTATTTACTGTTTATTGCTGCGTGGCTTTCACGCCCACTCCCTCGGGAGTTGTACGGTAACTGAATTATCTGTCGAATAAATGTGTTATCAGCCTCCTAGGACTGATATTTGTATCACATTTAGTCTCTACTTATGTGGGGACGCTTCACTCTTGCACACTACAACAACTCCAAATGGGTGAGTAGAGGGGGTATAAATAGCTCAAATCATTAAAGGAGCTGATACTCCAATGACTAGTTGACACTATGAGCACCGAATGATCCAATGGTCATATGGAGTAGGCATTGGATCATTTGGTGCCTCCTACTGATGCATATAGCAATTTGACCCCTCCCTGCCAAATTTGTCCGACGCTCCATCCGATAGTGCATCGGATCATCTAGTGCCGCTCCTTCTCTTCTATCCGAAACACAAAATTCATCTGATGTTTGATTCGATGGGTATCGAAACATCCGATGTTGAAGAGTATTTTATCCAGAACTTTCTTGATGATTTCAAAGTAAAAATGCTTAGTCCGACACCTAGTGTCGGATCATCCGGTGCCCTTGGGAATTTTGTTGTTATACCAAATGCTCCAACACTTGCTACATTGGACCATCGGATCATTCGGTGCTATATTTTCATGAGTAATCCTATATACCATGGCTTGGACAATTGAATACCATGGTTTGGATCTTTCCATGATTTGGTTTGCATTCTTGGGACCTATAAAACCTACAAGGTACATGCTTGACACACCGTTAGTCCTAATGACTATGTTGTCACTTAGTCACCAAAATCAGTAACTATAGCCTTTATGGGGCCATGTTTATTTCACACGGTGATCCTCTGGAACATTTGGAAAGCTTGCAATGAGATGGTCTTCAAGTACTCCTACCCGCCTCTTTGTGCTACCCTCCGCGCCATAGTGGACGACTTGGAGCTTTGGAGACACCATCTCCATGCCTCACTAGACAAGGCCTCCTTCATGTTATGGAGTGACTTTTTCATAAAGTTGTAAATTAAGCTACGCCATCCCTTCTGCCCCCATGTTGCAAATTTGTATGGACCAACTTTGCATATTAATATAATGTTCAGGACGGCTCCTAGCCTGTCGTAGCCTCTTCAAAAAATTACTATTGGCGTCTCACTCATTCGCCCTGCCCAAGAGATGGATCTTTGGGTCTTTGGGAGGATGTAAAGTAAAGTAAATCCTATGGTAGCACTCATTACCATCCCCACTGAAAGGGCGGGAGGAGGCAATTGAGAAGCTAGGGCGCTTGGAGGAGGCCATCATTGTCCATGAAGGACCTTGAGATGTCAATGAGTATGTATCGCGCACGTGATATAGAATCCTATCTATCAAAAACACGTCATGCGCGATCCACATCCAATGCTCCGCGGGGCCCACTAGTTGGCAGACCCTCTTCCTCCTCATGTTTTGCTCGTGCTCTGTTTGCACCATCGCTCATTCGATCCTTGCTAGGGTTAGTAGTAGGAGGGCGTGGGCCTTAGGGTTTAGAGTTCTAGGGCGAGGGCTTCTTCGGAGGGTAGTCGACGGTGGTGATGGGTTTTTTTTTGAGAGAAGTGGTGATGGGTTGTGGGTGGGGGAGGCGAGGCGGCAGGACGCTAGCAGCCGTGCGTGGTGGGAGACAACCAATGGGTAGCGGAGGATGTGGGGGGTGTGATGACGAGGGGCTCCTATGTGGCTTGCGGAAGCCAGTTAAGCCACACAACTTCAAAGCCCGTTAGGCCTATCTAGCACAACCATTGCAGCCCATCAGTCTTTCTCCACGAATACTATTCAACATTTCCTTACACTTGATTCAACAATCCGTAAATTCTCTGTCAATATTTTGAATAGGCTCACTCAACATTGCACGGAGATCGCATATTTATTTTTGACTTGCTCCCCCCACCTCACCAAGGTTTTCCCACATTTGCTACACGCTTCAACATTTTGTTACAACTGATTCAACATTCTGGAAACCCTAATACAACATTTTGAATAGACCAATTCAATGTGTCAGGGGTAAGATATTTACTTGTAGTTGGCTTGGGAGATGAGGTAGTTTCATCACCATCCATATACTATAGCACAGATCTTAAACATTGGAAGCCATGTAACAAAAAAAAACTTCTGGAAGTTATATAGGTTTCTCGGTGACGGTGAGCTTCCCAGCATAGTTAGGTTAGGGTGGTAGCGGTCGGTGATGGCGAGTCAGGAGCTGTTGGAGATGGTGGATAAGGGTAGTGCTGGAGCGATTAGAGGAGGGGGGGCATGGGGGAGATCGGAGGAGGTGGCGGTGGGTGGTGGGAGTGCCGTCAAAGATGAAGAACGATGGTGGCATGGGGCGAGCGCCACTAGGAAGATGATCTCATCGTGGGTTGTTCGTCGGACCGCACGCTGCTAGCTCATTATTTAGATGGACTAGGTCGAGATAGAATACAACCGATAACATGCTAGACATTCAGACCAATTTTGCAGGTATTGAGAAGGAATCAGTCCAATCCCTACATATTAAGGAAAAATCAGTCATAAAATTAGACAAGGAAAGAAGTCAGAGAGTGAGACAGATCATCATCAGTGCAATGGAATAGACGCAGGGTGTTTGGTTTGACGGACTAAAATTACTAAAGAACCAAACAGGCGCGAGTGAATTAAAAACACGGGGGCAAGCACTGCACAGACACACTACGGGAAACAGAAACATTGCCGAGTGCCAGGGGCACTCGGCGAAGGGCTAAAAACACTCGGCGAACCGTTTGCCGAGTGTAACACTCGACAAATGGCACACGGCAAATTTTTAGTCGGCAAACACGGATTTGCCGAGTGTTTTGTGTCGCGCACTCGGCAAAGTCTTTGCCGAGTGGCCAGAAAACACTCGGCAACATTTTTTGCGAAAAATTAAAAAAAAAACAACCTCCGGCCAGCCACCACCACCGGCCGGCCGCCACGCACAGCCGCCGCCTCCACCCGCCGCCGCCGCCGCCGCCTCGACCCATCGCCTTGACCCGCCGCCGCCGCCTCGACCCGCCGCCGCCGCCCCGCAGCCGGGGAAGAAAGGAGGGCGCCAGATCTGCCGCGGCATACCTGGGGCACGGACGTTGATGGCGTAGTTGAACTCGAAGACGTGGTCGCCGCCGCCCCGCGGCCAGATCCGCCGCCGCCCCAGTCGCCACGACCCGCCGCCGCCGCCGCCCCGCGGCCGGGGAAGAAGGGAGGGCGCCAGATCTGGCCGGGGAAGAAAGGGGAGCTAGGGGCGCCAGATCCGGCTGGGGGAGGGAGAGGGGAGGGGAGGGGAGGGAAGGGAAGGGCCGCCGGGGGAGGGAGCTAGGGGAGGAGGACGTGGCTGGAGGTGTTGCGTACCATTAAACCCCATAGGGATCGATGATGAGGAAGCGCCAGAACCCCCAACTGGAAATTGGATCGGCTGAGAAGCCGAATAAGGTGTATTCTTGTTCGGAGCCGTAATCGGCGGAGCATATGCCGGCCCCTGGTACCCTTGAGATACACCGCTAGCCAAGGAGCTGATGACGGCATTGTACACCGTATTTAGAAAGGACCGGGGATTGATCGATGAAAGCTTGATAGACGGATTGCTGGACCATCTCGGACATCTTGTCCGAGTCCTCAGTGATTGTGATCTGGCGGGGAGTTGGAAACGGAGCCTTTTTGATAGTCTCCCTGCTCCTGGTGCGACTGAAGGACTACAGACATGTCTTTCGGTAGTATGCCGTCTGCCTCTCTAGTTCTTCCTTCTGGTCGTCCTTGAGATCTGCCTCTGTCACCTCGATGACGTTATCTTCGGAGACTTCAGCAGCTTTCGACATGGTGGCGGTTGTATTGGTCCCACCGGGCGTGCCAAAAGTGTGTTGGCGCTAGAAATCAGCTGATTGAATTCCCAGCGTCGGACACACGACCCGGGAGAATCTGCTTAGCTCCTGTTCGGGTGATTGCCCTGGTGCGGTTCGCACGGCATGCCAGCCAATCTGACCTGTTGATTGGCAAGGAAATAAACGTGTCAGTTCCCAGAGGTTGCGATCGGCTAAGATTCCGATCTTGAGAAAGCTTATCAGCGATTCGGCTGATTTGCAGTAATAAAGGAATCGGCTATGATGCAACCGATTACCAGGTAACGTTTATAGAGAAAACTGCTAGAGTAATCTAAACAACGCTACAGTAGCAACACTAGGAACAGATCTGATCGGCTATGCGTGAAATAGGTAAACAGCGAAGAACAAGAAAAGCCGAAATTACTGATTCCTAGCTGGATAACTGGTGATAAAACTAGAACAACAGGTAAAACCTAGAATTCTAGTAAATATCGATAACTGGTGAATAAATCTAAACGAAACGACAGCAATGCACCCGAAGTTAAAGCTTAGAATTTACTCGATAAACGGAACTTACGAGATCAGCCGGAGGTCAAGTTAATGCAGCCCCGCCAACCCGTACGAACTCGTGAAAAAGGAGAAAAAGTATTGGCGAAGTCGTCTGCTTGAAAGTAAGTACGAGGAAAAAGTAGTTTGTTGTATTGAGTTGATGATCATTACAGATCTACAAGGGTGGATATGTATAGCCCCGTACAAACGACTTCTTATCCGACTAGAACTCTATCCCTAAATTTAAACAGAAAACGAATATTTACAAGTATGATTCGTACTATTTTCACGCGCTTCATGGGCTGACCCCCTCTTCGTCTTCATAATCCTTTTTAAGCCCACATCAGCCCAACTATTCCAACCTCATAATCGGCCGATCACCTCTTTGGCAAGGGGGTAACCGATCAGGACCCACATGTCGAGGGCTCAGACCCATTCCGACCCTGGGAACTAAGGTCGGATGAGGCGGAGATCCTCCCTCGGAGGGTCGGGCGCGTCCGATCCCAAACCTCAGGGGTCGGGCGAGGCGGAGATCCTCCCTCGGAGGGTCGGGCGCGTCCGATCCCAAACCTCAGGGGTCGGGCGAGGCGGAGATCCTCCCTCGGAGGGTCGGGCGCGTCCGATCCCAAACCTCAGGGGTCGGGCGAGGTGGAGATCCTCCCTCGGAGGGTCGGGCGCGTCCGATCCCAAGCCTCAGGGGTCGGGTGAGGCGGAACTCCAAGGATCAATCGGCCGATCCTCGACTGTAGCATTAATTGGCCGATCCTTGACTATAGCACCAATCGGCCAATTTCCAATCATCGCCCTTGTATCTCGCCGCATCTCCTAATTTCTTCCACTTCCAATGCCGATTTTACACGTGTCAAAATCTGGCGTCAACAGGGCCAAATAACATGCATATCATTTTTCTACTCATTTTGTTCCATAATTTGAATCACTTGCAGTTCAAATTTGACTTATACCAAAAATTTCCTTGAAATGCAATTAATTAAATAAATATAGCAAATAAATCCAAAAATATACCAAATTTTAACATGGAGTACCACATGTTGTATGTGGGGAGTAGAAAAAATTTCATGGTGAAAAGAGAAAAAAAATATTTTTTTGCCGAGTGTCAAAAAAAACACTCGGCAAACCCCCCTCTTTGCCGAGTGTCTTTTTTGACACTCGGCAAACTACCCTCTTTGCCGAGTGTTTTTTTGACACTCGACAAAGAAGGGGGTTTGCCGAGTGTTTTTTATTTGACACTCGGCAAAGTCCCGATTTGCCGAGTGTATTTTTTTTGCCGAGTGTTTTTGGCTTGGCACTCGGTGAAGAGCGCTTGGCACTCGGTGAAGAGCTTGTTTGCCGAGTGCTCGAAAAAAACACTCGGCAAAAAAAATACACTCGGCAATTTTCTTGTTTCCCGTAGTGACAGTAGATGAGCAGAGTAGGTGATGATGGTGACGCAGTTGCATGCAACTACTCATACGTTTGGACTTGAATGCATGGCGATGAGAAAGCAGAAGCACCCATGAGTGGAGTGGTTGTATTGGCCGATTATTTGGAGCCAGGTGAGAAATGGAGCTTTATTTGCTCCTCCTTTTTCGTCCTCGTCTCCGACGATGCAGGGTCTAGCAAGGCATGCAATTCCTGCAAGGATCTTTATACATATGCTGCCGGGACGAAGCACGCGACAGATTGACCAGCGATTGATGCGACGGCGGTTACGATCCAACCACCTACAAATTTCAGCACACCGACTCCATCCTTGTAATTTATCAGCCGCCCTCTTGGTAATGTGTAACGTGTTGCTTGACCTTCGTGTATAGGGCCACTTTGGTGTGGCTTTGGAGGCTCCGGTTCCAACCGCTGTAGCGTGCAGGGAGCCGATCCTCGCCGGTTTGCGAGGGGACGGAGAGGGAAAAAAACATCTTTATTTTTCTAATTTTGTGATCTTACCTCAACTATTCACGAGTTATTGTAATTTTGCCGTTGGTCTTTACGTATTTGCTCATATTTTCCGTTGACTAGAGGGGAAATCATATTAACTTGTGATGACAAAATAGTAAAGTTGAATAACAAGGGCAAAATCACAATTACACTTCAAAATAGGGACAAGAACATAAATTCGCCAAAGAACAAACAGGTGCTGATAGGTTCCTCGAGTATACCGAACCCAAATCAAACCCAAATCAAACGTTCTGTATATGCATTTCAATCGTTTTGAATCGTTTTGACTAGAGTTAAACAATGGTGAAGCCATTTTGCATTTCGACAAAGTCACCAAATCGATCAGGCAAGGTTTGGCAACCTAGTCGGAACGTGTTATCTGACCGTGCCAATTTTAGCAGTCGACATATTCCCGTCTACTATTGTTTTGGAAAGCATGCTGTGTCGGAAAAAACATTGTTCCTAAAAGCATTATTTTTGACCAAGTGTTACTTGAAATTCTCGACCATACGTTATTCTAAGCACGATAATAAGGGGGTTACGTTATTCTAAGCACGATAATAAGGGGGTGTTTGGATACGAGGTGCTAAACTTTAGGAGTGTCACATCGAATGTTCGGATACTAATTAGAAGGACTAAACCTGAGCTAATTATAAAATTAATTGCAGAACCCCTATACTAATTCACGAGACAAATCTATTAAGTCTAATTAATCCATCATTAGCAAATGGTTACTGTAGCACCACATTGTCAAATCATGAACTAATTAGGTTTAATAGATTCGTCTCGCGAATTAGACTCCATCTATGCAATTAGTTTTGTAATTAGCCTATGTTTAATACTTTTAATTAGTATTCAAACATCCGATGTAATAGGTGCTAAAGTGGACGCTCGAGCCAAACAGGCGCTAATTTTATCGAGCATGTGAGTTGCCCGTGAATTATCATAAACTCTATTTCATATTTAAGAATCGAAAACTCTATCTATTTCATATTTGTGTAGTGGCACCCTACATCATGTCACTGCTTTTATAGCAGGTCAGATTTTGAATAAGAAAAAGAAATTGAGGCGGATGCGGGGCCACAGTGGCAGGGCTTTGACGTCTTGTACTACGTACGTTTTCCTTGTTGTGTGGTGTGGAGTAATGAGGCCGTTGGCAGGGGAATAAATTCGCAGCAGCACTAGTGGGGGTGGCTGCTGCTGTACCAGTGCCAGCGGTGCCGGTGTTGGACTGCTCGATCTGTGCCTGTGGTGGTTTCCTAGGAGGCTGCAACCTGCAAGGCCACGGCCACGTCCATCCATCCATCCACCCATCAGGATCGAGTGCTTCTGCTCCGACGGCCGCAATAAAGTAAGCGAATGGAGTAGCTGGTGGGCGGTAGACAGCAGTACTGCACCTCTCCATCCAGCTCCAGCTACTTTCTTCTTCAATTCGATCAGAGCAAATCGAGAGCCTTCCCGACGGCGGCGGAGGAGGTGGAGGAAGACCAAGCAAGCTAAGCCAAGGCGTCGGACCGGAGGATGCTCGGACGTCGGCCGCTCATCGTGCTCTTCGGCTCCTCCATCGTGCAGTACAGCTTCAGCAACGGCGGATGGGGCGCCGCGCTCGCCGACATCTACGCCCGCAAGGTACGCCATGATTTGTTGTTTTCAAGCTCGATTGGCCTCGTCACTCAGTAAAAGGATGATGGAATTGATCCAACAGCTAGCAATCGTCGTCAAAGAAAGAAATGTCCCATCCATGCTACTCTTCCGGGGTTTTAAGGACCAAATCATTCTTCTAGCATGATTAAAAGGCGTCTTTAATATAATTAAATACGGCCACCAGAATGAGTTTCGCTCTCTGTTTTTACTTTTTAGGTGAGGTGACAATCAGAAAAAGGCCACGGAGTAACGCTAGCTGAACAACAGAATATAATTTCTCAGAATCATCGACGACACGATTTTCATGTCTCCATTAGTATTTAATCAGCTACACTCCTATCTTGCAATGTCTTGATTGTTTCTCTCTTCCTTTTTCCCCTTTCGTGGAGAAAGCTTGCTATGATTTTTTTTTACAGATAGTTCTCATGTATAGGACTTTGAGCTGGATATATATAGGAATGACTAAACACCCCAAGGCGCTAAATACAGTTTGGGGGGAAACATACACATTTGAAACACAGTTTACTGCGCTAAATTACTTGCTGTCTGCGCTAAATTACATGTATGAATGTGCTGGGAACATATTACACTGTTTTTTTCTTCAGTTGGTTAACTGGTTGGCTCATGGAACTTTAATATCTGCTATCATAACGGGGTGTCCTCTGCGTGTGTGTTTTTCTGTGACATGACTTGACATTAGAGAAACATTAAAGATGCATGTGATGCCGATCAATGACATTGTAGTTCAGATTAAGCTTTTGGGTCAATTTGTTGGCGCATGAAACCACCTGGCAATATTGTTACTTCACTAATGCTTGTGTCTGGCTGCCATTCATTCAGGCTGATATCTTGCTTAGAGGATATATTGGCTGGAACACAAGGCGGGCCCTTCAAGTCATGGACAAAGTGTTCCCTAAGGTATGCTCCTTTTCTGCAAACCTCATGGCCTCCTTAAGATCAGATGAAGTGGTAAGAGAATTGAATTCAATACATGGACTTGTCTTATATCACATCTCGTGATCTCAATTCTGTTTCTCGTTTTTCTCCATTATGACTCTTGTATTGTTTGAACTTATGCAAATACCATACGTCCACAAAATTTTAAGGCTAGAGAAAGAAAGCATGCCTAGTAGCTTTTGAATGTAAAGAAGTTATCTATTCTTTTCCTCAGAAGGTGCGAACCTGTACTATGTTAAATTGCTGATTACTAGGGCCTATTCATTAATTGATCATACTAAAATGGATGCTCCTTGAAATAGAGGAATAGTTATTCTTTCCCGGCCCAATGAACATATTCTTACCTACGATTTCATGGATGCAATTAATTTGTTGATGAGGTTCAAAATCAGCAGGCTAATTTTTCACTTACTTTGTACCCTCCATGGGTCATAGGATTCACCAGTGCAGCCGTCCTTGGTCATAGTTTACTTTGGTGGAAATGACTCGATTGCTGCTCACCCGTCTGGTCTGGGGCCTCACGTGCCAGTAGACGAGTACATAGACAACATGAGAAAGATTGCAGAGCACCTGAAGGTAAAAAATGTGTCGACCTGTGCACCTTGTTTATTTCCCTCGAGCGAATATGTACCAATGCGCTTATGATTTTTGTGCCCAGAGCTTATCCGAGAAGACCCGTGTTATTTTCCTGAGCTGTCCACCTCTGAATGAGGAGATGCTTCGTAGATCAACCAGGTTTGTTGCGATCATATCCATACATGTTTGTTGCAATCTACATACATAGTACAAAGGCATTGGTGAGATCGATCCTGAATTCAGCAGCACCATACTGAGCGAGATCGTGCGAACCAATGAAACCTGCCGTCTCTACTCGGACGCCTGTGTGGCTCTGTGCAAAGAGATGAACCTGAAGGTGGTTGACCTCTGGCATGCCATGCAGACAAGGGAGGACTGGATGACTGCGTGCTTTACGTGAGTGGCTTGTTCTTGTTGTTGCTACCACTCGATCGATCTGCTGAATTATTCCAACTCGTGAAATTCTGTAATCCTGTTTCGATCGCAGCGATGGCCTGCATCTGTCTGAAGAGGGTAGCAATATCGTGGTGGAAGAGATCCTGAAGGTGCTCAAGGAGGCAGACTGGGATCCGTGCCTGCATTGGAAGGCGATGCCGACGGAGTTCGCCGAGGACTCGCCCTACGACCTCGTCTCCTCCAGCGGCGACGCCACGGTGAACCCGTCGGAGTGGACCATCCACAGGCGGATACCATGGGACTGACTGACTCACTGAATAATGGTGGCTTTTGACTCCATGGCGGCCGGGATCATCATATCCATGGCTTGCTCGCTCCAGAATAATGCATGCCATCTCTAATCCTGGTCATGGATGTGCAACTCAGCCATCATCATTTTTCATATCCCGATCAGTTATATATTTATTAGATATATTGGTGGTGCAGAATTATATATGTATTCCATATGAATGAATGGTTTGTCATGATGATGCATTGTTCTTGATGATTTGTGGCA
Organism: Setaria viridis; assembly: GCF_005286985.2. Taxonomy (NCBI): domain Eukaryota; kingdom Viridiplantae; phylum Streptophyta; class Magnoliopsida; order Poales; family Poaceae; genus Setaria; species Setaria viridis. The sequence goes on from NC_048270.2 coordinate 41,560,161, forward strand.
GGCACGCTTTGCAGATGCAGGTAGCGCCTTTTTTCCTTTATTTTTTTTTTCTTTTCTGTTGGGTGGTGGAGGAGGAATCAGAAGATGAGAATTACTAGCGTGCTGGCCACGTCGGTCGTCTTTCGATTATCCTTACCAGCTCCACTCACTCACCTCAGCAGGCAGGGTATGCCATCCATGGTGGGAGGCCCACCTGTCTGTCTCTCTCGACTCTCGGTCTCGGATTTTTTTTTAATTAAAGGAAGGCAGCAGCGACAGCCGACAGCCAGCCAGCCCGTTAACAAGTAAGTGGCTGGCAGCATTTCTCCTCCTGGGCTTGGGATAGATAGCGCGGCCCATTTCTGCTCCTGGGCAGGGCACGCACGCAGCACCCACCCCCACCACACAGCCGCCACACATCTTCTTCTTCCTTCTCCTAGACCCCCAGACAGACTCCCAGAGCCGCCAGCACCCCCAATCCCCCCCACCCCAATCCCCCCATCAATGGCTTCCGACGGCACCGGCGTCGTGGCCCTCTACGGCGGCGGCAGCGGCAACAACAAGGTCAAGGTCATGGACGCCTCCTCCAAGTCCCCCGCCGCCGCCGCCACCTTCTCCGTCAAGGTCGGCCTGGCGCAGATGCTGCGCGGCGGCGTCATCATGGACGTCGTCACGCCGGAGCAGGCGCGCATCGCCGAGGAGGCCGGGGCCTGCGCCGTCATGGCCCTTGAGCGAGTCCCCGCCGACATCCGCGCGCAGGGAGGGGTGGCGCGCATGTCCGACCCGGGACTCATCCGCGACATCAAGCGCGCCGTCACCATCCCCGTCATGGCCAAGGCGCGCATCGGCCACTTCGTCGAGGCCCAGATCCTCGAGGCCATCGGCGTCGACTACGTGGACGAGAGCGAGGTGCTCACGCCCGCCGACGACGCGCACCACATCAACAAGCACAACTTCCGCGTCCCCTTCGTCTGCGGCTGCCGCGACCTCGGGGAGGCGCTGCGCCGCGTCCGCGAGGGCGCCGCCATGATCCGCACCAAGGGGGAGGCCGGCACCGGCAACGTCGTCGAGGCCGTGCGCCACATCCGCTCCGTCATGGGGGACGTCCGCGCGCTGCGCAACATGGACGACGACGAGGTCTTCGCCTACGCCAAGCGCATCGCCGCCCCCTACGACCTCGTCATGCAGACCAAGCAGCTGGGCCGCCTCCCCGTCGTCCAGTTCGCCGCGGGGGGAGTCGCCACCCCGGCCGACGCCGCGCTCATGATGCAGCTCGGATGCGACGGCGTCTTCGTCGGCTCCGGCATCTTCAAGAGCGGCGACCCGGCGCGGCGGGCGCGAGCCATCGTGCAGGCCGTGACGCACTACAGCGACCCGGAGATCCTCGCCGACGTCAGCTCAGGCCTCGGGGAGGCCATGGTCGGGATCAACCTCTCCGACCCAAAGGTCGAGCGCTACGCCGCGCGCTCCGAGTAGCGCTCCGACTCAGGCAGCAGGCAGTCAGGCAGGCGGGCGGCGATGAGGCTCCTCCATCTGCATCGTCAGGGAGCCCATCGACTCTATAAGAAACCAAAGAAAACTCGAATAAAAAAACTCTTCCATTCCCTTCCTTTTTGAGTAGTATGTCTTTTTTTTTTTGAGTAGTATGTCTTGTTTGTTTTCCTTGCTTGCAATTGCAATCATCCAAATATCCAATGTCATGTCTCTTCTGTTTCGGGAACAAAGAACCGTATCCGCATTGCTATGCATTCCTTCCTCCTGATGAAAAAAAGGAAGAAAAGACATTGCTGCTATCATCTATCGTTATGTGTTTTGTTTGTCCTAGTTAGTCCTCTGGTCTTGTTGCCCAGTAAGTAATAAGCAAGTAAATTTGAAGCTTTGTTCCATTTCCACTGATAATGTGATATTTCTTCCTTGTTCACGCATTTGTATGTTCCTCAGAAGAAAACCTTGTCTATCCCACTCTGTCTGCATTATGTGTATGGTACAGTGACAGGAAACAAGAACCAGAGACGCGGACAAGACCATTGCTATTCTTCGTCGCTACTCTCTACACAGACAACATCCTTACCCTTCTTGTTCTTGTGCCTCTTGTTAGCATCAACTGCATTTCCTGTTCCTGCATCCTTGACATGGGACCGGATCAGCTCAATGATCCTGCTGCCGTACTTCTCCGTCTTCACCTTCCCTATGACCTGCTCTAGCTGCTTGGGGTTATCAGACAGAAATGTGCACCATGTTACATTACATTACTTCATTCACTTGCAATTGCAAACACAAGGAGATAAGTATCAAACACCTCACCTCCGCCTCTGTGGTTGGTTTCTGGCAGCTCAGGAGCGAAATCTGCTCAGAGGAGAGAACTGCATGGGGAAAAATGCTTATGCCCCCGTTACTGGACGATGATGACAGCTCCCTGCGCAGTTCATCAAGTTTAGCTTCCAGATCACTCATCCGGCTGCGCTTTGCACCTCTGGATGATCTACCACCACCACCTTTATCTTGACAACTCTGGACAGCAGCAATCTCAAGCTTCACTGGTCTGTTCCCTGTGTAGCATGGAGCCCATCAGCACTTGGCTGTAGTATTTTACATGTGAATGTACAATCCAGTATAATACCTTGCAAGGCTGGCTTCCACAGTGGTCCTAAGGTAACATAGGCGTTGGTTGAATATGCTGTATGCTGAAATTCTTCTTTCTGAAGTGCAAGAAAGGATCTGACCTTAGCGGTCATTGCACAAGGTGGTTGAACTAGAATATACACTAGTAATGAATTCGCTTGCACTGCTTGCAGGGACACATACCAAAACATGGTCGAGTATAAGCTGGACTATCAACTGCTCAATTTCTTCTCTTTTAAGATCAACATCTTGATTGGAACGACCTGCTTCAACATGATCAACTGTAATGTAAAATTGCTAGATGATATGCGACTTGCATTAGAACAGTGAACAGACCTCTGGATGATGACTGATGACATAATACCTATGAGTAACAGCTTATGGCATCATAAAAGATTTGTTTCAGGAGATATACCTAAACCTTTCCACTTAGCCTTGAACTTATCCACCAACTGCAACAGTGTAGCTCTTTGTTCATTAAGTTGCAGGTCATGTAGAACTGAAACTACAACTTTGGTATGGTCTGAACAACAAGTAATAGAAATTAACATGGGAATATGAACAGAAAATAAATGAAGAACTTCAAATTATGATCATTAATTGTAATTTCGAGACTGATGCAGAGTCATCATACGGGTGGCATCTATCTCCTTGAGCTCGATACTAGAAGCACAATTGTCACACATTCCTGTGAAGAATTCTGTAAATATTGATGATCCAAATGTTTAGATCCTGATCCTGATAAATATAAAGTAGCAAGAAAATACCATTGCAGTCCTGCAGAGCCTCTCCAAAATGTCGAAAGATGGCACCGCGTCGACAACTCCTCTTAGACTGGGAAAAAAACTGCAATCAGATTATACTGAAAACAAAAACACTACAGTGACAATTTATTACTTTGTTTCTCAAATGCAAAATGTGCTAGAAGTCCTGCTACTCCCTCTGTCCCAAATTATAAGTTGTTTTGGTTTTTTTAGATTCATAGGTTTTGCTATGCATCTAGATATATATTATATCTAGGTGCATAGTAAAAACCCTAAACTCTAAAAAACCCAAAACTGACTTATAACTGGGGACGGAGGGAGTATTTGACATCATTTGGTCCACTTTCTGAGATAGAATATAACACACATTTTTAGAGCAGGGAATAAATTTAAATTGCCATTGTATTTTTTTTATCTCGAACAATACAGGAGAGCTGCGTGTCATTACATTAAGGCAAAAAAGGTACAATTTAGAGCTGGATATGCAGTGGCTGTGGTCACCAGTAGTGCTGTAATGCATTATACAGATAGGTAGTCCTGTTGGTATTGTTGTGGTGTGTGGTTGGCAGAAAGGCTTGATTACACAGTTGTTTGTAGCAAAGAGACTAAAATAAATGAAGTTTCATGTAGGAAGGACTTGACAAAGAAAATCAAATAGAAGATGACCTTATACTAATTCACTAGCACTCTAAAGATTGCCATAGTATCTCTGAGGAATGTGGGAATTTACCTGACAGTATCGTACAATATCATATAGATTTTGAAGGCCACAATTTTCGTAGAAGACCATTGAACTCTGTTCATCGAAAACATGGCACATATAGTGATGATAACAAGAACTTCTACTGAGAGAAAAGCAAGAATTTATAGTCTTGCCTGCCTTGGAACATCGCCAGGCCGATAATACAAAACACATTCTGAAGGTAATCCATCTCGCCCTGCCCGACCACTCTCCTGAAGTCAGATAGCTTTATTAGAAAGGGACCCCTTGGTTGGGTGACAAAAAAAAATGATATTAACATACCTGGTAGTATGTCTCCATAGACTTGCTAAGGCTATGATGAATCACAAATCGAACTAGAAAAAAAATATTTCTTAGATAATCTATTGGGAAGAAAGCAATAGCAAATACCAAAACTGTAATTCGATCGATGGCCGAAGTTAGATGTCACCCAAGTTCCTGGGAAATGCTTGACTTGATAATCCATGTTTTCACATAATGACCCCATATTCAAAGATCCTAGTACGAGCACATTTAATATGGAATGGCTTAACATTTCTCAACTAAATTATAACAGAAACCTACGAAATAGTGTTTACCGCTATTTCAGGGAGAAGGCTTAGTATTTTGTCTGTACGGAACTATTTCAGGGACAAGACAACGCTCATCAGTTTGCCGACCAAAAACAAGATGATTTCGGGAAATATACAGGCCAATTCATTTTGTCCTTGATCCCATTTCTGATTTCTCAATTTGTTTTGCATGTCCAGCACACAAGTCATATGACCAATAACATGCAAATTTTAATCTGTTTTCAGACTCCTGCTGGTGTTGTTTACACTATATAATAACTTGATTAAATACGTAGGGAAGTACATCAAGCCATTTTGATCAAACTCCAAAGAGCGAACACACCATCTGGTTTGTTGATTCCCATTCCAAATGCCACCTACAGTCCAACAAACATGCAAAAACTTGTTAGACAGAGAGATTTAGAAGAGGGAGGGAGGGAGAGCAGGGGTGTAAGGGGCACGCACTGTTCCAACGATAACTTGTGATTTCCCTTTGCTCCAACTGTTGAAAAGAAAAATGTGGACTATATCAATACCACATCAAGGCAGTGAATTACCAAAAAGTAGTACAAAGCTCTCATGATAGTACTCCCTATCTGTATATGATATTTTTAGATTCGGCACAGTCATACTTTCTAATATTTGGTTATGATATATTCTAAACCCAAAAGGCATATACCATAGATTACTTGCTACCACTGAAATGAAATGGTGGTGTCCCGCGGAAGAAAGATGAAGACTTGAAGAGGGAAGGGTTACGAAAAGACTCATGTTTCCTTAACCTAAGTAGGGCCTAACCTTTTGGCCCATTCAGCCAAAGTATATGCCATTTAAATGGAAACGACACACTACATTGCATTCCATTTGGCAACTGCCACCCTCCTTTCTTCCACTGCATTCTTCATCGCTTCCTCTAATCTTGAATTCAAAATTTGCCCCACAAAACAAGTCATTATTCCTTATTTGGTATGCCCATGTGCATGCAAGAACCAATTAGCACCCAATATGGCTAAAAAATAGGGGCAAATAAGGTCATTTTACATCTTTTTAATTTGTCTGATATTTTCTAGGATGACTTATTTTTGGGACAGAGGGAGTATGTAGCAGCTTGACCATCAGGGCCAATAGTACAGCAATCACTGCTGCCCCTAGGCACCCAGTTTTTAAACACTATGTACACTAGGGGCATTCACCATGGCAAAGGGGCAATTGCTGTATTTTAGAATTCAACCTACTTGATCAATCATGCTTCTGTTCTAAAAATATATGTTGGTAAACATGTATGGAACCAAAGAAAAAAATTAAGGATAGCGAAACAAACAAAAGAGAATAAACAGAAATTCTGTACATACCGCATGTGAATTTTCTCACGAGCAACAATATCCATATCCGCATGATAATGCTCAGCCAAAATACCCCTATCGCACAATTCTTTTGCAACCTATTTGTCAACAAAGCACAAAAATTTAACAAAGGGTTAGTGGATAGTGCCCTAGCAGTTTGAGGGGGAGAGGGGAACGTTCAAATATAGTGAAAAAGAAACTTGCTGACACAAGAAACAAAGAAATATATATTTTAATGCTGAGATAAATTCAAATTGTACAATTCTTTTTTGCTTCAGTGTTTGAAATGTATTTACATCTTTTGTACTTAAAAGATATATTGATTGAACTACACGTGTCTCCTAAAAGAACTTTACAAAATATTGATCCCAATCTGATGACCACAAGACAGCAACAGAAGAGGGGTGTGGGGAGAGAACTACCCTCCTGATCGGTGGGAGAACAAAAGAAGTGATGTCAGGTTTTGGTGTAGCAACTAGAGATGCAAAAAAGCTTTTGATTCTGTATGAACTTCGATTTTGGATGTATTCCTGGATGCCTACGAGCTCCTGAACATGTTTTGTGGTGTGTCAACACCCATCGGTGCTGTAAGAGACGCTGGACTTGGTCCTGTTGCAATGCATACGGATAGGGGTGTTTCTCCATGGAACTCTAAAAAAGAATATTGATCTTTGAAGCATTGGGTCAACTATGCTCAGTTTGATCACAATGGGGAAGCAGCAATGCAGTTATTAGAATGGTTAAGTCCATGTCAGCGAATAAAAGAAACAGAGTGATTCATGGTTGTTCTGCCTACCTGTTCGCATTCCCTCCTTGAAAAGCAATATACAATTCCAGATTCATTATTTGGGTATGATTCACTTATAAAATTTGCGATCTCATCAATGACAACCTTTCCAACCGGTGATTTTTCATGTACCTACAAGGTAAACAAGTTCTATAAATATAACAAGGATAGTTAAATCCTCTTTATCCTCGTTGCATCCTTTTGCATTTTACTTTCTCAGAATTTGATAAAGAATAGGAAAAGAAAATATCAACACTTGCAGACTGATAAAAGGCATACCTTATAAAAAAGGTTGGGCCTGTTAACTGTGCTAACAAACTTGACACACCTCGGGATATGAAGCATCTCTATCAAATCTGTTTGAACTTTACCTGTTGCAGTTGCCTGTAATGGAATGCAGGCAAGTTCACACAAAATTAACTTTTTTCTAAACTTGATTGTTATTTGTATTTGTGTTACTCACTGTTAGAGCAATCATAGGAACACTAGGAAATTGGATCTTTAAAATGCCAAGATTCTTGTAGTCTGGACGAAAATCGTGGCCCCATTGGCTACAGCAGTGTGCCTCCTGCATGACAACCATCACATGCAAATGACAATGGTAATTCCAGATAGATTACATAGAGTTTGAAAAGAACACAAGATATGTTCATCCACTGACAAATTATTTAAGTTATCTCATAATGGAAACAACTGTATACAGAATATAAACAACTCAAAAAATGTGGACAGTGAAGAGAATAATTGCCAATGGTCATTCCTTGGCATAATATTTAGGAATTTATAACTTGCATAAGAACAACAGAAAGAGCATTTATTGAGAGAAACGATATTAGTGTAGTGTAACAATTTCGGGCATTAGGCACAAATAGAAACAAGTATTATCATCACTCATAGTTTTCAAAAAAAGTATTATCATCACTCACATCTACTGCAATGAGAGAAAGACGTCCAGCATGATGGCATTTCTCAAGCTTAGACATGAACCTTTTACTTTTCGATATCTTTTCTGGTGTCACATATAATATCTTCAATTCTCCTTCACCTTTATCAAGTGCCCTATAGATGAACTTCTCAACTTCCTTGTTGGTAGTTGAAGTCAGCATGTATGCTGCTATACCTAAAACTGCCAGTCCCATGACCTAGAACAGCACAACTTCTTAAGAATTAGCATGTGCATGTATAGGGCAAGGAAAAAAAAAGATGTTTACAGATTAACAACCTGGTCCTGGATAAGAGAAAGTAAAGGGCTGACAACCAATGCAATTCCATTACGAAGTACAGCTGGGAGTTGGTAACACAGGCTCTTCCCTCCACCAGCAGCCATTATGACCAGAACATCTTTTTGACTCATGACTGCGTTAATTATCTGTAAGCACAATATGTGTTACAGAGCGGAAAATAAGATGAAATTATACAATATAACATAGCCTATGGGTGTAAAATTAGGATCAACACTAAACAAAAAGGATATAAAAACAATAGGGATATCAGAGGAATGGTAATCCAAAAACCATCAGAAAGAACCAAAACACTTTGAACATCTATTCCTCAATAATGAAATGGTTTTAGAAATCCCACTTGGAGTCAAAATGAAACAGAAACTTGCGCATTTCTTTCAGGTTATAACTAGGTGTGCCCAAGAAGGATTCTTTAAAAAAGAAACAGATTATTTCTGCTGTAAACTTACTTCTCGTTGATTTGACCGGTAGGAGGTGATGCCAAATACATTGAATCTGGTATCATCAGCCCGAGAATCCCATGGGAAGCTCCCAGACCAATCTTCCAGAATAACTGAAGTTGAATTGTTTCTAGATTTCTTAGATACTTCCAGCAAAGCCTTTAACTGTGACTGTCGCTCATACAACTCCTCTTGGCGATCAAGTAATGTTCTAATTTGTCCTGGAAAGCATTAATTTCAACTGTGAAAATTAACGCAGTGGCACTCCTTGTCCACAAAAAAGTCAGTATAGCACTCAAAAGGACTAATGCAGAAAACATGTCTGCTGTTAGTGTGATGCTAAATGAAACCTTCTGGTTGTCAACACTGCTTGCTGAGAGAGATCAAAATTGCTTCTCCATACATCAAGAAGCAGATGAAGGGCCCTAAGAATAATGGGTAATGCAACAATAATTGAGAAAACCTGTTATGAACACAACAACTAACCCTACAATACTACTGCCAAGCTTCTCGTGTGTGGACCGGTTAGAGCATTGAACTCCAGGAGTCGTTCAAACTCCTCTATGGACCCGGGTTTGAAGCATGGCACCTTAGCCCGGGGGAGGAGTCTCCCCATGTGATCAAGATTTTTTTTAAAAAAAAAAACAACAACAGTACTCGGAAGCCTGGGAGTCTCCAGCAAGCAAGGAGGAGACAAAGGGAGATAAGAGTGTTTATTGACTTCAGGACCAAAGAAAAGGGAGATAAAAGTGAAGGAACTTTCATGTCCATTATCATTAAAACTTAAAGACGTATTAGCAATTCAGTAAGTAGCTGATACAGGCGAATAGTCAGGGAAAAGGATGCATGTATCGATAATTCATGTCTAATTGTCTATCAACTGGGAAGTGTTTAGTGTGATCATACCTTGAATGTCCTGGAGTTGTGACCCCACAAGAAACAGTTCATCCTCAATGTTTTCTTCGTCCTCCATATCTCAGTTCTGCATACATGCCGTGCAAAACAAAACATAATTGAATACAGATGAATATTCAGTTTTAATTTTCAAAAACAAACTAACAATCGAATTTTAAAAGCAACCACGCCTATAGTTGAACAATTAAGTGGTTAAGAGAATAAGTAGTCGATATGATATGCCCATGTATACTTACCAATTTAGTAGAAAGATATCAGCTTTACAGCCCTACAATATAGGTGTACCAAGGCCTGAGGGTATGGCTATACCCCATAAAAACCCAAACAAAGTGACCACTAGTATTAAGGATTGCCACACAGTTTGAAACAAAAAAAGAAAGAAAGAAAGAAAGCAAACATCAGTGTAGCATAAGAACCAGCATTCTTCCCATTTGAATCCCAAGCCTCATCCTATGCACGGCACGTGTCCAGACCAGCAGAAGCTCCTAATATGTGAATTTACAAGTTTTCTTTAATGTTCTGTAGTGCTCACTTGACTATAGATATTACTGTGTAGTTTTTTGTATTTTTTCTTATGACCATATGTACTTTGTAATTTTGTATTTGATAGCAAGGAAAATTAAATAGAGGCAATTGAAGAGATGAAACTAGGATGTCAGAAATTACAAAAGGCTAGGAAACAACCCAATCATTATAGTTGTAGATGAAGAGGGGTATGCATAGAACACAGAGTACATGTGAGACCAAACGTTGACTAATACGATTATATCCTCCGGTTGGTTAGAGAAAGCTACATGTTTTTGCCATTGATAAGAACGCATATTTTAAAATATACATTAGCGTAACTTCCGTGGATCATGTCAATTTTAACCAATAATTGGGCACAAATACATCGAAGACACAAACAGTTTGAGCTTTCCCTTGCTTCCCAGATTCCTAACCACCAACAAGAAGCTGTGAGCATGTGCCCTCTTGCTACTACTGCCTCCCAGCTGTGAGCATGTGCCAGAAGTATCGTGATCCCCCCTTTTCTTTTGAGACGCACAATGACCTGACCTCTAGAAGTGCTATCAACGGTACCATCTGCCAACACTTAAACGACGATGAAGCATAGTATCAGCACCATCAGCGTTCAGGTATGATTTGGGTGCCAAGGCACAATATTCATGAGGTAGTTTAACAGGTGTGGATAACACCCAACTGATCCAATATGTATCGGACTTGGCATGAATATTAGAAACAGTATCCTATCAAATGAGTGAAACGGACGTGAGTAGTATAGTTGATCTCCGAAGTTCCACCTTCTCTGTCTTCTTTCGCAAATCTACTAACATATTTGCATGTTTTCCTTTCCTGAAAAATTGAGACTGGAGATGACACCATAAGTCTTCTCTTCTACTTACGTATATACAATCAATGAATCAAACCATCAAACGTTAATTTGGGTACGCATTGTCCAACTCAAACTAATTTCAGCAGTCTGGACGGGAAAAAAAAAATTCTAATTACAAAGAGGAACAGGTAGCAAAGAGAAATACCTTAAGGCTTGAGAAATTTCTAATTGTTGAAATTCCAGGCTTTCCCCAAAGCCCCAGTCGAGAACCCAACCACCAGCGCCTGCTCGCCGCCACTTGGTCCTGGGCACTGCCCTTTGGACCAGCGTCCTGCCTTCCCACGCCCCCAGCGTCTTCCGCCGCCCGCCCTACAGGAGCCGAGTCTTCACGGACCAGAGCTTCGTGCGACGCTGCCCGCCGCCTCCACCGGCCTTGGGTGCGAGCACGAGGAAGCGTTGCAAGGAAAGGATGAAGCCGGCGGCGTCGCGAGGAAGAACCGAAGAAGCCTGCGGCGCCGCGAGGAAGAAGCCGCCGTCCTGGGCCGGGCTGCTTCGTAGGCCCAAACCCAAAAATGGCCCAGCTCAACCACAATGCGTCCGTCTAAACGCGGAGACGGAGGAACACGGGAGAGGGATCGTCGCGTGAAACAGAAGCCATTCTTCCTGGGAACTGACGCGCCTCTCCCCCACCACCGAGAACTGACGCGCCTCCTGGGAGAGGGATCGTCGCGTACTCGCGTTCCTTCAACTGAATGCGAGCTCCGTCCGTCCCTGCCTTCTTCGGTTTCTCGTGCCGCCCCCACTTCATCTTCCGAACCGTCGCCCCGCCGTCTTCTCCAGCCTCATCCCTTTATCACTGCCATCTGAAGCCATTCTCCTGTCATTCCCCCTCCGATCCAAGAACTGTTGTCGCCGCGGCCTACTGCTCCTCGTCCATGCCCAACATCAAGCATCAGAGCTACGCTATGCCCACCAAGACAAGGGGCAGCGGCACGGCAACCCCGTGTTGCCGACTTGCAGTCACATTGGTCCTCGGCCATCTCCGTCATCATCAGCTTGATGCGCAGGCACCAAGTGCAACTACCCGCCTACGGTTGACGCCATCGAGGGCTCCAAGATCATCAAGGCCTTCACGGTATGGTCCTTCCCCACTCTCGCTCCATTTGTTGTGTGAATATTAATCCACATTACACGTTGGTAGGATACTAGCCAGATCCTTATTTCAGATGTATGGCTAGTGAATACTGCCATGGTTAGTTGATGTAACTTAGTTTGTTGCCTCATGAACATCAACAATGGGAAGAAGAAGTGTTAGCTAAATTTTGTTGCATGTTTGCTAACCTTTTATAGTTTTATCAGAAAGAATTCTAGGCATTTCTGATTGAAATCATGGTCAATGTTCGCGGTTTGTTTCTGTGGGGACATAAATTTTGCGTTCTTTTTCCCCTTACAAATGTCTACAGAAATTGTGTTTGTCAATGTACGTATTCCCTATCTACTGCTCTAGTTCTGTAACATACCATTTATTGCTAAGTTACCAAAGGTCTTGAGAAAGATTGGTTTAAGATTTTGACTCTTGCATTGTATGCACATATCTGTCAGTTAGTACAGGAGAAAATGTGACATTAGTATACTACTCAATGTGACATTGTGATCCATTTGGATGCTGAAGTACTTTACTGATTGTTTCTGTTAATATGTATAACTAATATATAGCTACTGTCTGGTAATAGCTAAGATAGAAGACTTGATTTGTTGATTTAACACCATGGGCAAATACATATTGAATATTAAAGCAGCCACATGCTGTTAAATTTTCATTTCTATTAGCATGTACATAGTATTTTTTTGTCTTCATCGACTCGCAATACCACATACATGCTGTTATGGGTGTACTAGAGATCTGTTCAGGTCTCTATGATGGTCCCTAATGGCTGTATGCAAGATGGTTTTCAGTCTCAACAAATGTGAGTTATTATGTTTGTTTCTTGCGGGGACATAAATTTTGCGTTCTTTTTCCCCTTATAAACCTCTACAGAAATTGTGTTTGTCAATGTACGTATTGCCTATCTACTGCTCTAGTTCTGTAACATACCATTTATTGCTAAGTTACCAAAGGTCTTGAGAAAGATTGGTTTAAGATTTTGACTCTTGCATTGTATGCACATATCTGTCAGTTAGTAGAGGAGAAAATGCAACATATTAGTATACTACTCAATGTGACATTGGATGTTGAAGTACTTTACTGATTGTCCCTGTTAATACGTATAACTAATATATATATTGCTATACTGTCTGGTAATAGCTAAGATACAAGACTTGATTTGTTGATTTAATACCTTGGGCAAATACATGTTGAATATTCAAGCTGCAACATGCTGTTAAATTTTCATTTCTATTAGCATGTACATAGTATTTTTGTCTTCATCACTCGCAGTACCACATATATGCTGTTATGTACTAGAGATCTGTTCAGGTCTCTGTGATGTTCCCTAATGGTTGTCTGCAAGATGGTTTTCAGTCTCAACAAATGTGAGTTATTATGTGTGTTATGTATTTGTTTTCTTTTTGGGAGCTCATAGTATTTAAATACTTTTCTTTTCTTGTGTACTGCTAGATGATTTTTTTGAAGGTTGTGTACTACTAGATGTTGATCTCTGAAGATGGTTTTGTTGGTATATTTATGATAACCACAATTACATAAGTAAATAATGGCAATATGCTTGATGCTAATATGCGGTGACCACGCGGGGATGTATAGGTACATTGAGCCCTCACTTTCTGCAAGCATTTCTTGATGGTCAATCATGCTTGTTGTTGTTTCTTGGGATGGAATGATCTTTGAAGGTGGAGCCTAGTCACCATATTGATATGATGCAAGTAACCTTTGGGCAACACAAGAGCATTGGGTTTCCCAATGCTTCTACGACCTCAACAAGATACTTTGAGAAGGTTTGATCTTATTTCCCTTTGCTTTTCATCCTTAGGTGATTGTATTCTACATATTTTACATGTATGTTGTTGTTTCAGCATTTTGAGGAGCTTTCCAAAGGGCTGGGTGATTCTGCACAGGATATTGATCACGTGAAAAATATTCCATGTAAAATTGGATCTATGTTGAGTGCGGCAATCTTATCCTTTGCTTCAAGGGTCAAATTTTTGGATGGCCAGCGAATTTGTGGTTACAAAGATGGATAGGGGATACTGTTTACTTTTTTATATATGTCTACATTCTCAAACTGTTATGGATCACGACTCCATGACCTGGATTTTTCAATGAATAGTCTATGGTTGTTTGGGTTAATTTTGTTATGCAGTTTGGATCACTTCAATGAGAATTCAATGGTGAGTTGAGCTTAATTTTTTGTTTTCTGTTGAGTGGAATACTGTTTACATAGTTTTACATGACCTTAATATCAATTTTTGTTATGTTCATATTTACCTTGAAATGACCAGTTACGTTTTGTCTTTTTTGAAATCTGCTTACATGTACTTTGGAAATAAAGTGGCTTGCATGTCTTGCTCGAACTCGGTTCATTATCATTCATTCAAATTAGTTGAGGACAAACTAACTAAACCCTGAGTTAATATAATAAGCTTGGCTTTGCATGTCTTGCCTGAACTCGGTTTATTATCATTCATTCAAATTAGTTTCCCACTGGAGTTAGGCATCATTTAGTAGACAATCATTTTGCTTGCTTTGTAAACTTATAACCTTATTATCCATCTTTCTAATATTATTACCGATCTTTTCTTTGTAGCTACCTATTCTGATTAGATGATATGAATGTTGCAGTATGCACAACTTTTTGTTACTTCTGCACCTGACTGCGCCAAGGGATCTAATACGGTGATAGACATCTTACTTCACATGTAAAGTTGATCTTTATACTATCCTATCGAAATGGATCCCTGCTCTATTATTGATGAACCTTATTTCTCATATCGATTGATTTGTTGACTAAATGTGGTAAATTTGTTGACTAAATGTGGTCCAATTGTAGCTTGGAGGGATTGATGATTCAAAAGCAATATTGGTACGCTTTTACACCTTTTACACGTGGTTTGCTGAAATTTGAAAGCCATTTTTGTCATTTCTTTGGTTCTTTGTCCTTGGCAAGCTATGTTATGATGGGATCTCTCAGCATGTAACATATTGAGAAGCTTTGCATTTGATTGAATATCTACTATTGTCCAACCTTCTTCGTGTAATGAGATGTAAGGGCGATGCGATGATAAAATCACAAAGGTACATGATCTCTATAATCACGCAATGATGAAATCACAAAGGTACATGATCTCTATAATGACTCCTAATACCAAATTTAGTTCTTCTGTGACTTTTTAAAGAAGAATGGTAAGTTTCTTTAGAGTTTCCTGAGAGTAGTTTTAATTGACTAATTGACATATTATGTTTTTAATTGGCAAAGCAATGATCTTCCGGTGTTGAATGTGGGCGCTACTACCTTAACGGGGAGTGATCTGGTAAAGTTCTTAGAGGGAGGCCCCTGAGCATTGTAGATGCATTCCTCCAATGCCTGAAGTATCAGTTTGAGTTGTGCAAGGTTGCCCAAGCAGCATGTCATCCTAGATGCATCGTTGCAATGTGATACATACATTTCGGCATGTTTTGTGTTGTAGAAACACGAACTAGGGTATCAAATTCAAAGCTGAGTTCCTTCTACCCTGACAGTCTACAACTTTTCTGTTTTAAGCCCGAATCGAGTTTTTTCATTAGATGCAGAATGCTATCATTTACATACTACAAGGTGAATTTATAAGGTCTGAGCAACTGTTATTATGTAAAAAATAAAATGATACCCATATGTGTATAGAAGTATCCCTTGGGTGTGGCAGCAGCGCTGCTCGTGAGAGGGTCTTACCCGTACTAGAGTGGATAGATCACAACTGAAGCACTAGTCCGAGAACACCTGCATATGCTACATGTCATCCTAGGTGCATCGTTGCGATGTGAACCATATGTTTCGCCCTATTTTGTGGAGTAGAAACATGAACTAGGGTACCAAATTGAAAGCTGAGTTCCTTTTGCTCTGAAAGTCTATAACTTTTTCGTTTTAAGCCTGAATCGAGCATGGTTTTTTTCATTTGATGCGGAACGCTATAATTTACATACTACAAGGTGAATTTACATGGTTTGAGCAATTGTTATTATCTAAAAAATAAAATGATACCCATATGTGGATAGAAGTATCCCTTGGGCGTGGCAGCGGTGCTGCTCGTGAGAGGGCCTTGCCTGCACTAGCCTGGATGGATCACAACTCAAGCACTAGTCCGAGAACACCTGCACATGCTACATGTCATCCTAGGTGCATCGTTGTGATGTGATCCATCCGTTTCGGCCCGTTTCGTGGAGTAGAAACATGAACTAGGGTACCAAATTCAAAGTTGAGTTTCTTCTGCCCTGAAAGTCAACTTTTCTGTTTTAAGGCCGAATCGAGCGTGGTTTTTCTCATTTGATGCATAACGCTATCATTTACATACTACAAGGTGAATTTACAAGCTTTGATCTAGGCGTTGGTGAGGCGGAGTCGCACCTGGATCCGCCAAATTAGCTCCAAGTCTAGAAGATTTTCTAGGTCAGCAAAGGCAGCCCCTAGGTTAGCCTAGGGTGTGGTGAAAATATTGTGGCTGGCCTTCTTGAGGTCGGCTTGTAGATTGCGGGCGTGCGCATGACACCTGCATCTAGCCCTGGTCGGTGTTGTCATCGCTGTCGCGCAGTGGTTGGAGCTGATCGTCTGCTGCCTCCATGT
This sequence comes from Setaria viridis, assembly GCF_005286985.2. Lineage (NCBI taxonomy): Eukaryota > Viridiplantae > Streptophyta > Magnoliopsida > Poales > Poaceae > Setaria > Setaria viridis. Next base: position 41,576,649 of record NC_048270.2, read on the forward strand.
TAGTGGCAGGTTGTTTCTAGGTGTTGGCCTACTCCTATTCTCATCGTGTTGCTCGGTTCTGGTTCCTGGCATTGCAACCTGCTTCCTGAGATGAGGTTTTGCTAGCCCTGGGTGGCTCGTCAACGGAGACCATGAAAGCTTCATGATCTGGTGTGGAGGAGTTGCTCTCATCGTCGTTTCCGTAGGGATTCGACGTCAGGACGATGTAGGGGACTTGGAACTCGCCACAGTCCGGAAACTGGGCGGGTGTGGGTGGGTCTCAAGATTGGATCTGGAGGGACTGCGCGAGATTCATGGAGAACGCATCAGCTAAGTTTCTCAAACCAAAGGGGACGATGGGAGGACCTTGCACCAACCTGGTTGAGCGTAGCACCACCTCAAAGAGATCTATGCACTCAGCAATAGTGTTGCCGATGCGATCAGATCGGAGGACGTGGGTGGGTGGGTAGTTGTTAGGATGCTTGAAATCCTCAGAGAGAGAAAGAGAGAGATCGTCGACCTGCTGGGCAAGCGGTGTGATGATCCTCGTGTGGTTATAAATTTCTTTGCCATACTCTCTGTGATTTGGAACGCTTACTAAAGGTGCAGCTAAATAAACATGCCCTTGTCTTGATCTCTGCCTGAACTACGGCAGGAGAAAGGCGCTTGCAGCGGCAGCAGGATCGTCCATCATATCCACGAGCGAGTCCCCACCCCATCAAATCAAATCAAATCATTGCGGCTGCAATGGCCAGGGAGGCAATAATTGCTTCAGCACGTGGCAATAATTGTACACCGCATTCCACTTCTACAGTAGTAGACCGGAGGTTACACAACCCTTTGTAAGATTATTTTCTATGTTATTTCCTTAAACTAGCTCGATTGGCCAACTGAGTGTAGTTATGGTGGAATGAACCTACCAGGATTCGAGTTCTCGACTCGGCATTAGTGCTCGTATTTTTCTGGATTTATTCCATTAATTATTCAGCGTTATATTTTTAGTGGTAGGCGATGTGCCTATCTCGCTGGTGATGTCTTTTTCAATCTCGAGGATTTGCCAACTTAGTCTTTTGGAGGTGCTTATAGGAGTAGGATTGTGTGCGTATGCTTGTAGGGGCGAGTGTACGTACGTGTATGTGAGCATATGCATTTGTACTATGTGATTAAAAGAAAATTGGATTGATTAGCATGCTGTTTATGTCACCGCGGCTCAATATCTCAAGCACAGTACTAATGTAGCAATCCTTTGCATCCATAAAACATGAGCTTTTACTTTGTTCAACTAAACTATTCAACCCTACCAAACGACAACCTCAGCCGTTAGTTGCTAAGCACTCAATCAGACATAGTGCGCTCCCACTGGTACAGGCGCCAGCTGCTAATCAATCGCAGACAATTAAGTGGCACCAGCTGGTAATCAAGATAACCCCGAGCCTAGAATTGGACATTGGTCCGGCCGCGTAGCCGGCAACGCAGCAATGTTGACGCGTACGCCTTCCAAGTTGTTCTCAGCGCCGTGGTCCAGCCTGGAGCAATGTTGACGCCTGCCTAGCTGTTCTCAGGAGTGTATTTCACAACCTTTGTTGACGCGCTCCTCTGCACACACCACACCGCGTTCTCAGAGCTCTGCAGCCATGGCGGAGAGCTTAGCTGGATTGCTCACTTCCGCTGTTGTCGGCATTGCGAAAGATAAGCTGGCCGCCGCCATCAAGGAGCAGGCCAATTTGCTTTGGAACTTCGGCGACGACCTGGAGGACATGAACTCGGTGCTGGAGGCCATCTCAGCGGCGCTCCAGGATGCTGAGAGGCGGTCGGCCAAGGAGAAGTTGGTGCAGCTATGGCTCAAGCGGCTCAAGCATGCTGCCTTAGAAATCGCTGACATGCTCGAAGACTACCAAGAGACTAGCTACCGGTTAACTGCAAAGGTGCGTGTTTATACATGCTAGGATCTATCTCCAATACCTTTGAAACCGATAGCATCCCTCCTGGGGAGAACTAATTCATTATCAATTTCACACTCTTATTTCCAACCGGATGTCTACAACTCTAAACCAGAATAGAATGTCTTCTCGATCTCGGTCGTGTTCGATAGATAAGATTTAGTGCAAAGGGGTTAGGTGCAGCCATGTGACTTCGCACAAATAAACTTTATATTAGGCTATAGCAAGTGTGTTACACTCGGATACATCTAAAATTTAAGGCAAGATATATTGCACAAACTTACTTATTATGTAAGTCATTTGGATTATTGAGTTTCCTCCTATAATTGTTTTTGTGCCAAAGAAATATACCTTCTTTTTTAGCACGGTTTATTTTTTTCCCCTTTGTACTGCTCAGGTCCTTGGGCTGGGTTTCATATATCTGATGATGTTGTTGGATAATAGCTCAATACCTACAGGCTACTGGGACATGTAAGCTTGTAAATCCTGTTCGGGGATCAGCCAAACTCGTGCCTAGAACCAGGCCAGAAAGGATTTTTCCTGGAGGGTAAAAGGGCTCTGTGCTGGAGGGTCTAGCACCCGCCAGTAACTTTAAGCCAGTAACTTTAAGCCAGCACAAATAGCGGTCTATGCTGGCGGGTGGTTATATCCCTTGCCAACACAACTATTTCTAGGAAAAAAAGCCACCCGATGCGCCACCGCCGGCCGCGCCTGTAGCTGGCCACCGCCCGACATCGCACCACAACACCCAACATGCGCGCTCCTCTCCATCCCTCTCACTCTCGCTCCCCAAATGGAGCAGCCCCACTGCCAACCCTCTCTGTTGTTGTTGCCCTGCTCGCTACGCCCCTCCTCCGCCTCATTCGCCCTCCTATGTCCACCGGCCTCCTCCGCCGGCCCTCCTTCGTCTCCTCTGCGTCCTCCGCCCCTCCTCCGCCTCCTCCGCCTGCCATCGCATCGACCAGCCCCAGCACTGCCACGTTCTGCCACCGCCGCCTCTGCGCCGGCGCGGCTCCGCCCCATCGCTCCCATCGCCACTCCTCACCACCAGTGAGGGGCAAGTGGAGGGGGAGAGGGGAGGGGAGGCAGGAAAAGTGGAGGGGGGGAGATAGAGTGCTGCAAGAGGGAGAGAGATAGAGATGGATGAAAGATAAATGAGTACAGAGGGAGGGATGGGAGACAACGCGCCAATTTTTGGCTCCACTCGCAGTGTCCACAAAATTTTTCATTCTTTTGAGCTGGCGGGTGACATTATCGCCTTCCAACATAGTGCCTTTTGCTGGCGGGCCGCATTAGTACCTGCCAGCGTAGTGCTTTCAAAAAAATCAAAAGGATCAAAATACTTGCCAAATGATTTTGAAATTATTTCAAACTTTTCACATGGACATAAATGCTATTTAGTCAATTTAAAAAATATTATTTTATAGATAACACAATTGAGAATGAGTAGTTAGTTCACTTGTCACTATAGGTTGAAACACCTCATGAGTTATAGGGTGTTTCAACCTAAAGTGACAAGTGAACTAACTACTCATTATAATTTCTGTTATGTATGAAATAATATTTTTTAAATTCACTAAATAACATTTATGTGCATGTGTAAAAGTTTGAAATAATTTCGAAAATATTTACCAAGTATTTAAGCAATTTTGAATTTTCTTGAAAGCACCGTGCTGGCAGGCGCTTATGTGGCCAGCCAGCATAGTGGCCTGTGTGCTGGCGGGCCACATAAGCGCGCACCAGCACAAATGGGGCAATCTATGCTGGCGGGTGCCAATCACGTCTGCCAGCATGCTAATTTGTCTGTGCCAGCACAAATCGTTTCTAGCGTAGTGCAGGCCAGAATAAAAGACCATCCATCTAGTACCGGCCGTCGATACCACTAGTAGCGGTTAATATTGGTCATCTCACCTCTTAAATTTGAAATATCTAGCCGATTAGCCAGTTCCTACTTGAGTTTGTGGTTCAATTTCCATGTATGTTCATATGATCTGAAGCCTCTTTGTTTAGTGTAGATTCCAACTGAGAATAAATGAAATTCTTGCAGAAGCCAGGAGTGCTTTCATGGATGAAGAGCATGAGAGAAGAACTGAAGAAAATCAACAATGCCTTTCGGGATTTTAAATTCTCAGAGGGTGGCACTTGCACATCTCTTGAGCAACATGATGACGATCGTGAAACATCATCACGTTTGCCTGAAAAACCAATTGGGAGGAATAGAGAAAAGCAGGAAATCATAAACCTCTTATCCACAGGTACCCACAGTGATGCGACTGTGATTGTTTCTATCCATGGCCTTGGAGGTATAGGCAAGAGTACTTTGGCACAACTAATTTACAATGATGCACAATTCAAGAAGTATGACCATCGTATATGGGTTTATGTGTCCCGGGATTTCAGTCTAAATAAAATAGGAAGCTCTATAATTTCTCTAATACCAACAGAAGGAGGCCGGCAGAATAGGGATACACTGGAAGCCATAAATCAGTGCCTAGATAACTTACTAGGTGGCAAGAAGGTTCTTATTGTTTTAGATGACTTATGGGAGGAAAAGGACACTGAGTTGGGGAAACTGAGGAGTATGCTTCAGGTGGGCAAGAAGGGCACTACCATAGATGTCATAGTAACCACGCGCAAGGAAGACATTGCAAGGAAAGTTTCCACATGTACACCATACAAGCTGCAGCCTTTGAACGATTATACATGCTGGGAAATAATTAAGAGATATAGCAGGTTTGAAGATCAACATTACCAAGAAAGATTAGAGAAGATAGGATTGGACATTGCAAAGAAATGTGGAGGTGTGGCATTAGCAGCTCAAACACTTGGATACATGCTACAGTCCAAAGACCTGTCCGGATGGATAGAAATAAACAACAGTGATATCTGGAATGAATCTTTTGAAGATAATGGTGGTGTGCTACCGTCCTTGAAATTAAGTTATGAAAGGATGCAACCACAGCTAAGGATATGCTTTTCTTATTGTGCCATATTCCCAAAAGGCCATAATATTTCTAAAGATGATTTGATTCACCAATGGATTGCTCTTGGTTTTATCAAGCCATCGAAGGGGAAGGAATACACCAGGCAACTTTTGGGCATGTCCTTCCTTCAAGTTTCAAAGTTGCCCAAGGTAATGTTGAAGTATATATAACTACCAGAACGTACACTACCCTTGCCTGCTGATTGATCTGTTCCCATATTGGTTGTTTTTGCCTACTACTAGTCATTACGACAACTCAATTGATGACATTTGACATTTTACTATTATCGGATATGGAATTATAATATTATTTCCATGGGTAATCTTTATCCTAAATTCAGTTAAAGTATAGGTAAGGTGTGGGAGCACACTACTACCTATTCTTGAGTTTTCCACATATATTACTAAAAACAATTTTCTTATTTACCCTGCCTTCCCACATGCATAGATTATGGGCTTCTTTTTTTTTTGATAAATAGATTATGGGCTTCTTGCCTAGTTGGAGGAGTCTCATGTATCTTTGAACCACACGTGGAAACACATTTGCACATAGGCGGTGGTTCACATAAGGAACCACTTGTGAAGATACCATTTATATAGGTGGATGGGATCAGCCTCTTAATTTACTAAACCCATGCATTTATCATCCCCACCTAAGTTCGATAATAGTTTAGTGTCACATAAGTATACCATCAATTTAGGCCATGTAATCATCTTACTAGTCACTGCTTAGCTATATCTAATGTTGAGTCAATTGCTATAATAGCTCAGTTTGAATCAGTTCTGTTAATTTTGACAATAATTTATATTTGATAGGAAGTTTAGAGGATTCATTAATTTTTTATTGGTTTATATCTTCAGCAGATAATTTCGTGGTATAAACCGTCATTAGATGGCATTGAACCATTGTCAAACTTAGGTGTGGTTGATTTTCACCAAATGAAACATGAGAGATGAATGTCACACGTTTGCTATACTTGACGGATGAAAAATACACCTTCTCCCCAAAAAAACAGTTTCCTTTTTTTAACAAATTGGCAGGGGAGTCCCCTACCTGTTTCATTTTCAATGAAGTTACAAAGCTCACAGGCTCAAAGAGAAAAAAGGGGGGAGGAATTAAAAGTTACAGAATTACTCATCAAATTATCCAAGGAAAGCTTCGCTGTCGTGTTCTTCTCTGAAATCCAATTTCCACTTAGCCATAGACCGAACAACATTATCAAAGATAATACTGTTGCGATGAAACCAAATGCACTAGCTAGCAATGATGATAATCTCCCTTAAAATGGTTGTCCCAAAATTAACTCGAGCCTGAATGATCATATCCAAAGGGGTAATAATTAGTTTTAATGCTAATAAAGTACTTACAAGTCCCATAACTCGCAAAATGTACAATCAAGACCCTAAACATTGCTACAGTATGATACGAGTCATGGGGTTGTGGACTTGTGGTGCTCTGATTCAGCCTACAGCATAGAGGAAGGGAGCTGCTGCCTGCTGGCTTGCCTATTAGGGGTTTCATGGAGAAAGAACGATGAGAGAGAAGAGGTAGTTTTGCTTGCTTCGATGTGGCGTTCAAGGCACTGGAGGTGAGTAGGTAGAGCAACAATGGCTGAAGCTTGCAGGAAATGGTAGAGTCGTGCTGGTGGTTGCCACAAAGGTGCTTGCCCTTTTGTCATTGCAAGCATGTGCATAGGACGAGTGCCTCTTCCTTCCTCCGCAACCCATCTTGGAGAGGTTGTGGTCAAGCTTGACGGGTACCTCAGCAGTGTTGACACCAGCGGCTGCAGCAAGCGGCAAGCTGGTGACCGACTGTGTAGGAGCTCACCTCCCAACTAGTAACTGGTCGTCGAGGCCACACATGGCACTGAGACTTGGAATTGGATGCGTGCATGGTCACTGAACGTGAGAGCAACCCATACAGCATTGGTAACATGCCGAGCATGAGATGGGCCAAAGGAGAAGGGGATGAAAGCACTAGTAGAGAACCGACTTTTGATCCTCCCCCCTTAATCCGGTTTAATCTAGGCCCGAGAGAAAAGGGGGTGCGCGGAGCTTTACTCCCGGTTATTATTTGCAAGCGGAAATAAAGGTCTCCTTTTGTCCCGGTTTGTAAATTAGCTAGCCGTGGGGGAGGGGGACCTTTTAGTCCCGGTTGAAAAACTCAGGTACCCGTGGGGGACCATTTAGTCTCGGTGACCAACCGGGACTAAATGCCATATTTTTAATCCCGGTTTGTAAAACCACCCGGGACTAAAGCCCATGACACCAACCGGGATAAAATGTGATATTTTATCCTAATTTTAAACTCCAACCGGGATAGAAGGATCCCAAAAAGGACTAAAGTCCTTACACACTTTTTATCCCAGTATTACAAACCGGGATAAAAAGGTCACCCACGTGTGGCTGGAAAAAGGCCCTTTAGTCCCGGTTTGTAATACCAACTGGGATAAAAGGTTGTCTTTAGTCCCGGTCCGGGACTAAAGTGTTCCCCACGAGTTAATACAAAAGGATTGCATCCCCTATATAGTTAGATGTGGTGTGTAGGTGAGATGACAAGGAAGCTACGCACAAGGCTTGAGGTCGTGGGTTCGAATCCCACATACTGCGCACGCGCATCTTTTGCGTGAAAATCGTGTGACTTGTGACTTGCGTGTGTGGGGGGCCTCCCTGGGACCCCCATGGAATTTAATTTTTTTTGCTTTTTTTTTGCAAAACCATTTATTCCGGTTTGTGTTACTAACCGGGATAAAGGGGGGCCTGTCCCGCACCTGGCGTGGCAGCCCCTTTAGTCCCAGTTTTGTTTTACAAACCGGGACTAAAGGTTGTTTTTAGTCCCGGTTGAGGCACCTGGGACAAAAGACACCCCTTTTGTCTCGATTGCTTTATGCCGGATTGGTTTCCGGGAGAATTTACGCCTTCCCAACCAGACTGTTAATCAGTTTTCTACCACTGAAGGGAGGGAGGATACAGCGGGAGGAAGAGAGAGGAGAGAGAGAGAGAGAGGAGAGATGGGCCCAATACATGGTCCCCACATGTCGATTGGGTCCTTTTCCTAGCATAGTATAAACAACATATCAAGCAGGTGGTTTAACTTAAGATAGATGATTTGTGACTCATATGGTACAATCAGCAAGTTTTATTTGGATCTGATTGTCCATTTTGCTACTTCGGGACAGGGATGACATAACATTACAATTTTGAGGACCGATAGTATGTTTTACTCTTTTAATAAGTAATATTTCTTTGGTGAAGATATGATATGCAGTATGGTTAACTTATCATTTCAGACTTCAGGAGATTATATGGAGCGGTACACTATGCATGACCTGGTGCATGATCTGGCAACATTAATCATGGGTGATGAGTTAATTGTTTCTAATGTTGCATCGAAGAATAATAAAGCATATAGCCAGAAATATTGTCGCTATGCATCGATTACCAAATATTACCAGGCAACAAGGTTATCCAATGTTTTACCCTCAAAGGTGAGGGCACTTCATTTCTCAGATAGCGTCAAGCTGGATCTCTCTTATGGGGCATTTTCGTTTGCAAAGTGCTTGTGTATTTTGGATTTTAGTGGATGCTCTGGTATACTGTTGCCAGCCTCTATTGGGCAATTGAAGCAGCTGAAGTACCTTGCTGCTCCACGAATGCAAAATGATGTTCTCCCAGAGTTTATGACTGAGCTATCAAAACTGCAGTACCTGAACCTGAATGGATCTTCTCACATTTCCACACTACCAGAATCAATGGGCAAGCTCTGGTGTCTGAACTATCTAGGTTTGTCAGATTGTTCTGGCATATCAAAACTGCCGGTATCATTTGGTGATTTAAAATGTATGATGCATCTTGACATGTCAGGTTGTTCTGGGATAAGAGAACTGCCAAATTCACTTGGTAATCTCACAAATTTGCATCATCTTGATTTATCTGAATGTTCTGGTGTCAAGAAAATACCTGAATCTTTGTGTGGCCTCACACATCTCCAATATTTGAACTTAGCATCTTGTCGTTATATCTCACGGCTACCAGAAGCTATAGGCAGCCTGGTCAATATACAGTATTTAAACATGTCATGCTGCGGTGTCAGGGAATTTCCAGAGTCATTCAAGAGGCTCCATAATTTATTGCATCTAGATTTGACATGGTGCTATATTGACAAAGGCTTAGCTGGAGCTTTTCATGGCCTCACCGCATTACAATATCTGGATATGTCAATAGTGAGAGGCACACAGCTCCGTAGTACGCTAGATGAAATTGGAAACCTCACCAATCTCAAGGTTTTGAAATTAAAATGTTTCCTTGGACCCTTACCAATGTGGAGCATCCGGACCCTTACCAATCTGGAGCATCTGGACCTATCGTGGAATGGATTTGAGTATCTACCAGAATGTATTGGTAATCTCAAAAGGCTGCATACACTGAATCTCGAGTATTGCCGGAAGCTCATGACCCTCCCAGAGAGTATAGGTTGTGCAACTGGGCTGAAGTCTGTACTGCTGGACGGGTGCCGACATGAATTGATGGATCAGGCTAGTTCTCTATTGCACTATTCACTAACATTACCACTCTTCAAGGTTCGTGCTGATGACGTCAGTGCTCATAGCAATCTGCATGTGCTCGAGGGTGAAAATATCATCGGTGAGTTACATATAGTTTCTCTTGAAAACATACGACTTCTAGAGGAAGCATGGAGACTAAACTTGTTGACCAAACAGAATCTTTTGAGGTTGAAACTGCTTTGGAACTCGAATGCTTACCGACATCTGCAGGACGAGGATTTGTTGGGACAACTAGTGCCACCAATGAGATTGAAGGACTTGAGTCTAGAAGGTTATAGCAGTCCGAGGTTTCCTAGCTGGCTCATGGCCATTTCTCATCATCTCCCTAATCTTACTTGTATTGAATTGAAGAATCTGCCTACATGTAGCAACCTACCACCACTTGGACAGTTACCGTACTTAGAAAGCCTGCGTCTTTGTGATATACCCAATGTTATAAAAATTGAAAGGGGTATCTGTGGTGGAAAAGGAGCATTCCCCCGATTGGCAAAGTTCACAGTGGCTCATATGGATGGTTTGGAGGAGTGGAATACAACATGCCCTGGCGAAGATGGTGTGGAAGAGTTCATGTTCCCTATGCTAGATGCACTCAAGGTATATGAATGTCCGATGTTGAGACTGAAACCATGCCCACCGAAATGCCGTGAGTTCCTAATATCACAAAGTGACCAAGTTATATCTTCACTGGTGGAGGTACAAACCAGCAGCCATCGCTGCAACTCTACTCCAACCATCACCAGCCTGGTTATCAGCTGGATAAGGTACCACCAGAGTTGCAGGCTGTTTCACCACTTCCTGGCCCTCCAGGAGCTGCAATTCTACTCCTGTCAAAATCTGACGAGCTTGCCAGAGGGCATACAGCAACTCTCCTCCCTTCAGTCACTCGAGTTGAGTAATTGTCACAGCATATCAGCACTGCCAGAATGGCTGAGCGACATCTCCTCTCTCGAAAAGCTCATCATCAGGCGCTGTGATAGCATCAAGTCTTTGCCTACATGTATACAGTACCTCACCAACCTCAAGGAGTTAGTTATTGATGGGAACACGGAACTACAGCAATGGTGCGAGTCAGAAGAGAACAAGGCCAAGCTCGCACACATCAACATAGTAAGTTCACGACGACCGCATTATTTTTAAATTAAATCCGGCATTCAAGTTTTCTGATAAAACCTCTATGTACTTCCTGTTTGTGATTTCCATGAGAGTATAAGCTAGAGCTAATCAGTTGCACTTTTTTTCAACTTTGCAGATGTATCGTGATTTCAACTTTCTTTGAACTTAAAAATGCCACCAGTGTTGGGCATACATCCTCGGGTCCACCAGAAGACTTGTACAGACCCACACAGGGAGACGTACACTGAGACGATCCAGGACATGGAGACTATGATACAGGGTAGCGTAGACTACATGGACTCCCAGAAGACTAGTCGTACGGCAAGGAAACTACTCTTCCGAGTTGGAGTAGTACTCTATGACTGTGTCCGACTAGTACTCTTGTAAAATAACCACCATGTAACCCTGCTCCCCCGATATATTAGGGCGGGCAGGGACCCTCTTAGGACAAGATCGTTCAAATACAAGCAAACAACACACAGACGTAGGGTATTACATGATCTAGCGGTCCGAACTTGTCTAAATCGCGTCCCTACGTGACCATCGGATTCTTAATTTCGGTGACACCCACCAACAAAAACTCTACCCCAGGTACCCCAGTGGTTTTTTCCGGGTATAAAACACCGACAGCTGGCGCGCCTGGTAGGGGAGGTCGCCAAAACTCTTCACGTGAGTTCGATGGCTCAAGTCATCATCAAGCCTACGTTCGTGTTCGAAGCTGGCACGACATTCATCTTTGGCTCCTAGGTCTGCGTAGCCGATGGCTCTAGAAGTTTCCACCGCTACATTGAGGAGACTCCGGAGAAGAAGCACCTCGACAACAACTTCCGTCAACTAGCTATGGAGGATTTCATTGAGATTCAACAATCTTTTGATCTGACAAAAAGTGAGCTCGAGTACTGTTTGACAAGATTTTGTGCAAAGTCTTTCAAATAGATAGCGCCTGGTACATTTGTATGAGCTGCGACGTATTCGTGCTACTGAAGAGACAAGGAAAGCAGAAGCTAGCAAGTTGCATGGGTGTTTCATGCACTTACATGTTTATGAGCTAGTAATTGAAAGTGTGCATGCAGATTTATTCTAGTTTCAGGCAAATGGAACTGAACATGATCCTAGTAGTATCCGGCAGCCATACGCTTGGAGGTATGCCCTAGAGGCAATCATAGAGATGATGATATTCCATTTGTATCCATGATCTATATTAATTGAAAGCAGAAGGTAGCGGGTGTTGGAGGTATGCCCTAGAGGCAATCATAGAGATGATGATATTCCATTTGTATCCATGATCTATATTACGTTCATTGAATATCCATTAAAGGCTACTTGAATTGATCTGCGATTATGTGAATTGTATGTGGAACTCTTTACTTGTATGGTTATTCTAAAGTTGTCCCTAGTCGGAGTTCATGTGAGGACACACATGAATATTAGACTAGTACATGTATTAGTTGATGACTATGTTTCACAAGTCATGGACATGGAGATGTTAAACTAATAATGTAGGTGCATGTGGACACATGTGCTAGGACTGACCCAACACGAGAAGTAGTTCTCTCTTTACACAATATGTACGCTTTGTCCTTAGACCTGAGATTGTCGCATGTACTCAAGATGTGGTTCGACCTACTTAGGGGCTATCAAACGCTACACCGTAACAGGGTAGTTATAAAGGTAGCTTTCAGGTTTGTCAAGAAGCATGCTGTGAGGTATGGTCAGTCAAGATGGGATTTGCCCCTCTCTACTTGAGAGAGATATCTCTGGGCCCCTCAAGTGATCGGATCAAGAAATGCATGGCCATGCTACATAAAAGAGTTAACCTACAAAGGAATTCTGAATCACAGGATCGAGAAAGAGTGGTCGACTTGAAGCTAGACCAAATATCGTGAGGCAAAGGGAATAGCATGTACATGATGTTGTGATGGTTCGTCTGATATGATCTTCGTGTGCGTATAGGAGTTAGCACATCTTGCTAGAGGCCGCTACTAACTATTGGCCGAGTAGAAGTACTCAGGCCTTGTCTATACGCATATGAACCTATAGGGTCACACACTTGGGCTGGAAGTCCAATTCGGATATGATCTGAATTGGACCTGGTTTAGGAGTACTAATGGGCCTCGGACCCAGAGGCCTGTCAGGCACGCCTATAAATAGAGGGATGGGGCGGCTTAGGGTTTCAAGCATTGATCCCTCCTTTTCCACGAACAGCTGCCGCGCCCCACACCCTCGCCCTGTTGTAACTCGTGGACCTAGCAGTCCGGCTTGCGATGCTTCCTCCCTGCACGTGTGGATACCTTGGAGGTGTTGCATCTGCAGCTTTTGGACGAGCCGTCGTGCGAGAGCTTGACGAGCCGACGACGAGCTTGGCGAGCCGCGGCACAAGAAGGACGTCGCTGCACGTGGACGAGTTGCTAAAGAGCTGCTGACATTGACGTGATTGACTACGCGTGTTCAACTTCGCTACCCCGACGCGATTCTACATCTTCCGCACCTGTGTGTCGAGTGGTAATCTCGTGATCCATATACGACAGTTTTCCTGGTTTACGTGGTAGAAATTTTGTTTTGCGCTAGCGTAGCCTACCTCGTATCCCAACAGCCGGAATGGCCAAGAGATGAACATGATCCTAGTATTACCCAGCGCCATACATGCGCGATACGGCCAGCTCCACAAGGTAGCTGGAATGGTGGAGAGATGAACATGATCCTAGTAGTATCCAGTGAGCTCCGAGTGCAGCAGGGTGTGCGGTGGCGCCAACTACCACTACGCTAAAATCAATTTTTTAGTGGTGGTCAAAATAGCACAGTGCTGGCGGGTCAACCGGCGTGCGGGACAAGATGCAGTAGCGCCCCAACCTTGCCTGCAACGCCCCAACACAGCCGCTTCACCCGCGCATGCTTACTTCGCTTGCAGTGCCTGCCTGCGAGCTCGCCCATCGAGTCACCTCCCCCGTCTGCCATTGGCACCGCCACCGTGGCCGGCCCATTGGCAGCACGTGCAGCTCCCCCTCTAGCCCCAGCTGCCAGCCACACCTCTGCCCTCCTATAAGTACACCACCGGACCCGCCCGCGCACCTCTTCCCCGCTCTAGCTCGCCTCGAAGCTCCCCTGCTCTGCTTCGAGCCCACCGCCATGCCATGAAGCCCCTTGCTCCACCCATCTCTACCCTTCGTTGTCGCCACCACTCGCTTCGCCTCCCCCTCGTGAAGCGCAGGCACCCGCCCGTTGCCGTCGCCGAGCTTCGACACCGCCAGAACGTTGTCACCCAAGCTCCTCCGTCGCCGCAAGCAGTTCACCACCGTTCTGCCCCCGTCAAGCCCCCTTGGCACCCCCAACAGCAGCCAGTCGACTCCCGGTGAGCTCCCGCACCTCCCCGCAACTTACCCGGGGTTGGCCGGCACATCGCCGGATTTCGGCCGGACCGCCCGTGCGCGCCGCAAGGGCACCCTTGTGTCTTTTACCTTTTTCGAGGGGCCTTAGTGCAAGAACCAGGGACCCCTGTGCAATTAAACCATAGACGCGAGGGCTAGATCGCAAGATTGCCTCGGTATTTTTTTGGGCAGAAAATATAGTGAATTTTTCAAAATGCACCCTAAATTGTAGAAAAATCAAAAAAATGTCAAATTAATTTTGCTAGAATCAGTATGAAGTATCGTTTTTGACAAAAATACTTTTGGCCCATGTCTCTATTAGAAATAAGGTTGCATGATTATTTCTTGTATAGCTCATTTAAATCATAGTAAATCAAGGAAAAATACTAAAAAAGATAAATCCAACTCTCAAGTGTATGTTTCAGAGAATAGAAACTGAGAAAAATAGTTTGGAGCCTAGCATAGATATTTAAGTTATTGTTTGTATTGTATTAAAGTATATAGCATTGCGAAATCATCATTGCTAGACTCACCCGGAGCCGCTAACTCTCCTCCGCGTGAAAACGCAAGGCTGAAAACATCTTTGTTGTTGAAATTGAAACGTTGCGCAGAAATGCAAGTTTTTCATCCACACAGAAATGCGAGGTTACGCAACTTGTTGTTGCACTAATAGTTGTGTGGAAACGCAAGTTTTTCCTCCGTGCAAAATGCGAGGTTACGCAACTTGTTGTTGCACTGGTAGCTTGCGCGGAAATGCAAGTTTTTCCTCTGCACAGAAACGTGAGGTTACACAACTTGTTGTTGCACTGATAGCTTGCATAGAAACGCAATGTTTTCCTCCATGCAGAAACGCGAGGTTACACAACTTTTTGTTGCACTAATAGCTTGCGCAGAAACATAAGTTTTTCCTCCACGTAGAAATGCGAGCTTACGCAACTTGTTGTTGCACTGATAGCTTGTACAGAAATGCATGTTCTTCCTCCGCGCAGAAACGTGAGGTTACGCAACTTCTTGTTGCACTAAGACAAATCACAGGGGGATGAACATTGTATTGAATGATAAAAGTTTTACATGGACCTGCCTCATTAAAAACCTTGCCTCCAGAATGGAGACCCCCTAGCAAGGAAAAGAGTACAGTCCAGACTCGATAACGAAGGACACTAGAGAAGTAAAAGTGTTATCTTCGGCATTGTTTATATCTTCACAAGCCGAAGGTAATGGTGTACTGTGTTTTACGGGTAGCAATTGCGCAGGATGTCAATGTTCCAAGAATGCGGCAGCTCCGCACCGAGCTGCTCCGCGAGGTAGAAAGACCCTGGCTAGTAGCTTTTCATGACGATGTATGGCCCCTCCCATGCTTCCTGTAGCTTACTGGGGTTTCCCAATTCTTCTTCCTCTTTATAACGAGGTAACCAACTTTGATCTCCCTTTGCACTACCTTCTTGTCTCTCCACTTTCTTGTTTCTTTTTGGTACTTGTCAATGTTGTCTGAAGTTTGGATTAATTTGAGTTCGATCATGTCTTTTTCGATCTTAATGGCATCTTGGATGTCTTTAGAGTGTAGCACTCTTAGGCTGCCATTTTTAATTTCCTCTGGTGTCACAACTTCAGAGCCAAAAAGTAGCTTGAAAGGAGTGAAGTCTGTGGCTCGGGATTCAGTAGTGTTGTGCGACCAGACTACCTTCAGGAGCTCGTCGACCCACTTTCCTTTTTTCTGGTCATATAGGCATTTCTTGATTGCTGAGAAGACCAAGCCCTTTGCTCTTTCCACTGCACCATTTGACTGCAGGTGGTATACTGAAGAGAATTTCACCTTTGTTCCGAGGCTAGCACAACTCTTTGAAGTCATTGCAGTCGAATTGCCTGCCATTGTCGACAATTAACTCTCTGGGCACCCCGAACCTGTAGACAATGTTATACCTAAAGAACTTCTGAACCGAGCTCGAGGTTATCATTGCCAAGGGTTTGGCTTTGATCCATTTTGTGAAGTAATCCACAACTACTGTTGCGAACTTGCAGTTGCCTTGAGCTATTGGGAGGGGGCCTAGCAGATCCATTCCCCACCTTTGCAATGGCCATGGTGGTGGTATGAGTTGTATCAGGAGCGATGGGGCGTGCCCCTAATTTGCTGTCTTTTGGCAAGCTTCACAGCTTCGCACAAGGTTCTATGCATCGTGGATGGCAGTAGGCCAATAGAATCCCTGCATTAAGGCTTTGCTCACGAGGGCCCTGGAACCAATGTGCGACCTGCAGAAGCCTGTGTGAATCTCTG